>NC_138795.1:9658295-10258295 GCF_965178545.1 Coloeus monedula
AGCAGCATTCTTGTCTCAGTACTCATTTTGAACACGGGAATACTGGCTTTGGCCCCAAAAAGCTGCTCCAAGCTCGACTGCCACAAAGAAGGATCAGTTCAGCTGCCCAGTATCCAAGGAACACACCAGAGCTGGGAGAAGGCACTGAATAAAGCGGGGGCCCCTGGTATTTCTCATGAGACCAACCAGGCTCACACTCACTCCTGTGTTACATTCTTATTCTCTGATTCTTTTCCTCATTACACTTGAGGGGATTTTAACATCCTTCTTTCTGGGGGAGAACCATCATAGGTACTCCTAGACAGTGAATATATTCTGCTGGAGCTTCATCACCATATGCATGTGCTTTGTGTCTGCTGCAATACCAGTGAGAGCTCTGACAAACACTGACTTCACAGACAAGACCTGGCTGATGATACTTTACCTTCCCTCTGGCAACAACCAGTACGGCTGGAATGGATGAAGGAAGAAAGACAACACAAATCAGTAACTATTTAAAATTTCTTTCTAGAGGAAGCTTAACAAAACCCCCAATCTCAGTGGAAGACTGCCAACAGGATTTTTTTTAATGCATTTTCCCCCCTCTCTGCACCATTTTTCAGCGAACCATGCAAATTTCAAGTAGTAGCCAAGGTTCCTCTTCTATCTTTTTGATTTAAGACGGTTTTGTTTAAATTTTGAAAAGGAATCTGTAATCGAGCTTAATTACCCTAACATGGACTCTCCAGTGTAATTTTCCTTCATTCACATTACAGTAGGGAATACAAGAATGTAGCGAGTCTATCTGTAGAATGGAAGCAGGTTTCTTGGCAGGGAGATATACAGTATAAAAGAGAATTGGTATAAAATGCAAAGCTATGCTAATTTAAGAATTACACTCTAGCTAAATTGTATAGCTAAACACATACAACTTTGTGTGCAATCATTCTTGAATAAAACCGTCCAAGAAAGTTTCCAACAAGATAGAACTTTTTCGTTTTAAACGTGTAAATAGACACCTAAAAACAATGGCAACAGTTTACTTAAATCAGTTTTTAAACTGATTTAACTGACTGACTGAATATCTCTGTATAAAAAAATAGTTAAGATAAGGCACTGTAACAAGGAAATTTAGTTGTATTTCAAAAAGATTCACTGGAAAGTGACTGTGGAGGATTTTCTGTATGGATCCTTTAGTGTCTGGTAATTTATATCTATAGAAATGCTGGGGAAGGGGAGGAGGCACTGAATAAGTTGGCTTTGGGAAAAGAGAGGCAGCACCAGAGCTTCTCATGCAACAAAGCACAGAAGCTCCACCGCTGCTAGAAAGAAACAGGACTATCCAGCTGGGACCCATAAGGTTTTGCTACAGGGGATGTCTGGACATGGTCATGACCCCTCCTTGTATCCCTAAATACAGCTTAACACACAGCTCTAACTCACAGCTGCTAAGGCTCCTGGTTCTGTTATGGCCCATCTCTCTCCAGGCTAGAAACCCTGCAAGAAATTCCCATTGATGACCTGTTCACTACACAAAATTTTAATATCAAAGCTATTCAAATCACATTACATAAAAACACCCTCTTGAGCTGTGACATAATGCCATCTTTGGCTTTCAAACCTCGTACCCTGCCTTCTTCACGGGCAGGATTTAGCTGCCGGTGTAAAGATGAAACCTTTGATAAGCAGAGAAGTTCGCAAACCTCCCAGAATAGGCACTTGCTCAGTAGCTATTTTATACTGAATACTGGACCTGAGACCCATTATCTGCATTGAGCAGAATAATCAGTTCCAGCATAAGCAGCAGGCAACTGCTCTGCTCTCACCCAGCCCAGCCAGCCTTCTGTGGCCTGCTGAGAGCCAGAACAGACCTGACTCAGCAAGTGCCTGACTTCTGCTAAAACACACCTGAATCACAGCAAAACTGCACAAAGCTCCAAGTCCATCTATACTACAGCTTCTCAAATGATGAATACCAGAAAGGGTATTCCTCACAGCAACAGGGACAATTTTGCTTTTAATGAGGGTTAGTATACAACACCTACTCATTTTTCTGAGGTTTTTCACCGCTGAGCTTGCAATAGTTTCCACAGTATTGATGGGGCTGTGGGAGGCTGTAGCAGCGCATTTTCATCATCATCCAACACATACAAAGTATGTGACTCGCTATTTAACAACACAAGCAGCCACAAGCATCATTTGTGCACAGCTCTCTGAAGGTCACTGCTGCCAGTGAACGCTGCGGGAGCAGAGCACAGGCTCAGCTCTGTTCAGGATCCCTCATAAAGGATGCTCTATGCCGAGTTCCACGGCCCTGGGGAGCGCCACAGGGCTCCTTTGCTTTGCAGGGGGAGCTGAGCAGCAACAGCAGCAGGAAGAATATTTTCCCTTTCAAGACCGCAACAGAAATATGGTGTCAGTTCTGTTCTTCTCTCTCAGGATAGCATGTGTGAGAAATCCTTTCATCACTCACTGAGAAGAATTAATTCTATCAATTTAAATGTTTTTCACATATCCCTTTTATTGTCAGCTCCTTTTCCACACATTAACTCTTGCTTAAGTAGGGCCTTACCCAATTTTTAAAACCCTGTGACTGCTTGCTTTCACAAAGCTGCACCTTACCTGGAGTATTCACATAAATGTAAATATTTTAAAAATACTAAATATGAAATTCTATCAGTGGCACAACATACACTGTAACACCAGAACCTACAACTGAAATCTTACCTACTTGTGAAGCACAATAACCAGTTTTTCCACACTGTGCTTATGAAGCCCTTTCCACAGTCGGTGCATAATATGATTTTTCTCATCATTTGACACCAGGTAAAATATATTAGAAACTGCCAAAATATAAGAAATAATTTCTTTACAGCAGTGATTTGCTAGAGTTACTACATGATACCATAAGACTGCAAATCGAAAAGACAACATAATTTTGGGAACAGTTTCTTTCTCAATTATTCTTAGTGCAAAATCACTAATAAATTAAGAGTTCCCCAAGCAATACAACTTACAAGTATGGTCCTTCCCCTGGTGACCCAGGGTCATTTTCTTATGTGACAGAAGTTAAGAGTTATATGGAGCTGAAATACCCACCCCCTTTAAATTCCTCTTCCCCAGATGTGCCAGACAGAGTGGGAGCCTTCCTTCACTATGGTCTGTGCCTCGTGCTCCTCACCAGAGAGCTGCAACCTGGGTGCGCCTCTGTGCCCCCGGGAGTTCAAGTCTTTTGACTCAGACACCCTTGGAGAAACAAAGGTCTCCAAAGCCTAAGCACAAGCTTTGTATTACAGACAAAGCTCAACTGCTCACAAAGAGTTGATGTTGGGAAGCACCACTAGGCTAAGTGTCAAGTAAACGGAACTTTTAGGGTTCATTCATTATTTGATTGCAAAACCAGGCAGACAATTGTTAGGCTTTCTAACCCTAAAAACCAAATAAGCCATATCCAAGGACAGAGTTTCACTAGATGCTCACATAAGCAAGGATGTCAGCCGACTTCTTCCCATCCCAAAATTAAGATCATATATGATGATGATGATGAACAGGACACCTTGAAAGGGTTAAGACAGCTTCACAAAAATTAAGGAAGATGGCATCAATGATTTAATTACCTGTGCACTCCAATTGCACTGACACAACTGACAGTCTGGTTTCATAATCAATAGAAACCACTCGTAGAATCCGCCCTTTTTCTGAGCAGGACAATCTTGCTCCTTCCTCTTCTCTCACATTCCCACTCCTTGTGCCAACACTAACTATTGTGCAAGAGCAGGACAAATCAACACCAGGGATCGGATCCAGGTGAAAACTAATCCAACAAGAAAGCAAAAGCAACAGCGCATAGGCATCGAGGCAAGAAGTAAGAGAAACTCACATTTCCATTAGCACAAAGACAGTCCCAAGTCAGCCTAAGCCACATTACCCACTGGCTGCCACTGACCCCACTCCCTGGTACTGTTACTTTAAAAAAATTACCAGATCTCAAAAAGATGGTCTTAGTGGACTTTAAAGACCTGGACGACAGGCATGACAAGTCCCAAACACAGCAGAGGGAATGGAGGTTGGAGTAAAACCCCAGAGCTGGGGATGGAGCAGCACAGAATCAAGGCAGCCATCAGGCCAGACAGACTTGCTTAGGTGAGTATGCTGAAACGGCACCCTCATTATTCTGTGGTTCTGCATTACCAAACTTCAAGGCAAACCAAATATGCGTATGAATGATGGAGCAGGTAGAAGTGGATCTTTATAAAGAAAGGATTATTAGTGTTCGTGAATTGTCCATTCACCTCAAGGGGCTACTCCCAAATAAAAAGGAGCAGTCCTTGCCATAGCCTAGAACAAGGGCTTTGAGGAGCTGGAGATGCTTATTCATCTCTGTGGGTGTTCTCACCCACCCGCTCTTCTCCCCAGGGCTGCAGTCTCGAACAATAGCTCTGAGAGGTAAGAGGTGCTCATTCATCTCAGTGGGTGTTCTCACCTACCCTTTACTCTTTCCCTAGCCTGCTACCACAAAAGGACTTTCAAGCTTAAAGAGATGGATCAAGCATCTTCCTGATGTACGTTTTCAGAGTGTTTCTCTGTGATGAGACCTAGTGCAGAAGGCTCTGGACACCTGTCCACACACTCCAGCAGTGCAAAGGCCTCTGAACACCTGTCCACACACCCAAACACAGCCACAGCAGTGTCCTTGTGTGAGACTGCAGAAAGACAACGTCCACTTGTTGAATCTGTTCGACAGTGGTCAATGGAAAAACATGCAGGGTTTTTTTTATTTAAGGCTGCATCTAAAATATGAGGGATATGGGTACAGACACAGACACACACACAAAATTCTAAGGAAACTGTGGCATCTCAAGACTGAAATAGAAATAAACCATAATTTAAGAAGTATATTAACAGAGTGCCCCTCCTACCCTTTCATTTTACAAAAATAAAAACCACAAGGATCAAAATAACTGTTAATTCAGGGAGAACTGCACACAAATTTAAGGTGCAACTATTCCCTAATCAATTACCCCAGAAGGACTATGCACAAACAAGAATGCACTAAACTATTCGTAACTGTCCACGAGAATACACAGCACTGACACGCACTATGTTAGAACGCAAAGAGACACAGAAGGGATACAGTGCGGCTCTCCAGGTACCCCGATGTGCAGGTGAGCGAAGGCATCCGCTACTTAGGTGTGTCAGGAAATACATCCATGGGCTGTACGCACACATCCAGGTGCCCCACGCGAATGGGAGTATGCTTCAAGTAAACAGCCCTGCACGCACACCAGCCCCACGCACGGAGCTGCGGCTGCTGAAGGGAAGGAACAATTCCCGGCCGCAGGCTGGAGAGCAGGAGGGCCCAGCCCCATCAGGAGCGGCCAAGGGCCGGCTGAGGGGACAAAGGGGCGGCACAGCTCTCTCCGACTCGGCCGCAGCCGGGGACACCGCGCCGGGGGTGGCCTCGCGTGTCCCCCGTCCCGCGCGGGGGGCACGGACAGGCCCCGGCCCTCGGCCCGGGGCACGGCCGGGCGGGGACGGCGGGACAGGCGACGATGGCGCAGCTCCCCTCGCGCGGCCCCGCGGGGCTCGGGCACCGCGCTCCGGGGCTCGGAGACCGCGGAATCGCCCTCAGCGGCGGGGAGGGAGCGGAGGAGGGAGGACAGGAGAGTCCCGCTCCGCTCCCCTCCCCCGCCGGCCGCGGCTCCATCTTGCCCGCCCGCCGCCTCCCACCGCACGGAGCAGGGTCCGGGGCCCGCGGGCCCGACCCGCACCTACCTGAGAGGCTCGGGGCGGCGGCAGCGGCGGCGGGCGGAGCGGCCGCCTCCCCACACCGCGCCGGGCGGCTGCAGGGAGGGGACGGGCGCAGGGGAGGGAGCGGCGCTGCGGCGGGCGCGGGCGGCGGGGCTGGCGGGGCGCGCTCCCGAGCGGGGCCGCGCCACGGGGGCGCGCGCGGGGCGGGGCCGAGGAGGCCCCTCCCTCCGCCGAGGGTCGGGGCCGCGCGGCCGCCGCCATTTTGTGGGGCGGGCGGGGAGAGGTGCGTGCGGCTTGGGTGTCCGCCCGGCGAAGGGACACACATGAATCCCGAGTGCTTGAGGCACTGTGGATGGCCATGTGCATCCCTGGAAGCGGGATCACTATTAATGGTGCTCCCATCACTGCCGTTTGGATAGAGTGTGGTATCTTCTGTCTCAGGCTCACTTAGGTTGGAAAGACCTCTGGGATCACCGGGCCTAACCCGTGAGCAAACACCGCCGCGTCAAACAGACCATGGCACTGAGTGCCACATCCAGTCTTTACTCGAAACACGTCCAGGGGCGGTGACTCCACCACCTCCACTCCACCACACGCTGCAATCCATTATGGAATAGTCCAGCTTCAGGACTATTAGAACGATGTATTATGTTAGTTCTCTTTTCCGGCTACTTTGCAGTGGGAACAGCTGCCATTTCCAGCGTAGCTCACACGGGGCTGGGTCCGGGCATGGACCATCAGAGTCTTGCAGCACGAGTGTGGGACTGCTGGTTATTAAATACTTTGCTTTGTTTCATCCATCTGTGTTCTGAAGAGTTCAGTGTTGCAGTAGCACTTCATACCTGCAAGCAGGAACAGCAAATACAAGGAATACCGACTTCAACTGTTTCCAAAAAGATCCCATAGAAACACGAATTTTAAGTGCCCAGCACGTTTCACCATCCAACCTTTTGTTCTCGAGGTCAGTTTTAGTGAAACAATATGACAGCCCACTTGGTGGAGGGCTGTGACCAACGTATTTTTTAATCCACGTTTGTTAATGACTATAACAGATTCCTGTCCTCCATTAGCACCCTTGGTCCATTGACAGACAGCAACACACACATCTTCGAATCACAGGGTCTGAATGAGCACATTGGTCCTTAAATGACTGATGGACAAAAGAGCCTGAAAAACATTGTGTATTATTCAGATGAGGTTTTAGAAAATAAAAGCAAAAAAGACCAGGAAACAAGAACCTGCAGCTTTCACAAATGTTAATTCTGCTTTTAAAAATATTTCCCTCTCTTGCTGTTGTTTGAGGAGCTGACTGCTGTACTCCAGCACTAAGATATTCCATTTCTACAATACTTGGAGCTCTTCAGGCTGAAAATTGCTGTGCAACATCCTGCCAAGATGATGATTCGTATTTTTGCCATTTCTTCCTAATGCATGCAGGAATCCTCACTTGCAATATAAGAAAGTGGCAGGGAAAAGCAGCCTTCATTTAGCTTAATTTAGCAAATGATTCAGTTTATTTACAAAGCTCATCTTTCTACTGTTCAAATGTCTACTGGAAGTGCCAATGAAAAATGGTTCGGGTCGATACCTTTTCAGTATCCTGCTATTTTCAATATTTTAATCTGGAAGGTGATGGAAGGCTGGGCTCAGCCTCCTGATTTCTGCAGAAATTGTGATCTCAACAGAACACAGAAACCATCAGACCCTAGAGGAGTGGAAGTGTAACATGAAGCAGTGAAACGCTCCATCCCAAGCTGTGAAGCCTGAACCCAGCTGTTGTCGAGGCTGTTGCTGGCAGAGCAGAGCAAGATCTAAATGTCTGACCTGAGCTGGCTATGGCTCCGTGACAGCCAGGTTGGTGTCACTACCCTGCATCATGCTCCAGGCAAACCCACACCAGCTGAGCCAGCTCAAATTGTCATCTGGTAGCAATAGGACCCGGTCCCCTCATGTGCACTGTGCTAATAACAACAGGGACCAAACACTGATAAACTGCTCTGCCACTGTCTTGTTTTGTTACAGCTTCCGGGGCCTGAAGCATGGCAGTTCCTCCAGTTGTGAATCTGCTCCCTCCTTTTCTTCCTCTAAAGGACTGACTCATTAGCAGTACCAAATGATTACATTAAGTATCTGTAAGATAAGCGATGCAATGAAACGCTGCCCCTTCCCACATCTCCACAAAGTGCCATTCTCTTCCTCTCTCACTGGAGATCTCGCCGAAGGATCCGCATTTTCAAGGAGAAGAAGGGCCTCAAAGCACAAGTTCCTCCTTCTGCCAGCCAACACATGAGCTTCTCACCGGTCCTGGGCTCCAAAGCATGCTGAGCAAACAGGGAGAATTCAGTACAGGAACTGCCATGACCTCCTGTCTATTTAACTGTGAATTATCGGAGCTGATAATTTCTACAAATTCACTTCCTCAGTAACTTGCACAGGCAGAGGAAATGTAGGTTTTAACGAAAATCCTTGATCTTAATTCTGAGTGTAACATTTTCCTTGCTCAGCCATTCATTTCAAACAGTTGCCACAGGGTATTTATTATTTTGAGAAATGTTTGTGATGATGAACTTCATACTTAGAATGGCCAAAGTATAAAATACCTTAATCATATGCTCACTCCACAGTAGGTTATTAATAATTTCTTAGCTCACTGGAACAACTTAGTTCTGAGATGTTAATTAATTTACCTCTGCTTATGCTGGTCAGCTTGACAATCTTGTATCTCTCAGTTTGACTAAAGAAAAATATTTAAATTTGTTTCAGATGAAAAGTCTCAGAGAAGCAATGTTTGGGTGGCAATCAGTCAGACTAATGGTCATTTATTTAAAAACAATTGTTTCCACTGCAGCTAAAACTATGAAAACAAATCTTCCTGCCTAGCATTTTATAAACATTGTACAAAATGTACATTTTGAGACAAATCTGAGTCCAGCTGTGCCCCTTTTATTTTTGCATTTTTAGGTTACTCTCTGCTTCCTTACAGCCAGCCATAGTTAGCTGGAAGCCAGAATTTATTCTGCAAACACCCGAGCTCTAAGAACACAAACTTGTTTAAGCTGAGACCATATTTGGAAGAGATCTGGGTCAAGAAAAATAATCAAAGGAAAGTGCATTCCTGGAGCATCACGTGAGGAGGCCAGAGTACGCACACAGGGCCCAGAGCTAATGCTCAGGGACGACCCTCAGGAACTCCCTGCCAAGGGCAGGTTTGACACTGATGTTCACCCTGAGAACCACCTCACCAGCAAACTGAGGCAAAGTTAGGCCCTTGTAAAGGAGGTGTTCAGCAGCACCATCGATAGTATCATGTCCATGGCAAAAAGTTAAAAACTAGTTCCTGGCCAGCTTCACAGGCTCCATCCTCACAGCCACAGGTGCCTGTCTGTAACCCTGCCACTACTTTGGCAGAAGTAACCACCATTTCTTACAACTGTAAAAATGCCTGAAGGACTGAAACACCAAAGTATTCTCTCACTCCCTGAAATTCCAGCATTCTTTTTCTTATTTTATGAAGATCCCAAATCCAGCCTGTGGTATTTCTTTTATATTTGTCACAATTGCAGAATTTCAGGAAAACTTTGCTTAACAAAAATCTTTTTTCTTCCACTTGGAAGACTTGAGTACAAAAAGCCCCTACAGATGGTACTTTGAGCCTCGGAATATTTTATTTAATTAACAGCCAAATGCACATTAACTGTATTGCACTGTTCTAATTGTACAAGTAAAATCTAAAGCAGCCAGCTCAGAGGACAGCTACAGAACATGCTGGCTATGATCTACTCACTGTCTGGCTTACAACTTTTATAGCATGAAGTCAACATGCACAGTAGGCCTTGAGCTGCCTGTTCTAAACAAAAGGTGGGAACCATGTGCCACATATATAGTTCAGGGAGTACAGAATTCTGAACTGTGACAGCACACATTTTTATCTTGCTGTGCATTTTTTTTCCCCACACAAAACACTGGATTTAGTCTCTCCTGGCTAAGGCATGAATCCTTCACAGTGGTGGGGGGGAGGAGGGGAGGGCTATTGCTGTTTGAATCTCTGGTGGGCCACTTGCATGGAGAATGAGGGAGCTGGGCTGGGGTCAGGGGTCTCGGTCTGCCTCCCCTCCCTGGTGTGGGCCTGCTGCACGATGACACCACCACATTACTGTGACATAGAAGAAAAAGCTCATTCATGATCCAGTGCCAAACACCTGTATCACTTATCCACCCAAAACACCACTGCTCACTCAAGTACTAAGAGCATAAAGGCAACTGTGAAAGCTGGTAGTATTATCACCTGGGCAGGTAACAGAACAAGCTCTGCTTATGTGTATTTAAAAAAAAAAAAAACAACCCAGCATCCCTGTGCTCTTCCCACAACTGGCAACATGAATCTGACCAGGGCAGATTCCCTGGAATCATGATGTTTATAAAGATCTTGCCTATATCCATGGACACGCTTGCAAAGAACTAAATATAGCGGTTTTCATTATTAAATTGTATCTTCTCCAAACTTTTATTCTCATCTTGTTTCCACTGTTTTTTTCCCTGTGTATTTGTTAATTTGAGAGTTTATTTTCCACCGGTTTTTATGCATTTTGCTCCTGTTTTCATGTATCCAAACACCTTCGCTATGACTTTCTTCCCTAAGTCTGGGCTGTGTCACATTGCATTTCCAGCACAAAAATGAAAGTACAAGCTGCTGTTCACATCACCCTACTCCAAACAGTGTGAGGTTCACTCTCACAGGAAAAAATACAGAAGCAGTGCAAATGCAGAAAACAGAGGAGCTATTCAGAAAGATAGTTTCTGAAAAATATACATTGAAATTACTTTTATTTTTGCTGGAATTAAAAAAACATAGGAATATTGACATTGCATTTAAAACCCCCAGGAAGTTAAAGATTATACATTGTTGTATCTCTGAAATCCAATAAAAGTGTCTCCATCATGCATTTTTTAGGAGATATCACTGCATGAACACGTTGAACCAAGATTTTTAAAGATGTGTCAGGCTGTCCAAACTCCACAGTGCTCTTCATTAAATACACAAAATGTGTCACTCTTCTGGGAAGGGACACTGTCCAAAAGTTAGACAATTCAACAAAGAATTTCTAGGAAAGACATCAAACCCCAGTTCTTATGGGAAGCAAAACTTAGATGTATTTAAAGGTAATCAGAGAGCTTTAGTTTGAGATTTCTGTTTTAAGTTTGGAGAAGTGTTACTGTATGTGCTGTTTCTCTCTGTTCTACTCCATGTATTAATACTGGCAAGTACCACATTAGGGGCGTTCTCATCCTAAATGTAGACTCTTAAGCTGGTGTAATCATTCCTTTGCATCTTCCCCGTACTGCAAATAAGGTACACTGACAGGGTAACAGACAGTTGTATGCAAACACAGAGAGTCATTTAAATTACCTGAAGTTTGGAAAGAAAAGTTGTGAATTTATACAGCCATGATGCAGATTGTATGATTTGTCTTCACCAGGGTTAAAGCAGTATATACACAGCTGGTTTAAAATGACACATTTCTTCTCAACGTGTCAGGTAAGTAAAGCTTTCTATGAAAGTCCTTTTGAAAGTCATCATCTTCAGAGTCTTGCAGCTGCTAGAATGAGACAATTCAAATTGCTACAGCTTTGGCTCCAGAGAAGCAGACAGGAGTTAAATGCTTAGGAATAGTGTCCATCATGAATCCTAAAGGTTATGGGGATGAAACCTCAAAAACATCGGTCTTGCCTGTCCCAGGAGCTGACTGACTGCAATGATAGTATTTGTGGCATTCATTCATAAATATCACTATACATTTGTACTTAAAGCCATGTCCTAACAGTAATAAAGACAACAATCCTGGGGGAATAATCACATTAAATGTATATATAAGAACACTATAAAAGAGT
The DNA here is from genome assembly GCF_965178545.1 of Coloeus monedula. Taxonomy (NCBI): domain Eukaryota; kingdom Metazoa; phylum Chordata; class Aves; order Passeriformes; family Corvidae; genus Coloeus; species Coloeus monedula. The sequence continues at coordinate 9,669,915 of NC_138795.1, forward strand.
GACAAAGTTATATTTCATTACAAAAGAGGTTTCTCTTTTTTTTTTCTGCTAATTCCTTTTTAAACTAAAACAGGCTTTCATTCTTATGTCACCAAATGGGAAAAAAAAAAATCAAATCCTAAAATTCTGATGTTTAGGAAAAAACAGGAAAACTATTGTCATACTACAAAACATTTCACTTTACAACAACCCCAAAGAGTTATCTATTATCTGGATGATAAAGAAAAAATGGGACATGAGAAGGGTAAGATCTTAAAACATTTTGAGACCTTGAGTATTTTTGGATAAAATTCTCTATTCTGATCAATGCAAGACTCTCTGACCTTAGGGGGACATTTGTACAGGGAACAAATATATGTGGAACCAGCCAGAGAGATGCTATGGATCAGGAGAAAAATCCTACCTTTATTTTGGTGTTTTATCATTTTTCCAGTATAAATTGATGTGTGAACCATCTCAACAATACGAAGCAGGTACATTCTAACAATTTCCAACACAAATCCCAACACTTTAATTTACTTAACAGTATACTGTCTGTCAAAAAAATTAAAATCTGTTTATTTCACATTCTTTATGATGAAAAGTATATAAACTGCACTTTTAAATTAAATCATGTTCCGCCAAAACTGGTCTGCTTTAAGACTGATAACTTTAGTGGAGAGAATTAAGATGCTTCAGCAAGTATCAATTTTCTGTTAAAAAATGTCCGCAAGACGAAATAAAAAAATTCCTTAATTTACAATAAGCAGTGTAAACAGCAAAAACAACAGAAGCCACAAAGTTTCACGCACCAGCTGCTGGCAGACAGGTAACTCCAAATGCTCATAAAACTTTGTATCTTCCTTTGTTGGTTGGTTGGTAAGAATTTTGCTGCAAATAAAAAAGAGGATAATCACAGTTAAAAGTGAAGAAGGATAAATGAATTGCAATAAAACCCCACTAGGTTATTAGCTGGGTATGTTGTAAAGCTACAGCAAACCAGATCTCTCAACACATATAAAATATTAAAATGAGGGGAATCATTCTCCTCTCCCCTGCCTGATGGTGTTGAAATTAGGAAATTTACTGGGACCAAACTCTTTGAGGGGTCTTCATTCAAAAATCTCTGTCAATGTGTTATCTCCATCTGCTGGCTGGATAGCAGCCGTGTTCTGGCTGATTAACTAGTCTAATGGATTTTTAGGCTGTTCAATAGAACAGTGGTTTTGAGATCTGTAGGTCCCAGTCCCTGATATTAGTAAAACCTTATGCCAGAGCGTCAACATTTGCAGAAGTCAATCTCATAAAGCATACATTAAGACTCTTTCCCTCTGCATTCTGGATATTGTACTCACCAATCTGATAAGCTCCTCTTTTATAAGTCGTGTGATTTCTGCCTTTGCTTTCTGTACAGCCAGTTCATTGGCACCTGAAGATAAAAATATGTATTATAATCTTACACAGAAAGTGTTTATGAAGCTTACAGAATAAACATTGCTGCCTGCTTTCAGAAGCATAGTAAAACTTGCTGAATATCCTCAGCTATTTGGTGAAGAACACTCTATTGCACAGAATGCCACAGCTTGACTGAGTTCTCTTTTAAGAAAGATACTCCAAACAGTCATAAATGATACTGTTCAGAAATATGTAGGATTAGAGGTTTCTTGATAAAAAGTCAACCATCATGACATTTGCAAAGTTTTTGTTGTAGTAGTTGATGCAATTTCTTATACCTTTAACAGCCTAAAGAGAATTCTATTTTTCCCCTTATTTTACACTGGCATAGACCTCTTTGTGCTTATTCTTTTTCCTCTTTTCTTTTCCTCTCTTCCAAACTGATTTCATAGATTAGCTGTTGTTCTGTCACAGGTGAGGAGAAGCCTCTCTGTGATCCCCATGGATCATTTGATGAAGTGTATTAAGATAAAACAAGTGGTTTTCAGTAACTACAGTGAGTCTATAACTCAAGTGTCTGAACACTGGCTACAGAAATTCCATGTCTAATTACAAAACTAGACTCAGAGCTGTAACAGAAACATTTATAAAAAGAATACATACTTTCTATAGCCAAATAAATCTTTCTTTCTCCTTCCTTGGGTTCTTTGCCTGGAGGGAAGTAAGTTCCCCTGATTGTAATGGCAGCTTCAGAATATTCACTGATTCTCTGCAGTGCTTCTTTGGAGGTAACTTTCCATCTGGCAGTCTGCAGGGTGAAGGATATGGGAGGATCAACAAGGAGAAAGGCACCACACAAAATGGCAATACATTAGTTCTGCCAACGTGGGCAGAACCTCAAATATAAATACAGGGAATTTGTACTTGATACTGTGAACTATAAATCCTCAAAATAACAGAGGAGGTAGATCAGAGCAGCAATATTCTGAACGGCAGAAATACTCAGGTACTAAAAAAAGGACAAAGAGCTGTAGCAGTCATGGCAGTAAAGCCTTTGCAAAAAACACCAGACAGTGTCAGAGATTTGGGTATTAGAGAAGTGAGTAGAGGGTGAAGAGATTTTTGTCTGATAATGAATACTTGTTTTTCTGATACTCTCTGGAGTAAGTCCAAAGCATTGCATTTATATAAGCTGAGAAGTAATCACAGATAATATAGTAATTTCAATTAGGTATCATCAGAAATAGAGACATAATATTTTATTGGTGTAAGTATGAAGAGAGGTTTTGTTAAATAATGATCATTTACACTTGATTATAGCAAAATAGTTACTTGCCTGTGGGAAGTCATTGATCTCTAATTCTTCTTCATATCTCTTAAAGGACTCATTCTGTCCTCCATCCTGTTTCTCTTCCTCCTGCTTCTCTATGGGTACATAATTGAGCTTGGCATTGATTTTTTCAGCCAGTTGCTCTGCAATGGTCTTGGCAGACACAGTAGGAGCTTGAATTGTGCCTCCTCTCAGGATAGCATTTGTAGCCTGCTGCATCACATCCTGTAAAAGCAGAAGTCCATACTGAGAACAAGGTAGCCAAAAAAAGTCCTATATAAACCAATAAGGGTTTCATTAAAGTTCTCTATGTAATGTAATTGTCTACATAACAAATACACTCTCCAGACTTCTGCTCTTCCTTTCTTCCTCTCAACAACTCCCTTCACACCTCCAAATAACTTACTGGTCTTTCATATTTTCAGCTTAAAATATCTTTGGACGTTCCAGAACAATTAACCTCAATCTAAACACATTGTACATCACATGTACATCTCATGCTTCAGCAGAGAAAGATGCTCTGCAACTCTGCCAAAGCTGACAAAACTAATTGTCCAATGTTATCAGTAAAGAACTGACTCTTTGCCAAGGCAGACAAAGCATTTATGGTTCTGTAGTAAGTCTTATAAACGTATCAGCTCACTTACAAATCCTATACAAGTAGTTAGCCCAGCCCAAATGAGATAAACAATGCAGTATGTCACTAGTGTGCAGAAACACTAAATCAAATGGCAGACACAGAACAAAGAACTGAACAACCTTTATTAAAAAAGAATAACATTGGTCTGTAAAGAGCCTGACCTTAAAGTGGAAGGGGACCATGACTTGTGCCTCTGCTCCAAGATTCTTCTGGGCATTGATTCTCAAAGCCAATCTTTTAGCAATTTCCAATTTTTCTGCATTCCCGGCTGATGGTGTAGGAGCATTTGATGTTCCTGGTGCTGCCATGTCTTTTACTCTTTTCTTTGAATTGAACATGCTTTCAATTTGTTCATCAATCTAAAGAAAACAACAATTATATGATCACTGCATTTACCACTATATAATCTTATCATCATGGAGAAAGAAACACTAAGGGGCATTTAGTTTACATGCTTTTAAAGAAATTAATCTTGTAGAAATGGCAGAAGCCTGCCCAGAACTACAGCTCAACAAAAAGACGATCTAATCAGGAAAATGTCTGAACACAGTGTTTACTTGCAAGTCACAAAAAGGAGTCTATCAAACATTAAGAAAGGAATCTAGTAAGATTTAGAAATAGGAAATGCTACTATGAATGTCTTTAAAGCAATGCAAATAAAAATATGTTTGCAATTGAGGACAATCGTTCTATTTCACTTACGCAAGATTATTATCACAAATAATTTATGTGACATTTACATAACTACACACGTTAAGTGTAAAACACCAGTAAGTCAGAAAGAGACACTGAAGATCTTCCTAGATCTTGATCTTCATAGCTGTATCTCTACATTTGAAGACTACATATGGTCAGTAACAAAGGTCACAGAGTAACTGAAATCCATGCCCTCTGCAGTGTGTGATGTAACCTACTGAGGAAGAAAATCAAATGAATTGAGAAAATCCATAAGCAACTTAAATCCTATTCCCAGATGCTTACATCAACAGCTGTATCTTCATCATCTGAATCTTGCAAGCCAAGAGCTGCTTTTTGTAGCTTCTTTCTTTCATTAGCCAAAGCCTGTTCTGTTTCATCAAACTTAAAACCTTTGCCAGAGAATCCACTGCTTTTCTTAATCAACTTTCCCTCCTGAGAACAAAAACACGTATTATCATACTTAGGAGTTTCAAATTCTAGTTCTGATAGTCATAAAATAACTGTAAGATTATACAAATAATTTTGAAGTTCTTCAAAAAGCAAATCCTAGCACATTCATAAAGCTCTTCAAACTTAAAAGCTGCATTTCACAATGAAATGTAATAAAAAAACCTCTGTTAATTCAGCAGAGACAATAGACTATTGGGATTTCCTGTAAGTATACATTTTAAATGCTTTTCAAATGCAGTAAAAAAAACCCTCCATTTTTTAGTATCAGAAGAACTCCAAAGTCACCATTCTCAGCATGAGCGAGATCCTCTGATGGCAAGAGCTCTAGAAATAATCATACAAATTCTGTGAAAGAACTTCATTATCTTGTATGTGAATCTTGTTAAAAGCTGAAATGCCCCTTATACCATAGGTATTTATAACATAACAGGTGACAATATTTAAATTCTCAGGAACAGTTCTTTAAATGACATTCAAGATCCCAATCTTGAGGTCCCTGACACACTTAGCCAAGCACACACTTGTTCCCAGTGAGGTGACCCATGTGTGTACACTGGACAACTGGACCCACATGCATACACAGGCATTAAACCTGGACCAACCCCTCTAGAGAAGAAAGAATTACTTACAGCCTTCTGTTGGTCTTTGAAGTCAGCCCAGAGCTTCTCCAAATCAGTAGGAATGGGATTCCCAGACAATTCCAAAGCCTTAATGATATCACCAGCATAACGTGCCTGATCCTCAGTAATGAATGTATATGCATACCCCTGGTCAAAATTAATTTAAGAGACAATTAGGAAAAAGCTCTCAAGACACTCCATCTCTAAATTTATTGAAGCACCCTTGCACAGATGCTGATTTCTGGTCAATGAAACTAACCACAACAGTCATGCAATAATGTTTTTTTAGTGGAAGTATAGAATGAATAATGTGATTTCCCAGGAAGCTGATAAAGAGGCAATCATCCAAAGATGGTAAACACAGAAATCTTTTCTTCCAACCAATCTTGTCATGGTTGAAAGCTTGAAAAATTAAAATCTTATCAATTTAGTAGGGCACATTTCCAACAGTAAAAAACACCCAAACTTTCAGCCACAAATGGGATTTAAAAGAACACTCATACATCAGAAGAACATGTAAGTTCCAAATTTCAGAGTGCTGAAGTTCAGAATATATTAAAAACACTCTTCACACCAACAACACAAACTACTCCCTCTGTAACTATCCCTTGGAACAACTTCATCAAGCAAGAAAGAAGGGGAAAATGCCAGTACTAACCAAACCAGACAACTGAGTGTACATACTTTATTGCCAGCTCGCCCAGTGCGGCCTGCTCGGTGCACATAGTCCTCATAATGGTTGGGACAGCTGTAATTGACCACCAGCATCAGCTGCTTCACATCCAAGCCCCTCGCTGCTACAGACGTGGCCACCAGAAGTTTGCAGGTTCCATTCTTGAAGTCATTAATAATGCTGTCCCTGTCATACTGATCAATACCTGCAAGACGAATCAGTTAATTATAAAGCTCTGCTTCAAGCCATGAGAATTTGTACCCAGGTCAAAACACCCTCCAACTTCGAACAACCAAAATCACAAGCAAATAAAACTTCAATACATTCACACTTTCAAAGGCAAAATACACTAGCCAAAATAACCTCTATTATTTAGAATAACTTTTAATTTTTCAACTATCAAAAGACGTTTTCCCCATACCAAGACCTTCAAAAGCCTTTTATATATTATTTTCAATTTTCTACTTCAGCTGTAACCTCATCTGGAGGTTTTGTCTGTTCTCTAAAGGCAACAGAAATCTCAGAATAACAAGAATATTTTTCCCCTTTTCATTACTGCATTCCTGCTGGAAAGTGATTTTGTACTTACTGGTTTTATATAAAATGCTCTAGAAAAATAATGTAAGTTTTAAAATATACTGGGATGGACAGTATTGTAAAGAAATTTTTCTCCTCTTGGTACTTCCATTATATTACCATTAGTTGATAGAAGGAAAGTAAAGCGACAACTGCTGTTACTGTGGAATCTCAAATAAAAATATCATGTGATACTGCCCAATGGCACTCACTACTCTACCATAACAAGTAGTTAGCAATATTCCCTGAGAGGTGTTAACTCTCAGTAACAGTCCTCTTGGACAGACACAAGATTTGGCATCTGATGACATCTCAAAGGGAACAATGAAGAATAATTACACAAAACTATAATGTCTACTTCAAATTAAGAACAATTATCTTACCCAATTACAAAGCAAAACCTGCTTATGAAGAAATAATAACTGGTACTATACAGGAATAAAGTGATTTTTAACTACTGGATACCAACATTCTAGTCGGGAGTAGTTAATATAAATCCTTAAATTTGCAGATTACCTCCATGAAGAGACAAGCAAGGATAAGAGGCCCTCATTAAATCTTTCAACAACCCATCGGCGTGTTCTTGTTTATCTACAAATATAATAACAGATCCTTTCTCCTGATAGTGTCCCAGTAGCTCCAGTAACTTCAGAAACTTGTTCTCCTCCTCTATGACAATCTGGAAAAAGACATACAAAAGCAAAGTAGAAAGAGTATAATTTGTATCTTGAGTCATTAAACGAATCCAGAGTTTATAAAAGTAAAAATCAAGAACAGGAGATGACTTTTTCAGGCTGTTCCCATACCTAGTGGTAAAACTGCTGTTCAGCTTAGTGCTACAAACCAACTTTAAAAATTACACTGCATTTGCAGATTAGGGTGTTGATTTATTTTGAGTTCATGTTTAATAAGGCCACTAAACTTCTAAAAATAAAAGCTCTGTGGGTATATTGGTTTATATTCAACATTGCTGGGAACAACCTTTTGCCAGCAAATGAGAAAATAAGCAAGGCAGATGTGTGATACTGACCACATGTTGCTCCACATCAGAACAGACAACACTTCTGCCTCCAACCTGCACTTCTATAGGTTTACTGAGGATCCTGCGAGCCAGGGCCTCCATAGCTCTGGGAAAAGTAGCAGAGAACATGACAGTCTGACGGTCAGGCCTGACGTTGTCTACAATGCGCATAACCTGTGGTACGAGAACATTCCCGGTTAATATCCAAGTGCTGTAACTCAATTTCGCACACATACAAAGCTGTCATCTTTAAAGTCAGGCAGTATCTGCACCTCGCAGACTACAAAACATTCTTTACGGATTTCCTCTTGGCACCAAGCTGCCGGCATTGGAAGACAGGCAAAACTTGCTGGATTGAAAACTAAGTTGCATGGCAATATGCAATCTGGCAGCATCTCAGCAAAAATCATAGGAAATGAAGCAGAAACCCTACAGCTCAAGAAATAAATAAAAGTAATTTTCCTAGTTTTGGAGAACAGTATAGCCCAAGACAACTGAAAGAGCCCTGGGTGTCCAAAGTTCTCAGCAAGTAATTAGTCAGCAGCACTTCCAACATTTTGCTCCTATCTCTTGCCAATAGGCATCAAAGACTTGATAAACACACTACAACTACTAATACAACACCTGTATCAAGGGATTACACAGGGATACAACATGGCCACAAGTATTCAAAATGAGTGTGTAAAACACCCTGTGTATTACAGAAAAATCTAAGCTATATAGGAATTTACTGAAAGTAAAACATAGAATCCTGAATGGTTTGGGTTGGAAGGAACCTTAAAGATCATCTAGTTCCAACCCCTTGCCATGGGCAGGGAGGGATACCTTCCACTAGACGTGAGGATAATGTGATGTTATAATAATGTGACAAGAGATGTGAAAATAATAGAAATACTAGAGTCAGCTTAAACTGCCGTCCATATGCAGCACACCCTTTTGAACACCCACTGACAGTGTAGTAATAATGTAGCATTGCAAAATCCTTATGTGGAAAATAGCATCTTTTGGCACCATCCCTCATGTCATGAATTACCTGAGGCTCAAACCCCATGTCAAACATTCTGTCAGCTTCATCAAGTACAACGTATGTGACTCTACGGAGATTTGTCACCCGACCTGTGAAAGGAGAGGAAAAAACACATGGGAAACAAAACCAAATGGAAATCCAGTTTCCCTTAGGAATATTTTTTTAAATGTTATATAGTCTCACTATCTTCTAATAAAGACATTAATTAATTTTTTTAAAAATTCACTAGATGTGAATTTTAATGTTCACACTTTAATCACACATACATTCTGGGAAATGTGTAAGTATGCACAAGGCCCTTTTAGTTTGTCAAACTCTTCTCTTGCATACCATCATAGGGCCAGAAGAACCTGAAAAATTCAGAAAACTGCCCTCGCCAAAACACATCATAAAACTAAGACTGAGCTGAAGCAAGGAGCCACATCAGCCAGTATCTGACAGCGGCACCTAGAAAAGAACATATTAGAGATTACAGCGCATGTGTGGAAGGCAAAGCCCAGTGCTAACTGCTGCAGCCTTAGAAAATTCCTTTATACACAATCTGTAATGCTTCCTTGGAGCTAAGAATAACTATTTGAGGATAATCATACTAGTTCTAGATCACTGCTAATAATAGGCATAAAACAGAGTAAGCAAGTCTTTTCAAAATGACTATATAAAGATTAAAACCTACCCAGTAACACTCCTGAATTTAAAATCAAGAACCACCCCAAATTCTGGGACAGGTTGAAATAAAATAAGCAAGTCGTGTTTCTGTGAACATTTTGAAATTATCATGGACAGGATAATTAGCACCCTTCCCAAACAAACAGCAAAGAGACTCCCTTTCATGAGAAGGACTTAACTCAAGGATTTTAGAATCATACTGTCAAACAATATAAATGCATTCAGTTCCACAAAACTGTGGAGTGACACTGCCAAATGCTCTCAGAATGGAAAAGATTTGTTACATTTTCTACAACTATCACTCAGACTTGTGCCTATCAACCTACGGAAGAATTTGGTCCTCTCAGCTTTAGCAAACTGTAGCTGAATCCTCAAATTACTTAGGACATTACGCGCTGCATTTTTTAAGATATGGAATTCATACTTAAGGAACAAAGTAAGTATTTCTTAATATCTACATATCTATTTAACATCTTAACACTTTCATCCCCAAATAGTAACTTCGTAAAATTACTTGGGAACAGCATTAATGTACCTACCTTTGACGATTTAAGTCTTGGAAGCCCAGTTCTATATGTCTTGAAGGTACTTTTTTCACAGAAGTTAAATAATGTCAACAGTTTAGTAGAGGTTTTGATGTGGAATAATTTAATAATAAAACTTTATCTAATAAGCATGCAATGGTTACACTAGGACAAAACCTCTTAAAGCTGCAGTGGCTCAGTTTAATCAAACTGAATATCTGATATAAGGTCAGTTCTTTTACTTTTGAGCAGGTATTTAGGGAGGGCTTCTTTATCTATTTTTTAGAGCAAACAGATAAAGGCAGAGTCAGATGCTCTTGTAAAGTGGGGAACTGCTGAGCTACTCTAACATGAATAACAGATCAATGGGCAGACAAAATAAGCAACTGTTACATAACCTTTATCTAAATGACTTGAAGTTAAAAAATTTGGACCAGCACATCTCAAGTTTAGCACTGATAAACATTCTCAAAAATGCTTCAAGAATGTAGTATTTCCTGTCCTCCCAAAAAAAGTCAAACCAATATATGCTTAAACCTGTTATTAGTGCTATATATTCTCAAAAGCTAGATAGTGCAGCCTGAAGAGATATAAGAAAATTCCATAAGACCATTTAGCAAAATACATGATCTTCTGAATTTGTTAGAATTACACAACAAATGTAAAAAATTCTCCAAAGGAAAAGGTTTTCTACTCACCATTGTTAGCTGCTAACATGTCAATCATACGTCCAGGTGTGCAAACAATAATTTCAGCACCTCTTTTGAGTTCAGCTATCTGATTTCAAAACACAGTAAACAATCTATTAGTTTTTGCTTTGTGATTTCTTTCAGGTTTTTTAAAACATATATCACCTTGCAAAAAAGAAAACCACCTACATTGTAATACAGCTGTTCTACTAATGTGAATTAGGTAAAGATTTTCATTAGCAATTTCTTTAAGTCTTCAGAAAACTTTGCTTCCAAAAAGAGTAATCCCTGACAGCCTGAGTTACCACCACCTGAAGTAGTTTTAATGAGGATATTTCTTCAATGCAGTTAAGAGCCCGTAAGAAATGTCAGTGTTACATCAGGGACAAGTGATAGCAGACACACCATGTTCCATCACAGATGATCACTCCTGTTGTTTCCATAAATGGGTGGGATGGGTGTGTGGAAACCTTTGAAATTAATCTCTAAGTTACTTCAAGATGCAATATTTGATAATGCAATAAACCAATGTTATCATTTTCTGGCTTTTTTTATCTTAAGGGGAACTCTCAGAAAAATACAGCTTCTTAGTAACTTTCAAATTATTATATCCCACTAATAATTCCATTTTAATTTAATGGTCAGTACATACATAAAGAGAAACAGTCTGAAACATTTAAGGATTGTATTTGAGACTTTCCAAGATCTGTATGTTTAAGGCTAAGTTACATGCAAAGCTTTTTGCATTATTACCATTCCCACTGAGCAGATCAATAATGAAGACTGCAAATGTACTGGATTCATGGAAAAGGAAAATCAACTAATTTTGCTGCAAAAGTAACATTAACTAATAAAGCCCAAGCATTCTTTGACAAGACAGGCATGTGTTTTGCATACCTGTTCACTGATTCCTGTTCCTCCATAAACACAGACAACTCGAAGCCCAAGTGTCTTTGAGAATTTCTTGCACTCCTTGGTAATCTGCAAAGCCAACTCACGTGTAGGTGTCATAATGACAGCTGAAAAGCAAAACATTTTCATCATACATTGCAATATAAGAGATCTTATAATTTACACAATAGAAATTAATCTTTTGTAATGATGTTTACAGCAATTTACTTCCTATTTTTAAGAATGTAATTTCAAGGAAAAGATAATTGAGACTATGAGGAAGGAGTGGAAATCTGGTCCAAATCCAAAAATCAAAGGAGCAAGGTCTTCCAGATATGTGGACATGGGAGTGCTATTGAAACAGCATTAAATAGCACTGTGATCATAAAACAACATTAAAGAGCATGGTGATCATTAACTAAAAAAAAAGCCACTTATCAATGCATATTAGTAAGCACTTCTCCCTATGACCAAGAGAAGAACTGAAATCCCATCTAAAGCATATACTTGAGGTTATATTTATTTAAATAGTAACTTTGAAAGTAAAATCTTTTTACCTATGGGACCTTCTCCTTCTTCTAATGCTCTCTGATCCATAATGTGTCTGAACATGGGCAAAAGAAATGCAATAGTCTTTCCACTTCCTGTTTTAGCAATGCCAATCAAATCCCGTCCATTCATAATTGCTGGAATAGCCTGGGTTTGAATGGGAGTGGGCTTTTCATATCCATGTCTTAAAGAAGGAAAAAAAAAATTTTTAAGAACAAAATGGAATTTGACAGATGTGAATCATGATGTCATGCTAAATTTTTTTGCATATTCATATTTATATATACATACCAGTGCAATTCAAAAAGTACAGCTCAAAATGAGCAGCAAAAACATGATACAAATGGCAGAGACTAGTTATAACAGTAATTGAACACTGAGTGACAAACACTCTGATGACTATGTAACACTTGCAGACATGGACATGTGGCATTATGCAACAAAGTAAAAGGTCCTTCTCATGGACATGCCACAGAACACAGTGAGCAAAATCAAGGATGATACAGTTCATTAAGTGCTTGCTTACTTTTTGAGGGCAGTGAGAATCTTCATGGAAATACCACATTGTACCCAGGTTTTTATTGGTTTGGGACAGCCTTTTCCCTTGACTGTAATTCCTTCCAGCTCCAGCCTGTACACATTTACCTCTGCAATAGAGTTTACATTATAACAGAGTCAAACTTGACACTTCTCTACTACCTTGATCAAAAAACTCTTGCTTTGTCCCTTAACATGAAATACTAATTTTATCACTACCAGAAAAACAGCTTTTTGCTTGTGAACACAGGAGTTAGGCTGAAAGGACTCAGATTAATTTTCCAACCAAAGACTCATATATAATTATAGTAAGTTATCAACAATAGTGATGCACCTGATATAACACTTTTCTATAGCAAGCTGCTCCAAATGCTTTTTATATTCCGAAAGCATTTGCTGTTCCACAGCACACTGAAATCCACCATTCTTTTCTTTAATAGTGCACAAGGTGTTCTGGTTGTATTTGTCTTTACCTTCTTGAGTCATTTTAGCTAGTTCTGGTACTTCAACATAGAAGTTTTTCCTGAAAGGTTCATATTCTATCTTTCCATGATCCACTGGTTCTAGCAGCTTTCTCTGCTTGGTCTGATAGCCAGTCAGGGCAGTCTGAAGATCAACTTCCTCCTCTTCTGAGGAATACTGTAGAGATCACAATTTGTGTGTACATTAGGATTAATGAATTATGATGGTGTTTCCTTTTTTCATTTATAGCGAAACTATGCAGAAGAAACAAGTACTTCTTACTGTATTAGACATGAAACTGAAGAGCTGCTCTCAGCTTAAGAGGCCCAGTTGTTCCTTCCCCATATTCTTTCATGTTTCTCCCAAACCTTAACTCTCACCATGTTCTGTATCACTTTCACAACTTTACCAATGCCAGCTACCAGGCCTGACATTCAGAAATAATCACTGCCATACAAAAGAAACAGTAAGAAAAAGCAGCCAACCAGCAGACTAGTGTCCCAGTGCAGTCACAGATCTGACAGATGTCCCCACCTCAGCTTTGAAGGAGCACCAATAGCACTGGAACTGCAGCCACAAAGCATGGCCTGACATGGCTGAGCTCCAGGGCCTGCAGGTTATTGAGTCTGTGACTCAGGCAAGGCTGTCCCTCCACAGCCTCCCAAGCAGCAAAATACCCACACCCTTCACAGCTCTTCAGGCCGAACACACACACAACCACAGGAAGCAAGAAGAGGCACTTTGCCTTTTCACAGGAGAAATGAAAAATATTTCCATTACCTCCATTGCATCTTGGTCATTCTCCATGAGCTCCCCTTTCTTCTTTTCTGACTCAGCAGCTGCCTTTTTGGTTGTCACCACGGTTACCACCTTGGTAACAGTTGGTCCAGTTTTCTATAAGAACAGTTTAAAAAAATTAATGCACTACTGTATAAAACAAAACCCATCCTGTAAAAAACATACAGAATATTTGTACTTCTGGATGCATTATGCTGAGCATTTTTCCCCACTTCCCTCAGTGAAATGTTGTAAGAAAAATGCTTGCTAAAACAGTTGCATAAAAACACCAGGAAATGAAAGTGAAAGCAAACATGCATTAAGTGCATCTAAATTCTTGCTTTTTTGCACTTCCCCCATTTTTTTCCAAGCCATTTTGCTACTAAAACACAAAGTTATCTTTGCCTTTTAAAAATAAGTAATCTTTAACAGGTGATTTTACCTTTTCACTCCCACCTCCACCTTTCACACTTCTCATATTGAACTTCTTGACCTCTTCTTTTACTTCTTCCATATAAGCATCTAAAGGATCTAACTCCTCATCTTCAACCTCATTGCCTTCTTTTTCTCCTTCTGCAGTTTCCTCTTCATCATCTAATAACAGCAAAAAAGATAGGGATAAAAGACATGGAAAGATGTAAGTCCTTGTATGTGTCAAATTATTGTCTATCCAAATAATTACAGCCCAGTGTTATTACTATATAATTTTTCCTAATACAAATCTCTCCAGTTGGTTTATCAAAAATGTATCTTAAACCATTTGACACCATGACCAGATTTAGGCTTTATCATTTTATGGTTCATATTCTGAAGAGTAATTAGATGCTTTAAGATATTGTAATAAAAATATTACTAGGAACAAAAGTATTCTGTTATATATAAAGAGGTTAAATACCATCATCATCTTCTAAACTCCATTTTTTCCCCTGTTTCATCTCTTCAATTTCTTTTTTTAGCTCTCCTATGTTTTCCATTGCCTTCTTGCGTTGTTCTTCCCTCCATTTCTCCACTCTTTCTTTTCGTTTTCTCATTTCTTCTTCTAGTTTGTTCTGATCAAAATTCTATGATAAAAACCAACCAAACAGTGAAAATTAATAGCTGCTGGCTTTAGCCTATGCTTCTTTAAACAAATGTAACCATTGAGTAAGCATGCTGCAGAAGACTGGACATCCACAAACTTATCTTGTAAATTTACAAGTGCTAAAAGTCTCTACCTCAGTAGCCACGGCATTTGTGGTAGCATCTTTATCCTTCTCTTCCTCTTTGTCGTCTTTGTCTTTTTTCTTTTCTTTGGAAACTTCCACACCTTCTGTCTTTTCTTTAGATCTTGATCTGAAACGTAAGATCAAAGGTTTCTTAGAACATTACAGCTTTTCTCAGGGGGAGGATACACATATGCTGGACAAAAACAGAACTATGATTACCCTGTTATGTTTTCAAACACCTTACAAAACACACTGCTTCCCAATCTTTCCATGTCATGGAATTATTTCCTCTAACTACCAGAAACGTCAATGCTAACCCAATTCACTGTCATGTGCCTTTCTCATTTCTTTGCAGACTTCATTTCAGAGCTCTTACAATTGATACTCCAGTTGTTCTGCACTTTATTTTACACCTCCTTGAAGTCAGCATTTAGAAAAGACATAGAAAAAATTTCCTGTTTGTGGAATTTCTAGAGGAAGGTAAAGTGATCTAGCATATTGCCACGGAAATGTGAGCATCCCCCTAAAGACACCATCCTGGCTGACAGACAAAAGCCATTCTCCCTGGGAAAAGCTACTCATGTGGTGCAAATGTAACACTTGCTCTGAATTCAAAACCCATTTATCACAGGTTTTACTGTCCTTGCTTGCATCCAATTTAAAAAAAAAGAATGCACTTAAACTAAATTTGTGCTAACTTACGACAATAAATATAAAATTCACTTTAGCTAATTGAATCTCATGAAGCTTTTTTCTTTGGCCTATTCTAATACAAAACATACACTTATTCCCAAAGCCTTTGTGATTCCAGCTTGTGATGATTTCTTGAGTGTCATCAATGCTTTTTCTGTATACAGACTGTTGCTACCATTTATGGACTTCCCACTCATTTTACAGCAGAGCCTGATTATAGTCTGTTTGCAATTGTATCTGAAAACCCTATCAAGATATATTTAAAAGACAATGACCTTCAGTAAGCTTTCACACATTTCTAAAGCCAAGAACACAAGAATACCTGTTTTCTGTTTTCCTATTCTTGCTTGGACTGGAGGATCGAGACCGTCTCCCTCTACTCCTGCTCCTTGAGCGCCTCCTCTCTCGGCTCCGGGATCGTCTTCTCTCTCGGCTCCGTTCCCTTTCTCTACTCCTTGAACGTCTGACACGCAACAAAATTGTCTTTACTACAACTTTAGCCTTCTGTTGAGGAACAGGTTTTAAAAGGAACCCACCAATCATCAAGACCACTAAGAACTTATAAACTCCAGCACCAGCAAGCCAGAAAGCATTTAATAAGCAAAAAAAGCCTTAAGCACAGTGAAATCTATGGCGGACATCAGCAGAGTAACTAACTGGAGTGGGAGAACATCAATATTCAGTGGACAGGCTGATGCTTTGACTGGAGCCGATGTCTTACCTTTGACGCTTTCTGTCCCGCGAGCGAGACCTCCTCTTGTCCCTGCTGCGCGACCTCTCCCGTCTTCGATCCCGATCCCTGCTCCTGGAGCGCCTGTCCTCACGTTTCCTCTTGTCCGATGGGGAGCGACTCCTGGAACGGCTCCCGGAGCGCCCCCGGGATGCAGAGCGCTTCCGATAATGCCTGCGTGGCACATTCACACAGCGTGAGCATCAGAACCACGCGCAGTTAAATGTGTTTGTGAGGTGGTCAAGCAAGCAAAAAAAATTATCTTAATTTCTTGGACTTTTTAAATGTCTAAACTTTTGTAATCATCTTGCCAAACTGATTAATATATATATGTATTATATACATAATATGCATATACACTCCTAATGATGCTGAAATTAGAAGGATTATTTGGTCACAATTTTGTTTTAGTTTTAGATTACTACTACAAGCACATCATGAGAACACCAGAGCATCAAGAACAATTTCCTTTTCAGAAATCCACTGATATCTGTTTCATATATAGGAAAAGCTGAAGGCTCTCTGAAGCTATCCCAAAATCTGTCAAGCAAAAATATTGCTCTTTGCTGCTTTTTATACAATACATGTTTACTCATGCAAAGTAGGTAAACTATACCTCTGCTCAACAGGAAAGCTGTCACACTGGAATTAAAGAAACATAAACTCCTGAGGATGCGATACAGCTGTGGTCAATACCTTTACCATGCTGACATCAATAGAAATTCCATAATATCAAACCTCAGAACAGTTGACAGAAGTCAGCAAGACTTGAGGGGTGTGTGATGGAGATGGGTGTCTCCTTTCCTCCCCTCATTAATGCTCTTAACCCAACCACACTGTGGGGCATAGCAGGGCTAGGAATTTTCTAGGAAACTCTTCATCTGAGTGTACAAGTCACAGAGGGATGTTTACTGTGACCATTTCCTCTTCCTCCAATTCCAGATTTTTGGTCACCATGCCAGAATAATTCCCTTGTTCACTCTCCAGTGGCTCAGGACTCACAGACCCGTTCTCCTAACGAGCCCAGTAGTCATGCTAGAGAAGCAGGAAGAAGCAGAGAAGGCAAGACTTTAAGCCCCCCAACTGCTTGTTTCACTTCTATCGTAGTATTAAAATAGGTCAGCATTAAAAATAACAGTATATTTATACTTAGTCTATGTTATGTGGTATATTTAGATACCACGTACATTTGGAGTTCATACAGTAGCGCATCCTGCCTATCAGTAGGATAACTGAGTGCCAAGAATATCTGTCAGCATTGAGATTTTAAATTTCTTTCCCATCTCCATCACAAAATGCCATGGGATTTGCTCTATACTTCCTCTCTTTCTAACATTTTAGTTTTAGAGAAGTAATTTTGTTTTTAAATTTTTTTCCTCTACACTGTGCAATAAAGCCAAAAAGATGATTTCAGGTTGCAGAAGCCCCAGTGCATGGAACATTTCTTCACACCAACCCCAGCACAGGCAGCCCCTACCCATGTCCACTCACCATTCGCTCTCACCCACTTACCATTTCTTCACTTTTAAAACTTTTCGTACGTTAAAATAGAAAAGTAATACAAGTTTAAACCCACTTTTAACATTCCTTTTAGCCCAAACAGAAAAACCTTGTCATTTGCAGCAGAGAAGCTATGCTGTGACAAGCAAGGGAGTCCTGCTGGATGGAGTGCCAGAGCTTGGCTTTCAATTCAGGTGGCTCTAAGGGGTGTCCTGTACCGCCCACTGCTGCCCCAGCTCATTTGGAGCTAATTTAGGTAGATCTGTAGGAGTGCCCAGCTCTGCACTAGATCACTAACTTGAGCCTAAGGTTGTTGTTAAAATTTCAAGTCATCTGCCTCTCTTGGTGTAAATCTCTGTTATACACCTGGAAGCTGTTACAGTGTAGTACAACCGCATGTGTGGACTGTCGTCTCAGCTTTAATATTAAAATCTAATTAAACTAGGAAACAGAGGCATATACCCGACAGCACTTGCAAACTATGGCATCGGTTTAAAGCCTGATAGGTGTGAGCAGCTCCATACCATCTGGAGCACAGGCTTGGCCCGAGACACACGCAGCACAGGGGGCCATTACTGCCGAGCTGGTTACAACACTAACTGGGTCTTTATATCAGCTGCGAGAGAGCAAAAGATACACGATCCTGCTTAAGTACAAAAGGCACAAGCAAAAACACCTAAAGCAGATTAACCCCCTTACGTGGCTAATTATGGCATTTTGGAACAAGCCGGCGAAGGCCGGAGGAGCTCCGGGAGCCGCGGGGTCGGTGCTGGTGAGCCCCGGCACCTCGGACACACCTAGCGCTGGCACCCGCGGCCCCGGCCCGGAGCCCCGAGGCCCCGGCCCTGCCCTCAGGGCCGGCTCCAGGCCCGGGCCCTGCCGCGGCGGCCTCAGCGCGCCCGCCGACCGGGAGAGCCCACGCCACCCTTTGTCCCCCTTACGGCCGCCTCACTGCGCCGCGATCCTCGAGCGAGCCGCGAGCCCCGGGCGCACGGGGCGGCGGCGCCGCTCCCTCACCTGGACTCGCGGCCCATGGCGGCGGCGCTCCCGCTACACGGCGGCGGCCATTCCGCGCCCGCACGGCCAGAGCCCGGCGGGGAACGCCGCCCCTTCCGGCCCGCGCCCCGCGCCGGCGCCCCCCGGCGGGCGGAGGGCGCAGCGCCGCCCCGGGCACACGGACGGGGGCACGGGAACCGACCCGACCCCGCCCCGGCCCAGCCGCACACAGCACCAAGGAAGCGGGTAGCAAATAGGCTTTTAATAGAAAACAATCGCTTTGGCAGTAAACATTAAACAGAATTATGTACACCAACAGAGGTAAGGTAAAAACGGAATAAAAGAGATTGGTTTCTTGGTCAAAGGGCGTTTCTTGATCACCATTTTTTCATCGAGATTTCTTGATCAAGCACAAGCCCCTCCTGGTGCTCTGCCCATGCAAGAGTATTTACCTGATTAGTGTTAAAAGTGTTTATTTGTACGTTTGGGCATATAAATAGAGAATCAGAACAAGTAACTTTTGAGCAAACTCATTATTTACATATTTCAACCTTAATTTAAATGACTATAATTTCAATTTGCTAAAATTATTATCTAATATAAATAAATTTAAAGCTGCTCAATCAATATCTGTGCTAATAGACCTAAGTCAGAATTTTCTGCAGCCCAGCCCTGTACACCTGTAATGTAATACTCACTGTAACATAATCCGTTAAAAAAGCCCATGAAGATGGTCAAATCAAAACACACGGTTCTTGTATTCACGCCACAAACGTATCTAATTTAGAAGTCAGAAATGCATCACTAAAATTACAGAAGGAAGCTTTAACAGAGAATAATCAGCTGAAAGCTGGGCCATTTACTTTAGAGCGGTAGAATCAAACACAATCTGCTCCCTAAAAAAACCTCTGCAGGCAAATACCAAGTTAAATATGTGGTTTACCATGCTAAAAATATGCATCGGCCTACATTACCTGAAAGTCCAGATTCTAAAAAGAAAACTACAAGCTGAAAACACTACCAAACTTAGCTTCAATAAGAGATTTTCGAAGATTATCAGCATTTAAGTTGACAATTTGGAATGACACTTCCTTCCTCTCACTGTGCAAAATTCCTAAGAGACTGAAAACAAAACAGTTTCCCTTGTAAGTTTTACAAACACTAGAGCAAAGATTTGATACGGCAGGTTGGGTGCCAATATATACAACTTCTCCCTATGAGATGAACCGTTAACATTAAAAAAAGTGTCAGAAAGCACAGATGTGAGCTGCGCTAGGATTAGGTTGCTGGAAACTCATGAACAGATGAGGTTAGTTTCGTTTCTTCTTACTTTTTGATTAATGACCTTTGTAAGCACCAGGACTTTCTTGTTGGTTTTGCTTAGCTCTTTTCCACAATAATCATCAAATTAAATTAATTACAATCACAAGTAATGTACAGCAAGGCAAGGATCAGGACAACAAAGTGGCAAGTTTCACCAACATTCTCCAGAAGCAGCTACTTGGTTCAACATTCTGAACTTGAACATTTGAAGAGAATACAGGGATTTTCTTTAGAGCTTTCTTTAAAAAATGGGAACACCACAAAATGAGCAGGTCTTGTTAGCTATAGTCATAGAGGATATACACATATATATGGTTCTGCTGAAGGGAACTCTCTTCTTGTTCTCACTGAAAAGAACAAAGGCAGCTTTGTAAATGTTTATGAAGGAGGCTGAGAAGGGCATCTTCTAACTAAAGCAAATAAATCATCCACTGACACTTGCATCCTAGCCTTCACATTTGTAATATGCAGACACAGTATTTAAATAAACTGAACCAACACGACTGGCAGTCTGGGAAACTGCTCTCCCTTTCCCAAAATGACTGGATTTAAGGCTCCTTTCAAGCATTCCAACAGGTAAGAATTTTAATGATGGTTTAGACCTGCCTGCAAAGTCAGATGTTAAAGGAACACAGTCCAGAAAGCTTTAGTGTAGCTACTGTGTGGAATTCTACAGCCATCATGGTGCTTCAGAGCCAAAAACCAAAGTAAGTTCATGGCAAAAGATAAAAGTAAAGAAATAGACACAAAGGTCTGTGAAAACATCTCCCATTTTGCTGTAGGTGTCCATGGAGCGACTGATCACTTCTGCAGGGATTCCAGACAGGAGAAGAGCAGCAGTCAGTACTGTCGTTTTCACCTTCTTCTCACACTAAAAGGGAAAGAAAAACCAGTGATGTTAGTTCCTCTAATCCAATTCCGCTTTACATGTCCCCAATGTTGTGCCAATTTCACACATTCCAAATTGGTTGGTACGAGTAGCAGGTTTGGATTGATTCTCTCCAGACATGCCCCAGGATTCACAGCACTTATCCTAGACGCAGGTTCCTGCTGTGATGGACCCACCAGAGGCGAGTGAGAGGCTGGTTGACAGCAGACAAAATTCATCCCGGATATTCTGCTTCCTTCACACTACTGCTCCCAGCAGGCTGAGAAGTGAGGCTGGGCAGCTGCTCCTGCATGAGTGGGAACATTCCCAGACAAGGGAAATCTAGGTGTAAGAAGCCAAGCCTGGCATCTCCACTGGCAGAACTGGATTAATCTCATCACACTATTTGCCAAAACACAGAAACCCAGAATGGTTTGAGTTAGAAGGCACCTTAAAGCTCATCTCGTTCCAACCCCCTGCTATGGTCAGAGACACCTTCCACTAGATGGGGTTGCTCAAAACCCCATAAATACTGTTAAGTTTTCTAACAGAAAAATTATTTAGAATTGAAAACCAACTGTTTCTGTTTTAGAACAACTTAGTTTTGCAGTTTTATCCTCTGAACTCAGAAATGCTCCGAAACCTTTTGAAAGCTGTTCCATCCTTAAGATCAGGAATCCCAAGGATGCAAGTCTGACAGGCAGGAAAAGGTGATAGTGGCTGAAAATTCTAATAATTTGATGATACTTGCTGGATAATTTAATCCAATATAAATTAAGCTTTCAAGAATATTTCTGTATTTCAGGGTAGAAAGATGAAGGATAACAAAGGGATTGACCTCACCCAGGTCTAACTGCAGTAAAAGCAAGTTGTGAAAAGGAAACACCTATTTGAATTCTGAAACTGAAGAGCTGATTTTAAGTACACAAGAAACAAGATCAAGACGTAGCAGATGAGCTGGTGCAAATCTAAGGCTAATTCTCCTGTTTTGTGTTGTGACACATCAGCTTAGAATGACTATTATGATATACTTAACTACAAAACAACTGCTGATTTATTCTGATTTTCTACAAGTAATCTATTATTCCTTTTGAAATGCAAATTTTCCCTTTTAACAATGGATCTAACATCATTCAGTCCCACTCTGCACCGCAGACCTGACAAAATCATCAACCTAACAAATGCTTCAGCACAATTACCTGTTGTAAATAAATAAAGCAAGGGGTATATATCAAATCTTGCTAATAAGCAGCAAGTTTCACACACAAATAAATGTCTCATTTCAAGCTGCCATTTAAACAATACCAGCAGTAGAATGCAGAGTCCTTACAACCCAATGTTCTGCCTCATTTTTTAGCAAACACTCTCCCAAATTTCATCCAGATATTACATGCAGAACAGCTACTTAGCAAAACAAATAATAATCAGAGAAGAGCATGGTCTATAGAAAAGCAAGTTTCCTGAAGACATGAAAGAACTACCTGGATTTCTGGGTCAGATGCTTTTAATTAGGCTACAGCTAAACAAGCTGCTAGTCCATGTTTTCACTTCAATTTTAAAAAAGATCTGGACTAAATCTGGAAAGATTAAAAACTAGTATAAACTATCAGCATTGGTCATTCAACTCTACAGTTTAAAACAAGGGAAGAATACTTCACATGCATTGGTCCTAAAGCAATACAATCTAAACACAAGTTTAAATTGAAAACACTTCAAGTTAATCTAATTCTGAAAAAAGTATTTTACCTTTGGAAAGTACTTGGACAGTCCCATGTAAGCAAGTTGTAGAGTAAGAAATGGTGCAAATATTGACTGAAGGAACAGAAAAGAATATATAAAAATTAACTTGGTCAGAATAGCTAAGAAACGCATAGATTTAATGCTTCCTAAGTCATAAAAGAAAGTTAGTACGTAAAAATTAATTTGTGGAACAGAGCAACATCATTCTTGAATACTACAAACATAAGTAGACAAGTTTCATGTCAAAGATAAGGTTCTGCCCTATTTTCTTTGAGCCTAAAGAACTGAAATGACAGACGAGAATAGCAGAGTGTAAAACTGAGCCCAGGGATCCAGGAGCTGGTAGGCTGTACCTGCCTCACACCTCTGCACTGTTCTGCAAGGCACTGCAGGGGAACTACTTTTCCCAGGTTGATAAATGAGTAGGATCTACTGATCTTGGGACAACAATAGTCTTAGAATCACAGAATGGTTTGGGTTGAAAGTGACCTTAAAAGCCATCTCATTCCAAACCCCTTCCATGGGCAGGGATACTTTCCACTAGACCAGGTTGCTTCAAGCTCCATCCAACTTGGCCTTGGACACTTCCACAGATGGGAACTTTATTCTTACTCTATTATTCTTTTGTAGACCCCGAACTAGAGGAGCAGCTGACTCATATGCTCACGAAGATGGGAATAAACTTGCAGGGGACTTAAGCTGCAGCAACTATTCCAGTGCATCTGCTCCTGAAGCACAACAGACCAAACATGCTACTCTCAGTGGTTACACAGTGGCTGCGCTGGTAGCAGATGAATCTCATTGAATTCAGCAATTTTTTTCGGTTTCATACAATTGTTGGAAATGTAAAGAGTGCCTGAAGTTCCCAACTTGGTCATTACTGACAGATGTCAGCCCCAGACAGCTCCCAATAATTTGCACCAACCAGCAAACCCCAGCGGGATTGTATCCCTGAACTCACCAGGTACTTGCACACAAAAGCCCTGACCGCGATGGCAAGCAGAGCACATCCCACCAATCTGAAAATGCGGAAAGAGTCAAACTCCTCTGCCGCATTCCCATTCTCTTGGCTTGGCTTCTCACTCATCAGCTGGTTCCTCAGCTTCAGAGCTTCATCAAATCTGGACAGGTACTGCTCCAAGCCGTGTCTCGGTGGCCGTGGTGCAGCCTCAGAGGGCAGGTCTCCCCTGTGACGGTGACGGAGCTCACCTGTCCCGTCAGTGACCAGCTCTGAGGCTTTACCAAACAAGTCCTTGTCCCCTCTGAGCTCTGCCATGCTGCCTGCATGGTCAGTCGAGCCTGTCACATTACACACAGAGTCACCAAGCACAATCCGCTTGGAAACTGAAGGAATGGGAAGGGAGTTTGATTTATCTTGCTCATGCTGAAGCTTTGATTCTGTGTGACTTTCATCATCTAAGGAAGAGAAATAAAAACACAGTTATGCACACTGGGTATGTGGAACAACACTTTAGCTATACTGGATCAGGATCCTGGGTCTCTGCTTCCCAAGAGAAAAGACAGATTTATGATTAAAGAGGGCACTCTTCATGGAGCAGACACAAGACAGAAAGCTGTGCAATGCAGGTCAGAAGTTGAAGATGTCAGTCAGCAACAGAGAAATTAAAACACTGAACTTCCTTAAGCAACAGCACTGCATGCACAAGCAGAAAGATCCAAATACATGGATCAACATAAAAAAAAAGACAAAGATTTGCATAAAGTGAATCAACCAGAAGAGCATTAACACCTGACAAATAAGCAGACAAGAGAAGGGCACTTTGGCTTGCTGTCTACTGTCAGAGGCAGGGCAGTGTTAACCTGCTCTGTATCAAAACTGAAAGACCCATTTTACAGTGAGGGAGGCGATAGCAGAAAACAAAAGCCAAATCAAGAATGGGTCTGGTCCTACCAGAGAGCAAGAACCAACACTTCAGGAGTACTTTTCAATGTTAAGTCAGACTGATTCATGGGTCATAGGCATCCCTGTAAACCGAAATCTGAGAACTCTTTCCTGACAAGACGGCCTGTTTGAAGAATGTACAGAAATATAACTGACCTACCTAGGATATGGTTCTGCAAGAAAATTCTGCATGCCAACCACTATGTCACTATCCGAATGTGAGATAACTTTTCTATAAAAAGCCAGCTATGAAAGCCGGCAGCTACTGACTTAAAACATGGGGGAGGCTCATCCTTCCTTCAACTAAAAAAACCTACTTGCAGTGAAATGACAGCTTATCTGCTCGCTAAGGACAGTGCCGGGCCCAAGTCCCGACCTTCTGACGGCACAGGGATTTTATGGGCGGGTCCCTCGCGGAGCAGGGCAGGTGGTGCTGCTTTGAAGCATCCCTGCAAAGGAAGGCGACACGGAGGGACGGGGAAGCCAGCCAGCCCTGTCCCTGCGGGGAGCCAGCCGCTCCGGCTCACCAGAAGACCGCGGGCAGCGGTCACGGCAGGAGAGGCTGAGGCGTCAGCGCACCCCCGGAGCCCTCACACAGCCCCGCCGCACCCGCCACGGGGCTCACCCTTGCCCGCCGCGGGCCGGTGGAAGCCCATGATGCGGTTGATCCGCTCCTCCGAGTTCATCAGCAGCTTCCTGCGGCGCAGCTCGGCGCGGCGCTGGGACGCCGAGAGCCCCGCGGGAGGCCCCGGGGGTGTGGGCGCTGCTCCCGCGCCGCCGTCCGCCATCCCCGGCACCGCAGGCCCGGCACCACTGGCCCACCCCGCCCAGCGCGCAGGCGCCAGCACCGCCCGCCTCAGCCGCTGAAGCGGCCGCCGCCATTTTGCGAAAGGGCAGGAGGAGGGTGGGGCCCGCCGGGAGAGCGCCCCGCGCCCCCTCTCTGACGGCGCGGCGCCCACACTCAAGATGGCCGCCCCGGCCTCGGAAGTGACGTCACGGCGCGAGAGGCAGGCAGTGGCGTGACGGGGGGAAGGGGCGATGGCGGCGGTGAGGCGACCTGAGTGATGGTGATACCCCGAGCCAGGGCGGAGGCTGTCCCCGCTGCACACACAGGACAGCTTTCAACCCTGTCACTGCACCGCTGCGGGAGTGACGGTGCACACTGAGGAAACACCAACAGACAAGCACCTCTCGAGGGCGCCAGAGCTACGGACATGAAAAGCAGGGAGCGTATTCGCTTCTTTCCAGTAAGATACAGTTGGCATAATATTGATCTTTATGTACACTAAAAGTCCATTACACCTCTCCTTGTGTGCCAGGTGATAAAACTCTTCCCTTACCTGAGCAGCCCCATGGCGAAGCACAGCCAAACCAAATGCCATGGAGAGTTCCCATCAGCACTTCATTGCCTTTGACGGCCCTGGCACCGAACAACTTCACTCCTTAATTCACTGGCACTTCCATTAGGAACAGGACTCACCTCGAGATCCCGTACTTGGAATTCCAAAACCCAGTGCCAGGACAGGTGCTGGCTGATCCCCGACCCACAACCGTAGTGGTGGAGTTTAGCAGCAGGACAGTGTGATGTGTATTGGGCAAAAAACCAGACCTGACAAGTCCAATGAATATTTCTACAATATTGAAAGAGAAAACTCTGTATTCAAAACCAGTTAAATACAGAAGTCAGAGTACCAAGCTCATGCATTAACTCATCTATGATGGGCCACAAGCAGCAGTGACAAAATCTCAAAAAATTTGCAAGCATTAAGATGGAATGGCTTTTACAAAAAAGCTGCTGAAAGAATGGGATGTTAAATGATGATACAAGATTACCTAAAATAAAATTGGTCATCATCTTGGAATGCTGCTGAAGGCTAAATTTCAACCATCACTGTCAGCTGGCTCCTGTGACCAACATGGTATTTATCTCAATTGATTAAATACATTGTTCTATTTTTATTTACAAGAAAGGAGTGATGGACTTGCATGAGTTCTTTCAATTAATTTTATTGAGTAGCCAAATCTGATAAATTAGCACAGATAAAATAAGCATTTGCATGTGTTACAAATGACTTTTTACAGGAATAAAACAGTGAAAATTACAAACTGTAAAAAGGAGGACAAGTAAATCCTGTCTCAAATTCAGAATGGGGAAGATTTATAACTTCATACTGAAGATCAAATGTTTGAGTTCAGAGAACAAAGATTTAATATTACAATATTATACACTACTTTACAAAATTAAACTTACTATAAGGATTACATCCATAATAGTAAACAGAACCTTAAAATCACATTTACTGGTCCCTTAACAGCCATTCTGCATCTTTGATTAAATTCTGTTAAGAAATTAATTCTAAATAAAAGTGAATCATTCTACTTATTGCAACACAGTCTGTGTGGACTTAAGACTCAAATATATTAAATTTAAAACAATAATGAAAGCAAAGTAAAATGGATGGTAACGATGTTGGCTGAACACTAATGTGTCAAATACAGAAACAGTTTTTAAAAAGTGTCCAACTACAAAAATAGACACACCTCTACCACACATTTACAATGGTAGAGTTGTCGTGCTGAGATCTAAGTACCAGAGCCACTCTTGCCTACTTTTGCAGTCCATCTTCAGTGTCCTCATTTTTCAACTGTATGTAAAAATGAGGAATCACAGGTAGTGTGTGTGTCAATGTTTCCTGTATTTCCATTACAGCAGTACAAGTGAACCAGCAGGCCTTCCCCACTGCAAGGGGATAAACTAACAAAGTTCAATACAGAATTTCTTTCAAAGTGAAGAGAACTCTGAGAGGGTTCATCTGACTCATTTATCATGTTTTGCTCTGTAAAACTTAGGGACTCAAATTCAAGCTTGTTAACTGCCACAAAGACTGGCATCTTCAACCATTAGTCTGGTGTACATAAAGCAACGAGGCCATCTCGAGTATTTGTGTTTCTTAAAAAAAGGGATATAGTAGCAAAATACAGTCACAGTAAGAAACAGAATTTGGGTGGGCTATTTGATGCAAGGATGGTTTTCAGTTCAACATCTGAGTGATAATATACCCAAAACACAAGGTTTAGGGCAGAACCTATGCAAGTGCAGAGGTTCCATTTATGATTTAAATGAAGAGACTCCTTTCCCCCTCCCTGGAAAAAAAACCATACTGTCAAAACTTAAAAGAAACCTCTTCACTATGACTAGAAACTGTGCAATTCTCTGAAAAGCAGTTCAAGTAAATATATTCCTGTTTGCTACAGAAGCAGCAGACAGGGAAGCTTAAATTGGTTCTATAATAATGTTTTCATGCTGTTTTAGCATTGTTCTGAACTTTAGCTTCTTGTGCTCAAGGAACAAGAACAATTTCTCCCAAGGAACTCCTCCTCCCCTAAAGTAAGGCAACTCCTGACAATCATGTGCAGCTATAGCTTGAAATGGGAGCAAATGTTTACCCAAATGTTGACCCTACTGACATTTTTATCTCCAAATGTCCTAAGCACAGTACATTTGACCACTCGCAAGTGTTTTACCTCTTCAAGTTACTTGCCCCAGAAAGTTTTGCGAGACCTTTAAGTTTACCACTATTAAATAAAAAAAGCAAGCCAAGATTTTTCCATATGCAACACTTCCATGGGCATTGGGATACAGTAACTTAAATACTCTTTACATTGGTAGCTATCAATGATAGCTTAATCTTCAAAACAGAAAAACTATCCATACACTTCTATAAAATTATTTAAATATTTTTTGTATATAAATTTTCACTTCAAGTCTGATGTCAGCTTCAATCTGTAGCTCTGGCAGGATCTGAGAGTATAGTTAAAGCTTTTATTTGGTGCACACTGGCCTTAGACCTGGGCTCATTACACAGCTGCAGCAAAACCCCCTTTTTTTCAAAAACTTCTGGCATTTCTGCAACCATATACAAATCTTCAAATGCAATATGATAACTTTGTTCTTGGAAAAATAATTTCCAATTTTCTTGTCAGAATATTCAATGTCACAGACCAACATTTGGTCTGAAGTGCTACCAACAAACTTGCTTCAGAAACACACCAGATCTGAGGGGCTCAACATTCCTAATGTCAACAAGAGCCAAAAGTCTACTGAACATAAACCAAACAAAATCTGAGATAACCTTTCTTGCCCTTCCCCTCCCACACCATTCATAAAATTAAAATTAAAACTATTCCTTCTACTGAAGAAAAGCAAAGCTTACCATCTAAGTCTACTTTTGCTGCCAACTCAGCCAACAGCTTTCTAAAATCTGTCTTATGTAGGGCCCACTCTTCCCCATCATTTTAAAAATTAGAATACTGACTTATTACTAGCTTCAACAAATTCATCCACCTTATCCAGGTTAAGCTCACCTTTAGTCCTATTAGCCATAATCCAATCCAAGCACTGGATTCTACACTTCATAAGCATTTGTTCATTTCACAATGAACACTTCTTTCATTGCTACTTTAAGCATTAAGATGAACATTGAGATGCTGTGCCTGTAATCACTGGATGCACTTAGAAAGAATTTCCCTGCAAATCATGATCAGTATTGTGAGGTTTTATATCTAGCAGAAAAGAAAAAAAAAAAAAAGCAGAAAGTTACAGAAATATACATTTTGAACAACAAAGAACTCTTTATTTTACAAAATGTATTTCACCTTTGCAGTATTGCCTTTGTAAATGTACTTCATGCTGCAACTACTTATAGTAAAAACACAATTTGCAGCAAATTAAAGGTGCTCAACCAGTTCCAACAGTTTGATTTTCTTTTAAGGTACAATATTATGTAGTTGCACATTTGATTCTCAGATGTGGTCCTTTATTTGCTTTAGTTCGTTGAAATCACAGTGAGAACTTCTCAACAACTGCCTCAGGCCACAGATTTAATGAAGATATTACAAGCACAATCATTCTTTACTGCAAAATCTTTCCTTAAAGAAGTGAGCCAAAGGCTAGTGTTTCATTTATTCACTTGCTGCTGTATATGAAGGAGGAATTCATAGTATGATAAGGCTGATTCTGTTCTGTCTTCAATCATATTTTGCAGAAAACTTGATTTCAATGGACTCTCATCCCTTAAAAACAAAAACGTAAGTGCTTGAGTGAAAAAAACATTTGCCAAGGGCTACTGTGCATTAATAAAGTTACAGGTCAAGTGGCAAGACATTTCAAGAGCTTAAGAACATATGAAAAGAGGATGTCAAATAGCCCTTAGTAGTGATTAATGCTAATAAGTGCTCTTACCAGCATTTACTTCACTTATCTGACATTAACTAAACATTCTCCTGTGACATTTAGTCTTTTTTAGTCTTTTGACATTCTAATTTGAGATAACTCATAAGTCATACAGTCAAATCTGTCAGCACAGCACACACTATCATTAAGAATTCCATTAAGAAAGCTCAGTATATGATATCCAAGTATGTATTGTTAACAGGTTGCTGAAGAAGCAAGAAGACTGTTAAAAACCACTTACTTTATTATATATAGTATAGGAAAGAAAGGTCTCTGTTCTCTCAGCCAAGAAATGAAAGCTCGTGTTCTGATGGATTCTGCAGTTTCAAGTTCTGGGAGATGTGTCTGAAAGGCAAAGGGTTTCATTAATACAAACAGGGTATTTTTCAGAAAAACACTAAAAGGAACACTTGACCTAGCCCAACTCATTAGGCATAAAGAAAACCCAGATAGATACATTTTGTGATGTATAGTTTCAGTCTTGTCTTCTTCAAAAGGGCTTGAAACAGTCAAGAGCACTAAACTGCTATCAGCTGTCAGAATGGTAATGACTGAACTGTGATTGATTCCTGTTTTGTTGCAGAAACTAAAGGATTTCCCACTAACCCACTGTGCTCACTGTTTGCAAGGGTTCTTAGTCTGCTCCCACAGGTCCAAGAAACTCAATCATTGTCAGCCTCTTCCTACTGTGTTTTCATAGGGAGAAACTCCAAGAGGTAACAGAAATTATTTCTTTCCTTGAATCTGGACCTATACCACTAGAGGGCTAATATCTGAGTAGTGGTATTTTAATTCTCATGCAAATGATATTTTGGCAGCACTGTATGACTGATGTACAGCAGAGCAAGCACGTACCATATTCTGTGGTATTGAGCCATAATTTGGAACTCCAAGGACTTGGCTGATAAAGCCCTGCCCACAGTTCTTTCCGATCCACAGAAACATCACCTGAAAGACACCCATCAATAACAACATTAATCCAACCCAAAACACACCTCAGCAGTCTTGTACATATTTTGGGTTCTCAAAAAGAACACACCAAGTAAATTTGGATGCTTTTTAAAATCCCCACCACCACACAACTTACAGAGCCAGCATCCATAAGATAAGCACCATCCCTACTCAGCTTCTCCACTGACAGCTGGAGAAGGGGTGGCTGAGGTATAGTTCTGTCATTTATGTTAAGAGCCCCCTAAAAGAAGGAAGAAGAAAAACAGTGGTTCACATCTTGTTGCAAAGAAACAGAAGAGAATGTTAAATAAAAGTAGGATCTATTACACTGAATACTGGAGCTGGAATGTTTTTCTCAGTTTAACTAAAGTCAAAGTGCATAATTTGCTAATACATCCTAAAGTTTTATTTAGAGAGGGTGAATTTCATCAAATGTATCTTAGTTAATTAGTTCTAGAACTGGAATATCCCATTTGTTATGTACCAAATATGTGATTTCTAAAATTGTTCAGGGTTTTACATAAACATTCCCTGCTTTCAAAACTTCTTGACATTTTAAAATAAAGGAAGCTACAAAGGGACAAAAAACACATTATGATATCTTAATGTATATGGGATTTATAGCACAAGATAATGATACAAGGCAAAGATGAAATAAGTTAGAAAAAACCTTCCCCATCCATCCATAGCAAAGCACAGCTTCTCTCCAGAATTCATCAATCCAGTTCCAAATAACAAATTCATAAATGCAACAAGTGGGAGAATATGAAACATTGTATTTTAGCTGTGCAGCTTTAATATGGAAAACTTGGGAGATTTTTAACATTTACTTTCACATCACACAAATCTTTGGGATCCAACTGATTATGTAGCAAGGCAAAGACTCACCTCATCTGTGAGATTATCAACTCTGTACAGACTGGGATGCGTCATGAGCATGAGGTAAACAAGGGGCTGGTTTTTCACCTGACACATGGTAAAGATGCGTTCATCCAAACGTGTGTTTGTCCCAGTTTGAAATGCTTTCTGCAAAAAATCAGCCATTTAGTTTAACCATTAAAGCAAAGCAAGATAAACTGAATTTCACACATCACCTACTGCTTATTTCTAACTTACTTAAGTTTTAGAGATGTGCCCTAAGTGTTTTCTCATGGTCTTTTACTTCTGCTATTTTACTTCTCCATAGTTCTCTTCAAGTGTTCCACATATAAATCATAGAAGTCTCATTATTCCCATTTCTGGATTTTAGAATTAAGCTCGACCTGGCACCATCAATCCTTTCTAGAGAGCACTACAGCTGAGATGAAAGCACCCTGAAATATATCTCTCTAACATGCACCTCAAAAATGCTACCTGATGAAATTTAAAATGAATATTGGAGCAGTTTACAACTGGCTTCAATGTACAGAATCCTAGGTCTGTATTTAAAGGAAAGAAATACTGCTGGCTTATTGGGACCAAAAATACAGCTAGAAATCAAAGGAGGGCTCACTCCTCCCACTTGACTGGGTCAAATGCTTATCAAGCCTTTCACATAAAAAAGCTCAGTATGAACATGCTGGTTAATTCCTAATCAAGATGTATGAATCCTAAACTTCTCTTTGAAACAGAAAACCAGTTCGTCCAACACTTAAATGACTTAAAGTATCAGTTCAGGGAAATTAAATTTAAAAATACTTCCATTGAGCAAATACTGTGAAATGCTTTAAACCTACTGCAAGAACAGCCAGCCAACTCCCTCTCTGCCACCCACCCAACTCTCTTCTAATCTGCACTGAACTGCTGTGTGGATCTACATTTCCAGAAATGCACAAAAATGAGATTCCTGAGAAAACACTATCATCACTACCCTGAAACATTCTCTTCACCAGTCAGTGTCTATTACTTTGCTCTTCCAGTGCTTAAAACATTTGTACTTTTGGTTTTACACACACTTCTGAATTCCTGCTTTTAAACTAAATCATTCTCCATCAAAGAATTGTCCTTTTACTTCAGGCTGACCTGCCAAACAGAATCATCCTATTGCCTGGCTTCCTTTCCCCTCTTACCTGTTTTAAGAGTGCCAGTATATAAAGTGGGAAGAGCCGCAGCGAGTGTGGAGCTGTGAGCCCAGGCTGTTGGATGCTCAGCACGGATGAGCGATAAGCAGCTAAAGAATCTATCACTGCATTGACCAAGGCATCCCGAGCATCGCTCAGCGTAGCAGAAACGGAGCGGTCCACAGCTAAACACAGAGTACAAGGCTCACATAAGAGGGGTTTCCTCCCTTGGCAGGAATACAGCCACATACATTAACTTCTCTCATTTTTATCATATATGTTGATGCATCTTAAGCTTTTACTACATTCAAGGGGAAGTCAAGTGCTTCAGAAAAAAGCTGGGGGCCCATGATGATGCACCAGGCTAAGCCTAAGTCCAGGTGACCATACACAGCTCTACTGATCCTCCACCTAAGCCAAGCATTAAAACCAAAACTCTCTTAGGTTTGCAACTTAGAAAGCACTCTTAGAACAAGGGAGAACCTTTTCTTCTAATGCCACATCCCAGAGGATTATTGCTCAGAGCTTTAAGGATACGATCCACGCATATTCAAACAAGCTCTTAGCACACTCACCCATGTTGGCTAAGAGCCCTGTGATGGCCTGCACATCTGCTCCTAGGTACACATCACTCAGTGTTGTGACAACAGGTAAGCACATGGTGTGGACACGAATTCGTCTTTCACCTGCAAGAAAAGAAAACTGTAGCCTCCATACTTGTTTTATGGAACAACACTACAAATGCCACTGTTGGCTCAGTCTAACCTTACCTTTGCTGGAGGTGTACAGGAGAGCTGACTGAAAAGAAACAACTTGCATATCAGTAAGACTCTCTTCCACTGACATTTGCACAGCATATCCTGCGTCTGGGTTTACGTTGGGTAATGACAACAAGTCTGTAGATCGTACAAAGAAGTTCCCATGGAAAGTGTGAATGGAGAGACCTACAAGATAGTAATGAATCAGTTTGGATTTTATAGCTGTGAAGTACAGGTACCATACACAGATCTGCCATCAATGTAGATGACTCTGTATTGAAATGTTCCCTCTCAGTGAAATACATTATCTTCAGAAAAAGTAAATACCGCAAACTGACTACTGATCCAAAGAATCCATAAAGCCTAGCAGAAGGTGGGAATTAGCAAGGCAAATCAATGCACAGTAGTAGAAAGTATCTAGATTATAAAAACAGTCCCTTGCTGAAATAGCAGTCCAGCAAAATTTCCAGTTTTGACCATTATAAAATGGAACTTGGATGCCAGAAAACACACTGCAAATACAATCTTTAAAAAACTGTCTTATCCCTGGTACTGAATTTTACTTTTCTAATCTTTGCCTTCTAATCATTTAAGATTACAAAATAGCTAGAATACCAATGAAAATGTTCTCAAACAGTCGCAAACACCCACTTCCCTCTTCTCCATCCCCCCAAAATCTAAGAAGGTGAATTCAGACCTTTGGTGCATCTTATCCTCATGACAGCTTCAAACCCAATTTTTCTAGTTAAATATCGCTTCAGTTCTTTTTGCAATTTCTCCACCTGGACAGGGTTGTGTTTATGATGGTAAGATTGGTAGTAGTAGACACTACCTGCAGAATACCTTGATATGCAACCTGAAACAAAACCAGCATACATTGTAGAGTGCAGACAGTTGCTGCTGTAGTCTTTAAATTATTAAATTGTTCACACCTGCAAATCGCTCAGATACACAGTTACAGACACAGATGTAACACAACTGTATCTCCTAGTATGTGATAGTTTCAGGTGTGAAATAATTTTCTATTGACCTGAAATTGCTGTCACTTGAAAGTTTGGTTAAATAGAGAAAAATATTTAAAATGCTAATAAAACTTGCTCTAAAGAAAATTACACTGGTGGCTAAAAGGCATAAAAAGAAAAAGTATTTCAGCTACTTATATCAGTAGCACAAGAATCCTGACTCACTAAGGGAGGACACGAGACTAAGTAGGTTAAATCAGGACTGAATGATTACATTCTATTCACTGTCACTGCTCAGCAAGGATAAGTTTGCATCTTGACACACTAGATTAGTTCAAGTCAGGTTCATCTACTAAATATTAATGCGGATTCTAATGTAGCATTTGCTCAAATTACAAGAGTTACATGCCCCAAAACAGGTTGATATGACTTACCTAGAGAAGCCAAGTCAGAATATTGCCCACTAAGAAGAAATAAATCCACTGCAACCTGTTGCCCTGAGCAGTCCAAGGCCAACTTCTTGTAAAAATCAGTCGATGGTGTCAGATGTATGTCCTGTTAACACAGCGGAGTATTACAAAATACAAAGCAAATTCAGATTGATTCATACATCTATTGCCTGTTTTCAGGGACACTAATAAACAATTCTAAATCATTGATTAAAAATATCTTATTTTAAAAAATTAGGTAATTAATTTGTGCTTATATTGCTTGGTTTTTCTTTTGTTTTTTCTACTACTTTAACAAAGGAGCAAGACAAGCACAAAATTAACCCAGAAGAGGCAATCCCAGAACCACCTACATGCACAGAACAGGGTTGTTAGTACTCTCAATCTTTTTGCTTTCCGAACCTTTGCTGTTGCTCTTTGGTTTGGCTCTTCTCGTGACTTTAGTGCTCCCATTCCCACAGATGGGAGCTGTGTCTGGAAGACAGTGATTCTACCTCCAGTGGGGGACATCAGTTTAAAGGCAGCCTGTAGTGCAGGCCCCAGAGCACTCTGAGTTTCCAGGGACTTAGTAAACATCTGTGGCAATGTCTTCAACAGATCTTGAATTAGCTGCAAGTGAGAAAACAGTATTAGGCCTATGAGTTTTCATGGTTTTCTACCTTATTTAGAGTTGATTGCTGAACATAACCAAGTATTAACACTTCGAATATTAAGGTAGTAAAGAGAAAGTCCTAGAAAAATTGAAGTACTGTCTTGTTTCAGGTTGGCAAGAATTTACAATGACAGAGATGAAAGACCTCTTTTTTTTTTGCCTCACACCTGGCATTTGAACAGCAGGTGTTAGTGAGCATTAATTAATCAAAAAATTACCAAACATATCCCCATCTATGTAAATGTCACAAGTTATGTAAGAAAGTCCTTGCTTCTTACCTCTTTATTTTCATTTAAATTTACTAATAAGTTTTCCGGCATTGGTATAAATACATCTGAAAGGGAAAAAAAATTACTTGAGTTATCTTTTAAAAACACATCAAGCTTTCCCTGACTTTATTTGCCAACCATCATACTTACTGGAAAAAATACACAGTATCAGTGTATTAACCCATGTAAACATAATTATGTGGATTTCTTTTTTTTCTCATAAGCATTCCTGTGGCTAGAATCCCATGTTAGAGTAACAATAACCGGGCTGAAGGATAATCAAGATTATTAAATAAAATCACATAGCGAATATTTCCAGTGTTCATTCTACCCTGCCCAATAACATCCGGTGAAAGGTGACTTGAAACAAAAGGCAGAAGGACAAGCACTAAGCACCAGCCACCAGAAAATCTATAGAAATGTATCCAGCATCAGTATTTGGGATTTCAAGAGGAATCTAGAGAATTGTACAAATTAAACTAGAAGTTAGGAAGGCTGTCTTCATGTTTGAAGTCATGAGCAGCCACAGCATTGCTCAGACATCAGGGATATATCTTCATAAACAAACTCACACATATGGTACTTCTGAAGTCATTACTAGAGAGATTAATGGTGTGATCTAGAAACTCCCACCAGATACATATTTTTAAAGGCTGTCATAACCAGAAGTCATTAATAGGTACTGATGACAAAATTCATTTCTGCATACCTTCAATATCTGAAACTATAAGCATCTGAGGCTGAGAAAGACCTTCCTGAAGACTGTAGAAATGGATTGTGCTGTCAAACGTTATGAAGCCTATTTTTGTTCTAGTGTTCCCAGGAAGCCTGAAAATGAGACATATGGTATTCAAAGAGATGAAATTTCGTTTCTGCAGGGGTTTTTTTTTTAACATCCACTGCACCTCTCCATGGTTCTTACCAAGCAGTTAGCTTAACAGCTAGACTGCAAGAACTTCACTAAGTCATTTTGGACAGAACAAAAGCCACAACAGAAAAGGAACTCATGGTAGAGCCACCTAGCAGGTATGTGAAAACCTTTTAAGAGGGTAATCAGCAGTAGAAGAAAAGGAAGAAATAAACTGCAAAATACCAACTAGTGTTTATATAAGTTCAAACAGTATGCGTTCTATGAAAAGTTTATTAGATGTATGACTCTTGTCAGCAAATACTTATCTAAATTTCAGGTTTTAAAAAATACAGTTCAAAATATATCATAAACATGCTTATATTCTTCTGGGGATTGGTGAAGCATGTAGGAAAGAGTCAGACTGAAAATCAAGCCTCAAAATTACCCTTTACACTGGTGTAGCTGTGATGGGAAAAAGACTACAGCTTTATGGTACATTTTAACACAACACTGGCCATTGCTAGCCCACACCAGGAAATTTGTCTTCCAGACAGAAAGGACTGGCATGTTGGTGTCTATCACAAGTTTCTTAAGAGGAATGAAAATTGGAGATTTTAAGAAAAAAGTACTTACAAGTCAAGATTGTCTAACAAGGTCTGGCAGACTGTATTCAAGTATCCTGTCTCTATTGCATTGTGAGAGACATCAAACACAAAGAGGTACACAGGCGGCTGAGGTGGACGCAGCTGAGCAAAGAAAAGATTACCTTTAATTTTCAAATAGCATTTGTTAAATTTGGTTTATTCCTTCCAATGCAAGTATAAACTGTTAAAACAGCACGCAGATGATAGCTAAAATTTCTGAATGCATTTGCCTCTTATTTGGTAATATCAGAATTCTAGTTTTCTTCAGAAGAGACCTACATATTCTAAATACAGAACAACTTTGACATAAATGTTTAGAAGTGAACTCTCTGAAGTTCTCCCCATGAGTTCTTGGATACACTCCTTAAGGCAACAGCTGTTCTACTGAACTGGAAAGCATGCTCTGAAACAAAGCTTTCTGTGACTTCCCTCTGAAAATAAAACAAAGGGAAAGAATAAGTACAAGTAAATAAAGCCTTACCATGTATTCAGAGGGAGCCATAAACTCAATAGTAGCATTCTGGACTTCAGGTCTTTTATGAGGTTCTCCATAAACTCTTGTCACAGGATTATACAGGAATTCTTCAGGAACTATGCAGATATGTTTATATATTAGTATTTCACAGTAGTATTAGTTGTGCTGCATTTTAAAACAAATACATCAACTCTTTTGTTGGGCAACACGTGGAGAACTACACTAGGCAGTATAATTCACTTACACTTGTCACCTTCAAGGGTACCCTGAGGGACCACTTGGGCTTATTGTGTTTTGTTAGGGACGCCACTATCGCTGGGAAACATTTCTCATGACTCCCAGAGTGACTGACAACAATCCCCCTACTGATGTGGCTAACAACACTCCAGTCTCAAAGGCCAAGGTGGAAAAGGTTAATTGCAACACTTCAAAGCCCATTTAAAACTTACCATCATTCACTCTATAGCACAAATTGCATTTCCATCTCCTTTGGTCTAGGAAGCTGACAAAAGGGTTAATGTACGTCCGGCAGGAACGGCATCTCACAATAATACTGGAAGTGACCACTGGCAATTGCTGGAAAAGAAAAGCTTCCTGTTTTAAAGCACCCTCACCCTGCAGCTGTTCACTTGTGGTAATACCACCACCTACAGTGTCCTGGCTAGTGAGTCAAAGCATCCTTGTTGAAAGGAGTACTTTTGTATCCTCACAACACCCCTACAATTCCTTAATACAACAGGTAGGAACTGAGCTCTAACATATTTGACTGCATACATTCCCTTTTCAAGCCTCTAAATTCTTGAATTTTACACTGATGGTTTAAGCCTAAGTCCTGTACCCAATACAGATCAAAAAGCAGGGGAAAAAAAGCCCACATCTTTGAAAAATTAATTAAACTGGGAAAAAACCCCAGTGTTTAAGAGAGACACTGCTAAATTCAAAGTCTCCTAGCTATCTCATGACATCCAAATCCCTTCAGCTTTGTCAAGTCTTGAGTTTAGTACTAGATCTGAAATGAGTAACTACAACTGATACATGACAACCTGGAATTCTGATGTGTTGCCTTCTATCATAGTCCAAATTCTGTGCTGCCTTCAAGCTTTTTGTTTTTTGAGGTTTGGGAGGGTTTCTTTTTTATTAAGAAGTGAGACCTGAAGGTTTAAAAATGGTAGGGACAAATAATTCAGAAAAATTACAGTGATCTGTATGGAAGAAGGAAACGTCAGTTACTATGGTAGTTCTTCTGGGCCAAGATACCTGCCCTTGTTTTATAATTCATTGTCCATTGTCTGGACTCTAGTAAAGGCATAGTTGATATTTCAGCATGTAAAGTTTTGAATATTTCTCATACCGATAAGTCTTTGAAAGGATGAAGCAGGAGCCCCAAAGGAAGTTTGGCTTTATTCAATAAGGCCTGAGTTTGAGGAATGTTAGTCAGGGTACAGCGGAACAACCTACATGGAGGACAAAGGGTTATTTTCAGAGGCTTTCAAATAAATTATGATTTCAGTAGTACAGTATATTTTTCTAGAGCTGTTGATGGTGAATTTCCATTTCCAGATAAAAGATCTTCTCCATCTCTGTCAAATAATTTTGTTTCTGTCTGAGCTTGACCCACAGTACATACTTTGAGTTCTTATTTTATACAAATACTCTTTACACAGAACTGAGTGTCATTTTAGTCACTCAAGTCAAAGTTAAGCCTAACAGTACTCAAAATTCCACCAAATCTTTATATACTAAATGCTATTTTGGAATAAATCAGAACTGGCAAAGTTTAAAAAGCGGTTTTAAAAACTTAGTAACTATAAACAACCCCACAATCATTTCCTGAGTCTTGAGCACTCAGCAGCTTCCACAAAGTGCACATGTATGTGGCAGTTTTGCAAATCCTGTCCAGCTTGTTTGCATGAACAACGTCACAAAGGCGCTGTTATTTCCTTTATCTACCATAAAAATATTTGCAAAGCAGGAGTCCCTGGCTATACACACTTTGGTTGGTCTCCTCAGAGAGGATAATTGATTAACCAACTGCCAGCCTCTTCTTTGAAATTTCATTTGCTCCATTGTTTTAAATGGTTACTTTCAGTACAGAGGTCATCCATGTTTCTTCATGCACAATCTTTTTGGTGTACCTCCCCTGGCTGAATTAACTCTCATTTTATATCTTCTCATCCATACCCACTGCCAGGCATAAAATTTTTGTACTGTACCTATCTATAGCTGCTCTGCAAGCAAACTTTTCCTCATACTTTCTACACAGATGCTTTTTCTCTCTTCAAAGTTAAACCCACTTACTGCCTTCATCTTAACACAGTGAATCCCATTTTCAATATTTTCTTCTCATAAAATTAAGAAAATATTTTGTGAAATTATGTTTATAAGTAGGAATTTATACTTCTATCTATTTTGATGAGTTATAGCAAATGCATAATCTTACTCAGGGTTGCAGTTGAGCTTCTGGATGTCTTCATGCAAGTTGGGGACAGGAGCCTTCAAGAGGGTTGTGGGAAGAATATTTCTTTCTTGAAGAAGATTCACAGGTCTTAACCCTTCCTGCTGTAGACTCAGGCCACTCATTGATGCAGTTAAGTGATTAGGGCCCAGGGCAGGCTAGAGTCAAATAATATTTCAAAAATTAACACCAATTATTTGGATGAAACCCACAGTCCATTTAAAAGTCCATTTCAGTTTGTTTTGCTCAGGTACTAACTGCCATTGCACGCATATATTGTCACATGAACTTGACTTATGCATGTAACATAATATGAGGAAAAAAAGTAGCATAACATGGTTATAAAGCTCTTGAAATACAGAGGCTCAGCTGATGAAAGTGTTGGTCAGTTCACTTTGAAAGTTCAGGGGAAAAAAACCCAAATACTTCAGCTAATAATAACAACGCCAGGGAAGAGAAACATGCCAAAAGCAGCTGAAAGTTTCAAAAGAAACATCCTGAACAGATACGAGGGTGAAACAATTCACAAAGAGCTGGCACATGGCTTTTCCAAACTGGTACCAAGTCACAGGCAAAAGCATTCATTCTGGGCTATGTCTGTCCTCTTGAACAAATGGTGCCCAAACAGGGAACAAAAGAAGCAGCACCCCAGGGATGCACAACACACACCAACCATCACTTTTCTTTACCCACACCCCCCCACCAGAGGTAGTACTGAGATAAAAACCAGACAATCT
The DNA here is from genome assembly GCF_965178545.1 of Coloeus monedula. Lineage (NCBI taxonomy): Eukaryota > Metazoa > Chordata > Aves > Passeriformes > Corvidae > Coloeus > Coloeus monedula. The sequence continues at coordinate 9,710,852 of NC_138795.1, forward strand.
TTACCTGGTGGAAATGTTTTGATCCATCTGGGTATTGCAAAGTAGATGCATTCATTCCTGGTGCTCCAGGTGGAGAAGTATGTTGGTAGCCTGGAGGTAAGGCAGGGTAGGAATACCCAACACTTCTATTCATTTTAAGATTTGGGGCTGCAGGAGAATGATGTGGAGTTGCTGGAAGCAGAGTAGACATACTTAATTGCTGAAGAACTGTGTCTTACTTGAGGCATTAGTGCAACAGGAGAGCTGCCTGTTTAGTTTCTAAGAGTAAAAAATACAGCTCCTGTCAACTTTGGAAAGGTTTTCTCACCCGCTTTACATTCTACAGGCAAAGACATGCTAATTGTCAGTGCTTCAAATTTTGTATTTAGCTTCAAGACAGGCATTGAACCAAGTACATATGTTTCTACACAAATGATTAAACTTTCATCTTTCCCAGACTCTTAGAAGTTCCATAATAATAACAACCATTTTTACTCCCAAAGCCTTACCCATGAGGCCACCACCTTCAATTGCATCGTAGCTGTTTTGCACTACAGACCCATCAGTGGCAGCAGATCTGGCATCACCTTTTAAGAAAAACAACCACAGGAAAAATTTGCACAAGTTATGAATAAGTTTCAATGAGGTAATTGCAAAAAAAAATCCTATTTGCTGGATGAATATTAAGACAAGCATAGTTTGAATCTACTTTGGTTTTGACCCAGGATGAAACTAAATTAAATATACACTTTGGCCTCTTTCTCACACACACATCCCCTGCAGAGGTTACCTCAACAAAGGACATTCATAAAACATCACAATCTTTTTTTTTTAAGGAAAACAAAAGTCCCTACACTTCTGGTTGAATAATCTTTTACGATTCCTTTAGATTAGGGATTTGCCACAGCTTCCAAGCCGACATGCAGTAAAGGGTATGGGGACACTCCCTCCTCAGCAGAGGAAGTCTCTTTAGGCTAGCTGCAGTTTTCCAAGTGCCCTGAAGAACCTTTTCTACTGACAATTCATAGAAACACCAAATTCCTACGCTTATACACTTATTCCACTACTGCTCACCAAACAGCAACAGCTCTGACACAGTTACGTACCAGTCAAGATAGAAATTCAATCTAAGACAGGAAAAACCTTGAAACTCAGAGAGTGCTCCCAAAGAACAGTTCTTGGTAAGTCAACTATGTCTAAATATACTAACACAACCATATATTGCGAAGGAGAAGTAGGTACTCTATTTTTATTACAATTTTTTATTAAAATCTTCAAAGATGACCCAGTAAAAGGAACTTACATTACACATTGAATCTTGCTAGCAGCAGCCAACCTGCTTCATAGACTAAACATATTTATCTCTCCAGGACTCTGAAAATGTTTCTCTTCATTAAGAAGAGAATATTTTCTAAGCAAAAGCTGTTTCTAATGCATTTCATACATTCCAAACTAAGCTAAATCTCAATATACTATTACTGTACTCACACAGCTACCACACACAATAAACTGTCCATGTGAACATGCAAGGAACCAACAGCTTTGACAGAACTATGTATGTAAAAATAAAGCTGCCGACTCGCACGTGGCCCCATCTAGCATGGGCACTAAATGCCAAACAACTGGAGTCTGTCTGATACAGAGCCCTGAGGAGCTCTTAAACAATGACATATTTGTGCAGGGCCCACAGGAGACAAAAAGTCAGGTATCTCTCTACAACAGCTGACACTTCACAGCCTCTAGTAACTTCCTTCAGAAAACCAACAAATGCAAGGTGTACTGCTTCAGTGATTTTACACAGAGAAGAATAAGGTACAGCTACATAAACAGCAAAGAAATGCAAGGTCCACATTTTAGCTCTCGCTGTAGAATGAACAATACAGGGAGTCATACATTGATTTCTGTCCTCACAGCAGTCAGAGATGCAGAAAAATGAGAATTTCACTATTGCTTTTTACCACAAAAAAGGAAAACACAATGCCAACTACAAGAGACATGGCCATGTAAAACAGCACTTGGAAATTTATTTTTAAGTGTTAATTTCTTAAATTTTATCAATGTCTGTCTACAAGAAGAATTTTTCCTCTTTCCAGGTCCTTACCTGCTCTTTTCAGATTAAATTATTAGTATTGTATTAGTATCAATTTTACAATTTGAGTCTCTAATAGAACAATGTGTTCGACTTTGAAGGTTGTATATTACAGCAAGTTGCCATGTTTGAATTCAACATAAAGAGCAAATTGTTTCTTACCTTCTTGGTTTGCAGCTGATTTTAGCAGAGACTGTGCACTAGGTGGTCCTGCTATCGCTGCTGATGGCCTAGGTGGACCACCAACTGGTGGAGGTCCTAAAGGTGGCCTTGGAGGGTGGAGTGGAGTTAAAGGCTGAGTCACTGGTGGAGGTGCAGTTCCTATAAAGAGATTAACTTTTAGGAGAAGTTTAACCCAGCTGAAAAAAGTCACAGAAATTTTGTTACAAAAACACACAGATTGAATTCTAAATATTCCTGTTATTCAGAGGATGAACAGCATAAGATACATAAATCTAATATGTGGGTAGAGGGTCTCAACTGCAGGTTGTTTCTTTCATGCTTTTCTCATTCTGGATTCCTGTAGCTACTGATTTCTTTCAGCTTTTTGTTGCTATTGCTGGCAAGAATGTCAAGATGTACTGAAAACATCCCAACTTTATAACTAAGTCTGGAGTGATCACCAAATAAGCTAACTTATTTTTAAAAGTGATCATTGTTATACAAAAAAATATCAGGGAAATTGCTCAGGAGGATTAAATGGATATAAAAATTACTTATTCCAAACACTTGCTCTCATTTTATATGCCACCTTCCAAAATTTCTCTGCATTTTCCTCACTAATTTCAAAGTACTAACTGTTTATTCCAATTAAGTGCCAGAAATAGTTTCATAAATTCTGTGAGCTTAAGACATTTTGAACATCGTAACAAAATTAGGCAGGCATATAACAAAAAAACCTAGCATCTAAAAATCTCTAATGAGGCTAAAAGCACTTCACAAGAAATATTATTTGCTTTTACATGGAAAATATTTCTCTACCTAAGTCCTGTTTGCATGCTCAGTCAGAAAAAAGCTGTGTAACAACAGACAGCAGTTTGGCAAAGAGAAACTTGAGTATTAACTGTGTTTCCATAATAATCACAAGTTGCACAATAGAGCTATTTAGTGTTAGAAAAGCTTTTACCTCTGCATATACCAGCAGTCAAGCAGCAGGAACAAAGTCTCCTACTTTTAGAGTACTTTCTGAAGACTGACAATTATCATTAAATGTGAAAATTACAAGTTTGGGGGAAGGAAGCTTTCCATTGAACTGACCTCTATTTCAACAGCACAGAATGCTTTTCAGTTTTCTTTTCAGGCTGTGCTCCAGTTATTTGCATCAACCTGACTAAGGCTGTTCAGAAAACTACCTGAATCAAGTGCTTACAGAAAATCCAACAATATGACCATGCTCACTAAACAGAACTAGTTTTCAATGGTGAAGTCCTGAACTGAAACATGCTAGTGCTCCAACAGCCACCCCAGGAAATGGTGAAGGTCACAGAAACAGCATCACCCACAGACAGCATCCCAAAACTATGAGACACTATTCAGGAGTTACCTGCTCCAACCAGCCGAAAAACCCAACCTGTGCACAGAACTTCCATTTCTAACCCAAAGAAAGCATCCATGTATTTCTGATGGGTGATTCTGCTTTGACAATCTTCCACAAGCAAAATGTCACTGCAGAATCAATTCTGTATTCATTATTTTAAAAAAAAGTCATTGAAAAATGGACATTGGTAAGATATAAAAAAGTTCTGGTTACCTGGCTTCATGTAGCTGTTCTGCAGTGAAGGACCCCCCGGAGAAGCAGCATATTGATAACTCCCTGGAGGATTTGTACTTCCTGATAATGATGACGGTGGCTGAGCTGACCCTGTCCCAGGCACATGAGCCAAATGGCTTGTTTGAGCCCCAAGTGGCTGACTCACAGGAGTCGGGCTGTACTGCCAGTTTGAAAGCACTGGTGGGCTGGCTCCAGGAGGAAAGCTTCCAGCAGATGATACAGCTGCTGAGTTCTGTAATGCAGGCGGCAGCACTTGTGGAACAGGACCTGGTTGTTGTACTGGTGACCCGGAGAAAGCTGCCACTGGTGGTCTATTGAGAGTCTGGCCAGGTCCTTGGTAATTGTTTAATTGAGAAACATTCTGAGAGCCACTATAGCTATACTGTCCAGAAGACTGATGTGGAGTAACCTTTGCTGGCATCTGATGGGAGTATGATCCTGGAACCGCAGGGCTGTATCCCTGGCCATCTGGGGAATGCATCAGCTGATTTTGAATGGGGCCTGGAAGGAAAAAAAACCCACACTCTTTAGGAAGCCAGTGCTGTGTATCACTTCTGAAAATAAAAGATGTTCCTGTGAATGTCTTTCCTTAGGATTTTATTAGAGTCCAAGCCATTTTTAATTCAAACCATTAGGTATAACAGAAGTACTACAGCAAGGGACATGAATGTGGCAGTATTTTGCTATCAACACTTAGATCTTTGTTTTGTTTTACAGTGACCTTGCAATCACTAAGCATTCCAGTACCATCCATGCTCCTGGATTGAAACTCACACAGGATCCCATTCCAGTCTTCAGAAACCCCCAAAAGCAAGCTGCCCACAGAGGAGCACTGTCCCACACCGCTGGCAGTAGCACACATGAGCAGACCGAAAGCGGAAGATCCATTGCGTAAGAACTCCATTTCACATGACGGCTGACACCACAGCTTACCACAACTCACCGCCAGCCAAGTGCCAGCATAGGTCACTGCACTACTTCTCAAGTGACAGAGTTAATCTATGAAAGTTTCTGCAGTTAATTTAGTAAGAGAATTATTCATACACACACTGCTCATGTGAGTGGCTAACTGGTCACCAACAAAGAATGAAGGATAAGGTTATCATAAAATAATTCACCAGTCAGGAATATAAAACTTGACAGATTAATGATGCTCTTTGTGCATTTGTTGGTTGGTATAAGTGAACTGAGTTTTACTCATTTGAAGAAAAGAAGTTGAAAAAAAGGCTAATAACTCCAAACAGTAAACAACATTGGCAAGAGCACCATCAGATTCCTGCTTTACAGAGGAACAGGTTGACAGAATCCCATGGGATTTCCAGTGCAATAAGAGCTCCATCAAGAAAGATACTACCACAGGTTGTTCATACCATTGCCACAAAATGGACCTCCTGAAAAGAGACTATCAATTTTCAAGTGAAACCCTTCTGAGCAGAACACACTAAATATTGCAGGCCACAGCCAGCCATGACTCCTTCACGCTACCAAAACACTTTCCAGTGTTGTATCATTCAGATCAGCCAGTCACATTGTGGCTCTCCTCATCCCCTAAAAACACAGCTTAGACACTGGAGACATTACACACACACAGTTACACATTAAAACAAAGATGGCTCGTTTCCTATAGAAACATAATGGCTAAATTCTGAAAGGTGAGCAAGTTCACATTTTCAAATTAAAGCAACTCACACATTTCTGACAATAAATTAAGCTAAATGCAGAATACATTGAAATTCTTAATTGGGACAAACACTGCACTGATCATTCAGCTCCTCATTCCCTAGAAAAACTTAGGCTCTGGGTCACACACAGCTGTTAATTCACTGAATATTGCACAGGTCCATATCACTACTGCAGTGCCAGTGATCTCATCCTCACTGCTTCTTATTTGTGCATAAAAGGTACACACCATATTATTCTCCAACCATTAATTTCAACATGCAATTTATCATTCAGTTAGGAAATCCAGTTATACTCTGCGGTCCTTACAATGCTGCTCATAAATATTTGCAATTAAAAATTCTCTAAAATCAAGGGTGTTTAAATAAAAAGCTCAAAAAGACGAAAATGCTTACAGTTATGAGTAATCTTCAAAAACTACCCTGCAGTGTTTCAGATGGGTTTCCAACAATGGATTTACAAACCCCATTGGCAATTGAACTTGCTAACTTTAAAAATTATGAATTCTTATCAAATCTTCTGACTGCATCTGCACAAACACTGATATAACATCATCACTATAAACCGTAGGAAAAATACAGAACAAATACAAATTAATTTCATAACTTGATTTTTCATCTTAGGGCATGACTGACTATCCCAGGCAGAAACCAGAGTACTTGGATTGCTCTCTTATGCACTATTTTCCCTGCTTGAGGATAAATCAGTGGAAGTGAGGTGATATCAAAAACTGATGTACATGATATTTTCTATGGCACCTTATGCAAAAATAAAAATCAAATTCACCACAGAACAATGTTCCAATTCCAATTTTTATTTTTAAAGCCAGAAGCACAATGAAGAGTCTCGATACCCTCATGTAGTAGTTCATGTTTCCAAGACAAGTCTGCATAAAGCTGCCAAAAAAGCTACAGAAATAGCACTAAGGGGCAAAACCCCTTTACAGAGAGTTTCACGGTGCACAAAAAACTTTTCAGGACTTGCTGTTTGGTTGCTGCCAGATACCCATCTTGACCTGACCTCTTTACTGAGACCCATCAAAGAGTATCTACACTATTCAGCTTTCCCCAAATGCTGCTGGTTTTCTGTGGAGCCAAAAACAAACAAGGAATTCTGTGTGGACTGAAGAGCTACTTCACCTACACAGCAGCAAAACAGCCAACACTTGAAGACCACAGAAATTAATTAGTAATAGAAGAAAGGCCGCCTATTTAACAACAAATCCTCTACAGCAACACAAGGCCATTTAATATTTCTCAGAGATCAGGAATAGCACCAGAATATATATGAAGGTTGCTTGATGGTTTTATAAAATGGCCAAAGTACTAACGTGGAAGGCCAGGATCCAAGTAATATTTTCCACCACACAGAATTTTACTGTCCCCTACTCCAAGGCAGTTACTCAGCATATCACTTTGGCCAGCCACAGGCTCTCCAAGCTCCAGGGAGATGCAAAGGTAAACACTCCGAAAAGTTACATCCCAACAGATGCCATGGGACCAGTCACCACCACTGTCCACTTAGGCTGACCCTGACCCACTGGACTCCAAACCCAACAGCTCCTAAAGCATCTCATGACCTCAAAGTACTGTGTTAAGGTATCACATGAGAAGAGCAAAACAGTTCTAAAAGAATTGTTTCTCTTTCATGTTTGCACTTCAGATCTATCAACTGGAAAGCAAATTAGACACCTGCAATTAAATGAGTACAGAATACTGGTCCTATTAAAAGACAAACAGAAATGAAGGAGAGGAAGGTTGTTGCTAAGCAACACAATGCTCTGTGATAAACAATTTCCCAGGCAGCACACGGTGCTGCTGTGACAATTCACTGCCTTGGTGGACACGCAAGCTCGGGGAGTTACCTGCTAACACTTCAGCAAGCAACAAGTTGCGAGGAAGGGCTGACAGCTATAGAACAATTTATCATCCTGCTGACAGTTTTCTTTCCTCACAGACCACTGTAAGCACCACTACAGCACTAAGTATCCCTAAAACTATTCTATAAAGCTTTGGGATTAGTGTAAAGGTCAAGGATCACAGCACCTTCACAACATATATTTTAAGCAATGCTATGAGCAGTCTATGCTTGAACAATTTGATTTATTTCAAAGACCAGCAAGCCAAACCTTATTTCTAACATACTATAACAATTGTTTAATTTTATTACCTAGTATTTGCATAACTCTACAATTCAGTTCTTTATTTTTCATACACCTGACAGCTGAGTAGCCTGAAATTCCTCTTTCTCAGCTGCCTCTCCATAACTTCCATTATGTGCTTAATCTGACACTAGGGAAATCAGCAAAGTAAATAAATAAATAAAGTAATGCCAGTCTGTAAATCAACCCACTCAGTTACTCCATTAGCAAACACTCTCTTTGTACAGTCTCTGCTCAGATCATAAGCTCTCCAGAACAGAGCCTCTCTCCACACGACATTCATACTCTTCCCACTGTCTTGACCATAGAAGCAACTACACAGTTAATTGCAAATTGTCGTTTTGCTGATGACTTTGAAGAAAAGCAATAAACATACTGTGCAGGAGGAGGGGGAAGAAAAATCAAAAGATCTCATTATAACTGAATTGCTTATGATGCAGCACAGCTACTGAAACACATAAGTGTATAATTAAGGAAGCAAGTGCAGAGGATGCAGTCTGTGTATGTGAAATCAGGAGACACTTCCATCAGCACAGATTTGCACTCATGCAACAAAAACAGGCACAGAGACAAGGCTGGCCTTGAATTTCTTATTCCTGTCTTAAAACGCTGGCTAGTAAGTTCAGTTTTACCTTCAATATCTCGTCTTAAAGAGATGCATTTTGAGGGGAAGAAAGTAACCAAGAGTTTCCCAGTTTGCAGCACAAAGAACCAGATAATGTCGGCTTTACGAGAATGACAAGATAAGAAAGCCCCGCTGCACCGCAGGCTGAGCTCAGCGATAACCACAGTGCCACACGTACATCTCCGTTCCAAAGGGTGAAACCTCGGCTGTGTCACCCGTGTCACCGACAGGGGCCCACCCGGGCCAAGGGGCGGTCCGGGGCAGCTCGAGCCGTGCGTGCTACCCCAGCAGCAGAGACACGGGCTCTCTGAAAGGCGCTGTCGTTCATACCGACAGAAAAATCTACTCGGGGATGCTTCTGCCATGAAAATAAATCACAACGAAGATTTATTTTGCCTAGTGAGCCGCTCTGTGTTTTCCTCAGTGACACTTCGGGCAGGGCCCGGTCCGATAGCACCTCACCCCTGCTCCCGGGGTCACACAAGGAGCCCGGCATCGCTGCCGCTCCTTTCCTGCTTTCCTCCCTAATTCAGCTGTGTTTCGCCCCGGGCCGCGGGTGTCCGGGCTGCAGGAGGGCACCACCGAGCTCAGCCGGGTGTAACCCAACGACCCGGGCAGCGAACGGACCGTCCCCGGAACCCACTACCCCCGCTCTGCTCGCGGGCACCGGTCCCCTGCCCCCGCTGCCCCAGGGCGAAGGGGCGCAGGGCGGCCTGGGCCCGGGGGAAGCGCCGCGGGGCGGGAGCCGTCCCTGCCAGGCCCTGTCCCGCGTCGAGCCCCGCGGCCCTGCCCCGCACTCACCATTGCTGTAGGGCTGCTGGCCGGCGGGGGCCCCGGCGGGCTGGGCCATGACTCGGCCGGGTGCGCTCGGAGCCGCCCGTGTGGCGGCACCGGCCCGGGCGGGGGGGATGGACCCACCGGAACTGCCGGGCGGTACGCGCAGCCGCACTGCGGACACGTGGCACTTCCGGGAGCGGCTCTGCGGCTTAGGGGCGGGGCCATGGGCGGGGCTGGCCGGGCAAGCGGGGAGGCGGACCCGAGCGGAGCGGAACCGAACCCTGACGAACACGACCGAGTCGCACCGAGCGGAGCCGAATCTAGACGAACCCAGCCGAAGACAACCCATCCGAGACGACGCCCGCTCATCCGAACACAGCCGAGTCTATCCGAACATAGCCGAGTCCATCCGAACACAGCCGAGCCCAGCCGAGTGTGTACGCCGCGGGCGCCGGTGCCGGAAGGAGCCGCGGGGGGCGGAGCGGGCGCAGCCGCGGGTGAGTGTCGGTGTCGGTGTCGGTGTCTGTGTCTGTCGGTGTCGGTGTCGGTGTCGGTGCTGCCTGAGTCCCGGAGCACCTGAAGCTCGGCGGTGGGTGAGTGGGGCGGGCGGTAAGGGGTCTGTCCGTCCCGGCCGGTGGGAAAGCCGGGCGAGCCCCGCAGGGCGTCGGGCCGTCCCCGTGTCCTGCTGAGAGCGGCCTCCGTGCCGCGGCTGGGCCTGGCCGGGGGTCCCTGCGCGCCCCGAGAAGCCGCGGCCTGCGTGGGGCCACGGGCAGCGCGCCGCGAGGAGGTTGGGGGCGGGCGCTCCCCTCCCTTCCCTCCTATCCCTTCTATCACCTCCCTCTTTTTCTCCCCCCAGCTCAGCCCTGGGGGCTGCTCGGGCCGCTGGGAGCACCGTCCGGTCCGTGAGGCTGTCACGGTGCTCGCAGGTCCCGAGCAACGCTGCTTCAGTGGGTCTGAGATGGTGAGGTGCGTTAAGTAACCCCATAACCCACAGATGCCCTGCAGCCTCTCTGGGCAGCCATCTGCCACGTTGTATCGACCTGGCAATACTTGCTTGAAGTATTGTTATTTCTTCAGAAGTTACTGCTTTTAAGGGTTTTGTTCATAAGTCAGTGAATGGCTGCCGCAGCCCTGCAGTGAGGATGTGCTCTGACAGCTGGGCTTTGTGAGCCAGGGCTGGCTAAACCTCTGCATCAGGTGCCCTTAGGAACTCGTGTGTTGTGGTGCTGTGTTCACCGGTAAACTCTGCTGTCTCGAAGATGAGTTGCTGTCAAAAATATTTTAAAATACTAAAGAAAGTCTATGCCATTACCTCATTTTTGAATTCTGTGCCTTTCTTTAGCTTTTAAAATACAACTCTAAGTGCAGTTTCAAATCGAAGAATAAACTGTGTTGTAGAATCTTAGTTTGTCCACTGAGTTTCCTAGGGATTTTGACTTTTGTTGCCTGTGGTAATATTTTATAATGTTGTGGTGATCATGTTTACATTCTAACTGAAAAACTAAAAATACACCCTTAGCAGTGGGCTTTAAGCTGTTGCTGACAGGTTGTGGTTGCAGACTGAACTGTGGCTGAGGTGCAGGTTTGGTGCAGTCAGGCTGGACTGAGATTTCTTCCCTGGCTCTTACTGACAGTCCCCACACAGGTGTAGCACAGTGTGTTCCCAGTTCATGCAAGAGCTGTTCAGCTTGGGTGTCACTGGTTGCTATTTCCTAATTGTTCTGTAAAGGCATTTAAAACTCTCTTTAAAAGCCTGATATTGTCTCCTACCTGAACTTTGTGAAGCTTTGGAAGTGAGTGCTGTCCTAAGGTTTGGAAGTGAAATGATGAATTTTTAGCTAGAAAAAAGCAAGTGGAGTGTAGGAGGAAAAAATTTCCTAGTTTTTAGAAGATAAAAGACATGTGAGTGAGTTTGCTTGCTAGTCCATGCTGTCAGCAGCTTTCCTTTAAGGAGGCTGGCTCGGTGTTACCAGAGCCACTGTGCAGGAATTCCCCACAGTCTCCAGGAAGTGAACCCATGTCCTTTGTCTATGGAGTGGTGGACCTGGCTCCACGGGAGTTACTGGGTGATGCTTTTCTGATGAAATAGCATTGACCAGGGTTGATGGGGTCATTTTTCAGTGGTAGACATGTGTCACTGAAGTGATACTAGAAAGTTAACTTCAGTAACTTTGTAGTGGAGACGCAGTGAGTTGGCGATGTCTGTAAAAGTAGTTGGTATCAAAGGACTGTCTTGGTCCAGCACAATTTTTCATTCAAAGCTTTCGTCTGCTTCTAGTGGATTATTTTCAAATCAACCCTTGAAATAACATTAAAATAGTATCTTCATCTTCATCGTGGCTTGTGAACAGTGATTGCTGAGTCTTCATTGTTCTGCTTTTATAGTGCTTTTAACATGAGCCTGAGCATTTGAGTCCGTGTATATTCAACAGCCTCAGCTCTTCCCTAAATTTGCTCTCAGCATAACAACTCTGGAAATCAGAGCAGAGCCATTCTGACTTTGTAATGCTTTGAATTGACACAGCTCTGAATTATGTAGTTACTTTTCCTGTGTGATAAGGGTAGATGTAATATCTCTGTTCAAATATTACCTGTGTGCCTTTACAATTAGCTGTCCATTTTTTTCCCATTTTGGATGTGTTTTCCTTTAACTGCTGCCAGCTGATATGAAGGTTATTCTGGGAGGATTTGGATAGCTCTGTTTCCAACACCACTTTTCTTATGGTGATGGAAATTGAAGCAGTATTAATGCCACTTCAGCTATGTTTGTAGAGTAATCCTGTTCTCAAGTTAATCATTTGATTCTCACCCCTTGAAGTTTTTTCTATGATGCATGAAGATTGTTTTGGTTGATGTTTTTTGTAAATCTAAGTGTAATAGATGGAACAGGTTAATACAGCTGAACACTGAAGTTATTCTCACCTCAGTAATCTGAGCACTTCTCTTACATCATGCTGTTTGCCCTGATTTGCAGGTTATTTGAGTCGATCATTTTCCTAAGCCCCACAGAGGCTTTTCTCGATTGGTATTTTGCTCAAGCAATAAATAAATCTGCTGACGTGTGTGTTCTGCCATGTTTGCTTATTCTTGACCTTTGCTTTTTAGCCATGCAAAGGACAGTTTCAGTCATGACATTGTGTAACTGGGTGTTTATGCATTGACAAGCATATTTGATTTGTATTCTTAAAATTTGTGCCTGTTGCAGCTGCTGTGTTGTTCAGAGTAATGTAGATGTGGTTAAAGGTTTCAGGGTTAGTTGTGGCGAAACCAAGACACCTGGTGCTTCGTCATCTGAACAGATTTTTTTCCAGTACAAGCAAATGTCATTTAAATATTCGCTCCTCCTCTTTCCACGTTACCTCTGTATGATGTACCTGTTGTTGCATAGCAAAGAAACTCTTTGTCATGAGTGCAGTTGCTATGACAGATGCCTGGATTTTGGGCTGGTTCAGACCTGTGTTTTGACTCCTGTGTGCTGTGCTCCAGGCTCAGAGCTGCCTTGAAGTGCTCTTGTGATGCCCCAAGGCAGCCCTGCAGCTTCTAAACAAATGTGGTGAGAACCTGTAGCAGTGTGGATGCCTCTGCCAGCTGTGCTTAGCAGTGCAGTCCAGTTTTCCCAGGGCAGTCAGACTCCAGAGTCTGCAGAGCTTATGCATTCCAGTAGGAATTAGCTGGCTAAAGGCTTCTAAGGATGTTGCCCTTTAGTCTTTCAAGAGAACTGAAATACTCACAGTTCACTATGTCAAACTGGAGCTTTCATTGTGATTTAGAGCACAAGTTTGATGAGGAGCAGCTGAGGGAGCTGGGGAGGCTCAGCCTTGACAAAGGAGGCTCATGGGGAAACCTCATCCCTCTCTACAGCTCCCTCACAGGTTGTAGCCAGGTCGGGGTTGGTGTTTTCTCTCAGGTGACAAGACAAGAGGAAACAGCTTCAAGTTGTGGCAGGGAAGATTCAGATTAGCTATTAGGAAAAATTTCCTCACTGAAAGGGTGGCCAAGCCCTGGCACAGGCTGCCTAGGGCGGTGGTGGAATCACCATCCCTGGAAGCACTCAAAAGTCCTGTGGTTGTGGCCCTTGGGGACTTGGTTTAAGTGTTGAACTTGGTGGTGCTGGGCTAACAGTTGGACTCAATGATCTTAAAGGTCTTTTTTAACCTCAATGATTCTATGACTATCCTCACTTTAGGTAATGAGGAAATTAAGATGAAAGCTAGGAAATTAATTGCTCATGGCTACACAATGAGCCTAGTACTGGTTCTCAGCTCAGCCTGCTGTTCTTGAATCTAAGCTGAAGGAATTCAGTGGGAAATATGGGGGTCTGGTGGGTTTTTTTTAAACAAAAATTTTGCATTTAAGGTTTGAATTGTGGCAGCCTGTGCAGGACAATACAGGAGGTCCCTGTCTTTGAAGGGTAATTCCAGTGCTTTGTGCTAGGTAGTTGTTTTCCATAACAAACCAAACAGACAGGTTCTGTGTGGACAACAGGGATTTATTTGGTATCAAACTTCTGTAGATTCAACTCTGCAAAACTTTTTCACCTCTTACTGCCTCTGCTTTGAACCCCAGCAGCTCCCAGGGGTAGCTGGAACACTGACTCTGCACTGACATCCCTCTAGTGCCCTCTTTGAAGTGCCACTTTTTCCCAGTTGAAAAGTGAAGATCCTGTTTAAAATCTTCAGTGGATCATCACACACTTTCAACAAATTGTACTTTGAATAAAATTATTTTTATTTCTTGCAAAGACTTCAGTCCATGTAGTGTTTTCCCAAGGGAGGGGAAAATCTTTGCTGTTGTCACTTAATTGGTCTATGATACAGTTTACTGAAACTAAATTGGTTTTTTATTTTTAACCCAGGATTTTGAATTACTTCTGTTACCTATAAATACTTTACAATGCTTAATGTACTGTTCTGACAGAACTTAAATGCATTATGTTTTCTCTTTATTTCAGACTATAAGATTCAGATATGTTCCTATTTGATTGGATTTACAGTGGTTTCAGTAGCGTATTGCAGTTTTTAGGTAAGTCGTTATTGTTTGAGGCTTTTCCTTTCTGCTATTCTTGTGTAAAATATCTGTTCATCTCTCTTATCTTCAAATAAGGCTGCTGGGTAAATAATAATGTTTGGTTTGGTGTATATTCAGTTACATTCAAACAAAAGTTTCACTTCCACTCCATCTTACATTAATCCTTAACTTCTTGAAAAAAAATTACATTTTCTTTCATGATCGTAATTGGTTGGACTTTACTAATCATACTGCATTTAAGCTGGTGCCATTCAATTGGCTTTTATGGATCTTCTCCTGATTTTTCTCTGCTGTAAAGAACTGAACTCAGTTATTTTAATTCAGTTGTTTTGCACATGAGGATATAATTTCAGAATCCAAATAGGAGGGGCTGTCTACAAAAAATTAGTGCCAGATATTGAAGCTCTTTCTTGTGTTCAGCAGTGCATTGTTCTGTGACTTTCTGTTCTGTGACTTTCTGTTCTGTGTCACAGAAATTAGTGTGAAACTTCACTGGCATCTGCTCAAGAGCCTCAGAAAGTTACTCCCCGGACAAAAAAGTCTGCAATCCATATCAGTTCAAGGTGAAAAAAAACCCACAACCAGGAGGAAAATTAATGTTAGGATACTAAAAAAAGGATCAGAATTTGCAGATCACATAGGTAAAAAGCACAATTTTCAAGTTCAAAGGATTTTATTGAAGTGGTCAAAAAGCATTTGAGGCTAAGAAGTCATAGCAAGCTGTGCCATCTACCTTTAATCAGTTGAAAGTTTAAAGTTTTGCACTGAATGTCAGACCCTTGGCCTGCTATCAAAATGTTAGCCAGTGAAATTTTAACTAAATTGACTAATCTTTCTTATCTCCTCTTCCTTAGCTGTGCAGTGATTACTGCACACTGGCCTGCTGCTCTTCCATTCCTGTGCAAGCAAAGGCTAATTCTGCTGAAAGACAGAGGAGCTTGAAGTAGCTCCCTTTTATGTCCCTCTTTTTCTAAGAGAAGCACTTTCTCTTTGCATTCTCAGTTATACTTACAGTTGAAGAAGGCAGATCATAGCATTTGGGAGGTGCCCCACAGTTCCCTGTGCTGTCCTGTCAATAGGCTGATGGGTTCACTTTAGGTCGAGCATCTTTGCACAAGTATACTTTTGGAATGCACAAAAACATTTTTTAATTTATATGTATATATAAAATCTCTGGTCTTGGTGTAGTGTAGCCAATAGCTGAAGTATGGCTGCTTCTTAGTCTTGTGTTTCTCTGAAAGACAGTTGGGAACTTGAAATGTTTTGGAGAAGCCAGCAACATCTGTCTGGGAAGCAAAGACTCCTGGATGTGCAGGCTGAGAGTGGCAAAAATGTTACTGTTTTCCTATAGGTTAGTAGAGTTTTGTTTAACTCATAAGGTGAATGTGAACTGGAGTTACTCCTGTGATGTAAGTTACTATAGGAAAATGTTTGTCCGCTTCTTCTTTCTCTGTAAACATTAACACTTTCTCCTCCACTCTGTAGTTTAATAGTTAATATATATATGGGCGTGTGGGAAGGTGAGTTTGGGAAGTAAGAGTTGTTGTATTTGAAAGAACTGTGAAGACACTCTACAGGACCTGGAGTAATAAAGATCATTAATGAAACAAGATGAGGAATAGGAGAGAATATTCATTCCTGCAAGTTACAAAACATGTCCAGCTGGAATGTGATCCCTTAGATTGGCTTAAAGGCGGAGGGAGAGGTGAGCAAACAGCAGCGGTGTAAAGGTCTGCTGGGCAGAGGTACTTCTGCCCCTGGAATGCTGTGGCATCAGTGGGGCTGGCTGAACATCCCAACACACATGAGGATAGCACATTAGAGAAGATAGGTTTTTTCAGTACAGAACAGGATTGATTTCTTGTTTTTAAATTTAATTTATCTTAATCTTTTACTTTGAATATCAAGGAGTTTGAAGCAATGAAAACTAATTCTGGCAGAGGATACAGTGTTGACAAGTTGTAAGAGAATTACCCTTTGATAATCTCCAATTTAAGAAAATATGGTGTTTGTGTTTTATACCTCTTTCCTCTCCTTCACAGCAACTGTTGCATTTCTGGGGTTACAAGTGGAGGGGGAGAAGAAGGGCAGAAGGTATTTTTATAAAGATGACAATCAATGAAAATAAAATTTCTTATTCCTGTTAGGAGAGCATTGTCGCATGGGAACCAGTGTGTCAGAAGTGCCCTGACAATGCCATTCAGGATGTAGCCAACAGTTTTCCTGGGGATATGGGTGAAAGTTACTTTTTGTCCAGATGATATATTAACCAATATTAAAGAATTCATACACAAATTATGATTACTGATGTTGAATCCAATTTCTCCATATTATTCTGATTGAGGTCTGAATTTTCTTTTTGCCTCAGACAAGTGTTTTGCTGTAATTGGAGGTAGCTGAACAGAGTTCAGGTTCGGGATGGTCCATGGTCCAGAGCCTCCTGTTAGTGCTGGGTCCGCACCCACCTCTCCACCACCTGTGAGCAGAACTGCCCTTTTGCTGGGGCAGAGTAAACTACACTGGTACCATTTAGTCCTGTTCTGCCATACTTTTTCTAAGATAATCCAAACGCATTTCCATGATTGACACATTCACACCAGCTGTGTGCCTCTGCTGCTCCTGCCAAGCATCCTGTAAGCTGCATGTTACCTGGTGCAGCAGGCTTGTGGTAAGTGGAAATGTAGTTTGTACAAGTAGGAGGACATGGATAAAGGGCACTGATAAAGGTGTGGTGGAGTTTGCCTGGTCTGTATTTTGTACCGTGACTGTAACACTTTGTTCTGGGGAGCAAAATCATCTCTAGTACTCCTGCTGGTTGAACTGATTATTCACTAGGTCCTTCTTTGTTTTAGGACTGTACAAGAAATCAGGCAAACTAGTGTTTCTTGGACTGGACAATGCTGGAAAAACTACACTACTGCACATGCTCAAAGATGACAGACTGGGACAACACGTCCCCACGTTACACCCCAGTAAGTTAATAGTGCTGTTCCTTAGCTAGAAAGCATTTGAAGGATTGCAAGAAAAGCAGGATCTGATTATACATCATAAGACCACCAATCTAACTGGGGAGAAACAAAGGGATTTTTGGGATTGCAATCCATGGACAGTTCAAGTAATCTTAAAAAAAATGTGTGCAGGATAGTTCAGTGTGTTATATTTAAAATTAAGAGGTGAATAACAAGCAGAACAATGAAGCGGAGAGTTTATACTATAGAAGCTGTGAGAAATAGAGGCTTGCAATTTTTGGGAACAGCTTCTCCGAATAATTGGAAAATTAATGTTTATGTCTCAGAGGTTGCTGTGCAATTGTTATCCTGGTAACCTTGCAGGACAAAAAGTTCAACACAGGTTGAAAATGTGGATTGGGGAAGTCCAGTAAGGAGGTGAGAAATTGGGAAAGGATGTGAAGAGGAGAAACCTTGAACGGCATTGAAAACAAAATGCCAAATGCAAAATCTTTTTGGTAAACCAGATGCCAGAGCCAACTGTTGTTTTTGTAATATGTAGGGATAAATAATGTAGGAATACTCTGCTGTATTGTAGATATTTCACACATGCTTTAATGGCTAATAACATTTTGGTGATACATGAATGTGCCATTGATTCTGAGAGAATGTATTACTCTCATTTTCTTCTTGAATAACAAAATACTGTAAAGAACCAAAAGAAAGTAAAATCTATGTGCTAGAAGGCCAGACTTTTCCAAAGCACTGCATAATCTTCACCTGGAACATAATTCTGTGTATTTCCAGCTTCAGAAGAGCTGACAATTGCTGGGATGACTTTCACTACCTTCGACCTGGGTGGACATGCTCAAGGTAAGAGTGTATGTTGACTCACCTAAGCTCACTGAACTGGGCTGGAGTTTGTTTCCAATCAGAAATACGGCCCTGCTGCAGAGAGTGACTTCCCACACTCTTCTGTGGCAGCATAAAAGACATTGGCTGTTCTTTTGCCCGTCTCCACCATTTATCACAAATCCCAAATATGATTTGGCAAGAGCTGCAGTAGAGCAGAAACTTTTGACTAATAATATGAAGAGGAGTTCTGTACTTTGAATTCCTTGTATTTACCTTTAAGCTTTGCGCTTCAAACTTACCTTTGTTGACATAATTCTTGGGGAAACAAAAACCATTTCCATACATCAGCATTCATGTAGGATAGAACAGTGATAACATTAGAGAGAATGATGATTTTGGTCTGTTATTTCAAGCTTTGTAAAACATGACATTGCATCCCAAAGACTGGCCAACATAGGCTAAGAATGAAAATCAAATTAACAAACCCACCCACACCTGTTGCTTCTTAGTTACCAGTGTGCATTGCTCTGTATTTGGGCATCATTTCCTTTTATTTTTAATTCTTATTTTCCCTGTAGCTCGCAGAGTGTGGAAAAACTACCTGCCTGCAATTAATGGCGTTGTGTTCTTGGTGGACTGTGCAGATCATGAAAGATTGCTTGAATCAAAAGAAGAACTTGATGTAAGTTTAAATACGCTTTTGAAAGTTTGAACTTCTAAGAACTAAGCTCAAATACCCAACAGACCTCTGCTGTCACCTGCAAATGAGTAGTAGTGATTTGACCTTCTGTATTCTAAATTAATCAGTCCTCCTTTCTCCATTCTTTTGCAGTCACTAATGACAGATGAAACTATTGCTAATGTGCCTATCCTAATTCTTGGGAACAAGATTGACAGACCTGAAGCCATCAGTGAAGAGAGGTTACGAGAGACGTTTGGTCTATATGGCCAGACAACAGGAAAGGTATTGCTCCTTTTCTTCTTCTTTTTCTTTTTTTTTCCGGTGGGTTTTTTCTTTGGTGAGGTTTTTTGCTTAGGGAGTTTGGTTGCCTTGTTTGTGTGTTGACTCTGGTTTGCTCCAGCTATAAAAAATAAATGTTTTTCTAATTTATAAAGTACTTAGTATATAGTAACAGTATATAGAATTAATCCTGGGGTCTCTTTTTGTGTGTTAGATGTATCCCCACTACAACTTCTTACATCATATTTAATGCCACATTTTTTCAGAGAAAATGTATTTCTATCTAGAATAATTTTTAGTGCTTCAACATTCTTACACACTATTTTTAAACAGTTTTCAGAGGCGATAGTTACAGAGTGAATTATAAGAGAAAACTGAATAGAGTATTTCAGTAAGTGACTTTTCTCATTTCAAGTACAAGCTTTAATAATTTTCCACTTAACATATCTAAAGCTTAAGATAGATTTACACCATTGTAGAAGTCTAAGTTTGTAGGTTGTGAGAAAGAAAAAGCTCCTACTGGCATCAGTAGCAACAAGGCAGAATTTTAGTACGGATCTTTGTGATACTTCAACTCTTCTTAAAGTAGAGTTAATACAGTGCTCTTCTTGTGAGCATCAGAAAGAGGGTGCTCCGATGTCCTTGGCCCTTGGAAAGACACCTCCCTGCAGCTGACAGAGTTGTTCCACTGTGGCTTCCATCCCAGCTCCCATTAGCTGACCAACTCTGCTGAGGGCACCTGCCTTGCAATTCCTCTTTGCTTATTCACTCTTAGGTGCCTTCTTTAAAGTTCAGTGTCAGTCAAAGTTTAGGTCAGGCAGGAACAAATCTTTAGTTCCTTGTTTGATGCATTTTACCCTCTTGTTTTCTGGTTTTTACACCGCATGTATTTGATGAAGTATGAACAGCATTGTGAATCTCCGTTTGAACAGCAGCTTTATTGCACTGTGGTGATCTTGGCAAGCAAGCACCTTGCGCTCTTGCTTCGTTCAGTCCTAAAATTTGTAGCAAATGCTTTTTTTATCTGGTTGGAAAACTGTTGCAAACAGAGTAGGGAACTGTGACTGAACACCAAATATAAGCTCTGAAATTCTCTTTGCATGTTTGCTGTTCCATTCTGGTTTCACATACTTCCCCCTCTCCAGTGTGGATGCATGTGAAAACGCGCATAGTGTATTTCTTGTATACAAGTTACTGAGATTAAGGTCACATGTTCTGGTCTCTCTGTGGAGGTGTCAGGCCCAGAGAAGCTGGGGATGCCCCATTCCTGGAAGTGTTTGCTTAGAGCAACCTGGTCTAGTGGAAGGTGTCCCTGCCCATGGCAGGGGTTTGGAATGAGATTAGCTTTAAGGTCCCTTCCAGCCCAAACCATTCTGTGATTTTAGATTAATTTATTTTTTAAAATTACGATATCAAACACAAGTTAAATAAGGGCATTCCATATACGCAGATGTCCATATAGAACAGATGTTGTTTATAAGGGAACTGTAAGGGAATGTTTGTGTCTCTCTGCAGGGCAGCACACCACTGAAGGACCTGAATGCCAGGCCCCTGGAGGTGTTCATGTGCAGTGTGCTAAAGAGACAAGGCTATGGGGAGGGGTTCCGCTGGATGGCCCAGTACATCAACTGATCCCTGCCAAAATCACGGCACATCCTGGCCCGGGTCTCAATGTTGTCTGCTCCTTATTTGATCACTCAGTGTACGTAACTTGAATTCATTTGACTGTTCAATTTTAAAAATACACATTTTTAGCTAATTATATCATTGATGCTAAATTGTAAGTGTGAGGATTGCAAAATTATTTCAAGCAAGTTTGTAAGTTTAAATACCACAACCTGTGAGCTTTCTAATCCCATGCAACATCCTTTTGCAGCTTTTAATTTAATGAGTCTCCAGCACCATTTTTGGTCAGAGCAACTTTCCAGTACAGTATGTTTGAATGCACTTTTTAACAGCTGAAAACGATGAACATGTGAAAAATATTTAATGCTTATGTTAAATTTTTTATGTACTTTTTTGAAACTGGTTTTATAACTTTAGAGTATATAACCATCTTTCAAGGAATAATAAATAATTAGCTGATGGATAATTGCATGATGCCTTACAGTTTTCAATAATACACTTTCTTATGCAACGTCATGCAATAAATTTAAATCCAGTTTTTGGCAACTTTAATGGGAAATGCTTCGTTTTAATGTGTCTTAACTAGTGAGGCTGATCTGAATACGTGGGATATTTTCCTGAAACACAAGCAGGCCACAAAGTAGTTTCATTGTAGGTTAGAGTAAGGTGGGTTTTTTCAGACTACTAAATTGTATTTATTTTAGGATTTTGCATAGTAAAGGAAAAATCTAATGTGATCCCCTTGTAGTTACCACAAATACAAATAGTGTAAATTAGCTGTGCCAAAGTAAATCTTGAGCTAATGACAAAAGTGGTCTTAATCTACTGGTCTCTTGAATTAAACCCCTGATGTGACACAAGAATTACAGTTTCTTTCTGAAGAAATTAAGAATACCACTGCATTAAACATCCTGTTTCCAATTTCTTCAGTTTTTGGGTCTGCCAGAAGACGTGCCACTGAAATTTCCAGGAAGAAAATAGGTTGCCATTGCTGCTTTTGAAAATTTACCAGCTTGCACCCTTTGGCCAGTTTTATTTTTGGTATTTTGAGCTGGGACAAGACGGATTCTTTTATGTGGTTTTGCCTTGAAACCTGGCTAGTGTGGCAGCTGCTGGCTGCCCAGGGGACTTATTTCTGGGGTAAAATTCGGTCCCTCTTTCCAGTTTCTGACTGCTTTTCCCTGCTTTTGAGTGTTAGTTCCCCAAGGAGAAAGCAGATAATCTTTGAAGAAAGATTTTTTTTTTTTTAAGTTTTTTTGTTTGCTTTTGTTTTTGTTTTTTGTTTGTTTGGTTGGGTTTTTTTGTTTGTTTGGGTTTTTTTGTTGTTGTTGTTTTTTGGAGGTTTTTTTGTTTTGTTTTTTTGGGTTTTTTTTTGTTTTGTTTTTTAGGGTTTTTTTCCCCAGCAGATTTTATTGATGCTGGCTGGGAGCTGTGGTTGGTGTTTCCATGTGGTGGGCATGTTTTACTCCTAATTTGCCAAATGAAGGTGGGGTTTCAGCTTTGGAGTCACCATTTCACTATGATGGGTTTGAGTTTCACTGTGTAGTTTGTTTTCTCCTTGTACAACTACAAACTGCAGCAAGTTGTACTGAATCCCTTCTACATCCTGTTGTACATCTTCTCCAAAATACTTCAGGCCTTATGTTTCCAATATCCATGGCAGCAAATGGATTTCTGACTGGTTTGATTTCACAAATAACTTTCTCTTGACCTCTGGGGTTGATTTAAAGGCTGTAGGCACAAAGCAAATAAATGAGACCTATTCCTTGCCTGAACCTGAACTGGTATGATTGAATATTGATAATCAGTTCCCCACAGTCCTAGATTGTGCATCTGAATAATTCAGAACCTAATATAAATTGTAAATGAAGTTTATTACTGTAGAATCACATGCAAAACATTAAGCCCAGTTCGTGTGTGGTGAAGTTCAGTATGATGGTATTGGATGGCTTTTCCAAATGACCAACATAGAGAATTCTGCATTTAAACTCGTGCTCAGCTGTAGAGTGGTGTCTCTGCTGCATAAATCCAAACTGGAGGCAAGAAGTGGCCTCTCACCAGCGTGTGGACAGTGTGTATCTTTACTACCTACAGCCATTATGTAGGGGATATGCCTCTTGTTTTTTTCCTCTAGCTTTTCCTGATGATGTTTATAATGCAGAGAACCACAGCTAAATCACTAGATGGTGTAAATATTAAAAGTACTACTTGCAGAGTCACATTGTGGTGTTGATGTGAGAGATTTGGCACTGTATTGCCTGTGCTTATGGAAATGAAGCTGGAGGTGGAGATGTTCTGCTGCACTTCCACAGGCTGAGCCATTGCATGGGCATGGAGGGGTCCTCTTCACCTGCTCTTCCAACCAACCGTGAACAACAGCAGTAAAGAAGGGGGTAATCCTATTAAAAATTAAAAAGGAAGGGAGGTGATGGTGCTTAAAAGTGTGTGTTAAGAATAACTCAGTGTTATGGAACCACTCCTGATTTCCTGGTTCCTGCTGTGGGATGGTGGCTGCAATGTGATTGTAATAAGGGCATGAAGAAACCTGGATCTTATGTTATCCACCTGGGTATGTTGGAATAGCTGATCAGTGCTCAGTGAAATACAAGAATAATCTTGCTCTGTTTCATTTCATTCAGCAGAGGAAGGACCTTTCTTCTGTAGTTTACATTCTGTTGTGCACATGAGTGTGAATGAGTGTTGTGTGTCTTTGTGTGAAGACTTCATTAATAGACAAATATACTGACGAGGATTTTCCTCGTGGTTCTCATCCCCACCCCCTCCATACCTCCCTGGCCATTTATTTCTATTTTATTCCTATGACTATGTCCAGTCTTGCTTTTAAAAAAGCAGTGTTCACATTTGGGTCTGACTTACATGAATTTTTTTTTTTTTTTTGCACTCTTGACTATGCAGATTTCAATTGAACATCACTTTAAAGAATGTGAAAAAGAAAACTCATTAATAAAGATGTTATTTATGAATTGTGTCATTTTCCTTTTACATTGCAACAGTTCCTTAAGAGAAATGAATGCAGATTTCTAAGATCCTAATAACTACTACTGACAGTGGCCTGCATTTCACAGCAGTGACCCCAGTTGCTAGCATCTCTGGGTTGAATAAGATTTATTTTGCTTGGATGTAATTAAAATTGGGGTCTAGTATGTATTGTATAACTGAGAGGTGATTGCTGTATTTCAGTCTTGGTTTAATAAATTTTTCAGCAACAATTACTAGCATTGGAGATGGGAAAGCTCTCCAAGCTTTCTCATTTATGCTCTTGCCAGATCAGGATTATTTCTGTGTTCCGGTCCTGTCTATGATGTGCCAAAGGTGACCTGTGGCATTCACTGGAGTACCCACATGCATGGAAGCTTTACTGTGTTTTGATAATTGAATTTGAGCATCAAATAGACTATTTGGCATTCACTTATTTGTAATAATGTCAGTTCAGAAAAGTGATGGAGGTGGTCTCCAATCCCAGTGAATTTACAGGTCTGCTGGAGGTCAAATTGTTCTTCTCTTTGTCCTGTCAAAGTATTTGGTTTTTACCAACCAAAGTCCAGTGTTTTTGTTGACTACAACATGCTCACATTTAGGTCACACAATTGTTAGTTGTGGACTGAGGAGTTACATTTAAGCCTCATCCACTGGAGTCAGTGGGGACGTGTAACTTCCTTGCACTTGAACAAACCACTCTTTGCACTGGTGTTTCTGTTCTGAAATGTGAGTGCTCTAAATGTTTGAAAGCGTAATTTATATAATAAACTGCAGAAGAAAAGCTAAAGATGAAAGTGTTTGACATGTTGTTAATGTGTTTGTTATTATGTTGTCCCATCCCATGTTGGAAATACAAGTATTGGGAATAGAAATTAAGATTTTGCTTGAAAATGGAAGAAAAGAAGTTTTAAACAGGTAGTTCTTGTCAAATTATCAAAATCAGGAAAAATGTGTGCTCAGTACATGGTCTATGAGTGAATTTGGGTTTTTTCAGATGGGTAAAGTTAGTAATAATTCTGTCTCATTTTTGCTCAACTTCTGTTCATGGTTGTATGGAAAAAAATCCTCTATCTGGAAAACTCTTTGAACATGGAGAAAATTGTATTTCCTTTGTTGCAATTCTAAAATAAGATGGAAGAATGTGATCTTACAGGTGACTGATGCGTCCTTAGAATCCAGCTATGCTCTAGGATTGGCCCTGTTGGTGGGACTATGGAGTGAAGATTGCCACTGAGTTCAAACTTATCAAACTGAGTGCAGCCCACAGGGAAGTGTGTTAACCTACTGTTAGAGAATTTTTTTCCAACCCTAAGCATACGTTCCCCTTGGTTTACATTTTTCAATTTATTTTTTACTTGTCTGCTTTTGAATTAGAATTTAAAATTTGGTGAGCAGATATGGTAAAATAAGAATTAAAAAAAGATACCCCTTGTTTTTCTTATGACCCTGTTTCTTACAGCACATGTTGCATCATAGTAAGAAATCTTACAGTAGTATTTTGGAGCCTTTGATGCCTTTCATTTCAGGGCCTCAGAGCTTTCAATCTGCTAATGCTGCCTCAACATCCTTGTGAGTTGAAGGGCTCTTGTCCTTGTTTTACCTCTGATGATGGTAAGGGCTGGAGAGATTAGGTCATGCTTGGTCTCTGCCTGAACAAGAAGAGCTCTCAGAGAAGCCTCGAAGAAAGTGGTGCCTCTTTAATGTGGGCACCGTTTGCCCATGTCCTTAGCAGGATGACAGAAGCCTCTCTCACATAGAAGCTGCTGGAGATGCTTCACAAACCTTGTGAAAATTAGTGGCATTTTGGGTCCTGTCCTCGGCAATCACAGCACAACAGCCACTCTGTGTGCTGTTCCCTGTGTTGCACCCAACAAGATTCAGTGGATAACAGGGTTAAAGAATGTCAGAAAAACTTGCAATGTGTACACTACAAAGCTTGGATTTACTTAAAATGTCTGATTCTCCTTCCTGAATCTAAATAAGTTCTCATAAAAGGAGAACATAAAGGCATACTTTCACTATTGGGTACAATGCCTGGGTTTGGCACAGGCAAGTAAGAGTTTATATTGTTTGGTTAGGTATTTCCCCCACAAAGTGGTACTTTACTGTCAGAGCAGTTTGATGAACTCCCAGGAGCAGCACTTGCTGGAACAAACCCTTGGCAGTAGCTTGGGGCAGGGATGAGCTGTTGGAGACCTGATCTTGGCCACTTGGTGATACTTGAGTACCCGACCCAGGGGCGGTACAGCGGCTTTGGGGACAAGGGCTGAGGTGTGACAAGCGGCTGGGCTGGGCTGGGCTGGGACTGGTGCTGCAGCAGCCTCTGGTGAAGCTGAGCTGAGGAGACCTAGAGCTTACCCTGGCGAGAGGCTCTGGAGTAGCTCAGCTTTTGTAGCACATGGGGATTCTGAGCAAAAGGATTTGGTTTTCAATGTCAATGTGGCTCTTGAGAGGAAGGGCAGAACTTAAGTTCGAGTTTGTTCAAATTGTGGTGAAAGCTGAAAGCTTTGCTAGTGGGCATTGAGCAGGCTGGAGGAGGGGTCAGTGAAGGGGGCGTGGGGCAGGGGCTGGTCGTGTGAGCATCTCTAGGAAATACTTGACCAAGTTCCCCCTGTGCAATGGAGGAAGGGAAGAATTAGTTGGGTTGAAAAATGTCCTTTTGCCAGTGAGGTTAGAGGGAGAGCAATTATGGACAGGGCTCCTAATGCTACCCTGCCACAGCTCATGTGTGGGCTGACCACAGGGCGGGTGTTTGGAAACGCTGGTGCTTGTGAAAGCAAAAGGGAGAGAGAACTTAGGGGAGTGACAGGAGCTGTATTTCAGTCAGTCTGTGCATGCTGTGGTGACAGCATTTGTCAGGTTATTTCAAAATCTATCCAGTATCCTACAAGTAAGCTGGGGTTTACTAAGTCACTGAAAACTGCTGCTTCTTGGGCCACTGTTCCCCAAAAATAAAGCTGAGGTTTAACTTGTTTAACGCACTGAACTTGTGACCAGATAAAAGCACAAGCTGCAAATCAAACCCTCTCATGGCCCATTGGCACTCAGAGAGGATTTTGAGTTCAGCCCAGGCTCTGGGTTCCAGCCCCAGTACCCAAAGGCCATGTCCTCTCTGATCTCTTAGAGCAGGACTTTGGTTTAGGGTCAAGTAAATTGAAACTGTAAAAGGAAGACCCCTGCACATGCCACTTAACTCCTTGCTTTGTATGTATTATATCTATAATAAGTATGTATATATGTATACATATATATACACACACAAGAGATTTAATACAAACCTGTGCAAAATATTTTTTACTGAGATGCATTAGCATGAAGTTGCAGAGGACATTTACTACAAGTTTGCACTTATAGTAGGTTTTAATGGGTAAAAGAAAATCAGGAGTCTGCAGGAGAGAAAATTAAGAGCTTTTGCTTTACTGGCAAATAAATAATTACAGGAGGTAGTGTGGGAGAAATTGAGATGGGCAGCTATGGTAGGGAGAGCAGCTGGAGCTCTGAGTGCTGCCAGGAGAAACAGTGGTTAGACAGAGCTACAATGTAGTTTTCCCATTTTCAGAGCTTATGTTTTGTTGCTGACATCAGAGAAGCTTCTAGCATTGGTATAAAGAAGTATGGGTGTTCCTTCAAAATGAGAGGTTTACTCGAGCATGTTTTTAGGAAGTGTGTCCTATCCACTTGCTCTAACTCACTGCCCTGTCGGTGACAGCTGTCTCTGGGGAGCTCTGATGAACATCCCCAAAAGAAGGTTATGATGATTTGACACTTGGACCTGAAGATTTGTTTGCAAAGAGAACTTCTTTTTGATTTATAGTATTTTTTGAGTTCCCCTCTAGTCCTCCTATCTGCTATTACCACTTCTGTAATAGCCTTTTGTTTCCTGATCTGTAATTTAAATTGCCTCCCAACTTAAAAAAACCAGCATGATTCTTTTTCTCCCAGGCTGTTTTGGGGGGGAGCTTTTTTCCAACACTTGAATGCTTAAAAATCCTGGGAAAGAAATTTGTGAAGAGACCTCTATCAAAGAAGAAATTGTGTTTTCAGAGTCATTGTCAGGCAGAATGCAAGAGAGAATCAGCATGATGTTTATACGTGTTGTTTGCCATTATTATTTTGTGAGAAATGAGGAAAACCCAAAAAGTTGCAGTCTCTGTGGTTAGTTGAAGTTAACAGAGCTGCTGCGAGTCTGACTGCAGTGGAGAATGTGTAACAGATCCTCACACGTGACTGTGGGATGAGTCTATTTATGTCTCTGTAAACATGAAATTATGAAATGCACACCGTGGAGATGGGGCTGGTGAAGTCCTTGGCTGACCTGGTCAACTCTCATTCCGCTTGCACCTCTCTGGGGGTACAAAGCAAATTTAAACTTCCTGCAGAACATTGTTCTGCTGGAAGATACTTAGTGAAAGGGAAGTAGGTTCATGCAATAAAGCAAAGAAACCACCATGTGTGTTACCAGATAAGAGGGAAAGCAATGTGAGTTTCTGTAATAATATCTTAGACACCTTGTGGGCATAAGAGCACTTCACAAAGACAGCATCTAGAAAAAAATCACCAAAAAATTTTTTTTCTTTTGTACATTCCACATCTGAAATAAACAGATGTGTGGCTGAGACTTGGATCCTTTCTGCAAAATATAAAAAACGTGCAAATCTCAAGATTGCAAAAGAAGGAAAAAAAGACGTGAGAGAAATGGGCCATGGAGACTTTGCTTTTTACACTCATTAGATGGTACCGATGGTGACCTGCACAGTACAAGGCTGTGGTGGGGAAGGAGCTGGTCCTACCTTGAATCCTTGTCTGGAGCCTTCTGGGATCCAGCCCATTGCCAGGGGTGTGAGTGGGAGGGTGGCACTGGGCAGGAGCTTGCTGGGACAAGCAGCAGCCTGCCTGTGCAGGCACAGGAGTCCTGGCAGGTGGGAGGAGACCCAAAGCCTGCCCTGGGAACTGGGTGAAAAAGTCATGCAAGGAGGGAGAGCAAAACCCCATCCAACCTGGCCTTGAACAGGGCAGCCAGAGCTTCTCTGGGCAACCTGTGCCAGGGCTTCCCCACCCTCACAGGGAAGAATTTCTCCCTAATACCTGCCCTCTGTCAGTGTGAAGCCGTTCCCCCTTATCCTGTCACTCCTTGTCCAAAGCCCCTCTCCAGCTCTCTTGGAACCCCTTTAGGCACTGGAAGTGGCTGTAAGTTCTCCCTGGAGCCTTCTTCGCTCCAGAATGAACAACCCCAGCTCTCAGCCTGTCTCCAGAGCAGAGATGCTCTAGCTCTCAGAGCATCTTTGTGGCCTCCCCTGGACTTGCTCCAAAAAATCTGTGTCCTTTTTATTTACTTAAATTCTGATTTTTCTCACTCTGCAGAAGAGGCAATCGAACTCCCACCTCATTTTCAGCAAATGCTTGAGCACAGTCCTTTTAGAAACAGATGGTGCCCCTCCATTCACACACAACATCCCCCAAACTCCTGGAGCAGCATGTGCCTTCATCTCCCTTCTGTGTAATGCAGCCTATAAGGCATGTGTTGCAACCCTGCATCTGACCTCAGCAGCCTATGCTTCTGAATCCCCCTGGGGAATAATCTGTTCCCAGCCCTGACCTTTAGAAAGTTTGTGGGTTTTTTGAGCTAAGAGTGAAAAATCAGGTGGAGTGCAAAGAGCAAGCCTTCTAGCCCACAAGCCTTCTACAGTACTGGAAAGGTCCTCAGTGGAAAGCTGATGGGGAGGATTCAGTGAGGAGCCCAGTTTGGCATGTTACTGCTTTACAAGAGCCAAAGAAAACCCTAAATCCCCAAAATTCAGCTCATTCCCCCCTGCAAATGCAGTTATACCCCATATTGCCTGGCTGGGCAGCTCTGCCAGCAGTGAAGTGTTGGTGATTACTGCAGAAATTTTGAGTAGAAATTACTTTTAAATGGTCTTCCTATGAGCTTTCTAAATGTGTACAAAGGACAGCATAGAAAAGTAGGAAGGCAAGAAAAATACTGTGTTAAAATTTCACGTCAGCTGGCTACTTGCTGTTAGGGAAAACCAGAAATTTATGCTCCAGTTTAAGCTTATCACGGTGTGCAACCCTCTTTTGGGGTACTTAGCAGAAATCATCCTAGTCGTAGTTGGGACATTCATTTTATTCCCACTGGCTTTCAAGTTAGTTCTTGTACTTTTCTTTGCCTTGGACACACAGAGTCACAGAACTGTTTAGGCTGGAAAAGCCCTCTAAAGGTCAAGTCCAGCTATTCACACAAGTATTAATGTAAAGGCTGCTCTGTGCCCTGTGCATTCCTCCTGCCCTTGAGATGAATCCCAGCCCAACTGGACCATGGCAAGAGTTTGCTGGAGCACTCAACACTACAGCTGCAGGAGGTGTGAGCCATGATTTGATTTATGTCCCACTGGGAAGTGCAGCATCAGATATTTAGGATAAGGTGCTGAATATAATTGGATCTTGACAACTATGGGGTTAGAAGGACAAATGCTGCCAAAAGGCTTAGTTTCTTTTCTTTATTGGTACTTATTCAGTCACAGAAGGACAGGAGGAGAATGATTCAGGTCTTGGTGCATAGGAAAAGCAGGATCTAGCCTTTCATTTTGCACCTTTAAACTCTCAAGGCTTGGTTTTGCTCATGCAGAATTTGTTCATCCCTTGCATGCTGCTCGTGCTGCATTTGCTGGTCAGGGGTGATGTATCTCTGAGTGACAGAGGGAATTCTAGCTTCAAAAGAGCTCCTTTGACTCAGATTTCAAGAAGATATAGTCAGGATCTGTGTAAGAGCTTCCATGAAGTGGATAATTTGGATGGCGGCCTCCTTTCCCCCATGAATTCTTGTAATTAGAGGTGTCTCATTAACCAACAGTTGTGTTTTCCACCTCATGGCAGTTTCTGGAAACTTGATATTTCCAGGTATTTCAGCTCTATCGTTTAGATACGTGTCTCTCCTTGCAGGGATTTGTATTTGAACAGTAGACAGCTTGTCAGTGAGATGTGGTTCACGTGAATGCTCCTCATAAAAACGATTACAAAAGCAAACAGAACGATCACTCCGGGTTCACCGAGGAATAGGAACAAACGAAGGCTTAACCAGCAATGAGTCAATGCAGAAATGAAGTGCCTATTTATTGGTAAATAAAGGCTGACTGCCATTCCCTGCTTTGAAGCCCACATGCCCCTGAGGGGTTTGGAAAGTGGTGATGCAAACTGATGAGTCACAGTTTAGAACAATAGTTTCTTCATGTCAAATGACTCAGGATAAAAGAAAACCGGGTTTTTCAAGAAGCTGATGAAATTACAAAAAAATTAAAAATAGTAAAACAATAGGACATCTTTAACCCTGTGCTGAAAATATTGTATCTGTTTCTAAAGGGTAAGGTGGTAGGTGCCTGAGATCAGGTGATCAGGTTGTACCTTCTTTCAGCTCATTTTCTACTTCCAGAGCATGCATGGGGATAACCAGAGCAAAGAACAATGAATACCATGTGTATGAGCATCATGTGTATAACAACATCTCACACAGCACTGAACTGTGGTCGTTTGTCTGCACCACACTTCCTACCCTCTCCTCTTTGCCTAGTGTGAGGTAAAGGTTTGTCCTGCTGGGCAGAGGGCAGCATTGACTCCCTGTGAGGTCTGGCGGGATTCTCTGGAAGATGGGAGGTATCCCCTGCCATGGACAAAAGAGCCTCTTCATGAACTAAGGGCTCTGCTAGGGACAGTGCTATAAAAATAACATCTATATTATAGATGTGTTGTTATCTACAGCATTATCTATATTAGATATATCCCTGTTTCCTCCAGTGAAGATGGAATATGCTGCTCTGTAGTTTTCATGGCCCCACAAATAATCCATTTCAGGTGTTTTGTAGAGTATTATTGCAGAAATTATCACCTTAGAAATCTGAATGCAAATATGTACATTTTTTTAATGATTTAATTACAACAGAAAAAATAGGTAAAGGGGAAGGCAAGCTACAATCTGTCAATGAAAACACCATCATCAGATTATCCAGCAAACCAAAAACCAGGCTTATTGCCCCTCCATATTACACGTATCACATGATGGGTAGCAAATTTCCCAATACTTTTCCTCAGTCCTTTGTGTCATGCACCTTGTTGGGTTTGTCTGAAGAAGGAGAAAGCTCGTGTCTTTCTGGGCCGCTGGCATCTCCCCACTGCCAAGGGTTTCATCCACAGCTCAGCTCTCCTTCCAGTCAGGCGTGCTCCCGGGAGGATTCCTGCTGTCACTGCTCTCCTTCCATCCATAGGTGGCAGCAGGCTTTAAAATCTTTAACCTCTCAACACTGATGTTTTTAAAGAGCTCAGGGAGTTGTGCAACGATCTCCAGAGCTACTGTGCACAGAGCTGGTGTAAGAGGAACGGATTATTTTCAAGGAATGAAACATCCTTTGCAGCTGTTTGCTGAATTGCTGAATTGTGAAAACAAACAGCACAAAGTCAAACTCGGGAGCAAGACGGGGCAAACAGGCACCTATTTGGGGCCAGCATACCCTTGCAAAGGGCAGCAATTTCATCAGATCAGCAGCTCAGGAAGAATAATGTGGTTAACAGCTTTCCCCTGCAAAAGTACGTGGATGCAAAAAGCTGTGATGTGGATTTTAGCAGCTCTGCTCTAATTTGCTTCTGTGTGCCTCTGCCTGCAGCTGGGGATCTCTCCTCTCTGCTGTGGTGCTGCCTGACTGCTGTTTGGGTCGGCTGCAGGTGGCAGGGCCAGCTCTGCGTGCTGGGGACACGGGGACAGCAAGGGGCAGACTGGCTGCTCCTGCTCCAGCAGCACATGGAGTACGATCAGCTCCATGGTGATGTTAACTCCAGCTCCAAAGGCTGCTCAGGATCTCCAGGGCCTGGGGTCTCCACTCTGATGCCTCCACCTGCCACAGCATCTCACTGGCTGCCCTGGGCTGGGCAGTGCTGTGAGCCAGCCCTCCTCCAGCCTCTGCACCCCAGCCGCCTCTGAGGATGGAGCAGATGGAGGAAGAAGGTCAGCATCACTGTCTCTACTCACATTAATTTTAGGTTGTGGGTCCCTGTGCTCAGCACACCCTGGGGACCGTGGTGCCACGTGCCAAGCACACTCCAGTAGCTGACTGTGGTTTGCCTTTTATTTCCATGCGTGTCGTGCCAGGCTCACACAAACACATCAGCTCATGTTGACAAGGACCAGCCAAAAGCCATGTGGGCTGGAGGCAGGGCTGGGAGGTCAGAGGGCTCCTTGGGAGGCAGAATGAGGCACAACTTGCTTGGAGGAGGCAATGAGTCACGGCCGCCTCCCAGGGTGATTAATTGGGAAGTTGTTAAAACATGGAGGAAGAAAAGCTCATCAGCAGGTGCACTGGCCAAGGGTGAGGGAAACCCTCCACAGAAGTCTTCTGCAAAAGACTACTTCTGCAAAAATTAATCACTGCTTTAATTGAAGGAGATACTCTTTTCCACCTGCCCAGTAGCTGATGGGGTGTTGCTGGAACAGTGGTAATGACTCACTTGGAAACCACAAAGGTGACAGGAATTTTGACAGACAATCCTAAATAAAACCTTGCAAGCTTTACGTGGTGCTTGTAAGATTAAATAATAATAAAATGGTAGTTACTGTAGTGCCTTTATGCACAGGGAGCTCTGTGACTTGGCCTGGAGGGGAGGCATCCGAAAGGGAAGAAGAAAGCCTGGGTTTGTGGGTGGATGTCTTGGGACTGTGAGGGAGTAGGATCAGGCCTGGTGAGCAGAGGGGCTGGGAGGGGACATGGTTCCCTTGCTGCCTCCTCCAGCAGAGACAGGGCCCATCCAGCTCTCTGCTTGTGCTGGAGTGGGTACTCTGCTCAGCTGAACCTCAGGGAAAGGCATCTTCCCCACATTTCTATCCTCAGCCTCATTTTCTGATCCTGTAGGGAAAAGTACATGCCGACTTAGGCTTAACTTTTCCCAATAACATGATTAAATACATGTTTTACACAGCTGGCTCACACAAGGCAAGGAGGTGATTTCATGTGGGGGTGCAATGCTGATACCAGTGCTGGGATGTGGGGACTGAGGCTGCCACATTCCCTGGACAATCATTACCCCACACCACTGGCAAGGGGATGCCCACAGCCCCTGCTCCACTGCAGAGCTCTGAAGAGAAGCACGACCGCTTGTTTACAGCCACGAGCTGGCTCTGCAGGCAAAATTACCCCTATTTTGACACCTCTCAGAAGCACTGAGTGATGGCTCTTGGAGAGGAACAGCAGCTCTGCTCAGGCTGCCATTGACAGTTCCAGATGACAGGAATATGAAGGCTTAATTATGATATAATTAAGTTGAAGTGATCATCTCATGTCTGTTTAGTGTCTAACATAAAATGATCTGGTGATCTCGGTCTAGTTTGCAGTGGCCTTTGGTTAGAAACCAGTAGCGTGGGGGGTGGGAGTGGGTGCTGAAATCCTGGGGGGAAAAGGGGGTCAGGGAGAAGGGTCCTGCCTGGGCAGTGGAGGCTGCTCAGGAAACTGGGCTTCTGCAGTGTTCTGCCTGTATTTGGGTGGCTTTTTATTTTCCCTGCTTCAGGAACTTCCCAAAGAATGATTTCTGTGTCAGACAGCTGTGAGAACAGCAGTTCTTCATCTGCGGTAGTATAAAATGCACATTTGTGCATAACACAGGCAGTGGCTGTCCTGTGCCTGACCTGGGGTGGGAAAGGGGCAAGCCCTCAGCCTGTATCACCCTTGCTGGTCCTGAGCACCCATCTGCCATGCTCCCAGTACCCAGGAACACCAGAAAAAAGAAAAATATTTTCAAGAAAACTACTATTCAAACCACCAATGTATACAACAGCTTCTTGGTAGCTGCAAATATCATATTTCCTTGGAAGCAAAGTTCAGAGGATGGATCCTATCTAGGATGAGCACCTGCCACAGGACTGCAGGGAACCCCCTGTGCTGTGAGCACCCCAGGACTGAGCCTTGGTGGTGGCTGGTGCCACACAGAATAACACAGGATCAGAGAATATTCTGAGTTGGAAGAGACCCACACATATCATCAAGTACAGCTCAGGACATGAGTAAACACTTCTCTCTCTTCCCATGTGGAATTGGATTTTTCAACCTTAAATTCTAGGAATATAGTTTTTCATCTATAGATATTCAAGGTACCTTGACTATGTGTAGAAGAAAAACTATATTTATAGAGCTATCTATCTATATAGATTTTTGTATATAGGTATCTCAACATATTCATTATAGATGTGCCTGTAATATACTTTTATAAGACTAAAAGCCTTTTTAATTCCAGGCGAATGTGGATGATGGCATTGGTGGATTGCTCAGCTGTAATGCCTGAGTAGCTTCTGAGCCCCAGGGTGGGGGCTGAGTAAGGAGATGCTCCTTAAAACCCAACAGCTTCAGCACAGATTTGCTCTTTGGTGGTTGCTGGTGCCATTCAGCCTGGTTTGGTTGTTCTTCTCTCAGCACAAACAGGGTACGAAATATTAGGACAGGTGTTAGGCCATGTTTGTGTTTTAAAGGCATTTCATGCTGGGGTTCACCTCTGCCTTGGGAAAACCCAGAGAGAAATTGCAGATGTGTGGGGAACATTTACAGTTTAAACATCACACTCAATAGGAGCCCGTCCTGCTCAGGCTAGGCTCTGATCTAATATTCCCAGCCTCCATCTGTCCTGTTGCTCTGACACACCAAGGGCCTGCAATTCCAGAAGAAGTCCAGCCATTTCCCTCTGGCTCAAATGGTCCATGCCTTTATCCAAAAAGGATCTCCAAGTGCTTTTTGATTCTGAGCTGGGGATGCAGCAGCTTCTGGGCAGCTGAAAGGGGGGGCTCTGTCTCCATTAGGTGGATTCGGGTCCATCACTAAAAGCAAATGTAGCTTTTATTTATTTTCACAATTTCTTTGCATTAACCACATGTGTACAGCCAAGCAGTATTTGTACCTGACAAGAGCCCACGAATTTCAGCTTCTCTCCACCCTTCCCCTGTGGCTTTGCTGCAATGTTTGCTGCACTAGTGGTTCATGGGGAGCTCACTGAAAGTGCCAAAGCTGGGAGCCGTGGCAGAGTTGTCCTTCCATGGGCACAGCAAGTGCCACTGCAGGCAGTAGGACGGTTTCCTCAGCTGCTCCTAGGCTATCCCAGGGGATGAAATCACTCTGCAGGCACTCAGTGTGATCCACGTGGCAGTTCAAACCAGCCCAGTGGCACTGCACTCCCAAAAGTGCTTTCCCCAGCACTGGGATGCCTGCCCGCAGTCAGCAGTGTCCAGACTGGAGCATGCACAACTGGGGTGTTCATCATCAGGATTTTGGCAGTGGCCTTGTTGGGGCCTCATATTCCTGCAGAAAAGAGCATTTCCCACATGCTGCTACCACAAAAGCTGCTCCTCTGTGCACAGCCCTGTGTAACTCTGGGTCCCTGTTCCAGAGGCTGCTCTGGGAGAGTTGGAGCGGGCTGGGGAAAACCCTGTCTGCAGCAGGCTGAGTGTTGCTCCTTTATGAAGTTTTCATTTATTTATGGATTTATTTTGCCAGGTCCAGCCTAGCTCCCACCCACCAGCTTGCTGGGTGGTGAGCCACCAGGACAGGCACACGGGGACAGCTCAGTGTCATTTGAAGGAGCAGTGATGGCTCTGGTGTGTTCTGCAGCATAGTCACCTGCCCATGGGGCTGGAGTGCCAATTTGCCATCAAAATAGACTTGAAAAGTCATAAAATTATTGTGGTTACATCTTCTCACTGTTTACATCACTAAGTGCACACAGTGCATAAGGAAGCTGGTGATCCTCAGGCTGCAGTAGTGCTGAACATCCTGGCATGCCTCGGGGTCCATGTCCTTATCCCTGTCCCTGTTCCCCTCCCTGTCCCTGTCCCCGCTGCTGGGGTGGGAAGGTGCTCAGCAGGGCTGTGCTGCCAGTGCAGCAGTGAGGGGAAGCTCTCCTGGAGCAAAGCCCCTCTCCACTGCAGCAGACCCAACACAAACTGCTTGGAGAGCTGCGTCAGGGAGGGGGACATCAGCCCTGGTTTGTCTTCCTGAAGCCAGCTGGCCCAGATCGACCGCAAAAAACCCCCAGCGTTCCGAAAAGCAGCATCGTCTCGAGCAGAGCTGGTGGCTGTGAGGCGGCGGCGGGGGGAGGAAGGAAGGAAGAAGGGGCCGGGCGCTGCCGGGAAGCCAAATGCGCTGGGTTTGGCCGGCTCTCCCCGGCAGCCTGTGGGATCCTGCGGCTCAGGCTGACACCGGCTGCTGCTGCGGAGATGACTCATGTGTTTCGCAGCGAAGATGATGCTCTCGGTGCTGCCGAGTGATGCCTTCGCTTTCCTTCCCTCCCCAGGTGAAGGTGCCAAAAACCTTCCAGTACCTAAAGGGGCTGCAAGAATTCTGGAGAGGGACTTTTTACAAGGGCAGGGAGTGACAGGAGAAATGGGAATGGCTTTAAGCTGAAGAAGGGTAGATTTATATTAGATATTAAAAGGAAATTCTTCCCTGTGAGGGTGGTGGGGCACTGGCACAGTTTTCCCATAGAAGCTTTATCTTCCCCATCCCTGGAAGTGTTCAAGGCCAGTTTGGATGGGGCTTGGAGCAACCTGGGGTAGTGAAAGGTGTCCCTGCCCATGGCAGGAGGTTGTAAATGAACTTTAAGGTTCCTTCCAACCCAGTCCAAACTGGACTGAGGGCAGACGATGGCTATGGGGGATGGCAAAGCAGGGGTTGAGCCCTGCATGGGACCAGCAGCGCCACAGCTCCTCTTCTTCTTAGTCAGGAGAAATTAGGAAATTAGGAGGGAGGTATGTTCCCTGCTTTGATAATTTGGGGACATAATTACACATGCTGGAGTGGGAACTGGGCATCCCCCAGTGCTGCTGAGCTGCACTGAGCTGCGCCAGTGCTCAGCTGTGTGGGGCACTCGGGGAGTGGGATCAAAGCCAGCATATGAGCTGGGGCCAGTGACGAGAGGAACAGAGCTGGGGCTGGGTCGGGGGCAGAGGTGTTTCAGTCCAGGCTTTTCTTTCAGTTTATGTTTGATCGTGAAACAAATTCGTCTGTGGAGGATCTGAGCCTGTCAGTCCTCTTGCTCCTATCGGGGCTAAGAGCACCCTAAAAGGGGCTGCAGCACCCATGGGAGGCCAGGCTTGGAAGCCGAGGTCTGACGGTCAGAGGTGCCAGGCAGCGAACCAGTGTCAGCCTGCCCACTGCCTTTGGCTCCCGGTGCGGGTACAAGCCTCCCCGGCTTTCGGTGTTTCGCGTGTCGTTCGTTCCCCCACACCAAGAGTTCAGGGTTCTGGCTTTCAGTCTGGGGTGAGTCAAACTCTCAGAGCAAAATGTAACTGAAATTGCTGCCTGTGGCTGGCTTTCCACTTGGACCAGATCGCGGGAGCATCCTCAGGGGGGACAGCCCTGCTCTGTCATGTCCTACAAGGGGACACAGTCACAGCCCCACCCTCTGGGAAAGACAAAGAGGCACAAAATGAAGAGAAGGGAACGGGGATATTTTGTCAACAAAACCCCTGCTCCTGCTGCTTCCCTTCTGAGGGCTGCAGATGCTCATTCCAGCTGGGTTTAGCCTACGGCTGAGTCTGAAAGATGTTTCAGTTGCTGCAGCAAACAGACTCCTGGTTCTTTCCAGTCATTCAGCACTGAGCCAATTCCTTCCTTATTTGCCCCATCAGTACAGCCCTTCAGGTCCACAAACCTTTCCCCCAAATACCTCCTTTCCAACAAACTTCTTTCATTGATACATTCACAGAAACCAAAAGGCAAAATGAGTTTGTATATGCATGACAATTTCAATTCTGCCAGCCCCCAGCATCACAGCTCTCCAGCAGCCAGCAAACACCACCCTCAGACTGGAAAATCAGCTGAAATGTGATTTTTGTGAGGGCCCCAGTGTGGTTCCTCTCGCTATCAGGCAGCACTGCCCTCAGCTTGGCCATCCCTGCCTTAGTGTAAGGTGATTCTGTTTGCTGAAGCAGCTGTTGTCCACTTAATTGTCAGGAGGTGGGAACCCTTAGCCAAAGACTTTATGAAACTATAAAAAAAAAAACCAGTGAGCAGTCTCAGAAGCCAGTAATGGCATCCTATGTTCCCCCATTAGGAAGCAGAGAGTTATACTGAGTTTCAAATCTCAGGTCATGTTTTCCAACAGGCAGCTGAGAGCCAGGAGCAGCAGTGACATCTCCCTTGGTGCCAGGTGGGGCTGTTACTTCATCATCACTGAATATCCTCTAATGCTTGGGATGGAAAACACTGCAGATCCCTCTCAGGGGGGCTAGTGGGATGGTGGGAGGGAGCTGTGGTTGCTGGTGGAGTGAGGTCTGCACGGCAACTCTCAGCATACTCTCAGCTCTGGTTGTGTCAGCGCCACACCATGCCCTCGCCGCTCTCAGCCTGTGCCCCTGGAGCTCAGCTATTTATACTCCTTTATTTATACTCCTCCTTCCTCCTTGTGTGTTTGTATGAGCCAGTTTTGGACCTGTTGTGCACCACACACAGAGGACTGGGGAGATGCTCACAGGCTTCAGATCAGAGCAGTGACCTATGTCCTCACAGCTCAGCAGACATCTGGCTCTTGCTCTGCCAATAAATGTGCCTTGTGGCTGACTGTGCCTTGGCATCCTTGTGATTCAGCCTAAAATATCAGCCATGGGTCCTTTTGCTACTAGAGGAGAGCTGGTGCCAAGCAGGTGATGCTGGTGACACAGGGATGTGTGTCCCTAACTTGCCTCTGGCCATACAGTGACACTGCTTGGCCCTGTGCTGCTCTGGAGCTGCTCCCTGTGTGGTGGATTTAAAAACCTGATTGGAACCAGCTCATTCCCGATGGCTCTCCAAAACATCCCTTCAGAGGGAGGCTGGACTGTGCCAGGTCTGTGTGCTGGTCTCTCTGTGTGTCAAGGACTCCTGTGTCCCCCAGCATGGCACCTGGCTCAAGCTGGCTTTGGGAATGCATGGCACAAGGGCTTGCATCCCTGCTGCTGTGCTTTATCCCCCAAACTTACTCATTTTAAAGCTGGAGCTTCAAAAATTGCTGATTTCCCTCTTTTAGAAATGCTTTATTTATCCTGCTTTCTTATTAAGGGCAGGAATTCATCCCCCGCCTGCCGGTCGCTCCGTGGAGTGTCAGTGTTATTTGTGGTATCCCATACAACAAACACCTATTTATAGCTGAGCATTCTTGGAAGGGGTTTTGGTACCTTGTTTTCTGCAGGGAATTTTCTCTCTTGCAGGGTACTGCATTCCAGCCTGCACAGGGAGATGTCTGGATGAAGGCAGAGCACGTGGCAGGTCCATTCCCACATGGATGGCTGGTGTCCTCAGCATATCTCTCCTGAGAATAATCTTCCCAGGAATTATGGCTGCAGATGTATTATTTTGCTTTCTTGACCTGCTGTTTTTTTCCCTGGAAAGATTCCATTTCATTGATCCGACCATTTGGAGCTCATTGCAGGGCTGCTAATGACCAGGTGTAACAGCAGTATTTTAACCTCTGCATTTTCTCTTCATGCTCAGTGTCAGCATTATAAAGTACCACTAAAAATATAAGCACAGGCAGTCAATTACATTAATCTTTATTACATCTGAATGTACAGCAGCTACTCCTGAAGAAAAACACTGTGTCTGGTACTCAGCAGAGTGGGTTTAGCTGGGAAACACCATCCCAGCAGTTCAGGAAATGCCAAAATCCCACCACCTTGGGAAACTGCATCCCACCACTGCACAGACCAGCGGAGCTCAGACTCCCCAGGGCTCGTTTCTCAGGGCACCCACAGCACAAACAACACCTCCAGCACCTGACTTCTGATTTTGGAAAGGAGTTGCATTCCTCTCACCTCCTATTTCCCCTATAACCTCTGCTGTTTGAATGATTTCTACCCGATGGCAGACAAGGTCCAGGATCTGTACCCAGAGCACCCTCCCATGGATGAGGGATGATATGGGCAAAGCTGTGGGCTCACCCTGTCCCCCCAAAACTTGGCCAGGGACTAAACACCTCTCCACCATGACTTAATGGTGGATCTCCAGTATATTTGGCCATCTCAGGAGAAGGAAGAGCTGCCTGCAACCAATACCAGTCCCAACTTATCCCCAAGCTAAGTTGCCATGGGAAAACGTACCTGATTAAACCCTCCATGAAAAAATGCCTGGTTAGACCCTCCACAAGTCTATTTTTCACTTGTGCATTAAATGAACAGGGAATGAGTTTGTCAGATAGAGTTTGGGATGGGCAAGATGGCAGAGGCAGCACTTGTGAAACCCTCTGAATCAGCCAGGGTCGACACTGGCTGCCGTGGGACTTTTCCCTTGTTTTGTGGGTTAGTCATAGGTTTGTTTATTTCTTTAGAGATTTTTTTTCTTATTCATCTGTTGCAATCACAGCAGACACATCATTTCACAGCCCTACATGGAAATCTGAGACCAAGGAACTATTTTTAGAGCACAAAATGTCTCCCCTAAATGTATTAACTTTGGAAGAGTAAATATTAAATATGGCCTCATCACATTAGAGGCATTTATGCAGAAGTACAGCACCAGCAGTTTTAATGGTTAGGGGAAATTATGTTATACCACCAGCACTTAATCAAACACAATAAAACAAGGTCTTACTGCAATTCTTTCAGGATAAGCTGAAGGAAAATTAATTCCTTTCCACATCCATTGCTAATGATTTACTGACACTGGGGCATATTTGACCCATTAGTATTTATGGTGGCACTTGCAATACTTATGCAAAACATACAGGGACTAGCCTAACATTTATTTTGCAATTAAATTGAAATGATTCTTTGGCTACTCACTCCAAACCGAGGCATTCAGCACCATCTGTGATGAGGATACTATAAGCAAACCCTGAGTGAGCACCCTAGGGAAGCCCTATGTGCTCTAACTGCCTACGAATAGATATTTTTAATAATAGCTTTTTAGTAAGTTTATTGGGGAATAATTTCTCAGGATGGGCTCTAGGACAGTGTGGAGCTGCTGGTGGAGCCCCAGTACCCCAGGTCTGTCTGTCCCTGCTCTGTTGAGTGCCTGGAAAACCAGCAGTGCCCTTGTGGCTGGTGGCTCCCCCCTGGTGATGGTGATGGGCAGCGGAGTGGCTGCCTGGGTTCGGTACCCAGGGTTTGGGTCCTGGCCTTGTGGAACTCCCTCCTGCACCTCTCTCCTTCAAAAGCCAGCTTGGGGTTTAGAAGGTGTCTGTCTAAACAGAAAAATGTCAGATGTGAGCTGCAGAGCTGTTCTTGGTGAGTTGGTTTTGTTGTCAGCTTGGTTATTTTATCTCCTGTGAAATGGGCTCAGTGGGAGGGGACGCAACATACAGAGGTGATGTAGTCTTTTTAGCAGCCCAAAATTCTCTCTATGTGCAGGCATTTTTGTTCCATTGCCCATTTCCACGATACATCCAACTAGACCATCCCAACCATCTTGTCTAATGCAGGTGCCAAAAGGCAGGGATGCATCTCCCCAGGAATTTGGCTAGCTCTCTCTTCCATGAGCCTTAAATATTTTGGAGACAAAATTGTTGCCAGTTTGTGAAGATGATGCCTCATGTTCTCCAGCATCAGATCTCTGAGATCCATCTGGGCTTGGCATTACCCCCTTGGACATTTTGAGGCTGGGAAGGGGGTTGCTGTTTGGGGTTAAACTGCAACACGCAGGCTGGCCTTGCTCCCTGCTTTATGGAATTGAACTCCTGAATATCTCCCTGCCTAGAACAGGTGAAAAACTTAATAGAGAAGGCTACTCTTTAACTGGCTTTTTGACAGGTTCATGAGTGTTGCTGTGGGCATCACACCTGCACCGAGGGGCTCTTGGGACCAGACAGGAGTCTGGGGTGCCTGGAGAGCTGTGAGTAAGAGCACAGCCCAGTAACCAAATTCGTAGTTTGCAATAAACCAATCTATTGCCTTTTCACTGAAGAGCTACATGTAAGGCCATGGTAGTTGTCTCCACCCCCCAGAAGACCCATCTCAGATGAATAGTTTTGCTCCCTCTTCACTGTGCACCATGACCTGCCTGATTAATCAGTTCACTAACAAATTTACTGAAGTATGTCTAATAAACAGCTCATTTTCCTTCAGCAGCTTGAGCACTTTCACAGAAGAAAAATGTGCCAGTAAAAGCCAAAGAAGGTAGAAGAGCCATTCCTTGATGACTCGAGTATTTGCTGAAGCAAGGCAGCACCCTTACATGTGGCCTCCAAACCAGCCAAGCATGCACAGGAAGATGTGGATCCCACTCAAGTTTTTAAAGCTGTGTGATGAACCCTGTGCTCCCACCACACTCCACAGGTGGAGGGTCAGGCCCTAAACCACAGCCCGTACCAGCAGAATCACAGAATGGTTTGGGCTGGAAGGGACTTTGGAGATCATACAGTTCCAATCCCCTTCCATGGACAGGGATGCCACTCACTAGATCAGGTTGCTGGTTGGTATCAGCAGGCTACAAGGAATGTCTTACAAACAGGAACACATTGCTGGAGTATTTTGGATTTCACAGCTTGCTTTTGCTCCCATGAATAGCAAATCTAGCAGTGTGTTTCCCTGCCTGTTACACTAGCTCCTGGTGCAAGAAGCTGTTCCTCTGAGCATCCTGTCTTGCAGCAGGACTTCCCCTGCAGGCTTTGCTCCAAGTCTTCAAAACAAGACATAAATATCCACAAGAAAGGTGGCTACCTTGAATTATAGAAACTTTCAAGCATGGGAAACCTTGTGAACATTCTCTTGCTTGGGTTTGCCCTTCCAGCTGTGACAAATGTCTCCAGCTGTGTTTCCCAAGAGGTGGCTGAGATTTGGCAATGGAAATGTCAATGGAAATGCAATGGAAGTTCAAAAATTTGCTACTTACAGGCAGAGTGGCTGCATCAGCAGGGCTGGATTAGCCCTGCATCCCCACAGAGCTCATCCCTGGGATGAGTTTGCTCCGTGTGACCACGCTCACACCGACACGAGGTACACAGAAAACACTGCTTTATTGACTGCATTTGCCAACACACTGAGGAATGCAAAGGGGTTTTTTTTCATAAGCAATGGGCCATGGTCCCAATGTGTATTAAAGCATACACTGTATCTAAACAGGATGAAAATAATGGCAGACAGAGCTATTCCAAGGCAACACAAATAGCATGCATAATACAGTCTCACACAGAACAAGTTTGATAACATTATATTGCTTTAAGGATTAACTAACATGGAAAATGTACAAAAAGGAGAAATAGGTTTTTGCATTAATGAAAAATACATTTTTTCTCTACAAAGGAATTTCTAATACAAGAAAATAAATATTGCAACATAAGCCAAAAATAATTTAAAATTGCTCTTTTCAATATATTT
Source organism: Coloeus monedula (assembly GCF_965178545.1). Taxonomy (NCBI): domain Eukaryota; kingdom Metazoa; phylum Chordata; class Aves; order Passeriformes; family Corvidae; genus Coloeus; species Coloeus monedula. Next base: position 9,754,654 of record NC_138795.1, read on the forward strand.
TCAATATTTCTCTTTTGTATTAACAAATGGCACATCACGTTCTTTGAAACAAAGAAAACAGAAGGGTTTCTCCTCCTGCGACATTCATATCGTTTCCTGTAACTGATGTGAAGTGGGTTGTTTTGAATGTGGAATGGTGCAAACTGCAGGGGATTTCCTTAAAGAACAACCAAACCTCATGTTCTGCCCTGTAGCAGCATCCTCCTGCATCCTGCATCCCTCTTGGCTCTGTTCTGCATCCGACCTTGGGGCAAGCTCCATGGGACAGCAGGCATCCTAACTCCATAAAATAGGTGCAAGCAAAAAAAAAACAAAAAAAAACCCCAAAAACCAAACCAAAACAAAAAAAGATGGGTGTGGGTAAAATGGGAGTGTGGAATGGGAGCTGTCCTGTGGAAACTCTCTCAAACATCGGGGTTGGGGCTGGTGTGGGGCTGTGCTCCACCAGGGAATGATGCTTTCTGCATCCTCATCTCGACAGCAGCTGCTTCTCCAAGGAAACAGGTGCTCTTACAGTGCAAATGTTGATTCCTGCAGTTTATACATCTTAAAAGATAACATTTCTGTACTAAAATAAACCTTTTTTTTTCTTCTCTTTCTATTCATTTCAAAATACATTTACATTAACATCAAAAATATTTTCCTTGTGCATTTTCTCTCCAGAACACCAGACTCCCCTGCTCCGAGGACACTCCAGGCAGGGGATGCTCTGGGGTGGCTGCAGCCATCCTGCCATGGTCCAGCCCTTGCTCAGCCCCGCAGCTCACCAGAGCCCTTTTCCTCCTGTCTATTCCCTCCATCCCATTCTTCTCCCTGTGCCCCACCAGCTCCCTTAGCTTTCCTCCCCCCCATCTCCTGATGGCAAAACACGATGCCTGATGTTTTGGGAGTGTTTCAAACTGTGTTACTGCCCAATGCTGGAGGTGCCAGGTCGGTTGTTCTTTAAAGTTTCCCCCTTTTTGCTTTCCTGTACTGAGAAGACAAGTAGTGCAGAAGCTGATGAATGGAACTGTGTACAGTGAAATTTGTGGATTGCTTTTTTTTTTAACCATAATTGAGTGAAGCACACTGAAGCAAGATTCATTAAAAGGCAGCATATTGATTATTGTTATGACTTGTATACTAAGATACTGGAGCTAAAGCTAGCAAGCCTGGTAAGATAAACTAAGTCCTATTTACTGTATTTAACATTATCTGAACATACTGAGCCTTAATTAATGAGCGGATTTTCATTTCCAACCTCAATGGATTATGCTAATTTATAACAAAGGTGGCTCCTGTTTTGTTGGTATTTTGCTGTTTTTTTGTTTTCTTTTTTTTTCCACTAATAACTTGTGTCACATTTTTCCCATCTGAGGAAGATTCCTTCCCAGGCACGGTCAGTCTCAGCCAGGTGAGTGTTGGGCTTAGGCAGGGCTGGGCATCCCACCCGAAGCCCCCACCACTTGCCGTGTCTGGGATCAGCTGGGCTGTCATCGCTGATCTTTGCTGCAATTTTATCAATAATAAGGACTTTGGAAGGCTGATAAAGATGATGATCTACTCTAAAACATCAATTGAAATAGTCTCAGTTTCAAAAAGAAAGCTCACAGTGAAATGAGCAAAAAGCATCGGAAACCAAAACGGCAGGATGCGGTCTCGGAGCAGCAGCATCCCTCGGAGCAAGCTTGGAACCTAACGCCGCAGCAGTGTGGTATGAGCGTGTCTTTAGTCCTTGGTTGCTAAATAACTTCCAATTGTTTTTCATAATGACAAGTTTCCGGTTTCTGGCTGTGCTGCTTGACTGTCAAAATATTTCTTTGGCATCCACAAAATTCTTTGACTGATTGGTTTGACAATTGCAAGGTTTTTTGTTTAGTGATGGGTTTAACCGGTTGCAGAAGTGTCCCAGGTTTGGGTTGGTTGGTTTTTTTTTTGTGTTTTTTTTTGTTTTTTTTTTAAACATTTTTTATTTTTAAAAAACAACAACAACAAAAGTTTCAGTGAATTCCTTTTTTTTTTTTTTGTTCCCTGAGCTCACACTGGGGTCACTCCAATAAAACACGTAGCATGACTTAACTGTGACCTTTGAAGCCAAAACCGAAGTAATGGTGCAATTAAGTGCAAACATGGAAATTCGCCTGACTTATAGGTAACATGGGCTTTTAAACAACATTTAAGGCTTATTGGGGACATTTTATGCATTAAATTATTGTAATATTTATAATGTCAGCTTCTGTGAATCACCCCTCCACAACGAGTCAACAGCTTGTAACCAGGATTTAAGGTAAAAAAAACCAAACCAAAACAAAGGATGGAGAGGAATAAATTCACCATTTCCATTGTAGCATTTAGTAGGAAAACACAATGGTGGTGGCAAGGGTTGTCATTTCCCCTCAGTGACAGCAAATTTGGCCTTGGGGCCATGGTTTTGGTGTGCAAGGGGGATTTCAAATGTGCTGCTCTGGCATGGTGAGACCACGGCAGCACTGGAGAGAAGCACGGGCAGAAAAAAATCGCTCAACCTCCCAGGTTACACCAACCCTGACTCTCCACGGTGGTTTTAAAGGATGCGGTCCTCCTCCATCCTGCCCCACATTTCCATTTTCCACTTGCTGATCCATTCACCTGAGTAAAACACTTCAGTGTTTCTAACAACCTCAACAGGGGCAAGGACAGGGAGGAATTTTGCATCCTGGCCCCTGGACGGATCCCAACCAGATGGAAAAGTGAAGGGAAAAATAATGACCAAGGGTTTTTTTTCCCTAAAAATAGAAATATAACATTGCTCTCTTCCACCCCAAGCGTTTTCCTCCAACAAGCTTTTTGTGCTTTAGTCATTATTTATTTTAGAATCACTTATTTTGCTTCCTTGTCTCCACACACACAGGTGGGAATTTCCCCTCCCACAGCTGGCCACTGCCGGACCCTCTTACTCGCTCCCTGCTCTGAGGGCAACCGTCCCAGGCAGAAATCTGCCCCTCATTAAATAATGCCCATTAATTGAACTGTCATCCCTGCAGAAAGCACAGGTACCGGCACCTTCCACCCTCTCAGCACCCTCGGCATCGGTCCTGGGGGGTGCCGGCTTGCGTTCCCGGGAAGTGAGGTCCGGCAGGGAGCCTGGGAGGGATCACTGCTGTCACAGTCATTGATGTCGGTGAAGCTGAAGCTGTATCTCAAGCATATCGAGAAGAGAAAGACAACAGTGCCGAATTTCCAACTATATACACATATTAAAAACCCCCCTCGCTGTGATACCAGGCAGAAATTGGACATGGCAGTTGGAACTGGGTTGAGGCCTCATCGAGCCGGTGTGGTTGGATGAGTTAGGATGCCAGGATGCTCATCCTGACGATGTCCTCACCGGCTGCATCCAGCTGGCCCCGCTGCGCCCGGCCACTGCGGGACTCCCCGTCTGAGTCGCTCATCTCGGCGTCGGAGAAGTATCCGTCCGTGTCGGCGTCGAAGCGACGCAAGGGAGCTCCGCCAGCGCCGTCCGCCTTGGGGGGCTGCGACCGCCGCGCCCCCCGGCTCTCCTTTGGTAATTTGAACCGCACGATGGTTTTGGGGCTACCTACGGAGTCAGGCACTTTGGCCGCAGGGCCGGGCTCTGTCTGAGCGCAGCGCGGCGTCTCCTCCTCCTCCTCCTCCTCCTCCTCCTTGCTGACGCAGCCCCGTGTCCCAGCAGGGGGGTGAGGCTCGCTGGTTTTCTGGAGAGAGCCCTTCTTGGCCGCCTTTTTGGCCTCGCCCGTCCCTTTGCGGTCGGTGGGAAGCTTTGCTGCCCCTTTTTCCGACTTGCTTGGTCTGGAATCCAGAGCGAAGGGCTTGGCAGGATCATCCGACAAGTTGCTGGCATCGTTAGTCCAGGGCTCTGAGCCCTCCGGGTGGCCCCCACCCACTGCAGAGGGGCTGCTCCTCGGCAGCTTTTTCTTAGTGTTCGTTCTCGTTCTGCTTTTCACTTTCTTTGTGGTCTCACTCTGCCTGAATGGGGACCTGAGGGAATGGTCCATCATGAAGCTCAGCAAGGTTTCCTCATCCTGGAGGAGCTCCTCGGAGAGGCCAGGGGTGCTGTCCTCATGGTGGGCATTGTTGAGTGACCACTCGCTCATTGCCATGTTCTCCGCAGTGATCTGCACTGACTGTGCCAACCAGCTGTTGAAGAAGGTCCCATCGATGGGGAAGGAGGTTGACAAGCCTGGGAAAAACAAGAGTGGAAGATTGCCTCAGAAGCCAGAAACATTCATGTTGCCCTCTGTCATCATCACCTACTCCACCTAAACTCCCTGGCACTGGAGAAACACTCAAGAGATCAACTATAATGCACCACATCCAGACACAGAGGAGGGTTTACTCCAGCACCAGTGCTGAATTTGGGGTTCACTGACGTCGCAGCACAACAACCCAAGCAGTCCCTCACATCCAACTCTCCAGGAACCTTCCTGAATCCAAACCAAGCATCTTCCTTCAGCAAAGATGACAAGCAATGACACATCCCAGCACAGGTGGAAACATTCTTGTGCAAAAGTGGAAGACAAACAATTCAAGTGTAAGTTGAAAAATGTGGTGACAGAGCAGGACTTGTGCCCAGGCAAGGGGTGACAGGTTCCCCAAGAAGCAGCTGCTGCCAGGCCACCACCAGAGCCAAGCAGCCGGTGTGGTGATGGGACCACTGCTACATCTGCACGTCTGAGAACATCTCAAAAGATGTGGAAACTGAAGAAGAGGAGCAGAGATGAAGGCTGGAATGGAAAAAACAGAAAAACTTCCTGATAATGATCATTGAGAGCAAGAGTGAGCACTGTGGGCGGGGCTAATTGGGTCCGATTAGCAATGGGAAAGGTGCACACCTACACAGGCACAGGCAGTTTTAATCTCTGAAACAGAAACCCATGGGTTCAGCATCTGAGTTGGTTTTATGGAAGGAGGAAAAATGAAGTTTGATTTTGGATTTCAGGAAGAGCTTTCCTTTGAAACAGCCAGTCTAGCAACAGAGAGGGAAAGAGCAGTGGCCTGGGTGGAGTGACTCATACCTGCAATGTTTGCTGGTAGCAGTGACAGCTTTGCATCACCCTCACCTGTGAGCAGCAACACAGGCTGTGACCCTGCAACTCCTGCAACTCATCATGGCCCTTCTGGAGAAGACAGCACCCCACCCTGACACCAGCCCAAGGCAGGGAAGGTGAAGCAGGAGCAGGGATGAACTTAGGGTATTGCGTGGTACCCAAACACCAAAGAGCCCAAGTTTTGTGGGCAAGGGCACTGCCCAGCTCACCTTCCCCAGCTCTTCTGGGGAACAGATGACAGCAGCCCCAAGGGATGCTTGAAACCCTTCACAAAATTCAGGGGGTGACAAGACCTTGGTGAAGCTTTGGGTCAGCTGCCTGGTTTCCCAACCTCATAGCCATGCAGCTTTCCTCTGAGATTCTCCAGCCTTCCATTGTTTCCTGGAATTTGCCCCAGAAAATCCAAAACTTCTTTAGCAAAGAACAGAGCAGAGATAGAAAGAGTGCAAAAGCCCCATTTCCAAAGGTCCTAAAACCCAACTGCTCTGAGATGACCAGAAAGCAGCATAGTCAGGTGAGCAATGTGCAAAGCAGAGCAACACAGGGTGGTCCAGACCACCAAACCTCCCACAGAAACTCTCTGTACCCCTTGGAGGGTTTTATAGCATCTCCAGGCTGTGTGAGAGCCCCACAGGAGACCAGTGCTCCCCTGTGTCCCTGCGGGGCAACTGGGCACACATGAGCTCATCACCTTCTCCCTCTGCTGGTGGAGGTGGCAGCACCAGAGGACATCAAGCAACAACCCAATTTCATGTAAAAACCACATGCAGTTGTCAAGGACCTTGTCTGAAACAACCTTTTTGTTCTGTTTCTTTTTCTTCCCCCAGCCCTTGCCTGCTGCTGTAGCCAATAGGGACAAGCTGGAGGTGGTTGAAGCATCTGTGGGGCCAAGCTCCTCACCCCCTGAGCAAATTCAAGAGATGGATGCACCTTGTGCCTGGCTCCTGCATGTTCCTGCACCACTGGCACAACCAGCATGACCATATATGCCATGGACAGTACATGAAAACTCACAGCCCACGTGCTGTACTTGCTGTCACTGCACAGCACAGAGGACATGGGGGAGCAGCCCTACCATGGGGTGGGTAAGTCTGATTTTATCACCTGAAAGTGAAATCCTGCTCCAGCAGCATATCACAGGTTTTGCAACACATTCTCCCAATCCCGGAGCTACCGGGGGGAATTTTAAATCCCCTGCCCCGCCAGTGAGCATGTTTCTGACCCAGTCTCTCTAGTAGGACCTGGATAATTCAGGCTGATTCCCACAAAGAAGAGATGGAAGGTGTAACTCTACCGTGTACATGCAGGAGGGATGAGGGGCTGGGACTCTTAACCCTGCTCCCCAAAATAGGGAGCCTCCAGCATCGCAGGTCAGTTCTGCACCATAAAATCAGACTTACCCAGTTGTCCCAAAACAGTTTCGTTGACCGATTTTCTTTTCTCTGTCTTCTCAGGACTATTTTTTCTACCATCTCTTCCTTTCCTTCTTGGGTCACTTTTCTTACCCTTTGTCTTCTTCCCAGTTTGTTCTGGCATTTTTTAGAAAAAAAGGAAAACGCCGTGTGAGACGAGGCATCAGGGATGCTGCGGTGAGCAAGTTCCCCTGGGCCACCCCTGCAGTGGAGACCTGGAGCAGACCTGCAAACAACTCCAAGCCAAGGGCCATTCTTTGGCCAGCTGTAGGCTAAGGTCTCTACATGTTAAGAAAATCTGAATCCTGTAGGTTATACAAAAAAGAGATTTTAGCCTTGGAGAAGAACTTAGGACTGGCCACAGGAGCAGCCCCACTGAAGGCAGGGGACTTGCTGGAGACTGCAGCCACGGACCTGGACCAGGACTTTGGGGTGAGGACCCACAAGGGAGTAACCCCAAATCCTGCTCAGACACCTTCCAGGAGCCATGGTGACCTATGAACCTGGTGCTGTGTCACCCATCATCAACAGGAGCATCTCCAGGAAGGGATTCAGCTGCACAGCCAGACTGACAGAGCAAAGGTACCAACAGTTTTACAGCCAACCTTGTTTTGACCTTTTGGCAAAACTGCAGGAGTGAAAAAACCCCAAAGTGATATAGGTACATGAAATAGGAAAGATGATGAGGATTGCCTATGGAAAGGTAGGAATCTAACTCTTAGCTATACATTCAGCTAAAAATTAGCATTTCCTAAATGGCTTTGAACTTCTACTGGATTTATTCTTGGATAAACAGGACAAATACCCTATAAAAGTACAACTTTTATTGCCAAGTAAAATACTTCCAACAGTTTTTACTTACTCTGTAAGTCATTATCCCCCAGAAGTCTATGCTAAAACTTCTATTAATTTTCAGAGAGGGAAGGATATTAAACCTTAAACCAAAATGTGAGTGGCTCATGGAAATCGAGGCGGGACAGGCAGTTTTTCAGAGTCTGGCCCATAGGCTAAACAATGATCTCAAGGAAGAAATCAGTTTATTGTGTTAGCCAGCAGCAAATCCTCAGCAGAAAGGCCATGGGGTGGATGGGTCAGAGGGAATAACCTCGGCTCTTCCCCTGCTGCAGCAGTGGAAATGTACTGGGTGAGCAGGGGAGGGAATTTGCATTTCACCTGCCTGAGTCTGAATTAACAGAGGATTTACAGTCTTGGAGTTGCCAGCCAGGAACCCCTCCTTACTAAAGGACTTACAGAAAGAAAGAAATGCAAAAGCAGATTTGGTATTTGCTACGTTCCTGCCAAGTAATGGGAGGAAGGCAGACACATTTTTCACTTCGCTTACAAAATCAAAATCTAACTTTGTTTAGACAGCACAACGGGGCTAAAGAGAAACCCGAGCAGCACTTTTTGAAGAGGAACCTGTCAAAATAGTAGCCGTGTTTCAAAGCCAGACAGTGTTTACTTTCCACTCTGTGCAAGAAAAATACAGGGAAGAGAGGAGGGTTCATTTTACACGGGCAGTTCTCACTGATTTTATTAAGAATCTCCTGCTTAAATGATCATTTGACAGTGGGAAAAATAAACCCCTCCTGTTCTGAGTTTTGTGTGGGAGCCAGTCCAAAAAAACCTCTGTGCCAAAACCATCTTTGGAACAACCCCAACAGATCTCGGTCGACGGCTACTGTAACAGCAGTTAAAAACAGGCCTTGTCCTGGTGAAATAATGGGGACTTCTTCCTTTCTCTTAGGAACCCCAGGTATGGAGAGCATCCTGGTCTGGAGCTGTGGGGGAGGATGCTAATGGAACTATCCCCTACCTCCAAACCAGTAAGTGCTTTGCAATGCTGGAAAATGTAGCAGTGAGTTATCCAAAGCCTTGGTTCCACTGGATGCTGAGTATCTGCTGCTCCTGGTATGGTCACTTGGCAAGGGAACTCCTCGTGAGCTCAGCACACTCTATAGACTGGTGCCAAAACGCACTCGGATCCCTCATGTCACCCTGGCATGGGAAGGACCGAGATGCCCAAACCACCTGGAGATCCCAGGATCAAATTCCTGGAGCTGGGCTGTTTCCCTGGCAGCAGGGACTCAAAAGGGCTGGGTCCCAGAGGGAGCAGTCAGTCCTTGCTCAGGCCCAACCAATAAGTCCATTCCGGGAGAGACAAGCAGCTCAGCTCGGTCAGTTCAGAGCAGAAAAGGAAAGCGCAAACACCAGCCAGGTGGGGCAGGAGAGAAGAGCAGCTGCATCACAAGGTCTGAAGTGATCCCTGCACACCAATCCCCACCAGAGCCATCCTCCCACTGCGGGTTTGTCTCTGATCACTCACCTCTAGCAGAACAAACACCAAGGGAACAGCAGCCATGCTTTTCTCAAGTACACTCATAACATTTTTGGGAAGGACAATCACACAGCACCAGCACTGGGCAATGAAGACAACCCTGAAACACCACCAGCAGAGCCCCAACAGAGCTCCTCATCATTGGCTGGCATCTGGACCCTACTGGTGAGGCTCCCAGCTCACCTAATCCAGCTCTCCCCGGGAGGAACTGCCAGCTCAAAACCCACTGCTGCATCAGAGAGAGGCTTGGACATTAGCCCCAAGGCATTTTGGGGAACACAGGTCCCCAAAGGCATTTCCAGCTATCTAACACCTTGTTTGCAAGACAGGTGAGCTTAAAAACCCTTCCTGGCAAACTACCCTGTGCCTATCTCCTTCTGAGAGCTGCAAATGCTGGACTGGGTTTGCCCAGCTGAACTGAAGAGCATCCTGAAGTCCCCCCTGTGATGCCTCCACAACCCAGAGAGTCTGGCAGTGAGAGCACATGGCAGGTGGTACTCCTGGGGCAGTGAGGTGGGGGTCCAGCTCAGGAATAATGTGTGCACAATACCCTGGGTGCCAGGGAATGGATGTCCAATGTAGGGTCTCCAGTTGGCGGGAACACCATTTGTGTGTGTTCAGGCTGGTGACCTGTACCTCTGGTCCAGTGAGGACATGCAGAGCAACACAGAGTATGACAGGGACTGGGATTTACAGGACCCACATCACCCCAGAGCACACCCTGGGGTCCCAGCCACTCCTGTCCCCCCATTGCTGCCGGGCTTTGGGTATCAAGAGGAATTTGCATGGGCCTGAGTCACAGACATCTCAATATACACATTCCTCAGCCTCCAACTTCAGTCAAAGGAGACTTTTGTCAAGGAAAGCTCAGCCCAGACAGTTCCTGAAGAAACCCCAACCATGTGATGGCTTCAAACACAACTCCAAAGCCACAAACACAACAACCGTCGGAAGCGGCTGCCAAAGCACCAGATGCTGCTGCTGGAAAAACTGTTCTGCAGCCACGGGGTCTGGTCTGCCCTGCCACCGGAGGCAAAGGAGGAGGGAGCAGGAGCTGTGGGCTTCAGCACTGCTTGTGCAAAAGGAAAAGAAGAAGTAGGACAAAAGGAAACCAACTTTATTTCGGCTCCTTAATAAAAGTTGGCAGAAGCTTTGCATACAGCAGCATGATCTCCACTAATGGGTATGTGAAGTGGGGAGCTGCAGCTGACCAGAGTTAAGGGAGCTGGTCTCCTGGAGCAACAGACCCCCCACCAGCAGCTTAACCCTTGATTCTTGACAGAATGCTCAAAGGCATCTGCAGAGCCTGAAGCAGGGCTTCCACCCTGTGCCAGGGAGCCAGCTGCAGAGCAGCCCTGTGCCCAGGATGTGCCATCTCCTCCCAAGGAGTCCCAGCTCACAAAAGTCACCAAATACTGTCTTAGCATCCCCACCTAAGCAAACGCTTGGTACTTCTGACTGATTTCCAGGAAGGGGAGGATCAAGAGGGATCTGCGAAAACAAATAGCTCCAGCACTCCAGTCACCCAACATCCGGCTTTATTTAGTGTTTCTGAGTCAATGTATGAACCATGCCAAAATAACACATCAGGGGAGGGGGCAGCTCTGGCTTCCCTGGTGCAGGGAGCTGGGGCACACAACTTGGCTTCAGAGGACAGTGGGGACCAGTGTCTAAGAATGAGCTCTGGGAAGTGGTACTGACCTGGGTAAAGATCTTTCTCAATAAGCTTCATCTGGAGATGGAAGATCTGCTCCTGCAGTTTACAAATGGTGTGTTTCATTTTCTCCCGTCTCGTCACCATGTAACAGAGATTTCTAACCTACAGAAACACAAGAAAGAGCATCTGGTTTAGCCATGGTCAAAGCAGGTCCCCTCAAGTTGTGTTGCTGCTCCTGCTGCCCAGGGCAATGCCCACTCCCTGGGATTCCACCCTTTTCACCTCACCATCATTGGTGCTGCACTCCTCCCAAGGCCCTTTGGGTGAGCCAGGGCGAGCAGTGAAGGCTCTTGATCCAAACTGTGATAAATATGGGAAAAATCATGCAGTGAATAATTCCAAGCCTAAATGTCTCTGTCCTGGCTCCAACAGCCAGGACCCCACAGTGGGCAAGGAAGGCTGGCTGGCTTCTCCAGCATGGGCACTGGGAAGTCTCAGAAGGGAAGATGCTGTAGAAGGGGCATTATAACACAGTTATGCAAAGGTCCAGCTCCAGCCACCGAGCATTGTGCTGAGTCCTTGGCCCTGCAGCTGCATCATGCACATGTCCTGCTCACACCTGACATAGCCACCTGCACAAAAAAATGCCAAATTCTATGAAGCACCTTGGTGCCCTGAGTCAATGCACCAGTTCTCATCCACAAATTGCACCTTTTGCAGGGAGGGATAAACCCTCTTCCCACAGCCAGTGCAGGGAAGGGGCTCAGCTGGGATGGGGATGTCAGAGCCTCACAGAACTGCCCTAAAGCAGATACCAGGAAAAAGCATAGAAAACACAGCAAAATACCCTGGTGATGCTGGTCCAGGTCAGCAGCTGGAGCAGCTCCCTACCTCAAATCTGGCCCCTCCAGATGGTTATTCACAGTTGCTCCACATCTACCTACAAATCACTGGTGCATTTTGTCCTAATTTAAGAACTTTCATTAACCATGGCAGTGGAGTTGGAACAAGATGATCTTTAAGGTCCCTTCCAACCCAACCCAACCCAACCCAGCCCAACTCAACTTATTCTATGATTATCTGAAACGCTAAACACAAACAGCAAAGCACAAAATATAACTGTTCACATGAGCCAGTGCAGCAGCAGCAGCTAAACCCGGGTCATCACACGGGGCTGCTGATAAACACTCCCAGTAGTATAAGATGACAGAGCTACTGCTGGTAACTCCTGGCACCTGGCACTTCATGAGTTTCAGTGCCATGCTTTTGCCAGCCCCATGTAAGGGTGGCTGGAGAGCCAGGCTCTGGCACTGCTGCCACAGTGGACATCAAGGCTTTTGGAGCAAGCAGAGGCTTTCAGCTGCAGAGCAGAAAATGCTAATGGCAGCTAACAGGATTTGACAGCATTTACCCAGCTTTCTATGCTCTGAAAGAGCAGAGCTGCTTGTAATAAGGTAAGGAGGAGGTGGCCTGAATAGAGGAACATGCACACGGGTACATCCGCACTCACATGTGACCCTGACATCTTCGACTCCTTCCCTTCCTCATGCTCACACCTTCCTCTGCAGGGAGTATTTCCAGGCTTGGGGGACTGTCCCAATGTGGCCAGGAGCCTTTGTGCCTCTCACAGTGACAGAGCAAGCCAGGACATCGTCCCATACTTACCTCATATCTGCCACCAAAGGCTGTGAGGGCAGCAGGACAACTGCAGCCAACAACTAATACTGTCTCACTTAAGGACAAATTGGGAATGTTTAGAATAAAAGGAGAAAAAGCTGCTCTTTTTTGCTGTTGTTGTTGAATCCCCTAGCTGTAAATACAAGGCAGGGAGTTATATAGTGTATTTTACTATGTTCTCTTTTTTCTTTCTGGATTGGAGAAAACACGAAGCTATTTCTTTATGGAGAAAATAACTGCTTCTGGCAACCTGAATCTCCAAGTGTTTGGCGGTCTCTCTTCTCTATGATTTGATATTCCTGGAAGAAAACATTACTTTAGCTTTGCTTAGAGACTGCTGGTATTTACCCACACTTACACAGCTCAACACCACCCAGTGCTGTTTCCCCAAGCCAAGTTTAGATGCTGGTGTGAAAGCCTGGAAACCACAGCTTCTTGTTACAGCTAATTTAAATAATTTCCAGTCCTTGGAAAAAGCTTTAATAAAAAGGCAAAGAGGGTTAAAAAAGGCCAAAACTAAAATGGGAGGACTGTATTAGGATTCCCAGCTTTAATTTGCTGACACTGTGAAGTGCAGAAATGACAGGGGTTAAGAAATGACAGCGGGAACCACCATCACTCTGGCTGTCCCCATGTCATCTGCTCTCTGCTTCTGCCTCCCCAACTCCTGGATCCTGATACCATTATCAGCCCCAAAATCACTTCTGCCAGATTAACTGCTGAAATTGCTAAAATCCAACGTGATGTCCTGTGGACACCCTCTGAAAGCCTTCAGAACCTTCCAGGCTGCTCATCTCTGATCCCAATTTGATGTGATTCCTCACTATTTGCAGGTGAAACAGGGTGGCTGTGACCTGCCAGCTGCTGCCAGGCAGGATCAGATACCTGGGATGCACTGGCAACAATTGGATTTAAACCCCTATCACCCATCTGAGCACTGGACTTTGACCTGGCTGGTGTTTATTGTTCCACTCTTGGAAGCAGAACAGACTAACAGCTCTTCCAGGGCCAGGCAGCGAAACCTGGCAAGCAGTTGCTAAGCAGAGGCTGAATGCTGATGGGCGCACCCCACAAAGGCTGGAGGCAACTCTGGAAAATGAGAAATCTGGTAAAACACGTAGTTTTGACACAAATCAAAGAGAAGCTGCTGTGAGCAAAGCATGGTACCCAGGGATGCACAGTGGTTCAGTGCAGCTGGAAAAGCCAGGCTGGGAACAAGAGGAAGCAGCAGGAGGCAAAGCAACCTGATTTAGATTTACAATATAGAGCAGATGAGGGGAAAAAATGAGTTGAGCTCGTCACCCTCAGATCAGGCAGATGCAGCCTGTTGCTAGAGACCTACTAACGGTGGCACCAGCCCAGCCCAACACAGAGATGGAAATGTGATGCAGTAAAGGCAGGAACAAAGGGGGGAAAGACTGGCAGAGGGATGGCAGTGATGACCACAGGGATGAAGGCCCACAGGATCACAGAAAAGAGACCAATAGCTTCAAAGCCAACTGTTTTTACACAGAAGAAGGCTCTCAGGACCCAGGATCCACACATGAGGTGGGTGCAGCAAGGGACCACAGCAGGCTGGTCCAAAGCTGAACCCCACCTGGACATAAACACAGTGTTCATCCACACTGCCTTTCTCCCCATAGGTTCAATTACGCCACAGCAGCTTGAAGAGAGAGTTCAGGGACACGCAGGGGCAGCATCCCCACCACCTTCACCTCCCAGGGAGCAACATGTCACCTACAGCACCCTCAGCCCCTAGTCAGGGAACCACAGCACCACATCCACCAAGTCAGAGCAATGCTACTTTCAGCTGTCCTTCTTCCTTGCTCCTAGAGACTCCCTGAGCCCTTCCATGGCTTTTGCACGCTGGGTGGGTGGTCAAACAGGGACCTGGGCAAGGGCCATGGATTCACTCCTCTGGCAGGAACACGAGAGAGGGGACCAGGCAGGGCTTGGGTCTTAAGCAAAGGAGAAGCAGCAGCTTGGGCTGTGCATGACAGGCGCAGCATCCCTGCACTGCCTGTCCCTGTCCCGCTGCTGCCCTGTGCTATGCCCATGTGCCTCCCCAGCAGCAGCACTACTGCACCCGTCCCCTCTCTGCCATCTCACCCCAGGTTCTGTGTGTGCTTCTTCCCCTCTACTTCTTTCTCTCGCTGCTTCTTGCCTTCACTGCTGCTCCTCCTCTCCAGCCTCTGCCCCATCCCTGCTCCTGCCCTCCATGCAGCCATGACAGCCAAATCCACAAGCAGCTGCATGGTGTGGCAGCAAGCCCAGCCCAGGGAGCTCTGGCACCACTTGGGGACTGCTGCTCCACCACTGCTCCCTCTCACCCAAAAGCTGCCGTGGAGGCTGCTGCTCCTTCTGCTGTGGATGGGAGGATTCAAGGATGTCCTACACCACTGGGAGCTGCCGGTGCCTGCATCCTCTGTCTGCATCCTCTGGCCCAGCTCTGCCTCTGCCAGCAGCTCCCCCAGGAGCTGACCCACTTTTGGCTGCAGCAGGGCAGGGGATGCCCAGTCCCTGCTCTTGCTCTGCCTTTCACTCATCTTTGATGTTTAATGTAAGTGAATAATGAGATGTTCCCAAGCCTTGCTGCTGGAAAGCATCTGAGGGGCAACACAGGATAATTTTGTGGTTTGAAACTATTTAGGTATAGTGGACATAAGCTGCAGCATCATCTGCCTCCCATCCACACAGCCCTGCCAAGGCACCTCTCCCTGCAGACATTTGTTCTTTTGAACCCCTGGCTGAGACCAATACTAACTTATTCCATCAATGTCAGTGCTTTGGCAGTGATGATGTACACACACCGAGCACTGTTATGCTTCTGAATGAAGATGAAAGAACAAAATTGTCAGGGGAGTCAAACTGAGTCAGGGGAACAGGGCTTGTGCTGTCTGTGGGTGCCAGCACACATTACAGCAGCCCTGATGGAGCAAATGGGTACCCCACTGAAGGAGAAGCTGTACTCACCCTCTCCAGGTCTTGCCTGAGGTGCATGAAGAGCTTTAAGCGTCGGTAGAGAACATCCTGCTCTTGCTGAGCCAGGTTGTCCACTTCATCTGTTTTTGGTGTCAGCAGCGGTTTGTTGGAGTTTGCTTTCCTCTTCAGCTTCCAGTACTGGTAGACAAAATCCACCAGTGATTCACTTAAGTCAAGGTTCTCTGCCACCTCTGAAGGCTTCACGAGCTCATAGAAGTCCTCCTCCAGCTGCTGGAGCTTCTGCTTCCGCAGCGTGACCTTCTCCAAGTCCAGCTGGGCTTGGTCAGGCTCTGTCCGTGCCTCCTCGGGCAACTTGGTTGCCCCAGTGCTGTGCTCAAGGCAGAAGGACTTGAACTTCACTTCATCGTTGTCTGCAAGGATAGTCCGCATGTCGAGGTTGTGGTCGAAGGCGCAGGTGACGTGGAACGCGGTGACACAGGCGGGCATGGAGCACTGCGGGAGAAGGACAGGGCTCAGGGCCAGGGCCAGGCACCCATCGCTGAGGGGACACTCACCAACGCAACAGGGGCATACCATAAACCCAGGGAGACCATCAGGGTGACACTTGCCATGAAGTGATGGATGCTCCACAACAGGAATTCCTGATGGAGGAACACCTATACTGCGCCAGTCGTAGAGACCTGAGGGCCCAACACCACAAACCCGAGCAGAAGAATCCCAGGGTTCAAGAGGTGGCATTTTCCCACCTTACCTTTTTTAATCCACCTCTGTAATGGGCCCTGCTCATCTCTCACCTATCAGGAGCTTCCAGTGGTTCTTCCAACAACACATGTCAAAAGCCAAAGAACAGCATGGGCCAATGGGATGCTTCAAGACTGTCAACGGATTTCTCTCCTGATGGAGAAATGCTCACCTGTATTTTACCCTCAAGCTACTCCCCCTCTATTACCACATCTAAAGCCAATATGCCACTTTTATTGGAAGCATACAGAACATGGCAAGGTTTAGGAATGAACATGGGATCTAAGAAGCAGCCAATGCTCCTGAATGCCTTCCTTCTCTAGAAATTACACAGCCTCTAACTAGCTCAATTTAAAAAAGAAAGCAAAAGGCAACTGGAGCAAAACATCACAAAATTAATGTTTTAGAGCTTGTACAGTGGCTACAATGTTGTCAGAGTTCCTTCAGACCAATTTTTAAATGTTTTTCCAACTTACCTCAGGCTAAATTACTTTGGATCCCACAGGCAACAAATCTCAGCCTGGTGTCCCACAGAGGAACTCCCACCAGCCAGTGCTATGCCTGTGTCCATGTCAGCAGCTTCTCCCCCTCTACTCATTAACTGTAGAGTGTCAAGTAATTATTTCAACCATAACCCATAAGAAATCAGTCTATTCCAGATGCTAATGACCAGTTAAACTGCAATAATGAGGCATCTTAAGTGGGCTATTACTGTAGGCACTAGTTTGGCATTAATAGAAGAATTGTTCTTGTGGGGGATGAAGATGCACTTGTGGCCTGAAGGACCAGGTGGAGGCATGTGAAATTTCCTGAATGTTGATGACAAACCATTTGGTTTTACTGAGGCTCTGCTGCACCTTGATTCTCAAAAAGAAAAATATATTCTGATAGTAGTTGAGGAACAGAAGTTTTATAGCTTTTTATCATCATCCTATCCATCAGCCCTGAATCATGCTCAGGCACCCAGGGGTGAACTTTTGATGTTGCTGCTTTTAGGTATTTTTCTTTGACTTTTTAAATGAGTCTGCTGGTGCTCAAGCAGCTGCCAGGACCAAGAAAAGCACAGGCAAGAACTGTCCAAATCCTTCACTTACAGAGCACTCAAGGCCCTGCTCCAAAGCCTCAGGGAGCAGTGGGAAGAGCTGGATGCATCTCTGGCTGTACGAGCACAGCTCTAGGCAGCAATGATGGGCACTAACTCCCGCAGGCATCACAAGCAAGCAGATTATGAACTCTTGACACCGTGTTTATCCTCTTTAAAAATGGCCATTTGGTCCTAATTTCAGTCTGAAATTGTTCATGGAAAATAGCTGGTAACTTGCAAACCTCGACTCCCTCTGCTAGGCTTGCTGGCACTCTCTTGGTGCCATTGTGAGGGGCCCACTGACGCTCCCTGTGCCAGCCCAGGGCACTCACCACCACAGTGGGCAAAGGGTGCCTGCCTTGCCACCCTGGCCATCCCCTGGGACAAGCCCTGTCACAGCCACCCACGCAGCTGAAGCACCGGCTCCGTGCTCAAGTATTTATTTTTGGCAACGAATGAGGGACAGAGGGAACCCAGCCTGACTTGAAGCTTCCAGATTTACTCAGGGCAGTCAGTATATCACACACTGGCTTTTAAAGCACACACAGTGGTGTCCCTTCCCTTCTGTTTCTGCCATCAGTGCTAAAAACAGCATTAAAAATACTCCCATGTCTTCTGCCAGGACAGTGTCCTGCTAACAGGAATGACCATCACTCCACCTTAGGAATAAAGCAAATCCAATGACATTCATCCTGGATCTCTCTACTCCAACAGATGGCAAGCAGCACTTGTCAGAAACCGTGCCCAAAATGCAAACAGAAAATAATTAGGCAGCTCAGCTGACAGGGCAACAAAGAAAGATACCTGGTTGGCCGGAGCCACTGAGGGACCCTGGATAAACTAACAATAAAAACATATTGATCCATCCCGGAATGGCGTTGGAATGAAGCCACTTGTGGCGGGAGGGAGTGATCTGCCACACAGAATAAACCAGGCTCAAAAGAATAGAGCAGCCCCTGCTTTGTTATCGACTGTGCTTCATTATCTTACAGTACCTTTCATTCAAGGATTTCAGCACACTTTGCTTATCCAGGCAAATCCATTCCCAAACAAAATTCTGAGAGAGAGAGGGTAAAACTGCCCCAGAGATTTAATGTGGGTTCTTAATTAGTCCTCAAATCACTCTTACTGGGAAGAAACAGAGATGATTTTAGTTGCCAAGGACGTTCGAACAGAAGTTTAGCAGCTTGCAGTGGTGCTCTGCTGCAGTTTGGGGCTGGAGGGGCAGGAAGCAGCTCCTCCAACAGACCTGCGAGGGGAGCTCAGGAAGGAAAAATTAATTACCGGTGCTGAACACTGGCCAAGCCATCAGACACAACACTTCTGCATCCTTAAAAAACTACCATGTGATTTTTTGTGACCACAGATGGTCTGGAGCCTGGTAGAACTTCTCAGCTGAAAAAGGCAATTTCAGCCTCACAGACTCCTCGGAGGATGCAGGGCAGAGGATGGCTGGGACTGGGGCACCATGGGCAACACACTCTGCTCTCATCCCTGATGCCACGCACTGCCTTTTCAGGACTACAGGCAGAAGACAGCTTTGGGAACCACCAATTATCCCAGTGGATAACTGCTTGCTCAATGGGAGAGGGCGGCAGTGGGCAGAGAAGTGATGATGAATGGGGGAGTGATGGAGAACATTTCCAAGGGCTCTTTCTCCAAAAAATGACAACAAATAGAAAGCTGGAAGATGATGACAGCAGAAGATTGTGCCCTCTGGAGAAGCTTGCCAGCGACCAAGAGAGCCCTGGCATTCTGTGCTGCCTCAGTGAGCTCTTCCAGACGCTCTGACAAGAGAGGAGGAGGGAGCAGAGTCCCAAAAAAGCATGGTCAGGACTCAGGCTGCACCAGAGCCTAGCTCCTGGCACTCTCTTTTCCATCTCAGAAATGCAAACAATTCCTCCTGCATTCTGAGCTCTCTGGCATCTCCTGATGTCTGACCACAAGAACCACCATGAAGTAATGCCTTCCTCTTAACAGGAGTCAGGCAAAGGGTGTCTTCAGAGCTGCATCCCTGCACCGCAGTATTTTTGGCTCGGTTACGGTCACACTGAGTTACACTGGGCTCACAGCTCTGTACCAGAAAGCAGGGGTTGAGTTACATGCAGCAGCAAGGGCAGAGGCACAGACAGCAGTGCAGAGCCCTTCCTCAGGCTTCGAGTTTCTTTCCCTTTTGATAGTCAAATTCGGATAGGGAAAAACACCTCCACACACAGAGGTCCCTACAAAGATTTCTTGTGTTTGTCTCTGCAAATGTGGCTGAGGTGGGTGTTTTCTCAAGCTGCAGTGCTGCCTCTGAGATGCCCTGCTGGGATGACAGTCTTCTACTCCTCCAGCCTGCCTCCCAGATTTCACCTTCATAAAACCCACTTAGCCACTTGGAAATCCCCTCCTGGAAGCAACTTCCTTCTTTCCCCAGACCTGCCCACCTGCAGCACCTGATTGCTGCTGCCAGAAACAAACACCCAGTGCTTTTGCAGAAAACAAACTCCTCCTTTCAGAGCTGGGTCACAAACCCGAAATGCTGACGAAGGTAGATCCCACCTGTATAAACAGGCACTAGCAAAAATATGCTCCATAAAATATGCTCCACAAAATATGCTCCATAAACATGAGCTTTCAAAACAGAGCTCTTTACCACTGATGAGTACAGAGCATATTTACTTACCTGTGGATGTTAATTTACCCCATAAATCCTTAAATAAAGGCACTGCCTGCTTTTTTTTCACTTCTCCCCCTTTTCCTTGAAGTAAAACCATCCCGCACACAACAGGATGGCCTCAGCAAATGCTCCAGTGACAATCTCATGAAGACTTATAAACCATGAGCTGCCAGCACATGAGGCAGCAAGGCTCCTGTTCCATCTCAGGTGACCTTTAATGCAAATCCACTCAGTCCCCGGGATCTCACAGCTCCCATGTCATGATGGCACTAAGAGGATGAAGCCTGAGAGACACTGAATTCTTTTTGATGCTGCCAAGCTTGTTTGCTTCCTTCCCTGCCCCTCTGTTCTTTGAAAGCAGTTGCCATTCTGACACAGTATCTCCATCTGGCAGGGTGAATAAGCACCCAGAGCCATCAAAAAAATGAGTCAGTGCGACAGATTTAAAGAAGTATTGTGAGATTTCATTTCAAACTATGGGGATTACTTTTAAATAGCTCCCTTTAAAGAATTAAACCCAAGATGACAGCACAAACACAGCAGAGCCTGCAGAGCTCCATCCCTGCTGTCCTTCTGCCACCAGCCAGCAGCTCCTGATCCATCTGAAAAGAGAATGTCTGTCCCTCCTGTTGTGGGGAAGGTGGGCAATCAGGTATCCGCAGTGGTTTGATTAGGTGTAGCAAAACAGAGAATGTGGAAATGTAATACATGGTAAGTACTTTATTTTCCAAGCCAGCAGGCCAATGAGGACTATCCAACCCTGGTGCACCCTGATATCCCCCCAGCTGAAAGGCTGACCCCCTGAGGTTTGTGAAATACTTGGGTTATGTATCCCATGAGCATCTCACTTTCCTGGCAGCCTCACAAAGCCCATCTCCTGGAGGTTTCTGATCCGAACCAAGGTCACTTGCAGTCCCAGTAATTAGTGTCACTACAGCAACACTGCTGTGTTATGCAAAGAAAGTTAATCTAGATTTCTACCACTCAGTGCATTAAATGATTGCAAACAACATCTGATGATGCCTCACAAGCTCTTGTTATTAAGTTTACTCAGAACAGAAATAAGCCTCATTCAGACCCTGTCCTTCAGCATCTCAAGACTCTCCAGTGGCTAATACAGGTACAGCCCCAGAGGTCTGAGTTTCTTCAGTGCCAAGTTACTTACCTGAATGCATGTCCCAGTGCACTCCTTGCAGAGGCTGCAGGACAAAGCCCATCTGCTTGCTGGGATATGTGAGATCTTCGTAATGGGTTCCATTTTTTCAGGACATCCAATGCTAACCTGACCACAAGATAGAAGACAGGTTGTAAATACTGGCTGCAGTCCCAAATCTCCTACAAGGGGCAGTCTGAATGAGGGATGGATTCTATTTCTTACTCTTCAATGTCACTTGTAATTTGGAAAAAAAACCCCAAACCCCCAAAACCAGAAACAAATCTGGATGAATGCTGGTTTTTCCTCTGCATAAATTCCTCATCTGAGGTGTATCTCCGACAGGCTTATAAAATTAGCTTTACTCTGTTCAGAGGTATGCCCCCCAACCCTGTGGCCTTGCACCCTAATTCTCTGCCCTCCCTTAATAGGGTGCCCCTTGGCTGCTCATTAAACACACAGCCTGATAACTGCCTGGCATTGTGTCTCTGGCACAGCTTGACGAGCCAAACTGCATTTGATATCTACACCATTAATGAACACCCTGGGTCAAGACCTGAAACCAGGACTGTGCCCACCCATGTATCAGGAGGAGGCTGGAAAACATCTCACTTCAGGTATCCATAAGGCACAGCTAACGTGGACCCATTTCGTCCCGCTCCGGGTGGGTTTCAGCGCCCCGCCCCTCTTGGGGCACAGCAGACACTTGGGCTGAACACCGAGGGCACAGGTCCGGCACAGCCAGCTCCCGATGGGGACCTTCAGGATGCCATAGCACGCCTGTGGAGACACGAGGGACGAGGGTTAATCCCAGCAGCCCAGGATGAACATCCTCCCAGACCTCCTCTGTCACTCCCACCTTTCTCACTGCCACTGCATCCCAATAAACAGCAGACTCAACGCAGCGCCAAAGCCACAGACAGTGAGCTGAAGTTCTCCCTTACTACCTTCCCTGCTTTCACATGGATGCTCATGGCAGATCAGTGTGTCCTGGATTTTAATTAAAAGCTAAGTATAAAAACGTGCCATGTATCATGGCAAGCACCTGCCTGGCTCCAGGCTGGGCATGGGCAGAGCCCCCACCAGCAGCAGCTCTGCGGTGCACTCATCTGCCTGCTCATGTCCTGCCCATTCCTGACCCATGATGACTTGGAAAAGTAAGAAATGCTGTGTAAGAAATCTTCTGAGGTCACAGAGGGCTGAAAAGCCACAAGCCCATGATTGAGAAAGTTGACCACACTGGTTACAGACACCGCACAGCCCAAAGGGGAAGCAAAAATAACTATGGAAAGGTAAAAAGGGGAAGCCAATAGTCATGAATGTAAATGAGACAGGAGCAACCAAAAAGGATAATAATTCTTAAGGATGACACATCTAAAGGGGGCACAGACAAGTCTCCAGCCAAGAGAGTGAGAACTGAAAGACTCGGGATGCCCATGGAGCTCCCTGACCTGCTGTGGTAACGCAGGACACCGAGCAGCCAAAGTGTTTCATAAATATTTCTCTTCCGTACTTGGGGAAGAGCCAAATGATAAGCTGTATCCCATAATGAAAAAATACCTTCCACTTTGACCATAATTTATGACTTTATTAAACAGCTACTACTAAAGCTAGACAGTTTTTAACTGGCAGGTCCTGATAACTCACACTTAAAGGGTTTTCAGAGGGCAACACACACTGCCTGGGGCACTAACACAGGGCTGTGTCACTATTTAAAGCGAGGAAATGTAATTAATCCTACATCTGGCTGCTCTGACATCCCTGCAGAGGGCAAGCAGCCAGCGTTGACAAGGACCCCCAGCACGGGTGGCTTCAAACTGAGCCCAGGCATTCATCAGCTCCATTTCTTGAAGTTTACCCCCAAAAAGAATCACTTTTCCTCCTGCTGCTGCAGGTCATTGATACTCCAAGTGCCAGTGCTGCAGGTGGGGACAGGAAGAGAGGGGGCACACAGAGATGTGTGAGTGTGGGAAAAGCACATCTTCAGTCTTTACTGGCCAAGAACAGACTATAACACGGCTTTTGGTTGCCCCAAATCACAAATTGACTCTTACAGTGATTTCCAAGGGGAAAAAGCCAGTTTGTGAACAGATTATTGGAATAACAAGGAATTAAGAAAGGAAATACTATTGCTGTGAGTCTACACAGTTTAAAGAGACTTAACTGTGTGTTTCACAGTGTCTCCAAATCTGACAGATCAGTAATTTCTGGAACACAGTTGTATAAAACATGTGATTTAGTGCCAGTCAAGAATCAGCCCGATACATACTACCAGCAGAATGAACTGGCAGACTGATCTCAAAATCCAGGGGAAAGCAGGAATTATGACCAGGTGCCCATCACTAGCAGATTCTTGGATCTTGGTTATTTATTTCTAGTGATTTTAGTGCAGCTGAAGGTGCAGTTCTGCTCCTGAGAAGCAAATACAGGGCTTCTGTCCCAGACAAGGAGCGGCTCTACAAACAAGGTGCATTATCAACTAAACACACTCTTCCAAGTCCAGCACCAGGCAGAAGGTGCTCTAGAACCATGAAGCCAGAGGAATGCTGAATATGAGCAGAGCAGCTATTTTTATTGCTGCATCTCTCTGGGGTGTAACATCACTGAGAACAAGATGCCAAAAAACCAAGGAGGACGCCAAGCCATAGACAAGCTTGGTGTGGTCCACGGAACAGAAGGCAGGTTCAGCCACGTGCCCACACCAGGGAAAGGGAATTCAGTGATGACAGGCCCATGGCATGGTGGCTGGAAACTGGAGGTGGATCATTCCCATGCTAAACAGAAGTGTGATGCTGTCACTGTGAGAGCAATGAACTGTGATTTAGCAGCGGGGGGCACAGTTCCACCTCGCTGACAATCTGAAAAGGATGACTGCATGTGCTTTCTAAAAGCTTCACTCCATAGGAATTAATTAATAGCAAGCCTCATGGGCTTGTGATACGCAGATGAGTACAACAGTATCTCCTGGCACTGTAACCCACCACCATGTCTTGGGCCCCTTCCCGATGGGATGCAGGAGGACACAGCATGGCTCTGGTGAAGCCCATGGGACCAGCACCCATATGCCTGCAGGAAAGCCTCATTCCCAGCAGGTTTTGGATGTGGTGCTGGCAAAGGCACGGTGCGGGTTAGATAACTGTGATGCCACACAACACCCTGCACTGTGGCTCTGGACTTTGCGGCTTAGGGTGTAAATCGAGGTACAGATTAAATCACGAGCAGCTTATGGGCTGGCAAAGGGCTTAGGGCTGGACTTTGCTCCCTGAAAACAACTGAAAATCCCTCTTTTCTTCCAACAGCCTTAAAATCCAGGCTGCTGTGTCCCCTTCTGCAGCACTGGGGCTGCTGCTTGAAGTGGAGCCCACAGGGTGCCACAGCTCCCCGAGTCCCTGCTGTGGCTCGCAGCCTGACATTGTCACTTGCTTGATAAAAAAGAACCCAAGACAAAAAAAATACCCCGAACCCAACCCTGAATCATTCTGGTATTTTGTGGAATCTGATTCACTGATGGAAACCATTCAAAACACCCACCTCCGGCAACTATAGATATCTCCAGTGCTCTCCCACCTCCAGGAAGCACTGATGGAAAAGCTGCCCAAAAGATGAGCAAATGGCTCTCTTTAGAACTAAAACACCCAAAACGGTTCACACAGAGGGTGAAGCCCAGGTGTTGCTGCTGCCATCCCAGCACCACATAGTGCTTCCCCTCAAAGCACAACCAGTAAAACCTCCCTGGGTCCATGAGGGACCCAGGAGACACTCACGTGGCTGCCTTCCCCTTGTCAAGGTTTCCCCAAAAGCAGGAGCCCACAGACCCCTCCCAGCAAGGGCTTGAAGCATTTGCACTCAATTCTAAAAATAAAATTATTTTCCTCCCAGCAGCAAAATAAAATGAAATCCCACGCTCACACAGTGGGGAAGCTGGGACAGAAACCCTGCAATGTGAGACAGCACTAGTGGAGCTGGAAGGTCCAACCACCCCCCAGATAAAGCAGAGGAAGAGAACGCTAGGGGGTCTGTGCAAGCCCACCCCTCTGGTGAGCACAGGACTGCAGACCCACATCCCACCCAGCCACTAGCCAAGTCCTGCACACAGTGCTAGTCACCCCAGGGTGCTAAAGATCCCACCAGGGAGCAAAAAAATGGGGCAAAGAAGAATAAGCACATTAAAGAATGAGGAGACATAAAATATCACAGAGACCAGAGAATAAGGAGGAAGGGGCAATTCAACTTCTGGCTGTGTGTTTCTGTGGGCACTTATAAATGGTTGGGACTAAGAAAGTAAGAAAAACAAATTTGCTATCAGCCAGCTATCCCAGACCCCACTGCTATCCCCACTCCACCGGAGCCACACTGGGGATTCAGGAAGGAAGGAGTTTACAGCAGCCCAGGGGAGCGGCTGGGTGGGGATGGGAGGAACCCGGAGGAGGAGGGTACCAGAGCGTGATGAGCAGAGCCAAGCGCTGCCACCCGCCCTGCAGCCGGGGCTCACCTGGTGCACACAGACATTGCACTTGTCACAGAACACCATCTCATTGCCGTCCTCCCCCTCTGGTGAGCGGCACACGTCACACACCACGTCCTCATCGTACTCGATGCCCAAACCCTCCTCAGTCTCGATGGCGATGTTCATGTTCTCGTAGCACATGGTCTCCAGCTCCTCCAGCACTCGCTCCAGGGTGATCTCGTCCAGCTCAGGCTTTTCTGCAATGCAGAAGGCAGAGCATGAAGGCAAAGCCACTGATGCAGCTCCGGCACAGGCGCCCACCCGCTTTTGGGGAGCGTTTTGCCAGGGGCTGAGCATTTCAGATGGCAACTCAAGAGGCAAATCCACAGCGACGGTAAAAGCAGCGATTCGGAAAACGGCTACTCCTAACTCGGGATGCAGTTTTTATTTCATAGACAGTAACAAAATATTGCTGCTGGCTGAGAGGAAGGAAACCCATTCAGCTGAAGCAATGCGGATAATTGGGGCTGACAGTTTAAATGTTCAAGGAGACAAGTTTTGCAAAGATGCTTTCTGCAGCGAGGGCTCAGACAAGCTTTGGCAACACAAAGTCAGTGCTTTAATTGTTAAGACTGAAAATCGAGCATTTTAAGGCCAATTAAATGGAAGAGTAAAACCAAAGCCAAAGGCAGAAATTAAGGATAAACGAGGGGGGGTTTTGTGTTTGGGTTTAGTGAAATCAGGAGGTCAGACCCAGGTGGGTCTTTTGCTACTCCCATACCAGGACCTTTAATGGAGAGAGGTGGCAGAGATGCTTTACCAGAGCTTTCTCCACAGAGACAACCAGGAATATAAGGTCAATAACCAAGAGAGTTTTTTTAGCGCAGAAATCCCTAGCAGTGGTATACCCAGCTGCCTTCAGATGGGGCATGCTGCTGCCAGGAGCTCAGCAGCCCCAAAATGGTGCCATACTGAAGGCTGGTCCCTGAAGTGCTTCCTCCCACCTACACACAAAGATCCTGGTGCCACAAACGCAATGTGAGGTCACTCCAGGCAAGGAAAAAAATCTGTCATCAGCAGCAGTAAGGTTCTCTGTGAAGGGTTAGAGGCAGAGTTAAGCCCCCACCACACCCTGTCTCCCAATGAGCACTATCTCATCACAGGAGAAGGCACGGAGACAACAACAGAAGTACCAGCAGGATGCAATACAAAACAATCAGACTTTGCAGTTAGTTAGCGTGAATTATCCACAACTGGCCAGACAGTAAAGGAACACGACCCAAACTGTTGTCCACCCTCCTTGATGCAAAGCAATGGGAGAAAATACCTCATTTATGAGCAGAGACGGAGAAAAAAAGGCTTGAGGAAGAACCCATAAGGAGCAGTTATTAATTAAATATTCTGAGAAAAATTTGGCATCCTGGGCATCTCTCAAGCCACAGTGTGATGCCCCTGTCCTGGGCTGAACTCTGGGCTGCTGAAAAGCCCCCAGGGATGGGGTTGCAGGGGTCCCAGCACCTCTGGCTGGATGGGGCTGGCAGAGGCTGCATCTTTTCCCCCATAGCCACTGACCAACTGAAAAAACTCTGTCAAGGGGGAAAGCAACACACAGGCGGGCTCAGCAAGCAAACATGCCATTGTCTGCCTTTTTAAGCTCTTCCCCAATGTTTCACTGGCACGGTTTCCCTTGGCTTGACAAGTCTCTGCAAACATCCAGCCTGGCATTTTACACGTCTATGTCAAGTCTGAGATACCATCTAAGACAGACACCACTGTTCCCTATCACAGCCCTTTCAAGAGCTTGGGCTGCTGTGCTGCAACATGCCAAGGAACCTGCTGATACCTGTTTGATTCCGGAGCAGCCCCGGCGATAGGTGCAGGATCTCAGCCCCAGGCTGGCACAGGCTGCCTGGGACCTCTGGAACTCAGCAATGCAAAGCATCCTGCACTTGCACAGCGAGTTCTGAGCACCAGGGCTGGGATGGAGCCACCATCTTGCTCTTGGCATAGTGCCGGTTGGAGGCGGCAGGTCAGGAAGCACAAAATCATGGAAACGTGGAACGGTTTGGGCTGGAAGGGACCTTGAAGATCTTCTTGTTCCAACACCCCTCCATAGGGAGGGACAACTTCCACTATCCCAGGTTGCTCCAAGCCCTGTCCAACCTGAACTTGAACACTTCCAGGGATGGGGCATTCACAGCTTCTCTGGGCAACCTGTGCCAGAGCCTCATCACCCTCACAAGGAAAAATTTCTTCCCCATATCTAATCTAAATCGATCAATCCTCTTTCAACTCAAAGCCATTCCCCCTTGTCCCATCATTGCCTGCATGTTACAGAGAAAGCCAGACATTATTTTTGCCTTAATGGAGTCCCTTTATAAACACACCACCTGAGGTGCACTTGCTCAACATGACTTTATATGAGTATTAAACCAGTCCAGCAAGAATATCCTCCTCTTGGTCAGGGTTTCAACTCCCCATCTGTGACTATAAGCCTGGGCACCAGAGTGTCAGTCTGGAGTAACTCCATTCCTGCCAACCTGTCAGGCTCTGCTCTTCTAGAAAGCAAAATGACCATCAAGGTGTTCCCAGTGCTTTTCCCCATACACTTTCCAGAGCTGCCCTGTGCTCATGGGAGAGGGCTGGCAGCTGCAGGCAGCATGAGGAAGGAAAGGAAGGGGGTTTTCCACAGGAATCATGAACCCAACCTTGCCCAGGGTCAGGGTCATGCTGGTATTGCCACTGTCCCACTTCATCTCAAGTGGAAAGAATCAGCACCCATCCTACCTCCTGAATTTTCCATCATCACCTGGTTAACCCTGGGAAGAAAGTTCATGCTTTCTCAAAACTCCTGCACCAGAGACTCCTTCACCAGAGGAAGACCAGAGCCAGAGGGAGACCAGCGCCTCAGTGGGGTTCCCTTATCAGCCTCTGTGCCGTGCAGCTGTTACACCATTACCTGGGGAAATACGGATCAGTCCCTCCTGCGCACACACACGCAGGCGCTCTCACACTCCATTGAGATGTAATTACATTAGGAATGCGTTTGCCAAGCATCATCCCAAATACCTCAGAGCTTATTGAATTGACAATTGCACTTGATGGGGATGAAGCGATTAATCGTTTATGAAACACTAAACAATGGGGCCTGGGGGTGAAGTGCTTTTTCCATTTGTGCTCCATTTATCTCCTTCTGTATCACATGAAGTTTGTGCTACTGAACTCCATTCATAAAATTGTCATCTTTTTGGTTGCAAAAACTCTCTCCTTATTGATCGTGGCCAGCTAAACAGCAAACAGAAAAATTCTCCACCAAAACACTCCCTGTGTACATGCTCAAGTGACACTGTTATTGTCCCCAGAGAAGGAAAGTAAAGACACAGACACTGATCTTGGTTACAATGCACAAATCCAGCAATGACCACATTTGGGACCATCACCAGGTCAGTGGACTCCACCTGCTGACCAAGAGAATGGTATTTTCACCTGGTTAAGGTGTGCCAAGGTCTCAGGCGAGAAAACAAAGCTTTTCTGAGCCTCCACAGAGAAGGGCAGTGATAGGCATAAACTTCTTCAGTTTCTGTCTGGACGGACACAGGCAGAGGTAAGACTTCAATCTCATGCCAATATCACTGGCGATTTGAAGCCATGTTCAAAACACTGACACAGGAGGAGTATGTCCCATCACCCCTTCCAGGAGACCCCTCACACCCTTTTCCCATTAACACTGAGAGCATTAACAATGATGGGTTTTGATGTGGCCACCCAGCCTCCCTGGAATACCCTGGTATTGCCCCACAGCGGGAAGGGCTGTAATCCAGGGAATGACGCCTCCCATGGCATCTCAGACGAGAAAAACTGTCCCCTTTTTGCACAGGGCAAGATGCTGGGCAGTAGCACCTTCCCAAATAAAGGAAGCATCAGAATATGGGACTTGCTTAAGAAATGGAAGAGAAGAGGTGACAGATGATGATGCACTACAGGAGGTCTCCAGATCTTATTCATGAAAGGAAACCCTGAAGGAACTTTTCTCCAAACAAAATCTCTTCCCTGTGTGTCTGCGTCAGGGTCTGCCATGATCCCTGCAGCTCCACAGCCACCCAGCATCCCCCTTATCCCTTGGGAGGGGCCCAGCCCAACTCCACAAAGCTCAGCCCTTCCAACTGCCTGTACAGCACCTGGAACACAGAATTTAAACACTTTATCCCAAAGGAGCTGGGATTACTGGGCTGGCACCGCAGCCACAGCGCCACGCCTGGAAGAAGTACCAGGCACGTCCCTTTACACAACGCCGCCCTCCGTTATAATTATTTCTGTAATATTGTAATTTATGTGGCATGAAGGAGCAATATTCTTCTGCTAAATGAATTCTCAGCTACTCCTTGTCGTGATGTGAGCCAACTCACTGCGAGGGGAGGAAAAAAATAGCTGGAGAGCCACCTTTCACAAAATAGAGACCTATTTCTGACTGAACTATACTCCACTAATATCAATTTACGGAAACAATAAATCCTTTCCCCCTGTGGAGAATACCTGGAGATAGAAACAGCTCATGAACAAACAGCTATAAGGACTGCAGGCTGTGCCATTCGCTGATTCACAGACTATAAACCTGGGAGTCTACTTTTCAGGAAAAAAAAAATATATACAAAAACAAGCAAAATCACTGCTTTTAAAAATAATAGTAAGAAAAAGAAAGCACTTGTGAGATGATGTAGGCTTGTCTCTGACTATCTTTCAAAACCTTAGAGTGAAAGAATGACAGGTCCCTGATGGGATGGGGTGTTCACACATGGCACACAGACCACAGACTTCAGAGATCTCCCTCCAGCTCACTGTCCCTCCAGCTTGCCCCAGGCAAGGCACTTCAAACATGCCTGCTTTGGCATTTGTGGGGACACCAGCCACCCTGCCCCGGGCTGAGTGCCCCCCTGGGCACCCCAGGTCCTGTCCCAAGCATCCTTCTGGGACATCAGAGGATGACAGCCAACCACCTGAACACCACACCAGACCACCTGGGACTCCCACAGCTACTTCCAGCCCACCACCTGTAGACACACAGCCCTTGGAAGATGAAGCAATTGTACATTAATCTTTTATCAATGTTATTTATAAACAGACCCTGCATGTAAAGTGTGACCAACACACAAACAGTGAACTGAGCATCCACAGTGAAACTTACAGACATTTTGTTGCAAACACAGCCTGCTAATGCACTTAAAAGATTTACAGGAACCAATTATCACCCTTTCTGCCACCCACTGACATCAATTATTGCTCAAATTTAAGATGATGACAAAATGTTTCACAAGCCACTTTATAAGCTGCTGCCTCTCTGCAGCGATGCTTGGCTCTGACAGGGCTGTCCTAGAACACTCCTGATGAAAGCCTCCTCACCCCATCAGCAGCAAAGCTGGAGTACTGCTGGAAACTACCGCAATTACTGCCAGGAATTTATGGAAACAGCAAAACAGCAACTTGATGTAAAAACTGATTGTACTGAAAATGTGGAGGCAAAATGTCTGAAGAGTCTCCCACTGATCTCCAACCCTGATAATCTATACATTACTACATCACGTGCAAACAATTAATACATTCACTTACACGTGGTATCGATTTTCTGTATCTCTAAGGGGCTAAATAAGCTCAGCTCCAGAGGCTTGTGGTGTTTTATAGAGGGGAATAGCTTCAAACTGACAGAGGGCAGGGTGAGATTGGATATTAGGGAGAAATTCTTCCCTGTGACGGTGGGGAGGCCCTGGCACAGGTTGCCCAGAAAAGCTGTGGGTGCCCCATCCCCAGAAGTGTTCAAGGCCAGGTTGGATGGGGCTTGGAGCAACCTGGGATAGTGGAAGGCGTCCCGGCCCAAGGCAGGGGACTTGGAACGGGATGAGCTTAAGGTTCCTTCCAAACCAACCCATTCTATGATTCTGTACTGGGGTGGTCCTGCACAGTGGGACATAGACACACGTTGGTGGGCGGCAGCTGCTTGGAGACAGGCTCTGCCTAGGGAGTGCCAACTTGCTGCCTCAGGGTGAAAAAGGGACTCCCAGAATCCCAAAAGGATGCAGTGGGATGGGAGCAGCCTCAAAGTGTGACACCCAGGACCGCCAGGGAGGGAAGCAGCCACTCTCTGAGGAGCAGGACTGACAGCAGCCTCTGCTCCACTGAGCACATCTTCCCCGGGGTACTCCACCGACTCCAGCTTATTTCACATCTATTTGACCAATCTCACCTCCGCTGAGGGAGGTATCATCTCATTAGTACACAGACATATCTCAAGTATGCAGCGATGAATTCCCCCTGGAGCTTCAAAAGCAATCCATGTGACCTTTGCATGTTCCTGCCATAAAATACCAGGAACACCTCCAGCTCCCAAGATAGAAGCCGTGGTGGGCATATGTGAGCAGAATACACCATATGGATTAAGTCAAGGGAATACTTAGAAACTTCGACTCTGCCTTCAGCAAAATTGATTCTGACAACAATTTTAGCAATTTCTTGAGGATTTTCCGTGTGTTTATGAAGTGCTGATCACTGCAAAAGGATCTTTCAGCCTTGGTCTTTGAAGTCTCTCTAGCTCCACTCTTACAATACCTTTGGATTTACTGAAGATCACAAAATACAACATAAAATGTTAATATAAAAACGAAGACTTACGGCATGGCTCCTGTCTAAAAGGAAAGGCCTGTACTGCCTGGAGTGGCACGGACATTAAGCTGGCTCAGGGCTTCATTTAGCCTTCTTCAGATCCACTTTTTTTACTATCTCATATTTCAGCAGCAACAAATAAAACACTTAGGCATGCCTAAATACTGACTTCATCTCTAGCACGCAAAGGTTCTTTAAACAGCACATTTCCATCGAGTACAGCAACAGCTACTGAGGCATCTTACTGGGGGGTTTAAAACTATTTAAAGCTGTTTTATGTTTAAAACTTTTGCTTTTCATGTAAAACCTTTGCTTTCCACAGCAATTCCACTTAATTGGGAGAGGAGTCAGCAGGCAGAATGCAGAGAGCTGGAGCTATCTGGAGGTTTATCTGATCTTGGTGATAAAATTCCATCCCTGGGGTGACCTAAAAAGGACTGGAAAAGGCATGTGCTATGTGCTACATGGATCCACGAAAGGCGAGCTGGATGATCTCATAGGTGTTTTCCAGCTCTCCTCCCGCACATCCTCAGGAGCCAGTCAGAGATCAGGATACTTCTTTGCCATTAAATATTTTGGGAATGACATATTGTGCCCCTGGACAGCCCAGTGACAACAGTTCAGCCAAACACCCATGAGGAATTTAAACTTCTGCCTATCTTTTAAATTAATGCTCAGAGATAACTCCTGTCTCCTCTGAATGGGAGGAGAGGCTGCAGTTCTCTAGTTAAGTCATGTTAATGATCTTGGAGATTAGCAAAGCGGGTTTGGAAATCTCAGCAAGTCATTAATGGTGTCATTAATGTCAAGGGCTTCCGGGAGAAAGCACTATTTATGGACTGCCTTTGCACCAACCCAGGCAGCCACAATCCTCTTCTGCCTTGGGTGGTGAAGAGCACCCAAATCCCACCCTGGCTTTTCCCATCTGGGAAGCAGAGGGAGCAAAGTCCCTGCTCTGGCACAGCCTAGGAGCCGAGCAGCAACAGACTCACTGTAACAGCTTTCCTCTATGAGCACCCAAACCCCATCACTTCCACAGGCAGGAAAATACATCCCCTCAAAGCAGCCTGATGACGTTCAGCCTCTATGGTGGGCACAGCTGCCATGGGTGATGTGACCATGGTCCTGCAGCCAGGAGCACCAGCTCCCATCCTGCTTCCCACCTGCCAAACCCCCAGCTCCCCACAGTGCCAGGGACGTGTTATTAATCAGTGCCACATCTTTTCCTTTCCAAGTCACTGGAAAAAATGTACTAGCCCTTGCACTGCTACAGAAGTTGGGAGGACTGAGGGAGGGGGCAAGGTACCAGAATCCATTGGGCTGAAGCTTCACATGCCAAACACTGGTTTTGAGAGCTACTCTCCCCCCAACATATTTAAGGCTCAGCCAGTAATGACAGTGTTCCCTCAGCAACAGGAATGGGCTGGAGAAGCAGGTGATGGGCAGTGACGTTCTCTGCATGACCGCTGCTGAGATCCCCTTCGTCCTTATCACCATCTAGAGTTGGTGAAGGCAGGAAGGCTCAAAGGGCTTCCTCAGATTCTATGGTTTCATCCAGCCCAGCCCTGGACAAACACCTCCTAAGGACAGTCCTTGGAAAAGGTGACTGGCTGATAAATGACGAGATGGAGTCACAAAAATGCAGCCTGCTCAGAATGGCCGAGGGTCAGCAGCAAAGCACTGCCTGTGTCCTGACTT
The DNA here is from genome assembly GCF_965178545.1 of Coloeus monedula. Classification (NCBI taxonomy): domain Eukaryota; kingdom Metazoa; phylum Chordata; class Aves; order Passeriformes; family Corvidae; genus Coloeus; species Coloeus monedula. The sequence continues at coordinate 9,788,162 of NC_138795.1, forward strand.
GCGATGCATTGGGATGCTGAGGTGCCAGCCCACCCACATGCCTGCACAGAGCAGGGGTATGGCTGGGATGAAGCTCAAGCTCGCCTCCTAAACTCTACTCATTCCCAAGGCAGTGCTGCTGGAGAAGCCGCCTCTTTCCCCCAGCACTCGTGGGTTTGGCACATGCCAGCCCCAAGGTGACATGGGGACAACCAGCAGCCATCTGGCCTGGGGCAGGGACCTTCCAGTTATCTCAATCTTCCATCACCACGGGAGCTCCACATCTGGACACTGCATTTGAAACCTAATACTTTGAAGAAATAATAAAGCAGGGCAAATTTAACCCAGCTGAGCTGGAGAAGCCAAATCTCTGCCCACTTAATTTCTAGAGAGTTATGAAATACACACAAGGGGAAGCAGAAATAGAGACAACCCTTCTCTGGAGCCCAGACACACTTCTGATGGCCATGCAGCTGTGAAGATGGCAAGGGAAATATAGTAGGGGATACAGTGAAGGCACAGTGAGGTCAGAATGATGCCCAGGGTGGTAGAAGCTGAGTTCCTGATGCAGCAACAGCAGCTGTGCAGGGTTAGGAAGGGTGGATCCTCTGCAAGGTACATGAGCAGGACTGAGGCACTTGGCTCTATCCAGCAGCACCCTCTGCTCTGCCCAAGGACTTCACGGTAGCTGCCAGTGCCTCAAAAGCTGGGTGTGCTAATGACAGAGCTGAGGCTGCTACTATAGGAGCAGCTAATGAGGGCAAAACTGACTTGTGATTTCTCTATGATGCTACAGGCTCAAGAACATTGAGATTATGGGAAATCCAATACACAGGATACCTATACCAGATAACCACACAAACTGTGAAAGCAGCCTCTACAACTTTCTCAAGATCATGGTAACAAACTTTCATTGTAAATCATGAGTACACCAGAAGGCCAGATCTTCCAAAACCAATGTCATGCCCAACTTCTGAGCTCACTTATGCTCCATGCAAGCTCACTGAACTGCATCTTTCTGCCCTCACCCTGAATCCTGTTGCAGCCCTCAGCCAGCTGCCTGTGAGAGCCAGCACAACCTTCCTGCTCCACAGTGCACGATCCCATCTGCTCAAGCACTTGGTAAAATTCTTTTTCCCATCCTTGAAAGACCTTTGCCACCAGGAGTAACTCTTCACGTAACCATGCCTGAGCCTTCACTGACCTCACAAGGTGAATGTTTTGTTGAGGTGTTACTCTTACCTGCAGAGCAGTAGACACAGCACAGCCACCCTTCCCCAACAAGGACTGGAAAATCCCTCCACAGTCTGGCAGGACTACACACCCATGGGTCTGTGCCAACAAATCTGCCCACCAGACCATGCTAAGCACTAGTGCCAATGGTCAAATTCCAAGCTCAGGTACTTCGACTCAACCAAAATCCACTAAAGGATTTGAAGAATGTGCAGTGATATAACAGCAGTGATGCAGGCAATGTTATGCTGTGATATCTAGAGATGCCTGGGACAGGAAACAATCAGGACCAGCATTTCCGACATTTCTTCTTCAAGGCCTTTAGTTCCACATGCTTACCCAAAAAGCCTGAATGCCCAATGTGGGACACCCAGGCCAGTAAAAAACAGCAAAGCAATACTCACCCATCTCCTTGAGCTCCATGTTAACAAGTTCCAACCAGCAGGCATCGAGCTCGTCCAGGTCATAGCGGCTCATTCCTTGCAAGTAAGTCCTTGTAGCTTCTGAAATCTCAGAGCCAGGCAGGCTGCTCGGTGAAACCTGTGAAAGTGAGTTCTCCAGCTGGGGGATGATCCTGGAAGAAAAGAAGGGGAGGTTGAGGAAGGGCTACAACTCACAAAAACATTCTGTTTCTTGCCATGGAGGGTGAGACCACACCAGGTACCTGACTCTGTGAAGGAAAGCAAAACCACAGCACCCGAAGTCAGCCCATGGGCCGGCTCTGACAGACGGCCCCAGCACAGCAACTACAGCAAGAGTGTTCCCATTCATCTACAGAAAATAACTCTCTACATGAGAAAAATGAGGTGCAATGGTGATGATGATCCAAGTACCAACAGCAAGCCCCCCAGCCATTAACTCCCCCATGAACACCTCCAGTGTGCTGTACCACTGCAGTGCCACATCCACACCGTGCTGGGCAGCACTTTGGCACACTTGGCACTGGAGAACATCCCATGGTGGCCTGTGAGATTTGTTCTGAGTGCTCTCCAATCACAACCACAGGGATGGGGAGAGGAGCTGCCTCATCTGCTGCAAACTCCCTGCACAGAGAGAGACCAGGCGCTGGCTGTCAGCTCTTCTGCCTTTCCTCGGCAACTCTGCAGCAGTATGCATGATACTTGCCATGCACATGTCAACAGTGTCATGCCTAATGACATGCAAGCAGAGGACAAGCTGGAAATGAGAAGCGGCCTGTGGTGCCAGCTGACAGATCTCGGCGAAGTTGGGGATTGGAGCTTGCTGCAGTATTTGCACAGCTCACATTTCCTCCCCTGAAATCCACCTCCTGGCACAGATACAACGCCAGAAAGATGCTGCAAAGAAACAGCAACCAAACATCAACTTGCTGCAGCATGTCAGCCCCTTCCAAACAGCTTCTCCCCATGCAAAGCTGGAGGACCCAGCCCTGCTCTTGCACCAGTGCCAGCTGGGAATGCTGCTGATCCCTGGAAGACCTTTATCTGCCTTTTGTCCCGCTATGTAAGCTCACGTCAGAGCATCAAGTGCCTTGTGCTCTGTGATGTGTCTGGGGCAAAGCCAGGGCATCCATCATATAACCAGATGAACTGTGGTACCAGATGGTCCAAGGTCTGTATGTGCCAAGGTGAGACACTTGGGCCCAGCTGTCCTTGGGAATGGGACCCTACCTGCCTTGCCCAAGGTCAGGAAGGAAATCTGTGGCAGGGCAGGAAAATGAACCTGGAGTTTCTACAGACACAGACATGTAGTTTAATTGCTGTTTTCTGTGGTCACAAACACCAGAAGTATTTCCAGAGATGCCAGCAGGAGAAGCAATGATTTATGGCTCAGAGAGGGAAACATCAAGAAATGGGTTCTTATCATCTCTTTTGCTTTACTTTCCCCCCCAGTAAACTGAAAATAAAGATGTGACCCAATGTCCTGAGTACATCTCCAAATTTAAGTTCAAGAACTAAACAGAGCCACATGGATGGACAGCTCTTAGTCCCCACATTTTAAAACAATCTCACTGTAATCTAGGACAAGACTTGGGGATTCACTGACACTTCTATTTAATGCAGACAGCAGTAATAACACTGAAACTAGGCATGCTCCAGCCACAGCTTCAGGATTGGCATTGAAGGAGCTCCCAAACCCCTAAAACCAGAGAATCACAGAATGGATGGGGTTGGAGGGAACCTTAAAGATTATCCAGTTCCAACCCTCCCTGCCGTGGGCAGGGACAACTTCCACTATCCCAGGTTGCTCCAAGCCCCATCCAGCTTGGCTTTGGACACTTCCAGAGATGGAGCAGTCACAGCTTCTCCGGGCAACCTGTGCCAGGGCCTTACCACCCTCACAGGGAAGAATTTCTTCCTAATCTCTAATCTAAATTTGCCCTCTGTCAGTTCAAAGCTATTCCCCCCTGTCTAGTCACAACATATCCATCTAAAAAGTCCCTTTCCAGCCTTTCTTGTAGCCCCTTTAGCCTCTGGAAGATGCTAATAACAAAAAAATAAAGCAGGAGCTGCTGGTGCAACACGCATTGGTTCACATCAGACTGAACCTCTCCTTCCCATGAGCCCAAGTCCAGGTCATCCCTGCACAGAAACAGGTGGGGGAGCAGCCAGGCTGGGCACCACCTTGCTACAGGAGAAACCTCAAAGCTGTTGAGAAAAAAACAGTCCTCCACCTGCAATGAACATTTCTGTTGGGAAGAGCTGCCTGAGCAGGCACGAGGTCAGGGCCCTAAGCCTTCATTAAGCCGAGTTACACAAGCTGCTCACACAACAGCCCCTGCAACAGGTGATGCTCTGACACCGAGCCAGCCACGGATGCTCGGGATGGCAGGAGGAAAGAGCTGCTATTTTTACCCTGACATAAAACTGCAAAGATTAATGCTCTGTGTACATATCAAAGGAGTATCCTGAACAGGTCATTTACTGTATTGACAGCACTGAAATGCACTCGGTGTGATAAGGATGCTGACGTGACTGGAGCAATCCCTTGGGGTTATCTCACACAGCGCATACTGCCTGCCATGAGCCGTGTGTGGGACACAGCACCTGCCTGAGCCTGGGCACGTCCACTCCCACCTGGGCACGCAGCCTCTACCTCCTGTCTGCAGATATCTCACAGAGAAGTTTTGCTGAACCTGATGATCAGAGACAGGAGACAAGTGACTCTCCCCTAGAGTCATGCACCCACCTCCCCAACGCTCCCAACCCCCCCAAAACCTGGATGCATGTTTAGACTCTCAGGCTTTGCACAGTCCCTGGTGATGCAGAGATCACAGGGAGCTCAGGGGCTCACTGATGATAACAGCACCACCAGCAATGTCCAGCTTTTTGTGACACTGTAATTAAATGCAGTTTGCTTTGGTTTAATGGGAACTGGCACTTACAGAGTGACATTTTGCTTCTCATCACGTCACTGATGATGAGGATCAAGGTAATGAAGATACAAACATCTAACAAGCTCACCAGCACTCTGTTAAAAGGTTTGAAACGTGCCAGTGCAGCAATGGCAGGTGCCTCTCCCTGTCTGGGAACACAGGGATCAGGGAGGGATGATCAGGTGCTGCAGCACTCAGCAGATGCTTTCCTACAAGGAGTAAGTATTAATATGAAAACTATCTTCTTAAGAGGACCACTAAATTTTACTTTTGAAGTTTCTTCCCCATGACTCCATGCTGATCTGGCAGCATGGGCTGGGATCCCCTGGAGTTAATTCAGGCTTGGGGATGCAGGGACATGTTCATGCCATATTGTCACCATTTCAAATATCAGCAAACTGAGAAGGTCAGAAATTAAGAAACTGAAATAGCTGCTAAATTATTTTTTATACAATGAGCAGCTTGTATAACCCTATGAAGACCTGCTGGAAGCCTGGTCCAGACCAACTCCCTGACTCATCTGCAGCACTCAGTTAAATACAAGAGTTTTATGGTTTGCAAACAATTCAGCAAACCCTGAGAGGCTATGCCTGTTCCCATGAACATTCCTCCCACCCCGAGGGGAGCTGGAGGCTGCCAGATGCTGAGGCTCACATGGGGCATCCCAAGCCTCTGGGAAGACCAAGCAGGATGCAATGCTCAGAGGTGCACAGCCTCCCACTGATTCCTGGATTTGCTTCGGTGGATAAAATCCCATTCCTAAAAAGCAGCCCACTCCTTCCTGACACATGCTAAAGCACCTGCAAAGGGCTTTTTGGTGTTGAGATATAAAGATCAATGACTGCAGTGACACTGCCTTGGGCTAGGTGGAACACTGGAAGGAGAGATCCTACAGTTTAATACAAGAGGGCAATCATTTGGGAAAGACCATGCCCTGCCTCACAGCAACACAGAAAACAGACCCAGCCAGGCACCCTTCCTCATCTCCAATAGCTTCAAGAAACTGGAGCCCAAAAAGCTGCAAGCTTTGTGCTGTCAAAACACTGCAGCAGAGACATAGCAAGAAAAAGGGAACAAAGCACAGAGGCTGCCCTCACCAGTGTCTGTCCATCTCCTGCTGAGCACCAAGAGCTGGGGATGTCATCAGGGCTCCCCTTTTGTGCAGGGACAAGACTTAATCCATTTGGAAACCATGTTTCCAAATAGCTGCTTGGTGGACAAAGAAACACTCAGGCTGGGTGATGAGGAGTCTGCGCGTGTGCCACCAACCCACCCAAATTCCCTGCACCATCATGGCAAAGAATCACAGAGGCAAAGCCTCCACCAAGAGCCAAACCATTCACAGAAGCTCAATTACACTGGAGGAGCATTTACTCCTTTATTTATCCAGCCAGCCAGAGACACAGCATTTTAAAAAAATCCTGTATCAATCAAAGGCTCATTTAAACGAAGGGTTGAAAATTGGGATCAGCCTGAAAAGCACAACAAACCTGAGGCCATTAGTCTGAAAGTGGGTCTCAAGGGCACTTGAGGAAAAGGAGTAAGTGGACCCCAATACTCTTGAGGATCACATCTATCCCTGGAGAAGATTACACTGTAATAAAATATATTCAGCAAATTCCCATGGTTAATCATCTCTGTAAACTGAATGCTTCACTTGGCTGAAGGGAGAAGGCATTTTTTTCTATATGCTCCCTTTTAATACATCAGATAGAAATAATTAATCCTGCATAGTGTTTCTCATCTAAAAATACCTAATTTTATTACAGCGAAGGCTTTAGTCAGTCATCTTTTCTTTACCTCCATTCCAGTCTAGATTAGTCTTGTCCAATGTCCATAAATAAATCAGCTTAGGAAAGATAGCTCTGCCAGCAACCTTCAGTGGATGCTGATACTGTTCCTACTGTCAGCTCTGCTTATGGGGGAATTTTCCTGTAGCACATGACAGCTTCAAAAGGGCAATTTAAAGGGATGGTTTTCACCTTCTGTTTACTAAAATAGTATCTAGTAGGCCACTTGGACTGGATACCCCATCTTCTTACGAACTTAGGCTAACAGATTTTATAGAGGCTATTGCCTCTCAACAGCAGAGCAGAATTTAAGACGTTAGAAGAAGAGCCTGGGGATGTAAGGAAGAAGGATGGGGTTGGAGATGGTGGTGGACGGTCACAATAGAGCCACAACCCACACACAAGGGTTTATGACCCTCAGCATACCCACACCCAGATTTACTGACCATGTTACTCCTACTTCTTGAATTTTATGGCTTCTAGTGAAGGCTATAAAACCATGAGCCAAAAACTATACTCCCAAAGCTGGGTTCAAAGAAGAAAGGGAACGCCAAGAAGATATTAAATAGTTACGTTTTAAATTAACTGGCCTGATGTTCAGACCTGCATGCAAGCTGGCTGGACCGGCTGGATGAGCCTAAAAGCATCTTTAGGACCCAGGTCTTGGTGCTAACAGGTACCTGTGCACTTCACCCCTCCCCCCTTGGCTGAAGATACTCCAGGTAACATCTGGAGCACCCTGGTCACCAGCACAGAGAGCTCAGGGCCCTAGGGGCACCCTGCTGTCTCCCCTGGCATAAGCCACCTGACAACAGAGCCCCTGGACCCCACAGGAGGGAGCACAGGTACCCAGAATCTGCCACATCCTCCTGTGGATGGAGGAGAGAGAGGGCTGGAGGTAGCTGGTCCCAGGGAGGAGAGAGGTGACACAGTGTATATCAACAGGCCACTGTCACCAAACCCTTTTATTTTAAAACAAACAAGAACCTGAGCAGAATGAGATGGCACCGCTGGGACCACTTTGCGCAGAAAAGAAACGATTTGTAGTATTTCCTTATTGGCTGCTCGAGCCAAAAGCCCCTCAAGATCTGGCAACAGCCTCTGAAAATCCATGAAAATTCATTATACGTACATCAACAGAGCAGCCACAGGAAGGGAAACCTGTGGTGGCTGATGGCCCTGTCTGCCACCCATTTTGCACCATTTGTAGGTTATCATCATGGCAGGGGCTGTAACAGGCACATTCCTAGCAAAAAAAGTTGATGGACAGAACTTCACATCAACCCTTCCCGTGTACATCCGTGCTTGAGCAAACAGCCCGGTGCTACCGTGCAGTTTGTCCCCACTGCTGTTCATGGGCACAGAGGGTGGCTGGGCTGGCACTGCCCTTTGCTATAACCTCAACCTTCTTTTAAGTACTTGTCCCAAAAACCTACAGAGCCAGTTACACGCATGGTTCAGCCATGAAGCTCCACTCGGCTTTTGCTGCTGTTCTGAGAGAACAAAGCAGCTGAATTTGTCCCCAGGAGGATTCACCAAGCTCTGGTAACAGGAACAGCTGTGCTCAAAATGCACCCCCTGACTGCACAGACATCGGTGGCCAATGCTCAGGTCTGTGAAGGTCCCTTTGTGTTACCCAAGCAGCACTGAGGACGTTCAGGAAGGGGTTAATGCTGCTTGCAGCAGCGTCCTGCCCTCCGGGTACCAGCAGCCAGTGAGTGCAGCTCCAGGTGACGTAATGCCTGGGTGGCTGTGCAGGCTGCACTCCCCATCCCTGCACTCCCCATCCCTCCTGCGCTGGAGATGCGTCAGGGACCACAGGATGCCTGACCCCAGCATGTCTCAGGGACCCTGCTGTCCTCTGCCAGGCGGGGACCAGCCCAGGACAGCGCGGTGCAGCTACGCCCACCGTCCCTTTAGCTGCCGCCGTTGTCTTTCCCAGATGAAATCCGACACTCGGTGCTATCCAGTGAATATTAGAAATTTTCATTATCAGCTTTTAAAACATCCCCAGCCATCAGGAGCATCTGATCCGTGACCAGCACAGCACAGCTCCACAGGGCACAGCCTCAGCACAGCCTCGCCACCCGCAGCTGCTGGCACAGAGAATTCCTTTCGGCTCCGGGACCATTCAAGGGCTCACTCCTTGGGCTTGAAAAACCCCCTGTGACAATCCCATTTCTTTGCAGAACGTTAAGGACGGGGTAGGGTACATGGGGTAGCCCCTCCTGAGCTGCTGGCAAGTTTAGGATTTACATAGGCAGGTTCTGGAAGTTTTACAGAAATGCTCGTGAAGCTTCCAATTACAATTAACAGATGCAGTAAGAAAAATGCTTTCTTTTTTCCCTCCCCATCTGAAATCTCCTTCTGTAATAGCCTGTAACTATAGTGGGTCCTTCCAGGCCTCTGGAATAACATAATCCTCTAAGGAGAAAGTGATTCACTCTTCTTTGATGTGATAAAAAGAGGAAAACAAGTGAACAGGAGGCACTAAACAGCCATCTTGTGAAACCCAGACAGCTTTTCCAATTCCATTTCTGAGCTGTTTATCACCACATAAAAAGCCTGATACCCAGCAGACTAGAGAAAGACCAGTGTTGATGTCCCTGCCTTTCTGACGTTTATATTCCAGCCTAAATCTCACTGAGGTTTAGCTCAACAAATGAATTATTTAAGTTGCAACTCTCATTCAGTGCCCAGAGAACCATTCTGATGTAGATGGGAGTAGGGACCTGGTACAGAAGCATTCAGGTGCAGAGCAGTGTCTGCTTTCCCAAGGCAGAGGAGAGCACCATAGCACAGCTGGGTTCATCTCCACAACTTCTGTCAGAGGAAAACCACGGCTGCAGGGACACAGCAATGGCTGGGCAGTGGTTTGCTGGTGGGCTGGTTGGAACAACAAAACGCAGATGTTTTTCTGGTTGACTAGACAAAAGCAGCGTCTGGGCTGAGAGCAAAATACACACATAATTTCTGACGCTGTGCAAGGATCTTCTCCATATTCCCTTCCCCCTTTTCTCTCAGTGCCATTCAGCTCTAACAGTGTTGAAAGCAGCAGGAGGGGACTGTGCCCTGCTGCTGGGAGGGGACACATCCTATGCTGCTCTTCTGGCTCTGAGACCCAGCAAAACCCAGCAGCCTGCAGTTCCAGGGCAGCTGCAGAGGATGTTCACACAGCACCTTCTCCCCCGCAGGCAAGCAGGGCAGAGCCAGGCCCAGCACCCATGGGTGCTGCTCTCCCCTTTCTCCCAGAGCATCACTGACCTACCTGGTGGCCCTTCAAGGACCCATGTCACACAGCAACCTTCTCCAAACCCAGCCTGCAGGCTGCCAGTATTCTGCTCATTTCCATTTAAGCAATACATATCTTGGAATTGCTCCTAGAGAAGCCAGGGACACTTGAGTGTGTGTTTTCTGGATATAAAAAGACAAAAAGATGTTGCTTCTCTATGTAACTTAAGCCAAGCTACTAACATTAAAGCATCTGGAATTAATTATCCCAGCCAGATAATGTTTCCACAATTACTTCAGCAATGCAAACAGCTCCACTTGCCTTTGTATCCACCTACTAATGGAGACCAGAAACAGAAGACATGAGCAACGGTAGCAGCTCTGCACCTGCCATGGTCTGAGCATGAGCCATGGCAGATCAGGAACTGGACAAATCCCCCTGACACTGTTACTCACAGAGCTGAGTATGGGAAAGCTCAAAATACAGACACAGGCACAAGATGACAACTCCCATCCATCAGCACGGTGTCATCACGTGGGTCTCCTTAAAGAAACCCAGCCCAGTGAAAGCAAGGCTTTGAGGAATTTGAAAAGGCAGCATCCAGACTCTTTTAATGTGTTCTGGATCACTGAACTAATGCTGAACCCTGAAACACATGAGAACTGCTCTGACGCTGAGTCACTCGAAGCAGCACACAGCCCATCCCAGAAAACAAGGAGGCATCCACCTGCCTCTTCCACCATCCACGTGCAGCTACGCTTGTCTGGGTGCACTTCATGAAACCCCAGAATGGTTTGAATTGGAAAGCACCATTAAAGATCACCTAACCCAAGCCCCATACCATGAGCAGGGACACCTTCAACTAGATCAGATTTTCCAAATCTTCTTCAAGTACACTGAAAGAAACCACCTACCAGCTCTCCTCCACCTCCCCAGGGTCCTGGGAACATAGTGAAGCTCACTTTCCAGCAATACTTCACCTAAATTGAACAGGATTATCCACAGCAGCACCAAGAACTGAGCAGCTATTTCTGCTGCTGGGCTATCCCACTCCTCCCGTCACTCTGGAGAGCACTTAAAAGTAATAGTTCCTTGCATTGTTCAAAGGGGACCCAAGGTGCACTAAATCACTAAGAGGTGATTTCATTAGTGCTGCGGTTGCAAGCCCAGCAATCACAGCTGCTGGGGTTTGCCTGGCTACACACTAAATCCATGGTTCTGGATGGAGAGCAGAGGCAATGGAGTGAGATGTGGAGGCTCTCAAGGCTGTACCAAACCAGAGTCGGTCCCAAGAGCTGTAAACCTTGTTACAGAGCAGCAGGAAATCAAGCTCACTCATTCTATACATTTGCTGCTGAAGTACACTTGACTTTCTGTGTGCTTGATCCAGTATAAACCACAGGCATCCACCACTGGGAGGATTAGCAAACATTCAAAATAAAAGTCCAAGTGGCTCAGAATGAGGTAAGAACAGGCTGGATTAACACATTTCCCATAGCAAACTAATAAAGGTGAGGACTTGCTGAAAGCCCACACAAGAACTTGTCAAGCAGAGAGTAAACCAGAAATGATGACAAGTAACAGGCAGAGTAAATCACACATACTCCGTTGCAAAGCACTCACAGGCACTGGGCGTGAGCCAACAACCTCCTGCAGCACCAGTATCACCCTCTGCAGCACCAGTACCACCCTCTGCAGCATCAGTACCACCTTCTACATGGCCCAGACCCTCTGAACTGCTGCTGCCCTGGGTGTGATTCATCCCATCCTAAACCACCAGGTACCTGGAACACTGGCAGGACAGACCACCCTGTGTGCAGCCCATCCCTCCCCACTGCCTGCAGGGACAAGGGTTGCCTGAGCAGATCTGACTGGAAACCTCCCTTTCCTAGTGGCAGAGCTGGAGATGAAACTCACTGATGTTACATCACTAGGATTATTCTGCTGTCCTGGATCAGTGCCACTGCCCAGCCCATCCTCACCACAGCCAGTTGTCGCTGTGGGGGTCCCCAGGAATGGACAGGCAAGGAGCTTTCTTCTCCCCACACACGTCCCAGGGCTTGTGATCAAAACATTTAGGCCTAGGGCAGTTGGGATTTTCATTTCTTTTAATCAGAGCACAGTCTCAGAGGGAAGTGTACATGTATTTCTGGAGCATACCAGAACCCAGGCATATTTAAGGGCAGGCAGCCACGGAATGGGGATAACCAACCCAAGAAATAGCCCTTTGTAAAATCGCCAGCATGCCATCTGCAAGCTCCAAACTCACACATTTTTCATGATGAGCTGGAGGGAAGGGAAAAAAAAACAGGAAAAAAAAAAGGATTATGTTAAAAAAAAAAAGCTCTGCTCCAAAAGCTACTCAAACTGCTGCAGAATCTTGCCTGCCCCTTCTGCAGCAAAGCCCAAGGGAAGCTGCTGATGAGTCAACAGCCAGGCTGCGTCGCCGACCGAGGAAAGGAAGTCCAATCTCACCACTCAAGAACAAAGTGTGCTGGTTCATCGAGTACACACTGAGAACACAGCCTCAGGAAGCCCTCCCTGGGCTGGGAGCTGCAAGGATACAGCCTGGCTGCCAGCCAGCACTCCTGAGGGACGGGGAGAGGTGACGTCCACACATAGCTGGGACATCTGCTTCGTGCCACCCTGCTGCTGGCCACTGCTCCTCAGGCTACCATGCTCCACAATGCAGCAGAGACTGCTCGTGGAGGGATTTTCTCCCTTTGCTGGAATCGCTCCCTCGCAGCGCTGGGTGTTCTGGATGCAGCACCCAGCCCTGCGAGGAGGAGCTGAGGTGTCTGTTCACTGCCAGATGGGGGGCAGGGATGTGTCCCAGTCCTACACCCACTACTGGTGCACCAGTTCATTCTTCTCCCCACCTCAGTACACTCATCTCCAGCACTGCTTCCCACAAACCTGCTCCGCATGCCTCCTCTTCCACTGACACTGGTACCGCAAAACCACAACCTGCCAGCAACTACATACCCTTGTAAAGAGCTGCTGGAACTCCTGAAGATGTGGGGGCAACTCCTTATTGGAGTTCAGTAAAGAACAACACAGCTCAGAGGACATGAACACTGACCAGGCAGCCCCACACCATCATGATCCAGCCAGCCCTGCACCAGCTGGATGTGATCCCATGAGCACAGCAAGGAGCTGCCTGACCTGTGCACGTAGCCATTAGAGAAGGACAGAGGGGACTGAGGGAGGAGGACAGGACAGGGACACAGACACCGGCCAACGCAGCAGACGGCATTTGTGCTGGTGCCGCCGCCATCGCTGAGCTGGTACTCGCCGAGGTTGTGCCTTCCTGTTGCCACAGCACTTTCTGTTTTCTGTTAAAACAGGGCCACAGCGACGATGCAAGTATAGATCTGCAATGCCAAGAATATCTGGGAAGCCTGCCAGCAAGAAACAGTCTTCCTGCTCATCCTCCCGCTGTGTGCAAATTCACAGGAAACAGAATCTACAGCACATACTAATGTGGCTTAATGCGAGATCCAAGAGTCACCTCGAGATCCTGCCTGCATCCCTGTCAGCCTGGGGAAGGAGCCGCATGCCAAGAACATTAAATCATTAAATAAAGAAGGAAATAAAACCTGTACAGGTGCATTAAATCCCATGTAGGTGCCGCTGCTTTATGAAGTGATGCTCTGCTGTGCAAGCTCAACACGCTGCCAGCATCGCCACCAGTAGCAAGCCCAGGTCAGGCCCTGGCACATCCGCTGCTCAAAAATGGCTTCCAAGTCTCCTATGAGCACCCATATCAAATCAGCAAAGTCCACATCCTTTGGGGTTTACTGTGGTGTGACTCTGGGAATACAAAGCTCATATGAAACATCTCATTTACAACAGGAGAGGTACCCAAAGCCCTGATGCTTCCAAACTGCTGATAACTCCTACCCTTACTTTACCTTGTTTAATCCTTAAGCTGTGCTGAGATGAGCCACTTTGCATCCAACACCCAACTGCACCCCACACCAGACCGGGACCTTGTACCTGGCTCTACTCATGTTGGAAATCTCTGTGCCTCTGTTTATACAACTGTAAAATAACTGCAGACCTCACACAGGGGCTGTAAAGCTCAGCTCTGGTTCAAGAAAGCCAGTGGAGATCCTTTGACTACGGGCTCTAGCAGAGGTGGAATACACAGTACCACTGGGATGTAGTGTCACCACCACCCAAATCCCAGGTGGACGACCAGGCACATGGGCACGGGATGCCAGCCTGCCTGCTGGAGGGGAAAGTTGCCCTGACTACTCATTCCTGATAGCTCCCATCTGACTGAAAGTGGCTTTTATCACCACACAGGAGCCCTTCAAGCTCCAGGCAATTCTCAGGCATGTCACAATACAAAATAAAACTCTTTTGAGTAGCCATGAGCCAGAAGTGATCACGGAGAGGAAACAGCTGATCTCCTGTGCTGCCTCTGATGACCCTGGCTGCCAGCAGCATCCTCCTGGAACAACAAGCTAAGATATGCTGCACCTCTTCCCTCCCTGCTTTCCTCACAACTGCACTGCAATTTGTGCTAACCTAGAAAGGACCCTCGAGTTTAAGGTGGCTCTTAGCAGAGGCATTTTCAGACAGCTGCTTTCTGGGGAAAGCATTCCTTAAAATACAGCTCTTGCCTTCTGCCTCACCCCCAGCTTTTGACATTTTACAGCTCCAGTAAAACAAAATGTTTTAAAAATCTAATTTTCAGCTTTGGAGGCACAAAACCTAGAGGCAGGGCGCAGGCAGGGAGAGCCAGTTTCCAAGCAGCCAGGCAGGAGATGAAAAGAGCAGCAGCGGCTGCGCGCACGGCACCTTTCGGAGGGCAAGACCCACCTCTGGAGCAGGAAGCGACTCCCGCACACTCCACGGCACAACCCACTGGCTGCCAGTGGCTCAGCCCAGGAACCAACCCCTGGGCACCAGCATGATGGGCTTGGGATTATTCTGCAAGCTTGTGTGCTCACCAGCTCCCAGGGCTCCAGCATCTTCTCCCCAGCCCCCCCACCTCCCTCTAGGAATTTCACATGGAAGTGGCTGTCAGAAGTGACAACATCAGGACTGGATTAGCACAGGCACCCCTCCCTAAGGGCAGGATGCTCTGTTACACCTCTGAGATGGGGGAAAGCAGAGCACTGACAGTGAGGAAGAGCATCAGCTGCTGGGCTCCACATTTCCAGTCTACAAAAAACATCAATGCAGGGACTTTTTTCAGCAGATTAAAGGAATTTGGATTGTTCATATCCGACACAGAGAGGATGTTTGGTTTAGATGAATTTTTTTGCTTGAGATGGGAAAACTGAAAGTTTGGAAGCAAAGGAGGAAAGTAATGCAGAGGCCACAGGGCAGCAGCCACAGGGTGGGAGCAAAAGCAGCAGCTCAGGTAGGACCAGCAAGGTACCTGTTCCTGGGATGGATACTGGGGTGAATTATAGCAATTAAATGGGAAAGGTAAATGGAATTGTAAGGCCTTTTAAGGCTGTGCTCTGAAAGCAGATGAAATAGTCATCTCTTGCAAAAAAGCATCTGACATTCCTCCGAAACACGGCAAGATGCAAGAGGGAGTTGTCTAACCCTGGAGACAGCAAAATGACTGCAGTCTGCACTGTCCATGGCAGTCCAACACTGCCCTTTCCATCTCCCATGCTGCCCTCCCCACCTCCCATTCTCATATCAGTGGCCCAAGTGGGAAAACCTTGAGGGCAGGGATGCTTTGGGAGGAAGAGCTGCTTAGCAGAAGCACTACATCTCTGCTATGGCTTCTGGTGTGCATGTGGAGAGATGCTGTCCTGATTAAAAAAAATCTGGCAATGTCACTGCCTCTCCCCCTGGGATGTGCATTATGGCTACAAACCAGGTGCAACCATTAACACTGCTGTAAAATGAGCTCTTCATTCTATTCCCATCACACTGGGGAAGGCAAAATATCCCAAACAGGCATCTGTCTGAGGACAAAGCCCTTCAGGCCATGCTTGCTGTCCTGCCAGCAAAGAGAGATGGTTCATGCAGTTGAGACACAGTGCAAGACAGACAGAGCAACAGGAGAAGAAAGAAGAGGAAGCTGAAGCTGTGGGCAAGCAGCACAATCTCCAAGTAGCCCAGGAGCAGCCTGGGATGAGCAGGGCATGACACAAACTAGAGGAGCTGCAGAAATCCACCTGAGATTAGCTAGGAGTGATGGAGCCAGCAATGAGCATCTTTGAGAGGTCACAGAGAATGAGTCAGATTTCAGAATTACAGAATGGGTTGGGTTGAAAAGGACCTTAAAGGGGTCATCTAGTTCCAGCTCACTGCCATGGGCAGGGACACCTTTCACTAGACCAGGTTGCTCAAAGTCCTGTCCAGCATGGCCTTGGGCACTTCCAGAGATGCAGCCACAGCTTCTCTGGGCAACCTGTGCCAGCACCTCATCACCATCACAGGGAAGAAGTTCTGCCTAATATCTGTTGCTTTAAAAATAAAACAAACTCTTCGTAGAGCAAGTCTTGAACTCAAAACAATGTTGAGGTACTGAAGAAAGAGCTGGAACTATTTCAGGAGGCAATTCATCAAGGATTGTGGCGAAGTGCCAATTTTGAGAGTAATCAAACAAGCAAAATAATCCCAAGAATTAGAAATTCTTCAAAGGATAACCTGACACTGGAAGTGAAACTTCACACTCAAGGTGAGTGGGCAGCACCTCCAGAAGCCAAGGGCGCACCATTGTGGTGACGGGGGTGTCAGACCAGGACAGACTGGGATGGGGACCTGGGAGGAATGACCTGTGCCAGGCGTCGCTCTAAGAATACCCATGTAGGAAAACATGCAGCAGAGCTGCTCCAGGACCCCCAAATCCAAGGGCCTGGAGACAAGCAGAGAGCCATTATCTGCAGCCTGTCCTGCACCCCAGAAGCCCCTGACTGTGAGGTCTGGGATGCCAAATCCCACTGCTGGGAAGCAGCACTCCCGGCTCTACATGGGCACTGCCAGCCCAGGCAGTGCCAAGCTACCACTTTTCTTCTGGAAATAGCCCCAGCACGAGCCCTCAGCTGGGAAGCAGAGCACTGGTGAGGCCAGACTGTGGTTAGCTATCAAAGACAACTAAAAAAAGATATTTCACACACCGGCTTTTTTTTTCCCTTCTCTTTTTTTTTGGTTGCATTTTTTTTTTCCAAGGATTAAATCAACTCAACAGCCCCCTTTACAACTTCCCTTTTGATGTGTTCAGACTCATTAAAGTTTCATTTCTTTCTCTGTTTTCCCCAGGGGAGGAAGGGGAGCGTACACAAAAGTTTATTTCAGAAGCGGGGTAGGCAGCTGCAGCAGGAGCAGCTGCTGTTGCTGTGGGACAAGTGGAGCCTCCACCAGCCTCTGCTCTGTGTCCAAATCCCTTGGCAAAACACATCCCCCTGCAGCCACCCTGTTCCCATGAGCAGCCCTGGCATCACCCTGGCACGATGCTTCATGAGTGTTTCTGCAGGATGCACACACGGTGTCACACATCACGAAGGGAAACACGAGAGATGCAAAGCTCCTGCAAACCCTGTGGGGAGTTTTGGGTCTGATCCTGCAAGTTTTCAGATCTGACCCTGCAAGTTCTGGGGTCCCTTCCCAGCCTGTTCAGTTCCCCCCACTGGCAGCACCAGCCTTTCCCCCACAGCTTTGGCCACTGCCCTGGGATAATCCCCCACACACATCAAGGGAGTAGCAGCTCCCCCATGTTTCCTTCTTGCCTGAGCAGCTGTTTAAGTGTCTATTTTAAAACTCAAGTTCCCTATTTTAAAATAGCTAATGAGCCCCCGATCTCTGCTGACAGACGTCGTCTCTACAAGGTCTGGGAGATGCTTCTCTGTTTGCTGGGCTCCTTTTCCCAAGCCTTGAATCTCAGCATGCCCAGCACGTCTCCAATCCACACAAACACGGTAAAGAGGGAAGTTTTTAATTTAAGGGCCAACTCCTGCTTCCCTGCCACGAAATACCAGCAGTACAACCACGTACTCCTAGACAGAGATGCATCAAGAAGCCAGGCAGAGGCTGGCATTCTGCACAGTTTTCTGTTGCTATTTTTTTATCGTCCCTTCCATTTTATCAGATCTTTTTTAAAATTTCCTGACCAAGAGCAAACAAGGAGCTGTCCCAGCTGGCCACTGCCCAAAAAAAGCCACACACACAAGAGGGACTTTTCAGGATGCGGTGGGAGGTCCCCGTGCATCCCTCTGCAAGCCCAGGATCCCAAGCGCCACCTTTATGTGCTCTCTGTACACTCCACCAAGGCAGAGGGAACCCCACACAGAGGACCAGGTAGAGGGGGCCCCGTGGACAGAACCAGATGGAGGGGACCCTGCCCACTTACCTGACCACAGGCTCTGGGATGGCTTCAGCACTTGCTGGCACTTGGACGCCCTTCTCCCACTCCTGTCTCCAAGGATCAGCCAGAACGTAGTACTCGTCAGGGCTCAGCTGGAAGGAGTCAGGGATCTTCATGGCTGTTATCAGATCCGTCCGAAAAACCTGCACCAGAAAAAACCCCATCCTGAGTGCAGAGGTCTAGCAGAGGCTGGGGGTGCACGTGCCCGGGAAGGGCGTCCTGGGGAAACTGCCCCCGAGGGACAGCACAGTGGGTGTCTGCATCACCAATGGTGTGGCTTCAGGGTGTCACTTTAGGTCCCTTCAGGGTGAGCTTTGGGCAGGGGAACATGGCAACAGGCAGGGACTCCCCTCCAGCCAGGCAGCGCCAAGAGCCCAAGCCCTGCAGCTGCAACCCCTCCAAGGTCCCCCATACTGGGCAGTCAGGAAATCCAGCCACTGGGTGTGAGCTTGGACAAGATGCAGACTGAAAATTAGTATTAAACTAAAGAAACAGGCTGCTTTATCTTAGGGGACTGATGGCTTCAGTGCAGCCACACGAATCCACTCCAAATGCTAAGGGACGTACGGCAAGTGAGCTTCTCCACATGTGGCCTTCACAGGGAAAATTATGTTCTTGACATGAATGAAGATGTGGGAAACACAGAGCCACTTTGTCCCAAGCACCTTCATGTCCTCCTCATGTCACCTCACCATTCTGAGCACCTTTGTGTTCCCTTCAGGTCACCTCCCTGCCCCAAGCACAGCACCTTCATGTCTCCATCACAACACCTCGTTGTCCTGAACAGGGACGGACAAAAGCTGAAGGTAAAAAATATCCAGCTAAAAGATTATCTAGGTGCTGCTTACACATCCACAAACACAGATTTTTCCTGACTCAGTAAACCCCTTGTCCTCCCCGTAGGAAAATCCTCCAGTCCTTCAGTCAGTGAATGGACTTATTCTCCATCTCACTCCTGGCCCTGAAGCATCTTCTCCCAATATACAAGGATGAAAAAATCATTCTAAAAATATGCCTCACTGTAAGTAAGGTTTTCCTTCCAGAGGGTTGCCTGACAGCAATGACTCGTGCAATCCTGCCTCTTGCAGCATAAAAATAAATTGTAAATGAAAATGGATGATTTCTCCTCTCTACCATCTGCTATTAGTTGGAATAATAACTGCCAGTGCCAGCAATCCTGCCTGGACACCATCTCGCTCCATCCCTGCTACTTCTGCATTCCTTCCACAAGGCTGGGATGGATCGGATGTTTTCTTTGGAAATTGTTTAATCTCTTCACAGTCTGTTCTCCAAATGAGAATTGCCTTGTCAGAATCACAAGAAATAATACTACATAGTTTTACCTTTTTTGATACAAAGATAACACACTTTGGAGAGTATTTGAGAACCCAAATCAGCTGAAACACAGGAAACTAGACGTTAACTAAGACCACTGAGACCAGTATTTAGGTCAGTTTGCTTAATCCTCAGAGTCTCAGCTGCTAACCCAATTAGAGTTAAATACAATATATAAACAACCTTTGCTATGTTGGGACCTCTGAATTTTACTGGTACTTTCCTCCTGATGCAGCTGTTTGGAGACATTTTTGACTACGTCTATATAAACCTCATTTGAGCTGGTCAGACACAGTCCTGGCACAACACCCTTCAACAAACATAATTAATAGCCTATATATTACAATCAGCTCAGTTTGGGAAAGATCAGGGTCCTTTAAGTCTCTGTGTACTACAAACACATGGTTATAGACACCACAGTAACCTTTCAACACACTGCCAGTGTGGGGAATTAAAAAAAATATTACGACAGGCATTAATTGAACGTGAGAAGGGATATGTGAGGTATCATAGTCCCTCCAGCACTGTGGGTCTGTGTATCCAAACAAGCACAGGAATCCCACTGAAGTGTGTTTTCTAAAATACAGGGCAGAAATACACCCTGTTCTTGACAGCCCTGTGCTGACAGGTCACAGCCTGGGTCAAGAACATCTCCTTAACCCAGTTTCAGTGCCCAGCTCCAATGAGGACAACGTGAACGTGAGTAATCCCTCACTCCTCAGAGCTCTCAGCTTGGGTGGATGAGATGCTCCTGTCCTGTGCCTGGACCACACAGGGCTGAGGCCACCATGGGGGTCAGTGCCACCTCCCTGCTCTGGCCACCAGTACCATTCAGTAATTGAATCACAGAATCATTAAGGTTGGAAAAGCCCTACATGATCATCAAGTCCTACTGTCAAGCCAGCACTGCCAAGCCCAGCACTAAACCATGTCCCCAAGAGCCACATCCACACGTCTTTTTAATTCCCTGCAGGGATGGTGATTCCACCACTGCCCTGGGCAGCTGATGCCAGTGCTTAACCACCCTTTCAGTGAAGAAGTTTTTCCTAATCTAACCTTCCCCTGGCAACAGCACAATACTGTTACAGAAAATACTGTTTGGGAGACACATGCCCTGAGGAGTTGTGGTCAAAGCCCACAATGGGATGGTTTTCAAAGGTGCAGGGCACCCAAAAGCTTTTCTAAACAAACTGAACTGGACCCTACCAACATGTGAGTACCCTCCTTCTCCCTCATTGCCAGCTCAGTTGCCTCCTGAGGACACCTCCTCTGATGCTGCAGGGTGCAGGAGCATTACATCCCTCTTTCATGCAGACAAATACACCCAATTCCCCCAGGAAGCTGCTCAGGGCAGTGCTGGCAGTGCAAGGCAGGATGGCAGCATGCTCCTGCTTCCCCCTCAGTGGACAGACCTGGCAGCCAGCTCCAGAGCAGTGGAGAACATGGGACTGCCCTTTCTAGGACAACCAACCATTGAGAGGGTCCAGCCGTATTATTACCCTGCCCTGAGGTCTCCCCAGGAACCCACAGCAGCTGTGGCCTTCCCAGAGCCTTACCCCAAGCAAGGATCCCCATTCTCTTTTGCTAGGTCAGCACGAGGTTAACCTAGGCGAGGTGAGAGGCCCTGTCCCTTTGGGGTAATACCAGGGCTGGGCACCCATGGCACAGTATCAAAATCCCAGCCCATCACCCTCCTCCTACTGATGAAGAGGGAGGTGGAGGAGCCTGCACCGCAATGGGACCAGCCCCTGGTATAATTTCTCCCCTCTGCATGGTGCAGATCCCAGGCTTGTGTTTTCCTGCATTAAGTCCTCCCCAAATTCATCCCTTCTGGCTTTTCAGCTCGCATCAGCACAGAAGCTTAGTTTTAATTTTAAGCCAAATAAGCACGATTGTATCTATTTCCCTGAAGATAAGGCGCATCGCAGGCTGGATTTGCAATCTCGCTATTTCATTTATTTAGTCCTTCTTGGAAAACAGATAAGCTCACCCATCCGATGGCAGCACGCGCGCCCGCACTTTATCACAGCGACGCCTCTGTCTTTTCATGAAGAACTGGATATGCTCAAATTATTAACTATCAAAGCAGAACACTTTAGAAATGATAGAACAGCACAGAAATTGTAAAGGAAAGCAGATCAGTTGGCTGGAAATCTCCCAACAGCTAATACGCTCAAATTGTAATCTAAATGTCTTTTTGTTTTGAATTGTCTGGGATTAGGGTTGGGAAAAGACTCAATTATTCTACTCAAACTCTTCTGAATTATTTATGAAAACCAAATAAAGGACAAATTGGGCACTGATGAACCGAGGACCTGGTGATGAAGAGAAAGTTGGGTACCAGAAAACAAGCAATTTTCCCTCAATAGGAGTGTTTACTGTTTTTCCCCGGCCGTGGGAGCCGACAAATTGTCTGCTGCCCTGCACCCGCTCCCCCTGCCACTACCACAACAGCCCTGGCCAGGCTCCGTCCTTCCCTTTCAGCCCTGAATGGGATCTGGTTATTGTCTATCGATCTGCCAGCAATGGGAAACAAACCAAGATGTTCCTTTATTACCTCTGCTTGCTCAGGAACCTCGCGGAGGTTTAGTGATGCTCAGAGATGCATCACACCAGTGCCCAGGGCCAGCCTCTTCCTTTGCTACTGTCAGCTTTAAAGATGGGGAAAAAGAATATGAAATTTCAAAATCCCAAGACATTTTTGCCTCTGTATTTCCAAAAGAAATGGACATGGAGTCCAGGTTGGTGTGGTTGTACAGCCTCAGGTTGTACAGGCAAAGAAAGGCATGTGGAGAAAACCTTCATCTCCCTTGTATCTCACAGGTCAGGTGAGCCTGAACTACCCACCTCTACTACTTCCCCATCCTTTCAGCCCACCAGTTTCTGGTGTTGGACCAACTCACCAGTAGAGCCAGTCCTGGCAGTCCAGTAAAATTAGAAGTCACTGGGACGCCATAGCCATGGTGTTCCAACAATGTTCCCGAACAATACATCGGTATTTTTGTAATTTCTGTAATTTGCTATTTTGAAGCAGAAGCTGCATTGCTTTTACCTCTCAAAAATATAAAAAACCCCTGAGCTAATTAAATGTAACATCCTCTGATGTTCACATCCCACTGCGACACTTGGATCCAGCCTAGCATTCGAAGGATGCTCATGTGGGTATGGCAGAAACCTGCAAGGCAGGGGTTGGATTTGGCTCCTCCTTGAGCCCCTGGCACCTTGTACATCAGCTGCTCCACCTTGGTGAGGATCTGCTGCTTCTCCCACCGGACACAGCCCTGCAGCCTCTCCCTGTGCCCTGTGACAGCTGTGAGGCATCTCTGGGAGCCCTCCATGGACCAGCATCAATTTGTCCAACACTTGGACAACCTCAGAGAAAAACACCTACCCCTGGGAGATGCCAAAGCACACAGCGCCTTGCCACAGCAGGAAGGATGATGGACACACCATGAAGCATCAGAAGTGCTGCTCCCCATCCCTCCCTTAGCTAAGGACTCCCAGGCTGTGCTGCTTTCCAGCATTCTCCTCCTTCTCTGCCTCTCCCCCATCACCATCCAGCCCCTCAGAGAGCCTCTCCACCACCTTTCCATGCAATTCTTTCATCAATTTCCAGGCTCTGTGAATCACTCACAAACCCCTCTTAATGAAGTGGCCGGCAATCTCCCTGCCATTCAGCTCCCACACCACGTGTGCTCTGTCAAGGACTTGGCTTTTCCAGTGACTGTACTGTAGGTCTAAGCCTGCCAATTATCCCCTTTGCCCCAGATAACCCACCCAAAACCACCAAACTCCAAACGTGGTAATGACTTTCCACTTGTACGAAACCAGCTCTGGGGTGAGAGCCAAAGAGCCGGATCTGTTTTGGGCTTTAAATCGAAATGAAAAGAAACACTCGTCTAGCACTGGGTTTAATTAGCTTTAAAGCAGCAGCCAGCCCAGGGACTGCTGTGCCGGATCCGGCGCAGCCGATTGCGCCCAGCGAGGCGGCACGGCCTCGGCATCCCCCAGCACGGGTACCTGGCTCCAGGCGCCTGCTGCAAACCAGCCTGGGAGAAACTAGCTCCAGAGGGACCAGGCAGCTCAGCCCAACACAGATGGGTTCCAGCAGGCCAGGTCCCTGCACACCAGGCCTCCTGAGCTGGCGGGAATTCTGTTACACATTTTCCCCCACATCTGCACCCAGCTGACTTCGGAGCTTTCAGACCTCGCTCTTGGGTCAGACGAATAAGCTCGGTCCCTCCTTCAAGTGCAAGGATGGGATGTCAGTATTTAATACACAATAACATCTCTGTCCCTAAAAGGTTTTAGTGAAAAGAACTCTTTCCAAAGCACTCCAGACTGCAAAGCAGTGGTACAAAACGTAGGAGGAGAGAAGCCCGAAATGAAGTGCATGCAGAAAACACAGCACCCACTAGGGTGAGGGCAGGCAGGAGAGGTGAGAAGGGATAGTCACAGCCTGCATCCGAGATCTCACCTTTGAATCCACTCCCTCCATCACCCAACAGATCTGCAATCCTCCCCAATGCCCTCACACCCACAGCAGCCACACAGGATCTCACAGTGGTGATCTTCACACCCACAGCACCACATGGGATCTCACAGTGATGACCCCTCCACAGCAAGCAGGGGTGATGGGTGCTCCGAGCGTTGCTCCCAAGCAGGGGCAGCAGCAGGTCACTGCAGGCAGGGTGTGGGAGTGCTTCCTGACACTGAGATAACAGGTTTTCTTCAGGTTTTGGCTCAACACTCTTTTTTTCCCTCCATGACTGCAGTCCTGGCAGCTGTGTCCTGCACATCCCCCAGCCATAACCACCTTCCTCCATCCACACTGGGACGAGGGAAGTCTCCAGCTGCCTCATTCGCAGGACTCCCTCCTCATTTCCAGCCAGCTCCATTAGCCCTTCACTCTCTCAAGCATAAAATTGTTTGTTATAGCTCATGAGTCACAAGGATTTTTAGAGAAAGAGAAAACAACAGGAACAATGGGAGTCCTGGGAATAGTTTTTGGTTGTATGAACTGTCTTGATATCAGCTTGAGATGGCACCTAGGTGGGTGCAGCCCTGGCTGCCCTGCCCCACTCCCCTATGGACCTCCCAGTCCTACATCCCTGCTGTTCTATCACATTTTTCCAGCCCTTTCCAAAATGAGAGGGACATTGATACGCAGTAGCAACGTTTTGAAATGCAGCAATGCCAGGAGTGTGTGTGCAACCAGATATTACGCGCCTGTGGGGGAAGAAATCCTGAACTCCCAGGTCCATTTGGGAGCCAGCCTCCTATCTCTTCATCTAGTCTTGTTTCCTCTTGAAATTCTGAATGTTAAAGCTTCAATGAACAACAGAACTCAAAATAGGAACAAGAAGCATTTTTGTCCAGCCCTCCTCAGCATTCAGAAGACAATGGTTTTAATCTGTTATCCCAGCGCTGGCATGGGAAAACTGACAAAGCCAAACTGCAGTCAAACCTTTCAACAGAGACCGATTTCCTCCCCATCCAGCCCCATAAAAGCATGCCCAGTCTTGCTTGGCCACATGCATTAAAGCTCTTCTCCAAGCATGGAAGAGTACAGCAACTGCATTCACACTGCACTGGGTGACTATATACCTAATGCAGGAGGAAAAAACCATGATCCAATGCAGTAAGAATTACTTTTTAGAAGGGAAACAATGACAATGTTTATTAAGAGTTAAATCCTTGTAAAGAGATATAAAAAAGCGCCTTTCAAAACACGGAAGTAGTATCTAAACAAGGCAAGCAAAAAATAATGTAAATTGTATAAATTTGTGGTTTCCCCTTCATCCTGAGCCCTGCCTGCAGCTGCAGTCCCCTCGCCTCCCAAAGGTCCAGAGTGAGGGAGAAGGGCAATGAGGACGTCCGGTGGGATGAGCTGCACCTGCACAGAAGAGCCGAGACTGTGCAGGGCTCTTCAGCTGAGAAAGGACGGCTGGAGGGCTGGCAGGCAGGTGTTCTGCACAAGAAAACCAGGCTTTTGTCCCTCCAAAATATATTCCAGCAGTGCAGGTGAGCACTTCGGATCTCAAATAGCTCTGGAGCTAATGACTATCACAGCAGCTAAGGCAGTGACTCAGAGGCAGCATCCGAGGGAGTCCCCAGGCTGCTGATGGCTGGGAGATAGAACCAGCAACTATCATTACACACTTGCCTTGTTCTTAGATTCTCTCCTTAGACACTGACAACTGTTCCCTGTCAGGAACAGGAGAGCAGCTTGATGACTGCAGTCAAACCAGCGAGGCTCGTGCTCACATCCCCAGCAGCTCTACAGCCAGGGGCAGGATTGCACTAATGTGCCACTAACAGAAGCAGAAATCCGTCCTTCAGGCATGTCTTATTCCCTGCTGCAGATTCAGATCCACGGCTGGGATAACCTGAGCAAGCATTCCCTCCTTCCAGCTCCCAGAGTGGGGAGCATGACCAGCACGTCCTTGAAGGGACCCAGGGAGATGGGTACCAACCACCACGCTCCGTTTGCAGACATGTTAAGATACAAACAAGCACTAATGAGATTAATTAAAATCACCAGATTGGTACTGCTATCACTGCAGATGCAAGAAGCTGTTGGCAGCTGCCCACATCCATCCTCTGCCTTCAGGCAAAGCAGTGCAGCAGAGCCATGCCCAGGGCACCATCAGCATCAGGTTTTAGCCCCGAAGGCTCTGCTGCCCAGGCAAGGGATAGGGGAGGATGACTGTCACCTCTGTGAGGGAGAGAGCCAAGACAGAGGCCTGATGCCTGGGACAGTCAGGAAAGAGCCCGGGCAGAGCCCCGTGACAGGCACAGATAAATATAATCACCCTCCCTGGCAATGGCCCCTTCGCGGATGTTTACAAACAGCTCAGTACTTTTCCATGTTAAGAAGCTTGTTTTTCCAGATGCCTTGTATTGGGTCGTTTTTAATGTGTATAGTTAATCCCTTCTCACAGTCTTTCATAATAAACATCACCCCCTGACCTGACTAATAACTATGTAACACTAGTGCTTTTGATTTTTTTATCTCCTGCCCGGGTTGTCAGGGAGAACGCATGTTTCTCTGGGACAGCAGCTCCCAGAGAAATGGGGACACAGCTTGGAGAAGGGCAGGACAGGTTGGTGAGTTCGCACACACACATAAATCCCCTGTTCCCTCAGCCCATCCTCCAGCATGGCCATCCCTCAGGACATACCTGCACCCCCTGCAGCTCTTGATAAAGCTGTAAGCCATGTGTAAACCTGGAGTTTGAGTTACTGTTAGAAAAGATGTGTCCAGCCCCAAAACGGCGAGGGGTTCAGTACATGCTAACACATTCATCCTGCTCTCCCTATTACTCTCCTGTGGTTTCCATCCTCAGCAGGATGGACAAGAGAAAAAGGGATTCACTATTTCATGTGAAGTAGTTTGACCGTGGTGTCATTTATGTTTTACATTTCTCAGTACTTGCTCCAACAGGACATGATGCCCATCCCAGTCTATGCCTGAAATCCCCCAGTGTTCTTGGAAGGATGTGCCAAACCCTGCAGTGTTTCACATATGACAAGCAGCAGATCCCACACATGGACCAGACAGGTTCATGGGTGCTCACAGGAAAAAGCAGAAGTTGGGTTACACATGGAAAAGTTTGGAAGATGCTGTTGGAGAGGAAATTCATACTGGAGTGACTTCCAAATCATCTCCCTGCACTGCTGCAGGTCTTGGAGTGATTGGAGTGATACTATATCCAACCTCAGACAATCTCCTGACCCCTGGTTTCAGCTGGCGCTGATTTCCAGCAGACCTGGACACCAGCAAGTGCAGGGGCGATGCACAGTGAGGGGAGCACAGCTGAGATCTGGACTGTTCCATCTGCCTGTGTACCCACCATCTTTCTGTAAAAGATGGTTTGTCAGCTTAAGCATCCTGGCCAAACTCCAGCTGGAGTAATCACACATCGCCTCCCCAAATTCCCCTGGAGTTTCAGTTCAGATAAGCCACAGAGGTTTGCTTTCTGTTCCAACTGCTGCTAAGCTGGGCACCATTCAGCTTTTGCTCCACTTTATTTGTTCCACAGCTACATTTCACTGAGAACCGTCCTGAGGGGATAATGCAGCATGAAGCAGAGGGACGAGCCCTCTGCAGACATCTGCCATGCACTGAGATCTAGTTTTCACTCCAGCTGTTGTAGAGCAGCAACTTGGATCCAGGTCTTACCATCCTTCATCAAGCCCAAAAGCATCTTCACTTGGAATCTTGGACTTATATTCAGTAGCAGCCAGGTAAATTCCTAGATGGCTGATTAAACTAACTCATATTGAAGACAAAAATGTGTCTGCATCAGTGAGGCAGAAAGATGTCCCAGCTCTTGAAGGAGGATTTTACTGGGCAGCAGCAGGATGGCACCCATGACACTGCCATGACACATGAGCCACATCCTCTCACATCTAACATGGGGCATCTCTGTGGCAGGGACTCCTGACAGCACTTAAAGGGCTCATCCAAGGCCTTTATGAACACATCAGGCACAGGGATGGGCAGTTATTTCAGAGAGGGGTAACGGTGCCACAGGAGGAGGAGGAGGAGATGCCCTAAATGCTTCACTTTCCAAGAGAGGATTCAGCTCACAGAAATCTCCCCGATACCCACACTAAGAGACACATCTATAACCAAAACCCAAACAAAAACCAAAACAGTGCTAATACTCAATTTTCCAACAGCCTTGTCAGCAGTCAGTGACATCTACACCCCTGGTTCTTGCTCTCTGGAGTGTTTCCTACTAACTCAGCTGGTAGTAACAGCTTTGCAGTCCTTCTCTTTACCCAAGGCACAAATAACTTGGACTTTTTCAGTCTGTGTCCTTTGCAAACCGAGATATATCAATGTAAACCTGTCAGAGCAGTAAGAACCAAATGCAGCTGTAATTCAGGCAGTGACCACAGGAAAACCTCAAAATCTCTACTCAGCTTGATGCAAAGGGAGGATGTTACAGAGGTTTGTGCTCACCAGGCCACAGCATCAGGAGAGGTGAGACGCGGAGGACTTGGGGAGTTCACATGAGCCATGCCAGCTTCATCTGCTTCTAAACTTAGCACTGTTTGACTCCAGACCCCAGTCCAGAGGGAAGGGAATGTGAGAACAATGTCCCTCTGGCTTTGCTCACGCTGCTGCTGAAATGAAGATGACCACTGCCAAACACTGCAGTTGCTACAACAGCAGCTCATGCCTGGTATAGTTTCCATGGCTAGTAGAAATGTATCCGAGGCACATAAGGAAAACAGGACACAGCACCACCCCTTCCAGCACAGTCCTGGGGACAAACAGCTCCTCCCACCCAAGGCCCAGACCCTGCACTACAGAGCCAGCAGGTGAACCTGGGCAGTATCCCCAGAATGGGCAGTACCGCCCATACCAGCTAGGGAAAACCCTGCGGCAAGGTCAGGCACTGATGGCCTCAGCTTACTGCCCTTGAGCCCCATGACAGGGGGGAAACCAACACAACACAACACAATCTGCAACTCAGCTGTGCTGTCTCTCATTTCACCACCCTCCATGCCTCCCCCTTGTCCACGGGGAGGAGTCTCCACATCACCCTCCCCAGTGCTGTGATCTGTGCCATTAATGAAAGAGCACCCAGGCAGGCAGTCAAACCAGGGAACCTTGGCATGCAGACACCCCAGTACTGTAGGACCTCTCAGTCCCACCAAACTTAACTTCTCTTTACTTCCATCAATAGGGATGGAGTGGACACAAGGACCCCAGTGGTTTTGGGCACAAGGACCCCCACCCTTCACCAGAGATGCTCATCACATATCCCCATCAGCTCCCTCCCCAGGAGAGCTGGGATTGACACGGCTGTTGGGAGTTGTGGCTCTGCAACACGGGCTCTGGCTTCTTGGAGATGCCTTATCCTGACACCTATTGCCCATAGACAGCCACGGGCATGCTGGCTGCCACATCTGGGCAAGCACAGTCCCATGGGAAAACTCTCCTTTGGGAAAAGCCTAAAAGCCCACATACCTCAGAGGGCTTCTTCTCCTTCTGCCGTGACCAGGGGGATTTGGTATTCGGAATTTTGGAGCATCTGGAGGTGGATGTGGTGTGACCTGCAACAAGGCAACAGAGACAGGTTACCCGGGAAAGAGTCAAAGTTTTTTCCATACTTTTGTCACCAGCCCCACTGCTACAGCCTCAACCGATACTTTGGGTCAGCACTAAGAGGAAGTAACACCTTGACATGACCTTTTTTTTGCGCACTATCATCACTCCTGCTACCAACTCCGAAAGGGAATGGTGGCTAAGGCCTCAAATGTGATGGCATCACTACATTCGTGATCTTTATTTCCAACCCATTTGTGTCATTATCACTTAAATATAAGACTGTATTTGTTAGTAATAAATAACAAACTGACTATTGGAATTTCTGCAAAATAATGATGACAGTTCAGTCTTCTCTATTACGAGGACCCCTCCATATTCCACTATATAAAAATGTTTCTGTGAAGCTGCAACAAAGTAACTATCAATAGGCCTATTTAACACTGACTTTATCCTTGGAGAGCTAAATAGGAGGAAACAACGCCATGCACATAAGCAACACCCAAACACGATGGAGCCATGTACATGAGGACCTCGGGAAGGGCTCTGGCCAGGAGCTGAGCTGACTCAGGGATCAGGCTGTGGTACCACTGTGGTGGGAAATGTCTGTTCTTCCACCAGCTCAGGCAGCTGAGCCCAGGTAAATCTCACATGCCTATTTTTGCTGGCAGGGGAAGAGGCACCAGCTCACCCTGTATTTTTTACTTGCACTACTTTGCAGTGCACTTTCTTGTACTTCATAAAATGAAGACCAAATGTGGGGACATCACTTGCTTCCAAAAGACAGCTTGTTTTTTGAAGTGTCAGGCTAGATGTCATTAAAGAGGGTGCCATAAATATGAAATTCTTTATAATATTTCAGAGCATAACAGGACAAAGCCCAGAGCAAACATCCCTGCGCTGCAGCCACATGGACACACTGCTTTACTCAGCGAGCAGCTCCAAGGAGTGCAGCAGCAGCAGCTCCACAGCTTTCATCAAGAGATCAGCCACTAATTTCTACCTTGCCCCCTCCTCAAGCTAAAGTCTGATGCTACAGCTATACAGGCTTGGATAACACACCACAACTACCCTTTCCTGACAGAGGCATGAAAAAGAAGGTCACCACTCTGTTTACAACTATCCTGCAGGAGAGCATTTGTCAACAGCTTAGATATCACCTGCAGCATAAATATCCAAGCCCAACAGAGATAAGGCCATGTTGTTTAATACCATGATTAAAGATGCCTTACCCCCGAAAGGCGGCAAAGCCAGCGAGCACAGCTCGGCTCCATAAGCCTTTGAGCATCTGGGGATTAGGAGACGGGAAGTTTGGAGCACGGCTTCCAAAACAAACCCCTTTCTGAGATAGAGATGCTTCATTTTACTCTGTGTTGACAGAGCCTGAAACACCTTCTGTAGGCACAACTCAGCCTCCAGGCCCCCCAGGGCCCCAGCAGGATGGGAGTCCCCGCCGGCAGCCAAACAGCAGGCTCCTGTCGGCAGTTGTGGTGCAAACTCCACTCACACTGACAATTTTTTAGGCTAAAGCTGTGGGAACAGCAGCCAAACCCAGCAAGATCAGCCTTTCCATAACCCCCTGTAATCTCTCCATCATCCTGTTAGGAAAAGGCCCAGAAGTTTAGTGTCTTTAGTAAAGTCCCTTTCGCACTCAGATATCCAGCAGGCAGATCCTGTAAAGTGTGGAGTGCAAATTACCAGCACAGCCCAGATGAAGTTACTGTGACATTTTTAAGAAAACAAGAGCAACTAGTAAGAAACTCTGGAGTCCAGACAACGGATTAGGCTGGTGCCTCAAGGGTACTGAACACCCAAGGCACTGTGGTATGTCTGCAGTGCGTGAAACCCTGGGATAGGTGGGAGAGGAAAGTGCTCTATTTATAGCCAAAATTCAGCACATTTGCACGTTTATTGCTGAACACATGCTTCTGTGCCTTCCTGAATGAGGATGGAGTGAGGTAGATGTTGAAAAGCAAGCGTGGGCTTGCAAGTTTTGCTGGCTTGAGCCTTACCCTTTTCCCACATCCCTCTTCAGTTTGCAAGAAGGGAACAATGTGGCTCCAGTTTTACTCTGACTCCAACAAAAACTTCCCTTTCCCCCAGTACAACCCAAATCAAGAGCAAGCTAGTCTCAGGCTGCCACTCACAGGAAAGGACAACTCATCTACAAAGGGTGTTTGCTGCTTTGTTAGCAGATCTGCAATCAGCAGCTCTCCTCACCCAGACTCCTCACACAAGGGAGACACTCTCATCAGTTAAGAGGAGCCACAGCCAAGTGTTTAAAGAAATTGATATCAGCTTGTTGCTGCATTTCTGACAAACCCAGCCCTGCACACAATTCATTGTGCAGACACTTCCCAGTAAATGCAGTTTCCTCCACTCTTTGTAAAGTAATTATTCAAGCATTTTGACTGCTGGAGGTGAATCTTGTTCAAAGCTTTAAATTAAAGGCCTTACTGTCAGTGGTGTCTGAATTATCACTGCTGATGGAGTACTTGCGTCGTTTTTCTTCCATCTGTAACAAAAGAAATTGAGCATTACACTTGATGTCCAGAAAACTCATCTCAGCACCAAAGCACTGCAATCTGAGTACCTGCACACCCTCTCACCCCAGCACCAGTCAGTCCTCACCCTCAGGACAGGTAACTACCCAGAGGCTGAAAAAAAGGGAAGAAAACAACTATCACTGATTTTTTTTTTTTTTATTTTAATTGTCTCTCTACTACCTGTTTCCACTCCCAGGAGTTACAGTGGGTGCATTTGGATCACTCAGCTTTGCATGGAAATTAGTCTATGCAGGATTTGCCTCCAAAAGTCTCTTCCTCTGCAAGAGCACTGCCAAGGGAGGAAGCTCCACCACGGACCAGAAGATGCCTTACCAGGGACCGTGGTGCTGTTGGACAGGAGAAAAGATGTCCTGGGAACCACTTGTCTGAGCTGCAAAGTTGAGAAGTGCGAAGACAGAAGAATGGAAACTGCATGCTCTCGGTATGTCTGCAGGGGGAAGTACAAGCATCCCAGAGCTGAAGAGGACCCCTCTGTACCACAAGCCTGGGGTTTTACCCTCTGACTCATCTTCCCATTTAGCCGGTATCTACTTTTCAGACTTCGGGAGTATGTGTCACACAGCCCAGCCCGGAGCACTTCCCATCACTGCGCACTGCTCTGCCAGAGCTCCCCCCCGGCAGCACTGCCAGCACCAGAGCTCCCGGGGGTGAGCAAGTGGCTTCTGCACAGCTGCTGTGATTTCTCCATCCTCTCAGAGCTAAAATCACAGCAGCGGGCACCACTGCACTGATGAGGAGACCTGTTTCAAGCTCAGCTGATTTGCTTTGAGACTCTGAACAAGCCACAGGAGTGCTTGAAATCAGCAGGTTCTCCTGAACTCACCCCGTGGGAACCAAGCTCTCGGAACTCAAAGTCGAAGTAGGTGCTCCAGGAAAAAAAAAGAAGCTATTTCACCTTTTGAAGATCCAAAGTTGACCAATGTGGCTGATCAACATGGCCCCCCATACAGGGCTGGGATGGAAAGGGCTACCCATGGACCAGACAACTATCCAACAGGCTGTGAGAGCCAAAATACATCCACAGAAAACAATCTTAACCTCATGGAAATCTTCCTAGTACTTTCTGAGATATTTTCGAAAATTCTGAATGTGTTGATACATCATACCGACTATTG
The DNA here is from genome assembly GCF_965178545.1 of Coloeus monedula. NCBI lineage: Eukaryota > Metazoa > Chordata > Aves > Passeriformes > Corvidae > Coloeus > Coloeus monedula. The sequence continues at coordinate 9,821,175 of NC_138795.1, forward strand.
CTTCCACAAATGGTAAGTGGGAATGATAATGAAACACTGGCTTTGTGTGGTTTGGTTGCAGCAGGTACAAGCAGTGCACAGACTGGGATAACATGCTAGAGCACGACATTGCCCCCCAAACATCAGGAAATGTTCCACATAAGCATATAAAACCCTTGCAATAGCCGTATTTTACAACAGATGTGCTATCATAGCATTATAAGGGAAAATACTACAAAGTATCCTAAACATTTTAACTATCAGTGTTGTGGTAAGGCATTGACCTGTCAAAACATGACTTAAAACACTCCCTAAGAATATGGCAATATCAATACTTTTCCCCTGGTGATTCAAGGAGAAACAGATGTTATTAAACCAGCCTTGTTCCAAGTAGCCATTAGATTTTGCTTGGGGAAAATGAAATTGAAGATAGCTCTAACTGCAGCTTACTTACTTCTAGTGAAAATCCTACCTGAACCTTTTAAACTGGTTCCTACTGGTCTGAAGTGGCAGACAGACATCTGGAGCCCAAAGAGCAATGCTTTTACTGATTCTGGACATCCTAATCACAGAGATTAAATAAGCCAAAGCCAAGAGGGGAAAAAAACCACCTGAGCTGAAGTAAAGGAATTCTACTGATAGCCAGTGGGATTTCCCAGGTTTCCCATCTTTGCTTTTACAGCAAGACAGCATCACCGACATCACTCCCCTTGCAAGGCAGGGAAAAAGGTTTACAATCAATGCTCAGCACAGGTAGCAGGAGGCTGGCACTGATACTGGCTCTGATATATATGAGGAGATGCACTGATCGTCCCTTTAACTGAACATGGTCCCTGCACCCTGCTTCTGTCCTACACCTGCCTACAGAATTAACACACTCACTACATACCAGGATGAATTGATATTCAATACAGAAGTGGTTCATATTGCAGGTAAAAATAGTGTACTTCAGTAAATCATTTTGCCACTGTTTGGCAGGATCCAATACAGCATCCTCCAAACCAAACTGCATTAAAATTTCTGAATGGAATTCTGGCTTGAGCAAAGTACGGACATCTCTGAACAGCAGCACTGAAAGGCTGGGTAGGGGATGGCACACAAGGTACTGCATGCCTGAAGGGAGCAAAAGTTTTGGCCAAAACCAGACCATTGCAGAAAATGGCTGTGTTCCAGGCAGGGCTACGAGGATGCTGTTTCCTGAGGGACTCATCTTGAGCAGCCAAACAGTAGTAAAATACACAGCACTTAACAGAGGAACTTACTGTCGAAGGGTAATTCGGCCATTTCCCCATCTGTATCCCAGAGTTATAAAGTCTGATGGTGGCTGAGCTCCCACCACCCTTTTGGCACCCGAGGTGGCGCACGGGGGGACCCACTGCCCACATCCCTCCCAGGGCTGGAGCTCCAGCCCCCACAAGCTCTCAGGAGCAATTCAGTTGGTGGATTACTGAGCAACTTAAGTCCCCACAAAATATGGTCTCTGCTCCAAAATTAATCTTTTGTTTACATTAGAAGTTAATTTCACCTTTAACTGACCCATTCCCCACATGGCATCATTATTAAAGTCATAAACAAATACCAAAAAAATTTGTAATACTTTGAAAAGGTCACTGTTAGGTCAAACTTGGCCCAAAATCTAGGTTTTACAGAGCCAGAAACCAAGTGAAAGGTTTCTGTGTAGGCTTGCTTAAAAAATTCAAACAGAAACAGATGTGGGTTTCTTTTGTAAACAAATGAACATCCCCCTGAAGTGTCTGCAACTCAAATCCACAGGCATAGCCCTGGCTAATGCCTGGAAACCAAAAAACTGAACTGCTTGCAAACCAACACATGTTTAGCATCGCCTTTGTTCAAGCTGAGAAAGGCAGATAAATGCTAAACCAAGGAAGATGATGGCCCTTCATCAGCCTAAACAAATGTAAATCACTATGTCCTTGGACAAATTAGCACCAGGATTGGTGTTAAAATGGAGATGATGGCCTGAGGCTGGCTGGTCCTGCCTCACAGCAGGGGAAGGTTGGAAAGGAGCTCTTGGGAATGCAATTTTGCCCAGCCCATGCAACCTGGGAGAGGTAAAGGCAACAGTACTCCTGGCACACAGCGATGCCTGTGCCCAGATCCTGAGCTCAACTGGGCACACTGCCAGGGACAGACACCCGCTCCCATCCACACTAAACCAAAATGCCTCATCCAGCCTTCAGCCAGCACAGAAATCTTCCTCTGCGGACCCCTCCACCAGCCCTGTGCTCTGGGGAACCCCCTGGTGTTTCCCAGCTCCCTGCAAACTCTTCTGCACATCAAGTCCACGTGGGATTTGGAGATTTTAGTGGCATCCCAGCACCCTGTGCAGGGGCTGTTTCCAAGAATAAACCATTCTGAATTGTGGGAAGCAAATAGAGAAATTCATACATGCCTGTACTCCCCACTTCCACAGGGAACAGGCACAGAAACCTGCATAAGTTGCAGCAAAAAAAAAAAAAAAAAAAAAAAAAAAAGGAAAAGTATTGGGTCATCACCTCTTCCCAGCCTCCCCGCAGGTTGAGGGATGCGCCGTGCTCGGTCCCCGCGCCGTCACCTCTGACGCTGTGAGCAACCCCGGCTGAATGATGCGCTCTGTTTGTGAGCTGCAATGAGACTGCAGAAAAACCACTTCCCTGTTTGTTCTGCCAGCCCAGAAATAGGAACACAAACAGAACATAGTGCCCCCAGCGGCATGCACACGGCTCCGGCCACCGACCCCGAGCCGGGGACCCCTGTCCCGGACCACTCCCGGTGCCCGTGCCCGCAGGATGACACCGAGCCATGGGGCTGCTCCCAACGCATCCCCTCAGCGCTTCCCCTCTGCCTTAAATGTGTTTTTCCCTCTGTCTAGGAACACCAGCCAGTTGTTAGAAAGTGTAATAAGAAGGGTGGAGGGCTGGAACATCCCAGTCTGTACACCGTGGGAGGATTGTCCTCGTCCCATTGCCTTTTCCCATGAACAAATTCTGGAGCCAAGTGCTGCTACAGGAGGCTCTGAGAGAGCAGCAGCATCCCCCAAATTGGCACAGTCCCAGTGTCACAGTAACAGAAGAACAAACTTTTGGACCAAGGGATGCACAGCAGCAGTGCCCACATGACCCTCAGCAAATCATGGTGCTCAGCCCCCACATCTGGGAGGAAGCTTTTTTTAACCTCCCTGGTAGCCCTGCAAAGTGTAAGTGCTAAAGGGCATGATCCTGGTACCCAGAACAACCATTTCTGGGGCAGCAGAAGCCTGCCCCTGCCTGCCAAGGCTCGTATGTCCCTCACCTCCTCTACAGGCTGCTGCCAGCCCCAGCTTTCCAGCAAAAACTCAGGTGCCCTGGTGAGGAGCAAGCGATCCCTCCTCTCCTCCACACCAGCTCTGCTGTCTTGGCTCCCTGGGGCAAAATTTAACCTCATTTCAATTTAAAACAAAACAAGCCCTCACTTACTTCCTGTGCTTTGCCTTTCTCCACATTACAAGGGGACTTTTTTGTCTTTACTACTCACGTTTATAACTTTACTTGCCTCTTCTGACTCGTTACCTTCTAATTATCTATTTTTCTTTAGCAAGCCCAGACAGAGCACAGGTAATCAGAAAGGTTACTGAGGGCACTGGGGCCACCCCTGCCTTCGGAGGGGAAGGTGCAGGCAGGGACACAGGGCACGAGGAGGGATATCGGGCACAGCTTCAATGCCCACGGATATCGGGCACAGCTTCATGCCCACAGTCGGCTGCCCCATCCTGCAGGTCTCTAGAGCATCAAAAACTCAGAGGAAATCAACAGGAGCTACAAGCACTCCAGGATTCGTAAGAAAACCCTCAGAAAAGTAAAGACCTGATCTGAAGGACCACCCACCCACCAACTTTCACAACTTGGGTGTCAAACACTACCAGCAGCTATCAATACTTTAAAGGAATTGCATCTCCTTGCCTACAGACCCCTTAACGTGTACCCTCCTTCCTTTGCTCCAAGCCTACATTTTTGAACATCAGCCTCAATTTTCCTAAGAAAAGCAAATTTAACCTTCGATTTAACCTTTCTGCAAGCTATTTTTACTTTATCTCAAGCTTATTTTAACCCCAGTAGCCAATAAATGCTTAAAGGTCAAACACCATTCCTAAAAGCCGGGCGCCTTACCCCTGGGGAGAAGGTTGAGATCACTTAATTTTTTTTCCCCCAAGGAAAATCTCCTCTTAAAAATGTCCCAGCGGTCGGAGGGTCCTGGCTCAAGCCCTTCAAAACAATTTTCATTGTGGGGGCTGAGAAGGCACTGAGAATTTTCCCTGTGAATGCCATAGCCTCCTTCTCTTCCCACTCAAAAAGCGCTCGAAATGTACAGGTACGGAGAGAGCGGACTTTTTTCCCCCCTAACTGCAGTCGAGGTTGACAATTCAGCAGCCTCCCGCCTTTGCAGCGCTTTCCAACTTCCAGCTCGCTGCTCCCACCCCGGGCGCGGGGCAGCCGGGGGGGCGCTCCCAGCCCCGCATCCCGACTGGGAAGCGGCTCGGCAGGTGGGGAAGGGGCAGCAGCGCGGCGGGGGCAGCGCGGGCACCGCCGGCTTCCCTGAAGGATGCGAGAGGGAGCCTGGGGAGGGGGCAGGTGGCCGGGGAGAGAAGGGGGGGCAGCCCGGGGGGACAACGGCGCGGGGGGACGCGGGATGTTTTCCGGCGCGGGTGATGCCGTGGGGGAAAGCGGCGGCGCCTCCGGGCCCGGCAGCCCCGGGACCCAGCGGCGCGGTGCGGCGGGGGAAGGCGGCGGGGAAAGCCCCGCGGTGGGGAGGGAAGGGGGGAGGAAGGGGAGGGCAGGCGGGAGCCGGCAGCCGCCACGCCCCCGGGCACCGCCATCCCGGCCCCGCGCAGTGCTCCGCGCCCGCGGCCCCGCCGCTCCCGACCGCGCTGCCCGGCCCCGCGCTGCCGCCCGCCGAGCCCCCGCTGCCCGCCCGAGCCCCGCGGGGCGCCGGGGCGTCCCCTCCTCTCCCGGCGGGCAGGGCAGGGCGCGGGGCCGCTGCCGCAGTCATTAATTCGGGGAATAAAGAGGTGAAGCGGCGAATCGAGCCTTGAAAAGTTCTTGTTTACGTCCCCGCCGCCTCCCTCCCGCACTTCCAAAGGAGAGTGACCACCGTGCGCCATCCGCCCCGGGAATGCTGCACATCCCCCGCCCGGCAGCCGGGGGAGGGAGGGAAAAAAATAAATAAAAAAAAGGACAGAAATACAGCAAAAGCAGGGGGAGCTGCAAAATAACCATCCGCTGCAAACCCAGCCCGCTCCCGCCGCCACCCCGCCGAGCCTTTACCTTGGCCAGGAGTGTCCGCCTGGAGTTGCGCCGGTCTCTGGGGTGACGGGCGGGAGGAGGCGGGGACGGGGGATGCTCCCGCAGTCCCCGGCCGGGAGAGCCCCCTCGGCGGCTCAATCCGGTGTCATTGCCGGGGCCGCGCCGCCCGGGCCCTCCTTAGGAGCGTCCGCCCGGTAACTCCATGGATGCGGCCCCGCTCCCAGCCGAGATGGCCGCTCCGCCGCGGCCGGGCGAGCCCTGCCCGCCTGTTTCTCTTTCTTTTTCACCCCGCACTTCCTCCGGCGCTCCGCGCCCCGCCGCCGCCCGGGCTCCGGCTCCGGCTTCGGCTTCGGCAGGGAGGCGGGGAAGCGACTTTCGGAGCGGGGACGGATAATGGTGGCGGTGCTTCCACCCCCCCCACCCACCCCCCCCCGCCTCGGCCGCCCCAAATCTTCAATTTCTTTGCCTTCTCCCCTCCCCGGGCGCCGCGGCAGGGCCAGGTGCGGGCAGCGCGGGTCCCATCGCGGGCCGCGCCGCCGCCGCCGCCGCCCGCCCCGCGTCACCCCCCCGCCGGCCGCCGGGGCCCCATGGCGCTGCCCGGAGCCCCAGCGCCGCTCGCCCGCAGCCCCGGCGCCCCGCAGCCGTCCCGCCGCCCGGCCCTGCACACGCACTCACACTCGCACACACTCACGCTCTCCTCCCCCCCGCCCGCTCCCCCTCTCCGCGCTGTGCACACGCGTACACGGGGCCGCTTCGCCAACCTTAAAAAAAAAAAAAAAAAAAAAAAAAGCTTATACTTAAAAAAAAAAAAAAAAAAAAAAAAAGGCTTTTGGCGCCATATTAATGACGTACTTAAAATTTGCCATTTCTCCTGCGTCAAAAAGACGGCTCTTGCCCACCGCGGGGCGGGCGGGGGCCGCTGTGCGGAGCTGCTCCCTCCCTTCCGCACCCGCGTAGCAAAGTTCCACGGCCGCGGGGCGTGGGAACCGCCGGGGCGGGGGGGTACGCGGAGCCTCCGCGGCGGCACCGCGGCCGCTCCGGAGGGGCGAGGAGCGGCGGGGCTGGGGATGCGGTTGCAGCAGAAGAGCCCCTCCGACTCGTGCATGTGTGTGTATATGTGTGTTCCCCCAAAAAAACTTAGCAGAGTTTCCGCGGAGAGGTGCGGAGCGGCGCGGTTGCCGCCTGCCTCCGCGCAGGGTGACCCTGCTGTGCGCTCCCCAGACGAGTGTTTTGGGCTCTGGGTGGTTCAGGACTGCCTGTTGCCAGCTGCTTTCCGCAGGATTAAAAACAATGACAGCAGTGTCGTCGGGATAGAAACGGTTTCTTAAATTAAAATAATAAAAATAATAATAATTGGAGATAGAGCATACATCTTCCCCAATTCCCAGGGGCCCTACAGAAGTTGGCTTGCACTGTTTTAAACCCTTGCTGCAGAAGATTAAAATTCAAGTTATTGACTCTTTCAGTGACAATCTGCCATCATCTCTTAGGATTCGTTAAGCTGGTCAACTCTAAAACTGTGAATTCCAATTCTAAGCCAGTAGGAACTGGAGCTACCATAGCCAGATGCTCCCCACCGTACGACTCTGTAGTGGCTCCTTATAAATTACCAAACTTGAGTTAATTAGGCTGCATCTTTCTGCCTTGGCAGCCTGTGCTGGATGTTTTCTGAATGTTCCAAGTACTTTGGCACTTCCAAGGATGAAAACAGTAGGAGGAGAGCATCACTTTGGTCATTCTTGGGCTTGCTGTGGTTCTTAGGACTAACACTGGAAATAGGGTCTTGAAATTTGGTATGAAGTAATCTTTTATGGCCTTTTAGATAAACCCACCCAAATAACTCATGTTACTGGGTTTTGAAGTGCAGCTCACTACACAGTAATAAACATGCCCAGTTCTGGCAGCTGAAATCTCTCAAGATGCTGCTCTTGGGGGCACCTGCTGCTTCAGGTGCTCAGAGCCTTCTCAGCAGCCTCCCAGGGAACAGGAAACATCAGCTCCTGGCTAAAAAGCCTTTCCTGGGATTACAGGAGCAACGGGATTCATGAGCACAGCCCCTGTCTTTAAGTCCCTGACAGGACTTCACCTTCACCTACAGATCCTACCTCATCTACAGCACAGGCTGCCTTAAGGGATATTGTGAAGGTCACTGTGTTACCTGGTCCGGACATCAGAAGTGTCCAAAGTCAGGCATTCCATACCAATTTCTGTAGATTTTCTTGTGCACACATACTCTAATGCACTTCTTAGTTACACTGTCACATTCTGATCTCTCTGTGACACCTGCACATTGCAGATCTGCTCTGTAAGTCAAAAAGGAAACCAATTTTAGCCAGATCCTCATCTTATCTGCATAACCAAAGACTGCCTAAGGAGCGATGCAAGGGCTGCAAGACACAGGCTGTGACAAAAGGATAAAACTCTCCCAAAGAAACAGGTTCTTTCCGTGCCCTTGCCACAGGCTGTGTAACACTAACAAGTCATTAACCCAAACTTTTGGCTTCTGATAGCTGTATTGCCCACACTGCGGGTGCATAGCTGGAAACCTTTAGCCTGAATTGCTGACACCCATCTTTGTGCAGCTGGAAGCAGTGGGTGCTGTGCTTGCATGTATGAAGTGCTGTATCATGTTAAATACTCTGAAAACGCAGACGTTATGCTTTTCAGATGGAGTACCCTGAATTAGTCAAAACTGACCTTAATCCATCCACGTCTCACTCTCACCCATCTTTAGAATGAGTGTTTGGGGAGGATTAATGAAGGTGCTGAAGCACTGAGGCAGTGTAGTGGAAAGTGCTATAGAAAAAGCCGTGAGGAAATTAATAATTCTGTCTTTCGAGGAACCTGCAGGTCCCTGCTCTGGTCCTGTACAGCATGCTACAGCCTTACCCCCCTCTGGGCCATTTCTCCAGGATTTCTGGAGTACACTTCTAAAGAAAGTCACAGCATGGCATGGTAGGTCCATGGCATGCCTAGTTGCAACCTCAGTACATTTTTACCATCCAGAACATGAGCACCTTGCTCTGCTTTGAAAACTGCACGGAGAAATACTGGTGCTGTATTTTCTATTGCTGTGAAATCCAAAAGTGGTCAGACATGTGAATAATGTGCTGAATAATGTGCTCTGCCTAGGCTCATGTGCTGAACAATAGGCATTGCTGAGCCCCTCGCTGACCATCTCACTGCACACACACCAACGCAGAAGGAGAAGAGTATCTGAACATGCAATTAAAGTCGTGTTCTGCTTTGACAAAAGGATGTAGATGAAGTTGCACTGACAAGAGTTCGGACATTTCTGTTTTTGTGTACTCCCCTTAATAGATTTTTGGCTACCATATATGCACTCTTAAACACAGCTTGTGTACAAATGCATAAACGTGACACACACAGAGACAGCACTTGATGGATGGTTCTCCAGAAAGGTCATGTATATGTTACATACAACACTCAGTTTACATAGTATGACATTTATGTAACACTTACGAAGAGCTTTGACAGGCTGTTGTCAGTTGGCATTTGCTAAGAGAGGAAATAAATCTAATAATAAAAACAAAAAAAAAGCATTTTGGAAGAAACAATACTGCACAAATCCTTTAAAAGGACAGAATTGTCTGCACAACAAAGGCTTGGCTGATTGATGCTAAAATAAGCAGTTATGCAACAAGTAAGAAATACGATCTCCAGGGAAGAAACCAGCAACATTTCTCTTTCATCTTCATTCACCAGTGCTTATTTTCGCAAACCTGAAAGGAAAAATATAGGCAGTCTTTCGATGATGAGCACTCAAGTAGAATTAACAGATGTTTTGAAGTGAAGGACAGTCTCTGTGAGTTTTGTATGAGTTCTGCAGAGTTAAATCCCATTACTAACCCTGAGTTCCCCAAAATGCTGCAGAGCTGTCACCTCAAGGCTGCTTTCCCACCTTGGGGGAGCATTGTGCTGGAGTGATTAGGTGTGAATACCTGGATTTTAGGGGTGAATTGGCTCACCTTAGAGCTACAAAAGTGTTAAAGCAACTTCAGGAGAACAAGCATATGAAATAGTTCATCTTCAACACTTTGGTTTAAAAAAACCTCTCAGTAAGAGTTGAGACCAGTGAAAATCTCAGTGCAGGAAAGAGAGAAGGAGGAAAGCCCAGTTGCCACGTTGGCATCAAATTTGATTACCATAGTACAGGAGCACCAGACGGATGGGACAGGTCCATGGGAGTGCAAGTAGTCCCCAAAGAGAGCAAAAATCCACTGTCATTTTGAAGGCAAATAGAAACATTCTATTTTCTGACATTAGCTAGTGAAAAAAACACGAGGGAAGCTCAGCTCCCTTAGCCCATTCCTACTGCAACACCCATCCAGCCCTGGTGCTGGGTGTGGGAGGACCACCATGGAGTAGGGAGCTGCTCCAGTGACAGAGAGCTCCTGGAGATCCCTCAGAAACATCACACTGCTTGAAAACAGCACAGGAGACACATAGCTGCTATTTTCCTGCCTTAGATGCCTTCTTTTGAGGCCTCTGGTTGCCAGAAGTCATCAAAATAACCTCATGGCTACTTTAATTCCTTTCAAGGACGAGGGCAGTGCACAGTCATTCCAGGAGGGGAACAAAAGGTGATAAAAATCTTGCTCCATCCATATTCCAGCTGGGATCATCCAATATCCCAGCTATAGTCAAGATATTTAGTTTTTATTAAAATATGTATTAATTTGGAGAGGAGTAAGCAGATGCAGCAGAAGGAAAATGAACAAGCTCTGTTCTAAATTACAATAATAATCATTCCCATCTTCGAGAATGAACTACGACAGATCAAGGGAGAGATGGCTGCTATGGTCATTATATAAACTAATCCCTTTTCTTTCTTATTCATTCCGCATAATTCTTTTCCTCTCTGAAGCTAAGGAAAAACACTATACTTACAGGAGAAAAAATTTGATTTGGCAGATCAGTCGATAGTGAGATTTTGTTTGCTGTCTCAATTGCCTTCAGTAGCTGGAAAACTGGTATCAAAATAAACTATAAATTAAAAAAAAAAGTAGATATAGCCCTACAAATGTCCATCCCTTGACAGATAGCTCAGTAATTCTCTCTGTTCTAGCAACAGCTGCTTTAATATCTTTCAAAGAAATGGCAGCCTCACTCTGTCTGAAGGGATTACCTTTAAGGAATGCATCCATAAGTGGCTTTGTGCAAAGATACGTTCTTGTGGGGTTTGCACTGCATTTTTTCTGCCAAATTTCAAGATTCCTTTTTCGTTGTTGTTGCTGTTGATTTTCCTGTTTTCTATAAGTTTGCTGCTATTGCTTAATGCATCTAATACATCCCACATTTCATGCATTCCCCAGACTGGAAGAGCTGGGGCTTTTAGAGGGCTTTTAAGGGTAGATTGGGGAAAATGAGGACCATCAGTGGTCAGGCGAACAGCTTCCTGTGACAGGAGAGCTGCTGTAGCTCCTCCTGTGTCAGGGGGATCCTGGGGCATCTCAGCAGACCACTGCACCTCCCTTCTTGGCTTTCTTTCCTTTGCTGCCTTTTTGCTGCCTTTTCACACTTCCCACACACGATGCGGTGAGGGGATAATGCAGCTCCTTGGACCACGTAGGACTTCATGTGAAGACATTTGACTGCTACAGGCAAAACTCTGGTTCTGGGTGATGGGTGGTGAAAACAGAAGTAGATTTAGAATAATTCAGTTGGAGGGGACCTACAAGGAACATCAGCTTGGGTTCAGCTGCCTCAGTAGGTCTGCTCTCCCTCGTGAAAGGCTATCCCACAGGCAGGACATGCCATTGCAAGCCCTTGTCCCGCCCATTCCCACCCCACAACCTAGGAAAGATCCACCGAGGTGTAAATGCCATCGTGTTGTACTCCCTGAGCAGGCCAGCAGAGCTTTCCTCCTCCTGCAGGTGTCCTGGCTTGGGAGGGAGGTTCACAGTCCAGTGCAAGCGCGTGTCTTCCTACCTGCAAATCCCACCACAGAACATGCAATTATTCTCCCAGTTCAAAAAAAAATGAGAGACATTAATGATCCCAGTCACAATTCAATGCACCATTTGAGTGAAGGGTACATATGCTAAACAATACATGCATCAGGACTGCATTAATCCACATTTTATATGGATTCCCTCTAGACATTCAGTTTATAACCAAGCTGGCTATTTCCCTGTATTTCTCTGGAGTTGGAGGGTGTGAAAAAGACATTTCCATTTCATTGACTAAGTTCCCAAGGGGAGAGTTTATGAAAGTGCAAGTGCATAATTTACTGCCTGACAGGATGAAGATGGTATCTGATTTTCAAAAAATAGTGTACCCTGAAAAACAAAATTGCTAGAACAGACATTTGTTTTCCTTAAGTACCATATTTTAGGAGCATTTAATTTAGCTTAGAAGCACCGTTAAAAATATATGCATTGTAAATTGCAGCTGTATAACACGATATTTATCAGATAATGTCACTGAATAGTCTCCTGTTGCAATATAAATGCCAAGGCATTTATAGAAAATAAATGTTGAAGTAGTGAGCTTTCTTTTCAAAGTGGAAAACCATTATCTCATCTGAAAGTCATAAATAAAATTATGAGGGTTTGCTTACAGGGTTGGTTTTAAGCATAGGGGGGCTGACATGGACACACCAAGTTCATCCATCCATCCATCCATCCATCCATCCATCCATCCATCCATCCATCCATCCCATCTCCCAGTCAGAGGAGCAACACACCTGGCATGGCTCAACTGGTACATGAACACAAAAAATATGTGTCTAAAATAACTTTTACATACAAGAAGTGGCTGGATGGATGGACAGCTGATTCACTGACACGTCAGCAGGACACACCACACAACAGCACCCAGGTTTCTGGGCCACATTCAGGAGAAAATACGTCAATCCTGGTAGCTCCTTGCGGAGGAGATCCCACACTGAGCATTTCCCCTCTGTGAGCACTGAGGACCTCTAGGCTGTGCGCCATATTAGTGAAATGTCACAGCAACAAGAGCATGGAGACATGTTAGATCACCCATTCTGTCGTCTCCTGGGGTAGGGTTACAGCCATTCTGCAGAGGATGTACCAGCTACTGATTTGAATTTACCTTTTCCCTTTGAAAGTAGCCACTCTTCACTAGCCGTTCCAGACTGCTGAGCAGCCCCACATCTGTCTGAGCTCCATGGATGAGCTTTGGTGAGCTCCACAGATGACAGGCAACCATTGAAACAACAATTCTTGCATGCCAGGACTTTAACACATTGTATATGCAATGCATACCCCCTTACAGTGGTTATAATCTTCAAATCAATCCTACCTGGCAGTGGAAGTTTAACATTAATGACTTTCTTATTATGGATGGAAAAACCTTTCAGAGCTAATGAGCAGAAACAAGATCACTTGCTCCTAGCTGAGGAGGTGACTCCGCGGTCACGACCAACACTTGGAGCAGAGCTGTAAGTGCTTGCTTTAGCACAGCCCGAAGAGTTGGTCTGGCAGGTTACACTGCCTCTGCCTTTGGAACTGAGACCTGGGTTCAGAGAATGCTTTAAGGTTCTCAGCTCCTTAAAATAAAGATACCAGGAAAAGGTTCTTCACCCAGAGGGTGGTTGGGCACTGGAACAGGCTCCCCAGGGAGGAGGTCACAGCACCAAGCCTGATAGAGCTCAAGGAGCATTTGGACAACACCCTCAGGTACATGGTAGGATTTCTGGGGTTGTCCTGTGCGGGAGTTGGACTCGATGAAGTATGGGTCTCTTCCAACTCAGGGCATTCTATGAACACTATCAGCAGGGAGGAGGCAGCCACCCATCACCCTTCCCTGCAACAGGAGCTGGGGCTGTGGTCCCAGGGGAAGCCTTGCTCTCCCCAGCCAGGGACAGCTGCCGAGGTGTGAAATTGGGGGGGTTCAGTTTAATTTTATCTTGACAGCCAGGAGAAAACAGGACTCGACCAGTTACACATTTAATTTCCAAGCTGGTCCCGAAGGGCAGGAGGAGCGGTTGAGCCAGCGAGGGTGAGCTCCTGGCCCAAGCGTGCCAGGCATCCCGCAGTGCCCTGGGGTGGTGGCATCTGCCCTGGCATACCTCAGGGAGCAGCAGCCGCAAGCCTGGCTGCTGGAGGAAAAATAAACAACTACAGTGAGTCACAAAGGCAAGCAGCATATGACGGGGACAGGTACTTATGCAAATAAACTGTTAACACCCAGCCAGACAGAGCTGATAAGCCTCCTAGGCCAGCTGGAGGCTTCTTCATCCTGCTGCGGGGAGGCGGAGGAAAACAGCTCTAGGACAACAATAGAAACCGAAAAGCAAGAGCAAGGCAGCTCTGGAAAGGCTGCACGGGGATGCCTGGTTTGGGTACCAATCTGCTGCACCCTGCCATGCCAGTGTGTCCCTGGGCTGCTCTGCTTCCAGAAGCATCCTGCCGTGCCAGCGTGGGTTAGTCTGTGCCGTGGTGCTCGTCACTGAGATCTCCTGGGGGTGCTGGGTGCCTGCCAGGACACGTTTCCCCCCATGCCCACGGCAGCAAGGTACTCCATTCTGAGCAAAGTTTGAGATTTGTGAGGTTGTGGAACAGGGGGTGGTGCATGGGGAGCTGCCTTCCCGTTTGGAATACTCCTGTAATTCTTCCCCCTGCCCTCTCAGCTGACCAACCCCCTCAGAAGCATGAATGAGTGGCAAATTATCCTTCTGCAACACTGCTGGGGATCCCCCCGGAAGCTTCATATCTGGCCTGGCTGGGCTGCTGATAATCAGATAGAGGGGTTTAAAATAATGAAGCCTAAGCAGCTGAAATCCAAACTGGAATAGGTAATGGGGTCAGAAAACAAACACTGCAGCCCGGGCACAGGCGGGGGCTCTGCAGGGCACCACACACTCCAGGTGGGCTGAGTTGGGAGCTGTGTTGCTTCCTCAGGATGCTGCCCAAAAACCAGTGTCCCAAGCCCTGCACTTCTCTGGTAGTGGGAAAGCTGTGCAAAAGACCCCAAATGTTTCACAGGGAGTCTTGAGAGCCTTCTCCCCCCATTGCAGCCATCACCAAAAGCCTGAGTTGTAGATGAAAGGATTTTGCTGCCCCAGAGCTCCAATAGTCCCAGTCCCAGCAGTGCCAGCAGCTCAGAAGATGTGGGACACCTCCGTGCTCCTGCAGCATCATCACCCACTCCTGGTTCACGGGTCCCCATCCCAAGCTGGCTCTGCCAACACCTCCACCTGCCTTGTCTGTGGGCAGGGAAGAGGGGGCAGAAGCACCAAGGAAAGGGAGAATTATAAGTTTAGGGAATTTGTTTTGCCCGCTGCTCAGATTTCCAGCTTGTTTTAATGACGTAATGCTCCAATGGTGAGAAGCCAAAGTTTGCCCTTCCTGTGGCTGTCCCTTAGGAAAAGCATATTACTGCAATGTGAAACTGAAAATTGAAACAGGCTGGTGCTTCACCAGAGAAAAGGCCTCTCCCTTTTCCCTATTCAGTGAGGCAGGGATGAATGTTGTGAGGTTGAAAGAAAAACTGAAAAAGCCTTTAATTAATCCCTGGAGGCTAAACCCTGCCAGATATGGACAGGATTTCTCCTCTGCCTCCTTTTCAGAGCAAGAACATGAAGCTGCCTTCCTGCTGCAGCTCTTTCCGGGGGATTCTCAGGTCTCAGAGGAGGATCCAAAGCATTTTCCAGAGCTTTTTTTGTGGAGAGAATGGCTGCCAGGGAAGCCTCATTGCTGTCCCAGGACAGTGAGGAGACAGGGAGCCCCTGCTCAGACTTTTGGAAGCTTTCACCTGCTGGGAGGAAACTTTCTGAGTTCAAGGTCAGGTCTGTTTGTCTTCCCTCCTGACAGACGTAAACTGTTATGCAATATTCAGGAAGTCACTTTTATCAGACTCAATTCAATTTCTAAGATTAAGAGCACGGAAAAACAAATACTAGTGCTGGATGGAAAGTGCTGGCACTAACCAGTCCAACACTGTTTGGACAAGGATTGCTAATAGGGTATCTCTTATTTCCACAAGTCAGTAGAGGCAGGTTACAAAATATGCTGCTTTTTATGGGAGGCTGATGATGAGGAGGAGGAAAATTAACTGTTGCTTAGAGGGCAGAAACCATAGCGAAGTTTTTTTGGAGAGCAACTTCTGTGTTTGCTACTGCAGCATGTGGGAGCATCCCAGGGTGTAAATTCGGGGCTCAGCCCCTGGCAGAGGGCAGAGGACTGCACTGTTAACAGTACCAGTGCTGGACACCTTTGCTTGGCTACAGCTGCCCTGGTGCCTGGCAGGGGTATGGCTGCAGGACAGGTAAAGGCTTTGCTCACAAAAAACTCAATGTGCAAGGGAACAGACAAAATATAGAGCATGTGCAGTTTTCACAGGGATCATCAGCTGGCACAGCACAACAACTTCATTCAGAAAATGTACTGGGAGAAGGCACTGGAGAAAAGGAATCTTAACTTGCAGAGGGAAAACTGTCCTAAGCAAGACCCAAGCTGATCCGATGATCCAGAAGTCCTAGGGTCCTTAAAGAAAAACAGAAGGAACTGCAATGGAGGAGGATGGATCATTTGATCTGTGGAGCTCCATGCCAGGGATCACACCAGCCCCAGCCCAGAAGACATACCTGCTTTCATGACACTTTTTGCAAACAAGGCCCTTATAAAGTTTCAATCATCACCCCTATTGAGACTAGTTCAGTGCTTTCTGTTGGTATAGGAAAAAATGTTGAAATTTAGCTTCCAGCACTGTAAACTCCCTTAATTCAGTACTGTGTATATAGATATTATACACAGAGAAAGTTAAAATGTAGAAATAAGGAGCTCGGGAGTTTGGTAAAAGCTAAAGGAGAACCTGAGGTTTGAAAGAAAACCATTAGCAATAGCAGATTTGTGAGTTCAGCTGTGGGAAGGACCACAAAATCCTAGCACATGCTATATATCTTCTTTTTATTGACTGCTTTGTGGGAAGCTGCATTTCTTGTTGGAGTTGGGAGCTACAGCTTGCACTCTGTGTTGATTTTGATTATAGAGTGGTGGTAATTAAACCTCTGGAGCATTAAGTTACCATTTTAACCAAATGCCTGCATTTTATCTTGATGGGAAATTGGGAGTGAGACTCAGATTTTCACAGTAAATAAAAACTGTTGGCTGTTTCACAGATAATCCTTTTCCTCAGCTTATGTATGAGAAAATCCTCCTTGGTACAGTTTCTTCCAGCCTTTTGCAAAGGCACACACTCCTTGAAGAAGCTCAGCAGCAGCACTGCCAGGTTCTGCACACTGTTCATCTTGTAAAATAATAATTATAATCATAATGTGCCTCCTTAATGACACTTTTAATCCAGAGACCAGTATTCTTATCTCCATGTAAGCAAACAGAAGCATGCAGAATTTTGCTCCAGTGATATAAGTGGCCAAGGTCAAAGTCAGGAGTTACCCAGCACCCAGGTTCAGTCTATCAGCAATATCCACTGCCTGGCTCTGAGGTGACGCTCTTATCTACAGACAGATAGGGAAGGTGCAAATCTGGTTAATTCTTAGACAGTTCTGTGTTGACAGGCACAGGTCTGCCTTGCTGCGCACCTGTAGCTTAGGAATTGGCCATTACAGCCATTTCAGGTTGTTACTTTCACTGAGTACGTGGACAAGTGACTGAACCAGGTGAATCCCTTAAATCCACTATTTTATTGCAATTAACAGCAATATTGCTGAAGTAAGACTGAGATGCTCAGCAAAAGGCTGTGAGGCCGCAGTGTGCACTGGCTGCCTTCCGTGCAGGCAGGGGCATTAAGTGCTCTGGAGATCAGTGATTCTGATAATAAACAGTTGCTTGTGCAGAGGATTGGGCTCAGCCCTTTCAAAGCGCAGCCGTTGCCACAGAATCTTTCATCCTCTGCTTTCGGAGTAAAGTGCATCCTCCCTGCCCAGAGCAGCAGCAGGTTTACCACGAAATGCTTGCAGGGTTTGCCGTCTGCAGAGGCAGGTATTACTCACCCAGTGGCTCCTCATGCAAATGAGCTGCTGTCACTGGGATAGCAGAGCCAGGAGCTGGAATTGAGGCTGCTAGAGATGCCCGTCTGTGCGTGCCACCTGAGACCAGGGACAGCCACAGGATTCCTTTGGGACCATGTTTCTCAGCAGACAGTGTTCCTGCAGATCTGCAGGTTCACTGGTCACACTGGAGCCCCGGGAGCTGCATCTTTTGGTGGGGACCAGAGCCTGAGACTGCATCACTTCACCTTCACTATCACTCCCCCTCCAGCCATTTGTTGAGAGGAAATGTCTGTCACAGCACATGGGGGCAGGTACAGAGACTCCTGCACACCTCAGGAGAGCTCCTGGCTGCGCAGCTCCCTCAGGGAGAGCTCTCAGGAGGAGATGCCTCAAGCACACAGAGCTGCTCCCTCCTCAGCAAGGTCACATGAACTCAGGCATGGTCTGTGTCACCTGCCAGAGATCAGGAGCAGCACTGCTCCTCAGCGTCCCACCCCATCTTCATGAGGAGTTTGGGATCTCCTGGTGGAAACCCAAGCAAACCCTGAAACAAAGTTGTGATGGAGGCTTCTCTAGATAGAAACACAGTTGCTGCTGATGTGGTTGGGAACTCAAATAGAGTAGGGCAGCTTCCAATTCGAAGAGGATCACAAAGAAGTCACTTATTTTGGAGAAACCTTGAAGGAGTACAAATTATTCTATTCTTATCTAATAAAAGTAATGAAAACTGAAGGAAGTATTGCTACTGATGCTACTGGATCCAGGATTTCACACCTTCTTCCTATCATACCATGCTGAGATATGATGCCCTCCAAGTGTAACTGATAAATCCCTCAACCAATTTCCAACTGTTCTATATCCTGGTTTTATACTCTAACACAAACAAAACAAAACAAATCAATATAAACCCCTCATTTTTTTCCAAACCAAGCAAACTAAGGAAGGAAAACAGATCTACTTAATGTTTCTAGATGTAAATATTTAGGGTAAGAGAAAGAAAAAGCTGATTATCTTCTCCATTTGACAGGACAAATATAAAAGCATCTTCTTTGAAAGATTCATCTAAGCATTATTCTGCATCCTGACATTAAGGGAAATGTTGCCTGCTTGCATCTTTTCCCAGGAATGGTAAACCGCTCTGGTGGTTTGGAAAAACTTAAGTAAGAATCTATTTTTCAATTATTTTTCTTTTTTTCCAGAGACCACTGCCATTCTTTATTTGAGTGATGGCCAGAGTTATAAAGGATAAGCCACCACAAGACAAAATTTTCTCAGAATATTTTTCTGCTATGAACTTCTGGAAACAGCGAAAGAAACCAAGTTTGTGTGAAGCTGGTGTCCCATCAGGAAGAACCAGGCTGGATACACCCACAGTCACCAACATTATGTGACACCAGGTAAGTTACCAGAATCAGTAATGATATAAAAAACAATCCATTAATCAAAAAATAAATTGGGGAAATACCCAAATAACTCAAAAAGACTGCAAGAGCTCTACAGAGCAGCTCAGTCACTGTTTTCTACCCGCCACACCCCCAATCAGTCAGGAATAGGTTGTTTTCTGCCATCCTCCTTCTTTTCCCCATTTTCTTTTCACCCAAGTGATACCACACTGGATTTCTCTGGAATTATGTCTCAAATTTGCTCTTTTTATCATGTCTAAAACATTTTTTTTTAAATAATCTCCTCCAAACCTCCCTCTTCTTGCATCTGTTATTACAAACTTCAATTTTAGCAGCTACCCTCAAGGCCACATCAATTCACTCCACAACCATACCAGTCCTTCAGTTACATAATTTACGAGCTTCTTGCCTTCTACTCTTTATTCCTGTTACCTTTGCACATCTCCTCTTACCTGGCTGAACAGCCTACCTACATACAGCCAGCCCACAACCTTTACCCCACCAGGCTCTATAATCCTTCTGTCAGCTCCTTCCCAAAGCACAGACTCACATTCTGCCCAGCTTTCTTTTAAGCCTGGGAAAACCTTCCCGATAAAATCTGAACAGCCACTCCTTTCTCCTCCTTCAAAACTATCCTTACATCTCACTTCTGCCAAAAAAACAGCCAAACTCAGCTTCAGCTGTGGCTGGGCAACATGAACCAGGATTTTCTTCCCTCCTTTCCTTGCTCCCTACCTCTGCTCTCAGCTAAGCATTAGCCTAACCAAATTATGCTACCAAAGAAATGTCGTTGCCACACACACACATATATATATGTATATATACACACATATATTTTGTATGTGTGCATGTGCTGTATCTCCTTGGTTCCTAGTGCCTGCAGCACATAAGACACTCAGATTGCCTTTTTCCCTCTGCTTTTGCAGAGCACGTCACAGAGCCATGGTTCAATTCCTGTACATGCTCCCAGAATATAAACATGTGCTGATAACAGAACAGTCCCTGGAGGAGAGGTACAGCAGAGCTGGGAACCAGCAGTGAACTGCAACTATCACTGGTGCAGAGCAGAGGGGGAAAGGAGATCAGACTGATCAGATAAGGGCCTGGAGTGTCAGGACAAGGGGGAATGGCTTCAGACTGTCAGAGGTTGGTTATTACAAGAAATTCTTCCCTGTGAGGGTGGTGAGGCCCTGGCACAGGTTGCCCAGAAAAGCTGTGGCTGCCCCATCCCTGGAAGTGTTCAAGGACAACTTGAATGGGGCTTGGAGCAACCTGGTCTAGTAGAAGTTGTCCCTGCCCATGGCAGGGTATTGAAACTGTGCTTTAAGGTCCCTTCCAACCCAAACCATTCTATCATGATTCATTGATGAATAATAAATCAAGATTACAGTTAAAATATCCTTTATGTAGTAAAACACTTGAATTAATTAAGTACAGAGGAATAAGATAGAAATCTCTCGCATATATTTCCAGTGACTCCAGCACATGATGAATCTGAGAAATGCAGCTGAGGCATGAGGACACAACCAATGTTATTGTACCAAGGTGGGTCTGTACTGCCCAAATGTCCCTTTTCCTGTTGTCATGATGTGGGACAAACAGCAGGTCTCACATAACACAGGACCAGGTGTGTTCCCAGAAAAGCTGAAGCCATGGCCAAGTAAGAGGCTTGGAGTATGTTCCAGAGTGGATGTTGCTGTGGTTCCAGGTAAAATATTGTGTATAAAATATTATACGTGGGGAGCTGAGTGTATCACTTGGCTGGAGAGGATGACACGCTTACAAAAATCCTATTAGGATGTCTTCAGTGTCCAGGTACCCTTAAAAAAGCTGTTTCTAAATTGTTGATATAAATTGCAGGTTTTTTGTAAGTACAAACTATGTAGTTTCTGTGTTCTTTGTAGATTTCTGTGACAAGAGTGAAATACAGGAGCAGAGAGCACTGAAACTGGTGGTATCAGGTGTGAGAGCAAGTGACCACCAGCATGCTCAGAAGCTCCTGTATTTCCCTGGTCCAGCCCACCACGAAGCTTACACGCAGTTAGAAGCATCCCAGATTCCCTGTACTTAAACTAAACTTTGTTTCCAGCAAAAAACTCCCAGAGTTTTCAGCCTTAACTCCTAAGCCAAACCCCATATTACAACAGCTAAAATGTCAGAGCTAATTAAGAGGAGGAAGCCATGCAGAAACCAGCCAAGATGTGCGTCTGCCACCAAGGAGAAACCCCATTCCTGCAGTGTGTGCCAGGACCCGGCGTGCACACCACGTCCTCCCAGAGGCAGAGAGCTGGCTGGCAATTTGGTCAACCCTGAATGACATGCTGGAGTGCTGACTTCCCTTGTGGTTTAAAAAAAAAAATTAGCTTTAAACCCATGATTTTAAGTGATGCCCAGGGGTATGTTTAAGGAACAGCCAGCCAAATTCCACCCTGCCTGCTGGAGCACCGTTGGGCTCCGATGGGGTTGCGCAGTAGATAAGAGACCACAGTGTTTGGGCAATTAGTTTTAACCATTATTATATAATATTGATGTCATATTGACTACACATATATATGCTGGCACGGGGACTGGAATTACATTGATTTATTAAGTTGATAGCATGCACTGGTGCCAAGCTACCAGGTCATTGATCAGCTGCCTGGGCTGAACTTCAGCGTGTAATTTCCAGCACAATGTGACTGATCAGCAATACCATAATTGGTTGCAAATGTCCTTCCTTCTATTTGTTTTGTTAAGTGGCTTTTTCATTAACGCAGCAGAGCCAAGAGAATAAATATGACTTTACTGTTGGACTGCAGGCAGAGAATAGCTGAGAACTGGATGCGGACTGGGACAGGACTGCAATATTGTCAAGCCAGCACTCTTCACTCCTTTTTTTGTTACAAATTTTCTATTTTCCTTCATTTAGGGCCCTGATTGCTTCAGAAGAGATGGCCTTTGGCTAGAAGGGACTTGGCTGACACTATGTTCAGTAAAACACAAGTTTATTGAATTCATGCCCCCAAATGCTCTAATTTAATAGGTTTATTATTCAGCAAAGCCATGATGTCTCTACTTAGAATACGGCCCTCAGATGTCCCTGTTAAGAGAGGAAACTAAGTCCAGTCCTTGGGAACAGGCTCTCTGCTCCTTACGGTAACACCCAGGCATCTGAACGAGCTGGAACACTCAGAATTAGGCACAGAGACTTCAGGGGAGGTGGCACCTCCCTCCTGAACACCAAACCCAAGGCTGAACCAAGCAGTGGGTCCCTTCTCCAGAGCCTCATCCCAGCTCAGCCCTGCTTCTGCAACACAGCCCTGGACATCTGCAGAATCACATGAAGTGAGCCTTGTTCTTTGAGAGAGCAAAAAGTGCCAGATACGCTCTGGGCCTAAGTGAGTTGCAAAGTTCCTGAAAATACTGACTCAAGCATTGTATCTGTGAGCAAGTGCAAATATTTGAACAGGAGAAAGACAGAAGTGAGCCGCTGTGGCACCAACTATCCCATGAAATAGCTCTGTACATGACCCAGATTATTGCATGCCCTTTCTGATTTCCAACAGATAAATAAATCATTGTTTTCTGGGTGTGTGACTCCTCAGTACCTGCTTTTAAATGCTCTTTCCACCTGTTATTTTACACTGTTCTATCAATGTCAGCCCATTTCTGGCTATATTCTAAACATACCTAATTGCGTAGGACCAGAGCAGGAGTAGTGGTTATCCGGTGACTTCACAGCAATGAAACATTATTACAGACCTTGAGTCACCACAATGCGTTAGAGGAGCAAAGGCAATAAAAAAAATAAATGTCAAAAAGAATAAAGGTATTGAGTCAGGAGAGAAGAACCAATCCATTATTTTTCACTGTTTTCAGCTGTTTAGGACTTTATACTTTGATAATTTTCATCTGCTGGACTCTGCCAAATAGAGCCATTGTTTCTCTCCTGTTAGCTCCCTGAAAATATCTGGCAATGGTTTACTCCAGCATGAATAAAACTAAAGACTAAGCTACTTAACCAATGTGTGTTCTTTGAAGTATTGGATTTAAATCTCCAGGATGCCAGCATGTTGCAAACAGGCACACTTCATTAGTGATGCTGAAACATTTCCTCAAAAGAAATCAGAATGGAAGTGTTTGATATCTATTGTTTTGTTTTCTGTTCAATTCAGTTGCAGGTTTCAAAGGGCTCTGGAGGGCCAGACCTGCAGGGCTGCTGGAGCACCAGCACTGGGGATGATGCAATTTGACTGAAGCAATGGTGAACAAGGCATCATTCCCTACCTGTTCAGGGCATACTGGGCTGAGGACTCTGATTTTGTCCACATTTTATAAAGAGCTCAGCATAGTCATTACTCAACAAATAACTAAAAGAAACAGGTTTGTAATTTGGTTTGTTCAGAGGGTTGTAAATTATTAGCATTTACTATGCCCTGGTGCGTGTACAACCCAGGGAAAACATCCTTCATGTAAGGGCCTGTCCTGCAACTTCTGCTCAGAGCGTTTGCTCCTTGAGTGGGGTCACAGAACCCATCATCCTCATTAATGTGATGAAGCAGCAGGCACCCTCCCCCTATATTTAATTTTGAATGTGCTCTTCAGTGCTCCAGTGCCTGGACCTGCTGAGCCCCCCCACCTCCCATCCCAACTTGGCTCCTTCCCACATTACTGACTACTTCTGTACCATCAGAAGACTACTGCTCCTTCCAAAGCCTAAATCCCAATTTCACAGGAGCTCTACCCCCCCAAAATCCAGAGCAGTGCTCCCAGCAACGTGCACAGCAAACCAGAAGGTCGTTTTTCATGTAAAGGGCAACATAAACGTGCCCAAAACAACTGGAGGGATGCATTAATTGAGCCCTGAGTTTTTTCACCCCTGCTCTTGGTAGGGAAGGTTTGCAGCTATTCCAGAAGTTTTACATGAGAGGGAAACACTCACCAGCTCTCAATGATCTGTCAAGGGCAGTGTCTGCTTCTTGGCAGGAGCCTCTGCTGAAACACCAGCAAGCATCTCTCCCGCTCCCAGCACAGCACTGCTGCCAGTGACTAAGCAGTTTCTATAAATCAAGCTGCAGCAGAGTTCAGAAGCCTAATAATAATCTGCAAATGTACAGTAATAATAATATGGTGGTTTTAATGGTAAGAAGGTCACAGATAAGTATAATAGGCATTCTGATGTTGAGACTTGTAGCTTGGTTTCGAATAATTTTAACTTTCTATTTGATGTCTAGTCTTAGAGCAGAAGAAACTGGAATTAAACAATGCAATTAAAACACAGCAAAGCTGTAATCTGATTTTATGTCCTACTTCTAGCCTTGCTGCTTCACCTTTTCCTCTGAGCCCTTCGTCTCTCCCACGATGAAGTATTTGTCATTGCCTGTTTGGGGGTTGGAACCGGCCTGCCTGCTGGGATGCCAGCAGTGCTGCTGTTCCCCATCCTGCTCTACTTAGCAGCAGAGACCACCACAGCAGGTGGATGTTTGTGGCTTGGCTGTGAATGTCCTCCCCAGTGGCACAAACACCCAAGGCTTTGCATCCCAAATGCTTGACAGCACCCCTGCAGCTGGCACAGGACAAGTGCTGCTCATTCTATTTACTGTAACTGTCTCTTTAATACTTTGTTTATATTGGTACAACTTAATCCAGCTAATTGCCATCATGAACCAGCAGCACATTAAGGCCCTGGCTATAAAGGACTACTGTGCTGCACCAAACATAATCCCTCTTAAAATCTCCTGTGTTGGTACCTGCCAGTTTTCCAAGATTCCATCTGTGTAACACACTGACACAAAGGTTTTGCAGACCTTTGATGTCCGTGTGCCACGGCAAACATCTCCAAAGCAGGCACAGCTTTGCACTGCCAGCTCTTTTGGGGCAGGAATGGTTTGTTCACGTGTGTTCGGTACTGAGCAGTACCAGACACCGTGGCTGGAAGTAATAGACATTCCCAGAGCAAGGTTAATGAAAACCTTATGAACAGCCATCTTCATATCGTTTTATTGGGAGAAGTAATTTTCCTGGAGTTTCCTCATGTAGTCTCAAGTGCACTGTGGTTCAGGACAATGCAAGCTCTCTTCAACAGAGCTGAAGGTTCAGCTTTGGATGTTTTTTCTGAGAAGGATGGGGACTGATGCTGAGCACCTGCTGATCCAGCTCAGCCCAGTGCCATTCATTAGACCATTCACCTGGTCTAGCGTAAGTCTCCCAGCCCAGTACAGGGGTGTTGGAACTAGATGATCTTTAAGATTCCCTCCTACCCAAACCATTCTGTGACTATTCTATGATTAGCCAGAGTTGTTCCTGATGGCACAAACAAAGCAGGGACTTTGGTGATGCCCAAGCTTTGTGGTGGCCTGCTGTGCTGAGAAAAGGAAGGAAACATCTCTGGATGCATAAAACCATCACACAGCAGCAGTTTATCCATCACCTTAGGGAAAGATTCCTGTATCAACACCAGCCCTTTGCCCAACAGTCATTCTTCACTGCCTGCATGCACAGTGCATTCCAAAGCTGCTCCATCGTTAGGGAATAAAGAACTTAATCCATAATGTGTCATCACCATATTACCTTGCAAAACAACATCGTGCTTATCAAATATCCAAAGGTCCAGCCCCTACCTCATACTCTTGTCACATAGTCAAATACTTGAAACTCAAACTGGAAAATAATTCAGCTGTATGTCACTTCAGTGTGGTGGTTAACTATTACCATGCATAATTTGTGGTTGGGGAAACTGAGGCATGGAGAGAGAGCAGTGTGTTAGGGATCCTGCAGATCCTGCAGCCTCATCAGGCCAGGGGGAAGAGCCATGCTGCTCCATCCCATGATCCCATGTGTACCCACACAGCTCCTGGCGAGCCCTGCTCTCCACTTCTGCCCTGATTCACAGGGCCTGGCTCTGGCTCCTTTGCAGCTCGGTTCCTGATTGAGACCAAGGGTAGCTGTAAGAATTAATCAAACCCTCCACCTCCTGTTAATCCCCTGCTCTGCCAGCAAGTATACCACCCGTATTTAAGCAACTAAACCCCAGCCTAATTTTCTGAGTTCCTGGATGTCTGCATTGAGTCCAGAGACATCTGAGGTTCCTCAGAACTGCCGAAAATCAGGGCATTGCTCTAGAATTAGTATTTATGTCTCTTTATATAATCTTAAATGAAGAGAATAGCGGAAGCCCACAATATCCTACCTGAGCTGAAACTCTGATGAAGGTGGTGTTATAGTCAAGGCACTGCAGTGGGTTATAGGAAATCCTGCAGAAATCACTTAATTTCCGTGTGCCCTATTTCCACATCTGTGAAATGGGGATAACAAGACATCATGTTGCGAGGTGCCGAGCCACGAAGAGTTATTATGGGAGCTGCAGAAGTTGCTATAAATACCTGAAGAACGAGGGCATTCGGTGTTACACTAATAGAATACAAAGTATATAAAAGCCTTTGCATTTTAGAGATGAAGATTTGAGATAACTACAGGAAGCTAAAAAAAAATCCTCCCAGAGCTTCATCCAGAGGCACTGATGTTCCCCTGCAGAGTGGGGCGGTGGGAAGGCAGAGTTTATTCTTTACAGGGATAGGGATCTAAGAGCTTTCAAGCTGGTGACTGCTTGAACTTCACTTACACGAGGAGAAGGTTGTAGTTTCAAATGTAAGCAGCAGGGCTTTGGAGCTCACTTTCAAGTTCAAATCAGGGCAGATTCGGAGACCACAGACATTCTACCACCATTGGGCTGGTCTCTTGGATTTCTTATGAAGTCAGGTTATGTCAAGTCCTCTTCACATCACCCAAATGGTACAAAAAAGCTTTAGAAGAAATCCATCCCAGGCTTCCCACAGCACTTCTAGCCCTTTCCTAAATTAAAAAGGTGCTCAACTCCTGCATAGCTGTGACCTCCCACTCCTCGGACTTAGAGAGACTCTCCTGCCAGATCTGGCAGATGTAGACAAAACAAATGGGTGAATTCTAAGGAGAGGGGAGGAGAAAGACCTGCCCCTGCACAGGTGGTGCAGCAAGGCTTGTCTGGAATCACAAACCTCCCTTTAGGTTAAAGAGCCTGTTTCTGTGGGCAGCCACAGCTGGCAAGTCTGTGCAGCACAGCCCCGAGCCGGGAGGCAGGAGTAAGCAGGCTCAGACAGGGGCACAGCTCCACCTGGTTGTACCTCCGTTCCCGAGGGGGGATCAGCAGCCTCTCCAGCTTAGAAGCCCCCAGTATTTCCCCTAAGGGACTGCAGTAGATTGGCTTTCCTTGGTAACCCTTCCCAGACCTTTGGAAAGAGCCCACGGACCCCTCTCCACTTACTGCAAGTGAAAAATGTCTCTAGAGGAATCTCAAGACTCCGGCAGAACTGAGGATCAGAAGGATTTTGAAGGGCTAATCCCCTTCCTCCTCCACGGCAATCAACCCTGTGTAGGTTAATTTAGCAGAAAGGCAGCAAAGGAGCTTCCCATTGAGGGTTTTCTCCCCATGCTGTGCTGGTGGCTGTGATGAGAGGCAGAGAAGAAAGAAGAGGGGAAAGCTGTCAATAATCCCATCTCACCACTATTACCATCATCCCTCCTGTATATTATATTGGCAGCAAAAGGGAGGTGCCTCAGGCAGAAAAATACCATGAAAAGTATTTTGCTACCCCCGACCTTGTCAAACAATATTTGTTCCTGGTGAAATGTTTCATTTCTCCAGTTCAGCTGTTTTCCCAACAAATGGATCTACACCTTTCACTGGGTGCTTCTGCAGGTTAAAAATTGACAGAACACACCAATTTCATGAGCCCTCTGGAGCTCCAGCAGCTCCATCAAAGCTGCAATCAAATGTATTTATTGAGCAATATATGTGAGAGAGATTAAGATGAATTGTAAGTCTCTCCCTGTTAATTGCAGGGTATGCCTGATCATCCTGCGTGTGCCAGTCAGTGGGGAAAGAGAAATGGATTTACTTCTAGAGCATCAATGGTTAAAATGTGCTAGACAAGGTCAGTTTGAAGTGCTACTCTGGCAGAGTAGCTCCCATTCACATGGGAAATGTTCAGTAGAAGGGGATGAGAACTCAGATCAGTGCGTGCTGGAGCCACTGGAAAAATATGTGAAAGATTCCTATTTAATTCCTCTGGGCTTAATTCTTATTAATTTGAATATATTACTACATAAAGGATAATTTAACTGTAATATTGTTTAATTAATCATGATAGAATGGTTTAAGCTAGAAAGGACCTTAGAGCCTGTCTCATAACAACCCCCCTGCACACTTTCTTCTAGACCAGGTTGCTCCAGCGTGGCCTTGGACACTTCCAGAGATGGGGCAGCCACAGCTTCTCTGGGAAGCCTGTTCCAGCACCTCACCACCCTCACAGGGAAGAATTTCTTCCTAGTATCTAATCTAGTGGTCAATTAATGTTCATTAAGGTGAAGAAGCAAACTCAAAACTGATAAAGTTAGATGATGCTGTTAGATCTGCCAGAAGAGATCCTGGAGGCTCATAGATCAGCAACAACCAAGGAGAGCCCCAAGTCCTGGGTTGGTAAATATATCTGTATATCCAGAGCCACAGCCTGGGAAAAGATCAAGTTTTGAGGCAGTTTTCTCCCCCATATTTGGGGGAGAAAAAAGCTCCTGAGGAACAGGCTTTTGTGCACATGCCTGCTGCCACATCTCCTGGATTACCTTGGGCAGCCTCTGAGACAGGGTGAGACTGAGCCTGCTGGAGACAGGGTAAGGAGCCAGCTGGACCCCAGCATGGTACAGTCTGAGACCTTACACACTTGACAGAAGCCAATCTCGATCACATGCCTGTAGTTAGGAAGGAACCAGCTTTTAGAGATTTTGACTGCAGAGTTCAGTTACAGCAGAAAAAACAGACCTCAGAAAGAGTCCCAGCCTCTCTCCTGCACTTGGGAAGAATTCAAGGCAGAGAGGATGCAAGGGGCAGCCTCACATCCTGAGATGGAGCAAATGAAGAATTTGGATCTGAAAGCCCCCAGACTCTGGGGGAGTTCAGGTCCAAATCTGTGCTTTCCAACTTCACACTTCTCCCTTGTTGTGGTATCTTGTTTCACTTTGCTCTCCAGCTGTGTTTTTCAAGACGCAGCCGTGGAAACGTATTGGTTTCAGTTCTGTCTGATATTCTGGGAAATGGCTCAGTAAGCTGGAATTTGACCAAGAGTTGTGTCTAAGCTCCACTGGACCCTTCAGGCACCACTGTTAGCATTCTAATAATAATAAAGTTTCACCATGTCAGAGCCATGGATCCAAATCTCACCCTTTAAGAGTTGCTTATCACAATGAGGTACTGCATGGTGCTGCTCTTATCAAGGCACCTCTCCTCTAAAGAAGCATCCATTTCCACCAATTTACGGAAACTGCCAGTTTATTGTTACAAACCCAAAGCAGAATCAGTCACATCTGGTGCCTGCAGTTCCAGTGTTCTGATAATGCTCCTTGAAACCTGTGTGGGGCTCAGGGTGACTTTGAGGCCGCTCCAACTTCTCCTGGCCCCCCATGTCCAATCCAGCCCTTCCTCATGCACCTTAAGCAAGGCTCCCGCTATCCAAAATCCTAAAGCAGTTTATTTAAATGCATTTTTAAACTTCCAGCACATGCATGTTTCCTGTTATTTCATCAAAGACTTGGATTTCTTTTCGGTGACATAATTTGTCAACATATGCAGTTCATAACAGAAAAAAAGTTGATCAAAGAATAGCAGGTAAGCCTTATTTACTGCCTGATAACAAGCTAAATTGCTGCTATAGCTTTGTATTAGCAAGCTCCACATTTAGTGCTTTTATCAGCATTTCAGCTGCAACACACTCTTCAACTTCGGATAGACAATTTAGTAATCAGAAAATAGGTTTTTTTCCCTGCTGTCAGAGCTCAGTGCCAAGGTTAGGATGCAGTAGACTGTAACTTACAGCTAGTGATTAATCCAGACAAAATACTGGGTGTGTACCAGGTGCAGAAAGATGGGAGCAATGCTCAACTGACTAACCACGAGACAACAGTGCAGGTCTGCAGTGCTCACAGAGAAATCCTTGACTTGGGAGGGGAGCAAAGGCAGCAGAAATGGTTTAGAGTATAAAAGCAAGCCGTGGGTGGCAGTAACTGTCAGAATTTAGATTCACCTTCAATTTGGGATAAACCCTCAGTTATTTGGATTGATCAGTTCAATTATACGGCAGAATAAAATGCATCAGTTCCATATCATGTAGCCTTCTTTAGGAAAATGTCAGACATTTGAAGACTGCTTCACAGGTGTTACTGACTCTGCCTCCATCCCTGGGTTTCAGTCTTGGGTAGGATGCCAGGGGGTCAGGCAACATCTTCCAGACTGACAAAGTAGACACACAGTACCTGTGTTTTTAATCATTCATATCACCTATAAATATAATTTTTATCTTTTTTAAAATTCATAATACTTCAGGAATACAGGACTTTAAGGGCATGTGGTGGCCCTGTGTCAGCTGGAGTCTGTGGGGACATCTGAACACTCCACATCCCTTTGAACATCCTATTGCCCTCCTGCACCCAAAAAAGGGCATGTCACACCCCACACTGCAGTAGTAAACCTGATCCGCCTACCCCAAAAATAAAATTTTCATTTACCAGCTAGAAGGTGGCCCTGGACAACATCATCTCCCCAGCACAAGCCCTGTAGTCCTGGGGAAGAGTCATATTTTGCTGAGTTCTTCAGCCTCTGCCATGAGTTATTTTATCAAACTCAATTTTAAACAAAGATATTTAAGGTTTAAAAGTGCTTAGAGGGATGGAAGGAGGGAGCCCAGCCTGGTAACACACCCAGCAAAGCCCTCAGTACCTGAGCAAGGGGAGCAGAGCAGACCCACAGGTCACAGCCAGGCTCAAGCAAGAGCCCTCATGATCAGGCAAGTTCATGGAGATGGGTCAGCTCAAAGGACACGCCACAGGTCAAGGTGAGATCCAGTGAAGGTAATCCAGGTCAGACACCATCCAGCAATTCCCAAGCAGGTCCATCAGGGCAGAAGGCCCATAGATGTGAGCCTGAGGGAGGGGGTGTGGCTGAGCTGGAGCCCAGCACCTCCCTGACATAGCTCAGGGAGAGATGGAGGGTCCTGGGCTGAGCTTAAATTGGCTCCTGGGCAGAGGGTGAGCGGTGTCCCCAGCTGCTCAGGGTCATTAATGTCTGTTAGTGCCCACACCTGACCCTGCAGCCTGTCACAGCGAGAACATTCACTTTCCTGAAAAGTGAAGAATATGTGATAATACCTATACCTGCATCTATACCATGCTTCAGATGTTACTAAATCCAGCCTGGGAAGGGCTAGAAATGTATTGTAAGACTCTGCTTCTAGTTTTCTACATGAACTGTAAATAATGCCCAACAGTCAAGCTATCTGTGAAGGAAACACACTGTGAGACAAGGCCAGCTCCTCGCTTACGGCTACATCAAAGGCAAAGCTGCTCCCTTCAAAGGCAGACAGGAGACTTTTTTTTTGAGAAATCCACACCCTGACTCCTAGGCATATGTGCAAGGGAGGGTTTTCTACTTGTGACTTGTGACTTGAAACAAATCAGATGTTGAACCATATGGGTTTGGGACTTTTTGAAAAGACTGTAAAATTTTTTCATTACAGATTAAGGTAATGATGAGGCAGCTGTGTGCTCCAGAGCTGCAGGCCAAGAGGGATGAGGACAGACAGGTGGAGTGGGATGGAGGATGATGCCATAAAAATATATAGGGAGATAAAATTGCAAAAGGTGATAGTGTGCTGCTGGGTCTGGCATGACAGCAGGATGTCATATAAAGGCTGAAGGGAGCACAGTGCTGGCTGAACAGCAGTCTTAGGGCAATACCTGAGGTCTGAAGGAGACAACAAACCACTCTTGCTCTTGGCTTCAGTTCAGCTGAGCAGTCCAGAGAGGTTAGAGGGCTCAGACCACACATTATGCCTGGTGCAAGTGCCCATTACTCACTCTGTACAGCTCCAGAGGGCCATATTTTGGCTTGTAAGCTGTGCAGTGGTCATTTATCTTTCTGCTTACTGCTGACTATTTTTACTGTGCTCATCTTTGCTTCCCCCGCACTATTGCATTGTGCTTATTTCCAAAACAAGATGATTGTTCATTCTCTGCACTCTCACCCCTTTTCCATTCCCTATTTCCAGTGGTGTCCATTAGGTAAGTTTTTAACAGAGCAGTTGAGAACAGCAGACTTACAGAAAAAAAAAAAGAAGAAAAGAAACAAAACCCCCAAACAAACAAAAAAAACCAAAAAAAAAACTAACCAAACAAAAAAACAACAACCAAACGCCCACACCAGAAAAAAAGAGAAAAGAGGGTGTCTGTGTCTCCTTACCCAAAGTGAACCTTGCAACGAGAAGACATCTCATTCTTCACATCTTTCCTTGTGTTCATGGATGACACAGACACAAACAACTCGTCACCTAAGAGGGGTGTGAGCCCCCATAAGAGTTCTTGAGAGGTGTGGGGAAGTTTGTCCTGGCACCCTTCACAAATTCTAATGTTTATCCTCTGTTTTATACATTATATTGAATTGTTAAACGTAAAAGGGTCTTTAAATTGCTGAATATTAGATTTTCATTTTCCTCTAGATTATTTTTTAAAGAAATTATATAAGGGAAATTCTGCAAGGGTCAAAAAGCAGAACACCATCAGTGTGTCAAAAGCCTTACTGAAGTCAATATATTTGATATCTCCTCTTTTTTTTCTATCCCCATGGCCTTTTACTCTTTACAATTAAATTAGAGCACTGTGACAGGATTTGTTACTGGCAAATCTTTATTGTATGATGCTCATATTCTTATTTTCCAGGTATGTGTCTATTTGCTCCAGCATTTTTCTGGATTTTGAGAGTAAGCTGACTGTTGTACAATTCTCCTGTTCTTTTTTCTCTCGCCTCTCCCACCTTTTAAAGATAGCCAATACATCAGTCTTCTGGTATCACCACAGCCCATCCATGAATTCAGAGATACCATTAATAGTTCTGAGATTACAGTTTTTCAAGGACTGCTAGATTAAGTCAGCCCCAGCCAATTTCAAAATCTCTAACTTATCTAAACATTATTTAACCCAATTTTACCCTAATCTGTGCTGAAATATTTCTTTTTATTAGTATTAATTTTGTAAACTCTTATTCACTATTTACTTTTTACGGAATACTGGTGAAATAGACATTAATTCACAGAATCATAGAAGCATAGAATCACAGAATGTTAAGGGGTTGGAATGGACCTTAAAGATCATTTAGTCCAAATCCCTCAGCAGGGCAAACCTTTCATTTGCTCTTCCTCACATTATTAATGGTCTTAAGGACTATTTCTTGTTGTCCCTGATGTTTCCTTGCTGGCTGCATTTGGCTTTCTACCTTTTTAATTTGAATTTTCCCTAATGTATTTGAGCTATTCCTTTGCGATAATTTTCAGTAATCTTAAAATTATAGTTCTTTCTTCTGATGTCAATAAAGAATTTATGATTTAGTAAATAAATTGCATTTCTTGTGCTCTTTCTAGGATAGTGCATTTCTGCCTTTTCTCTCCAATGAAAATCTGTCCATTCTCTGATTTTACTGAAGTTTGAATGTAGGGTTTTTGAGTGGGTTTTTTTGGTTATAGTTGGTTGGGGGTTATTTTTGTGTTTTGTTTTGTTACCAGCTTCTTTTATAGCAAACAGCTCATGAAAGTCTTGGCCATGAGAGTCAGACCTCTGTTGGCAGTATCCCCCAAAGAGCTGAGGGTTTATGGCCTTGCTGTGGGGCTTATGAAGCTGCAGAGACAGGCAGAAGTGGCCACACAGTACTTTGCATTGCTCTGCAGCTGGGGTTGCTAGAAGAGCCTGTGGTACCAGGTAAGGGTTTTTAGACTGTGCTGTCTGCCCAACTGGCCAAGACTTGTATAAAGTGTTCATGTTGCCAGAATTCAGTCTGAATTTTCAATTCCCTGGCTATTCATCATTTTTTCCAAGGGTCATGAAGAAGATACCATTGAGCTGGCAGTGCTGAGCCTAGGATGCATCAGGGAGTTCACTATACCAGGAACTCAGCTGTAAGTCTGCTTTACACATCTGGAGCAATGGAAATGGCCTTAATTGAGGCTATAAACTAGCTCATGATGACATTTCCTGCCAGTTCTGTGTATCATAGAGGATATGCATGCACTGAAAAGTCTTAAATCATTTCTGAGCAGGAACAGAAAATCGATCTATTTAAATATGTTGTTAAGAGTAAAAGGTTCATTGAAAACTGCCTTGTACTTTCAGGAGTAGAGAGTCAATGGTGTGTATAGAAATATCCTTCACAAAGTTTCTTCCCACAAGTTTTGTTTGAGATGCTTCTGGGGCAAGTTGTGAGTGGCCAGTTCCCCTCACTGCATCATTTTCTAGACTTACATCAGCAGCAGGTTTCAGTCAGGCTAAAGATCAAAGGCTTTGATCTCCAGTCATCTCAGCATAACTAAAGGAAGCCACATCTGGAGAGTTTATCTAATTCTGCAAGCTATAAATACGTATGGTTTTGGTACTATGCAATTAATCAAAAGGCTGAAAGAGAATATGTGTGCCAACCTGCAAAATTTGGATTGTACTGTAGGACCTGATGAAATACCTTCTGATGCCTATTTCTGTGACTAAGTAAACTGCTCAGTGGTTTAGCACTTTTTTATGGTGAACTCAGTGCTGAGGACACAAGCCTTCCAGAGTCCTTAAGAATTAAGTCACTTATTTCTAAACAAATGTAAGTTTACTGCAGGGGAATAGCCCAGAGACTTTCCTTGCAAGATTTTGAATCAGTCCACTCTGAAGACAGGGGCCACAGGATAAAACTTGGATCTAGGTCTGAGTCCTGAACTTTTCATTCTCAAAATCTGGATCAGCTTAAAGTGCCTGGATTGCATCTCTGATTTTTCCCATTTGCTCAAAATCAGCCATAAACAGCACCAAGTTTAATTTAATCAGGCAGCACTTAAGATACGTAATCAGGCTCCAGTGGTGACTCCCTGCTTCAGCCTCTGAAATACAACTGATTTGTGCCCAGAAACGCCGAGACAATCCGAACTCCTGATTAGCTGAATACGCCACTTGTGTGATTATTTTTAAGCTTATGTACTTTTGCTGCAGGTTTTTCAAGAGTGTGTAGCTGCTTTATTTGGAGGCTGCACCTAAATGCTCATGGTAGATCTACAGATATTGGAGTAGCTGAAGGATGTGTTTGCAGGTCAATGGCTGAGAAATGGAGGGGTTTGCAGATACCATACCTGATTGGGAACCAACCCCAAAATTTCTGAAGACAAAATGGAAAAATGAGTAATGAGAATCCCGCAAAAATACTCCCAAACAAACAAGCATCGTGCCCTACACCCACCCGTTCTGCTGCTGTTTTTCCTTGCAGGGCCCCAGTGCTAAGGAATCTCCATGTGTTTTACCTGAGAGACTGAAGACCTAACTGCAAAAAATACTAAAGCTCAGAGAAAGACTTTTCTTTGTAGTCATCTTCATGTCTCTCCTTTAAAACTCCTTTCCCACAAGTAGCGGGGAAAGATCTGTAATGAAAGGTAAATATTGAGGAGCAACCCAGGACAGCTCTCAGTTTCCCAGCAACACAGCCACACTGATCATGACTATTATGATTTCACCTTTTAAAGAATCTCCTGTCTATGGCTAATTTTACATAATGGACTTTATTAATATTAATTATGTCTCAAACTCATGTGTTGTGTAGCTAAGACATACAATTTTGAGGCAAACCCCAGAAAAGTTACAATTGTGAAAGGCATGAAGATTGTAGTGAAGTCAGAAGTACTCCCCTTTCCTGACACCCTCATCTTTGAGATCAAACCTAACCCTGCCTCCTCTCCAGCTGCAAGGATGGCTGCTTGTGTTTTCCCAAGGAATGATTATGCTCTGTAGCCTCTCACAGCATCCTTCACCTGGCACAACCAACCATCCAAAGCTGAGAAGTACCTCCAAATCAGAAGGAATGGAAGAAATAGTATCGTGCTGTAAAATACAGCATGAAAAGTCATGTCTGGGAGACAGTCTCACCATACTTTCAAGCTTCTCCATGTTTTATTGAACAATTTCAGAGCAGGACTGACTCATTTACAAAGGAAACCACTTCTCTCTTC
This sequence comes from Coloeus monedula, assembly GCF_965178545.1. Classification (NCBI taxonomy): domain Eukaryota; kingdom Metazoa; phylum Chordata; class Aves; order Passeriformes; family Corvidae; genus Coloeus; species Coloeus monedula. The sequence continues at coordinate 9,856,861 of NC_138795.1, forward strand.
AGAAGCACTTGAGAGAGGCTTGTTTCACTGATCTTGTTCCTGGCAAATACTTGCTACAGTGAAATACTGAGAACCACGCTTACTCATCAGAGGACGATCCTCTTGGGAAAATGTCTCCTTACTTTCCCATATTTAAAGCAGGATACTCACAGATCTCTAACTGGAATTCTGTTGACTTAAGTATTTTTCTTGACCGCTCATGCCCATCACTGGGTAATGGAAATTTGATTACTGATGGTTTGCACCAGAAGAAAATAAATTTAGTGCTTTCAACTGGTATGTGTACACGGACTCTGTCCATACCACTTTTTTCATTACCTGGTTTGGAATAATTAATTATTATTAAACCTTGTGTGCTGAGTTTGGGCAACTACTTCCAGCAGAAGACAATTCTGGATGGTGAAAATGCCGTTTAAAACCTGGTATCCAGGGTTCATTTCACCAGATTTTTGCATGCTCAACTGACCAATTTTGCAATGTGAAACCGAGGGGCAACACAGAAAGTTCAGTTTTGCACTGGTTTTGGAAAAAAGGAAATAAATCTTAATACCCTCAAATTTATCCCCAGGGTTGCAAAGAAGAGAGTACTTTAATTGTAATGAGGGTTCAATAATTAGTAATGTGAACCACTGGAGAATCATTCCAGCAGTAGCAGTTAAATATTTTCTACAGAGGAAAGTGAACATGATGAAAAGGCTGCAACTACAGACATACCTCCCTAAATGCACTTCCTTTGCAGGACAGAGTCACCAGACCGAAGACAAAAGAAAGCCACAAAGCAGCCAAAAATAAAGAAAACTGGCCCGTGTGTGGATGTGTTGGTGAACAGCGTCACACAACCTGCTGTTCTCCAGCCTAGGTGTGTAAATCCCCACTGTAAACCCTGGAGGGTAAAGGAAAACCATCCTTTCACTGAATATAACCTGAAAGGCAGCTTTTATGGATACCTCTGTATTGGTGTCTTATTGAGGCCAGACGTAATGTGAGCTCTGAGGCTATGGGCAGCTCTGGCTCCTGATGGGTATGGAGAGGTCAGTGTCCCAGCTCCTGCATCCCAGGAAGATCTCCCACCCGAGATGCCTGTGCTGACTTATACAATCTTAATTGGTTGGAAATGGCCAAAGGAGGCCTCTGCTCTTGGAATGTTCTGACTTCACATGGTTGCTTCTCATAAAGGGTGAAGTCTTTCTTCTTACTTCTCATAAAGTGTGAAGTGTCTGCTCTGATCCCTGTGCCTATTGCCAGCAAAACCTGACCAGCGTGAAACACCAGCCAGAGGGATTTTGGTAGAATTTAGAAGCTCTGAGCTGGGGTCAGTATTTTATTTGTGTGTGCTCATCCATCATGGTTCATTCCTCAAGCAGCTCTACAGTCTGCAAGTGCCAAGATATTGCTCCCAGGAAGCAAAAAATTCTCACAGTGCTGAAACACTAAATGTCTATTTTATTTAGTATTTAAAGACCACTTTTCCTTTTATGCAGGTTAGTACCCTCAAAACCCCTCTGATCAATACTGGAGGGCTTATGACCAACATAAACCCGGGAGCTGCTGTAAATGGGTCTCTGCCGACACGGTTTCTGTGCACGGGTATTACTGCTCAGGAATGAGACTCCACATTCCAGCTGCTGTAAGACTGCTCGATACTCAAAACCACCCTCACTTGAGCTCTGAGTCAAGGGTACTTGAGTTTCTAGTTTAACCCTTGAGGAATAAAGCCTGAGCAGGCGCGCTGCACACAGGGCTCTTGGAGGACGGCGGAAGGGATCACGAGGCATTTACTCACCCACAGGCTGAGTGTGCACACAGATTTAAGTGGCATATTCGACATCTCCAGGCGATTCTGAGCCTTTCAGAACCCCCATCATCACTTGGCTTCTGCTTTAATTTTGTCATTTGCCTCTTGGCCTCCCGGGGCATGGGCTGCTTCATGATTCCTGCCCGCAATGTGTTTGTGACCACTCCTCCCATCACCAGATATGTCCCCTCTTCATAGCCCTTAAGTACACATCTGCCTTTACTCCTTTCTTCTGGGACTTTTTCACTGCTGTCAGTCACTTGCAGAGCCCAGATTTCCTCTGCCTTCTGCCCAGGTCAGCATCCTCACCTCCCTCCAGCAGATCATTGCAGTAAGTGACACTGGGTTGTTTCTCTCAAAACTCTCTAAGCTCAGACCTGAAGCAGACAACATAAATTTTGAAACAAAGCTCTGAGTCTTTATACAGCAAGGCATTAAATAATACAGCAGCCTCATGAATTCAGGCAGAATTCATGACTTTGATACAGCTGAAATGTCCTAAGCCTTCACTTTATATTTCCATGCCTTGATGCCATAGGAAGCTGATGACTCTCCGAGGGCTTTGCTGCAGAAGAAAGTTGTATTACTGCAGAACTTAACGTGAATCCATAAACTGATACAGTTCGACTGGAGCAAGGACTGTGCCGACACTGATTTCCATATAAAGTGGCTTATTATGAGTTAGTCAAATGTAGTCCCAACCAAACCAGGAAAAATTGGTATTAACTTGTATTGATTGAAATTCAGAGATTAGTTGTAGCAGGTGGCTTTCTCCTGTAGATGATCTCTGAGCTGTGTGGCTGAGGACAGCACAGCGAGGTGACAGCACAGCGAGGTGCCAGCACAGGGAGCTCCATCTCCGTGTTCTCTACCATCCCTGCAGTGCCTTGTCCTGTGCTCCAAACATTGGTCCTTTCCCTGGTAAGTGGCTGTTTGGTTGGTGTGGAGGTGCTCATGGCTGTACCCCAACATCTGCCTTTACAGAAACTGCAGTGGTTTTACCTTCACACTACACACCTTGATGGGAAAAAAGATGGTACAGAACACTGTTCAGTTCTTCGGTGGAGGGAGCAGATAAGAAGCTACCCTTTCTCTAATTTAAGTGATTTTTTCATTAGTTGATATCTATCCTCTTCAGATCCCTCAGATTCATCAATAAATGTAGTTTTAAAAGCTCCAGGTACCATACAGAGCTGTAGGTCAGTGCTGTTAGACAATCACACAGTTTGCAAATGACTTTGCTTCAGTAAAAAACTCTGAGTTGAAACTCTCTGTTCTATGTTTTGCTACAGAAACAACACCTCGGATCTAGGTAGTGGCTAACACAAAGAACAGTGGGTGAGGAGATGCCAATTTGAATGTGTTTCCCTGGTTATTTTAGGGACTTGTTGAGTAACAGTGTGAGGAGAACCCACTCCATTCCCTGTGTGTGTTTGGAGTCTGCGCTGTGATTAGTGGTACTTCACAGCCCGTCTGTGAAGCATTCTGCAAAGTTTTCAGACTGAAAAAGTCCCAGAATTGTACACATTTCCATAATTATGCATGTGTATGCTGATGCATTTTTATTAATTGACTAGCCAGCCAGGAAATTCCAGTCCTAGTAATAAGTCTTAATATGTACAGGCCACATATTAGGCAAGAATGACTTAAAATACATCTCAGGGATGTGCTGTCACCTGGTGTTGACACCTGCAGAAAAGACATTTGTACAAAGCAGAGGAATTGGGAGGGCAGATCCATCAAGGCAAGACACAAGGAAGCCCTTTGCCCCAGGACCAGAGCGGGAACAAATGGAAATAATTATTCTGGGGAGTAACTGAAATTCCTTTTCCCAAGACTGTTTTAGCCATAAGCTAGTGAAGAGATGAAAAACTGCCATCAGAATGAAAAGTGCTAGAAGCAGCAGAAACACATGCAACAGCAAGGTTAGCAATTGGGTACGAAAAGGGAGAAAAAACTCTGCAGAATCTTCACTCTCAGCAAAAAATTGAAGGCAAAACCCAACAGATTCTGTTTAAAGAAATCTTTTACAGCAATTTTCTTTACTCCCAAGTTAAAGCGTGCATGTTCTCATTCCAGCTGAATAAGGGAGCCTTTTTGCTGATGCGGAACACATCTTACTAGTTCATTTTCAGTACAATGCACAGAGAATTAAGTGCACAATTCCTGGTAACAAGAATGGAGATTGCGCACGTCTCCTTCCTTCCTGCACATCACAGAATAAATAACTGGGAGTGTAGGGCAGAGAACGCCAGACACATCACTCTGACTTTGGTTATCAGGAATCAGAGGGCTACAGCTAAAATCTACCCTAAAACAGAGGAAATATTTCTCAGTATAGCAATTCTTCCTATCTACCATTTACAAGAGGAATGACCAGCCTTAATGTGCAGCAGCTGAATACAAATCAGGCTGCTAGCTCTGCTCTGTGCAAAACCATCAGAAATAAATGCCTGAATTTTACCTTCTCAGGAAATCATGTCAACATCAGCACAGCCAGGTCTTGCTTCCTGTATAATCTCAATCATGGCACAATTCAACTCTGATGGGCTTTTGTAAATATGGGACTGACCTTTATAAGCATGTGACATGGGCTTCACTGGCTTCAATATCCGCCTGATCCGCCGAGGTGATGAGCTCCTTCCGTGCTCATTGAGCTCATCGGGATTTAACAGTGTGCAGGCTCTGAGCTGGGCCCTAAGCACTTGGTTCAGCATCTGTGAAACAGGCATGACATTGATCCTGGACTTGGATGGATCTAAGCCAGCGCAGAAGCAGAGCTACATTCAGTCACTCAGGGGGGGAAAAAAGAAGTGTTTTTTTCTTGCAGCCAGAAAGGCAGAAAATATCTAATTAGAGCAGGTCCAAAGGAGGGCCATGCAGATGCTCTGAGGGCTGGAGCACCTCTCCTATGAAGACAGGTCGAGAGAGTTGGGCTTGTTCAGCTTGGAGAAGAGAGGGCTCCAGGGAGACCTTACAGCACCCTCCAGTACCTAAAAGGAGCTTATAAAGAGGAGGGAGAGGGATTTTTTTATACTGGCAGACAGTGACAGAACAAGGGGGAACAGTTTAAAACCGAAAGAGGTGAGATTTAGATTAGATATTAGGAAGAAGTTCTTCTCTGTGAGGGTGGTGAGGCCCTGGCACAGGTTTCCCAGAAAAGCTGCGGCTGCACCATCCCTGGAAGTGTTCAAAACCATGTTGGATGGGGCTTGGAGCAACCTGATCTAGAGGAGGGTGTCCCTGCCCATGGCAGGGGGATTGCAATGAGATGATCTTTAAGAGCCCTGCCAAACCAAATAATTTTATGATTCTATGAGTATTGAGAAAATACTTTATGACAAAACTCCCAACGTACTTGTAGGATGATCGTGTCTGTTGGTTTATAGCTTCATCTAACTGAATGTTCTCAAGAAAAAAGGGGATGTCTCCCTGATTGGACTGAAGGTGCTGCACCCCTCTCTGGAACTGGGAGTAGCTAGGACAGGGTGGCTGTCACCTTTAGTATTAAAGCTTTCCTCTCCCTGGAGCAGAGGGGGACATGGTCAAACCACAGCCTGAAAATGGCCCAAACTACTCTTTAGCCCTGTCCAAGAAACGAATGGTCTGGGAAAGTGCCACAGCTACAGCCCATGGTCTCCAAGAAATGATTGTGAGGCTTCTAGCTGGAACTCTGAGCTCAGTCTGCCCTTTTCTTTTTTTTAGGAAATCACTAAAACATGACACCCTTTTACCAAACAACTGAAACAAACACTGTCTCTGGTTTCGATTGAAGGTGATGGGAATATTAGATACAACAGGATTTTGTAATCATCAATATCTCCTCTGAAGAGAAGATTACTGGATTTAAGTAAACTCTAGTTTCCAGAACTGGCTGAGAAGAGAGTCTTCCTGTAAATAAACTGGAATAATTAATTCCTGAATGGTACCCTATCATAGTCATAGAACAATTTGAATTCGAAGACATCTGTGAAAGGTCATCCAGTCCAACCTCCCTGCAATGAACAGGGACATCAATGACATCAGGTTGCTCAGAGCCCTGTCCAACCTGGCCTTGAATGTTTCAATGGACTCACCACCTCTCTGGGCAACCTGTGCTAGTGTTTTACCACCCTCATTGTGAAAAACAACTTCTTTATATCTAATCTAAATTGGCCCTCCTTCAGTTTAAAACAATGAGAGGAGGCTGCTCTTGGTGTAGAGGATACACAGCATCATTTCATTCTTTCCCTGTAAAAACAAAACACACCAAGGAACAGAAAGATAAAATTCAGCAGTGAATTGCTAAAACGTGCTGTATTTCAGGCTCTCATCAAAAGCTGCTGCTGTGGCATGCCCACGTGTTCATACAACAAGGGCACCCTGAGACTCTGCCAGCTACAAATTGTGTTTTGCTTGCAGCTCTGATGAGGAATCATTTTCGTAGCAAAGTGAAGAGTGGCCCTGCCTGGGGTTCCTGTCTCTGAGCCTCCTCATGCATCTATAAATAGCAAATCATCAGCTCACCTCCTCTGAGCTCATCACATCCTCCCTGCCTTCCCCTCCTGCCTGCTTGTTGAAGCTGTCACCGTGACTCAGATCTCCCCTGTCAGATTCCCTGTGCAGGGAGATTCCCCATACATTATATGGCATCGGGAAGCTATTAAGCTCCTTAGGTTTATATCACCTAAGCTACTTAGGTTTCTATCACCAGCAGTGATACGATGTTGAAGAACCTGACATTTGAAGCAATGTAATTACAATTTAAGGTGTCAGAGCTCCTAAACACTTAAGTTGACAGAGAGGGTCTGCATGATTTTGACGACAACACTGAGTGAAAATAAAGTGTCAAAATCCCAGATGAATGTCATACACAAAATCAAGGACAAACATAAGCTATGACCATATAGGACTGCAGCATTTCAGAGATCCTCCTGCAGAATTCCCTAAGATACCAGGCATCAATCTCTTTCCCTTACATCCAGCCCCCTGATCAACAAAAATATTATTATTTACACTCTAAAGCAAAATTCTGTTATTCTTTGCTTAAGAAAACACAGATGAAAAAAGATATTTCTCATTTTAATAGACTTAATTTTCAGAGTTTATAATTGCTGAAATGACTGTAACTTCAATCTAATCTTGCTTTCAACCCCCTGTAATGGCAATTATTCATGTATTCATCAAAGTATGGGATTGTTTGCACTAGAAATCTCCAGATAACCTGCTTACTCAGTGACGCTAGAGATATCTGTCAGGCCCTAATACTTCATTTCCTGAATAAATGTTTCATAGACTCCATACTCAGACTGTGAAAAGAGTAAAATATTCTTTTGATCATTCATTTGAAATATTTGCTTCATCCTTTAAAAATGAATGTAACCTGGCATGCAGTGAGCAGTGAGACAGTTAAGCTTGATCAATTAATATACAGAGGTTTAATAACATTTTGTGGTCTTTTAAGTGATGTAAACCCAAAGATTTTCACTCTCCTCCTGTATACATCTGACCTCTCTTCTGCCAGGTTTAAGGATGAAATGTTGCTGAGGATGCTGCCCAAGCATTCCATTCGAGCTGTGTGTGGATGCCAGAGCCAGCTCAGACACTCAGTGTCTGTGCAGCTCCACCCTTGAGGTCCAGGGTAGATATGGATATTTTAACAGTTTGACTTAATGATTTTAAAGGTCTTTTCCAATCTAAATGGTTCTATGATTCTGTTCTATGTCTGTACCTGTACGTGCCCAACATTTTACCTACTAATACTGCAGTGAGTCCTGCCCTGCCTGTACCAAATTCAGAAACAAGAAGTCTTGTGACTGACCCAGAGGAACGGTTTCTCATAAAATAAAAATCCTAGAGAACTGTGTATTTGTTAATATAACCCATAGAGGAATTCTGTGACATGAGTATCTACAAAATAGCAAGGAAGGTGCAATTGCAAGGGCTGTGAGTCCGTCCTTTTTTAGATGCACCAGTACAGCTGGAGAGCCAGGCTGCTCTTCGTGTTGACCCTCATAACTCTCACCTGCTTGGTAAGCAAATACAGTTTGCAGGAAAGAACAGAAACAAGCAGCAATTGAACTTGTGGTGCTTTACAATACTTTCAGAAATGCAGAACTGCAGAAAAACAGAGGTGGAGATCACCCAGTCTTTGAAAATTGTATTGTGTAACCTGCTTTTGGAGCTGAAATATACACACTGAGGACAATTTGGCTTTCTCCTTCAGGTGTGCACATTTTTATGAAATATATAAATTTCCAAGTTTAACTATTGATTTATTACGATGTTTGATAATTGGCAAAAAGAGACCAGTAGTGCTCTTGGCCCTAATCATGATTTTGTTATTTTCTTCCCTTCTGTGCCTGACTGTTCCCTGTCATTGCCTGCCTTACACCTGTGCTAGAAGCCCTTTGGAGTAAAAACAAGGCACTGGATTTGTTTCTGTAGAGCCCGTAGAGGCTCCTTGCCATGACCAGGAGTCTGAGACACTATAATAATTCAAATGATAATATGCCAACAGAATCCAATGTCGTGTATCAAGAACCTGTTTCTGCTCTGCTTTAAGACACCAATAAATAAGGATTTTCCTTGTGGTGTCACTTATTTTGTTATGTTTATCAAGGGAGCCAGTTGCAACAAGTAGAACCCTGAGCTGGTTAAAGCTTATTTCAAGTTAATTTAAAATAATGCACTCTCTCTCTTGACTCATCCATCTCTACAAAGAAAGCAGCAAGCAATCCCGGACATTCAAAGCATAACAACATTCAGATGTGTCTAGACATAAATAGCAACTTCTAAACCAAGAATTTGCCTCTGGAGCCTTTTCAGTAGGTCCTCAAATAGAAAATATTTAAAGGACAATCATGATAGTATAATTTCTCTTTGTTTGAGGCAAGGATGGAGTGAATGTGTCATAAGGCACTAAGAAAGAACAAGAAGAATCTCAGTGAGACAAAATGAAAGAACGTCATTATAGACAAGACCCTCCAGTTAAATCAATCATAAATCCGTTGACTTCAGTAGCCAAGGATTTAATGACACGGCTTCAACCAAAACCACTTTTTAGCACTGTATTGTACAATCTGGGGCCTCAATTTTATTTTTTTCTTTAAGTTTATACTCCAGAACTGCAGGATCTGGCCATGTGTCTACAGGAGAGACCCCACTCGAAGCCATGGCTGGAGCAGGGATCATCAGGGCCTCCCAACAACCCTTTGAGCAACATCCCAAACTTCCAGCACGGGAAAACTCTTTCTAAATATGAATCTACCTGGGATTTCTTTGAGTATTAGTAAATAATTGAAATGTCAATGCTAACAAGTTGGTGTTTCCACAAATTGACATAAAAATGTCCTTAAGAATAGGTGGCACAGAACCCACAAGAGAGATGCATTGACACCACCTGCAAACAGCAGCAGCAGCTGTACCTCTGACCTCTCCCAAGCAGGAGACGTGGGAGACTGAAACTCTCCTCACATTCCAGACTGCAGGGAACGACACCAGCAGCGAGTGAAAGGAGAGCTCTGCCTTTGCCTCATGGGTTATCACCCCGGAGCTACACACCCCCTTACCCACAAACACAACAAGCTTGAAGCAGATGAATCACAATAAAAATACCTAAAATTTCACTGAAAATACCTAAAATTTAATTTTGTTATTTCTTTATACAGAAGAGGAAGCACACAAGCAAAACTGGGAACAACAAATGGAGTTCTCCAGTCCAATCCTTTCCCCACTTAATAAAGGGTATGCTTTGCTACCACTTAATTCAATGGAAAAATTCCTTTAGGTCTCCATGGGAACAGCATTGAGTCTATAATACTTAACTATAAGTACCAAATTCTATAAGCTTTGGCTGAAACTTTTTAGTGTCCTTTTAAAGATCTCTGTGGATAAAGAACTTCAGGCTCTGGAGTCAATAAAGTCAATGAAGCAGCTTTCACAGGCATCAAAAGTTCACTTTCAAACTTTTTTACAAAATAGTTACTGGAATTTGGGGGAAGCGAGCACAAAGAAAACACTGTAATAACTAACACAATGACCCTTTCAACAAGGCAGGCGAGCAGCCTTCTTAATGAAATTGGACTTAACGTACGTTTGGACCAGACAGTGAAAGAAAATCCCTCAACAGCACATCACAAGGCCAATAATGTGTAAACAGATAATAGCAAGAGCTGTGTGGTTCATAATTAATTCAGAGGAGATGGCATTTCTGCCTTCTTCCCACTTTGGTCAGTCACTGAAGACAATTTGCCTCTGCCTGTGTGAAGTATCACATTTCAGAGTGAAATCCTTCAAGTCCCATCATGACAGCACTAACATGAAGTGATAAAATAACAATATTTATATTTACTGGACATTGCAGTTGTGTGACATAATTCTAGACAAACTTCTGAACCCATAATCTTCTATTCTTACCCAAATTAATTTCAAAATAAACAGAAATATAAATAAAGATTATTTATAGAATAAATAACTGGTGATAGTGAACAGTGTGATTAATAATCTAATGCCGAGACTGAGCTGTTCAAAGTTTAACATGGCTTTGAAAACAATGTGAATGTGTTCACTGATTTTTGCAAGCAGGGGCTTATCTAGGATAAAAACCTCTGTGGGTCTCAGATGATTGGGGTGACCTTTCTCAGACCAACTCATTCCCTGATGAATACGTATTTAGGTCCCCCTTTATGCCCGAGGTTGTTGCTGTGACAGGTAGTGCCTCTGCTCAGGCTGCAGAATCCTCCCCAGCTTGGTGGCTCCCAGCTCAGCCCATGGTATGTGTACCAAATTGGCAGCTGTCAAAATTATTCAGCTTAGAAATGCATCAGACACGGCAGTTAATGACCCAAACTGAAAAACAAGGGAAGAAACACAAGATCTTTTCAGTTCTAGGGGCTGAGGGCTGAATATCCTGTGCTACAGGTGGAAGCTTGGGCAGGGACATCTGCCCACCTTCACCACTAACAGCCTCTACAGCCAAGTCTCTGTTATCAGTGCCATCAAACCATAAGTCTGCCTTCTTACAGTAGTTTGACCCAGCCCTGGCACTTGTTTAAGGGCAAAAATAATTTATTTTATGACCTCACTGAACTCCTGATTGAAACATTGACATACTGGGATTTTAAAACAAACTTTCTTCTAGTTACATTTGCACTAGCTCAGAAAATCCCATGCTACATGCTTTGACCACATCATGAAAAAGGCTTCATTCTGGATGTTGAACAACATCCCGTGTTTGAGAGAAGCATGTTTGCTTTCTGGCAGGATACAGCTTTCACACAGACCACAGCAGACACAAAAATTAACACAGAGGTTGAACATTACCTTTAGTGGGACAGTACCAAATACAGAAGATACCCTGTCTTAAAAATCGTTATTTTCAGTGCAGAAACAGAGGATAATGACAAGAAACCTTTAGGGAATATTGCAATTTCCATAGCTTGTGATGCTAATTACAGTCATTATCAGAGTCTAAAAAGTTCTGCCTATTTTTTGTTCTCTGCTCACGGAGGCTGGGCTGTGAGATGAACTCAAGGTGCAGTAACAATGGTAACCAAAAAAACTCCTCAAAGCTTAAAGCCCATTTATTTTCAAACACTACTACCTAACTAAAGTTTCTGTAATAGCTCAAAAACCCCTCTCCTATGTACACACACACACATAATCCAAGATATATTATTTTCTAAGACTCATATCCTTTGAATGCACAACAAAAGCAGAGCAGCATCCTGTTAATGGGTTTTGCTCATTGATTCTACATATTTAAGTTTTTTTTAGATTTAGCTCCTTTTCCCCTCACCTCTTTCACCATCATTAATACTAAGAGATTTCCAGAGATAAACTGTTAAGAGTCATGTTCAACAAAACTGCCCACTTGCCTGCAATAATACATAATTCTTTGTTGGTCTTCTAGTTTTGGACTGGTTTTATCCCAAAAACTTTAATGAAATAAAAAGAATGCCTCCTAAATCATTCACTGCTCTGGCTACATGGTGTTCATATGGCCCATAAGGCTGGGTCCAAAGGTTTATACCAGTTTTCACTTCTAAGGGAGTCAGGTGCACTGAGCAGGGGCTGTGATCCATTGCTGGCACGATGACACAGGACACACACATTCTGCACTCGGCTGAAGCTCTTCCATAGAAAGATTAACAAAAGCAGGGAGAGGAGGTCAGATAATTCTTTTAATACCTAAACAACAAATTAAACAGAGTGCTGGAGCTGGCACTGTTCACAAACAAATGCTGCCCACTCACCGAGTCTCTGGTCACTGTTTCCCACTCGCAGTCCCACCAGCCACTCACCATGGAGCCCCATCCAAAGCGGAGGTGGAGAACCTGCCCTGCCAACTCATACATTACAGCAGATTGCCTGCTGATTATACCTTTCCTCTTCCAGAAAACAACTCCAAACAAATAAGGCATAGTATTTGCCTGGGACACATTCCACAAACAGTAAAAAGCTCAAATAAAAACACAGGTTGGGAAGTCTGGCCGGAGGAGAAGGCTCTTCCTCTCCTGGTGCATTTTTATATACATCAAAAGCTATTCTCACGGACCCTTGACATGTTAAATGTGAAGTACTTAACTGTCTACATTAGCCTACCTATTTTATTTTGAATATCTCAATGCCGCTGTAGTTAGCAGGGAATCTTCCTTTTTTGCTTAAGTTTTTTATTAGGCACCTCCTAATCTCTAAATATTTAAAGCTTTATTTGTTTGACACATTAATTGACTATTAATACAAAACCTCCCACTAAGAAGCTGCAGATACAGTACTTCAAGCTGTGATTTCTTCACTTCTCACAGCCTAAGGCCTTGATTCTGCAATTACACACATTTATCTGTACTGTGGTGAAGAATCCCAATGGGACGACTCACACTAGTGAAGTTAATCACATTTGTGAAGATCCAAGTCCTGTAGTTCTGGCTTGGGACTGCATTTGGATGAGACATCTTCAGGGAACTGAGATCTGAAGAAAGCAGCACGAGCAGTGCAGTGTTTGATGTTTCTTAGGAATAATGTTAGTGTGATAAACCTGAAGGCAAAGGTGTTCTTGTACCTGAAACTCAGACTGGGGAATGCCCAGGAATGGTTCACGCCCACAGCCCTGCCGATGGCCTCCTGACTGACACAAAAACACTGCAGACCTGGATGCCTCTGCTTGTCCACCTGTAAAATCACGTGAATGACATGGATATATAGGACAAAAACTCTGGGGTGATTAATTTAAAGACATCTCCACGATGGTTTTCAGCCTTTATATGGAATCTAATGGAAGTGATTATGAACTGTTTAATTATCAGTGAACGAAAGCCCCATGAGAAGTTACAAATCCAAAACTGTGAACCCATCAGTCCTTCCTTAATTAATCCCACTGTCCTAGCAAGCTTAGTACATTACATCTGCTAATAAATTAAAAATCAAGCATCCCAGTACACTATTTAAGAAGGTAACTGTGCCATAAAGTTTATTGTGACTACTGAGTGCTCTTGTGAATCACTGCACTTGAACCTTTTTGTCTTTGTCATCAGACTCCTGTTCTTTGTAGCATAAAGAGGGAAAGGACTTTTATTTGTCCGTTACCCACACACAGCTTTGGGGCAGTCCACAGAGCTCAGCCCAGAAACCAGCTGGTCCCAAAAGGAGGGTGGCGGGAGCAGGGAGCACTCAGGAACCCACAGGCCCGAAGAGTCAGTACCTCTTAGCCCACTGAAGATGCTGAACACGGGCATGTGAAGGCTCCAAGAGGAAGCTGTGGTCCTGAGCAGCATCAGTGAGCGCTGACAGCTCACATCGGTCAGGCTGAGCAGGGCATTGCATCCTTTACACCATCACCTCTGGCCTGCTTCCTTCTGCCTGGTAATAAACTGTTTTTCTAGCAGATTTTAGCACATTTTAACCTATGTTCTGTGGTAATTTTTAATGTGTATTGGTGGAGGGCTCACAGAAGTCACCCTTTACCCCACAGCTCCTGGGGATGCACCATGCACCCAGGTACTCCAGGATCCCACCTGCAGAAACACCAGTTCCCCTATACCAGTGTCTCCCCATGGGCCACCATGGAGGCTGGATTCTTACCACTCTCACATTCCCATCCAGCCTGCAGAGTCAGCACACAGCATGACCATGGGAAATCTGGTGAGCGAGGGAATGATCCTCCCCCCCACACCCTGGGATACAGCAACTCACCTTTATCTGAGGGACAGCAGGACATTTTCCAGGCAGACTTTTCTAAGTGTAGGCTCCAAGTTCTGCCCTCCACAGAGAATGCTCTTAGACACCTTCAGCCACACCTGTCCCTGAACAGTGTGGGTCCCAGCACAGGCAGTTTGCAGGGCTCATCATTTAATTAGCACCCCCCTTCTGCTCCAATTTTGTTTCTCACACATCCACTGCCTCCATCCCAGAGACATAAAAACATGTTCCGAGTGTTATCAATCTATAACTGGGCCAAACTCCTCAGGAATAATCAAATTAATATGAATGCTAATGAACAGCAAATCTCAGCTCATGCACACGTCAAAGGAACAAAAATACTGAAACAGGAAGCAAATTTAAAAAAAAAAAATCTTCAAAGTTTAGATTAATTATTAGAAGGAGGAAGCTTTTCCATATTATATTTATGAACAAAATGATGTTGGTTTAAGCCACATAGCACTACTTTGCCAGTGTTACTGTAACTTCATCACAGCCAAAAGCAAATTGGATCCTGTGGAGTTTCTGTTAATAATCAGATGTAGATTGAAAAATTCTTGAACACAAATTCAGCAATTCAAGGAAAGCAAACTGACTTAATGAGCGCATAGTTATTACCTAGCATTGATTTTTGAGCCTTTGCACACTAATTCTTATCCAAGGCAGAGTAGTTTTACTCCACAAGGTACTAACAGAGTCTGGTTTGACAGTATTCTGAGTGCCATTTCTAAACTTGAGTGCTGTTCCTAGAAATTACACACCTTTACAAGCAGGTGTGAGGTGTAAATTGATATTCTTGTTTCAGTGCAGTGAGATTAACTTTTAGTAATGACTGTTGCAAATAAACAACATTTTCTTTTCTAGGTGAAATAAATTTCCACTGCTTTTTTAGGCACCACTGAGCTGTATTTTGGTATGAGTTTGGGGGGTTTAATACATACATAATGCTGGCTGGAATTATGACAAAGGTGTTACAATTTTAATGCTGGAAGAAAACAATGGCTTAATTCTTTCCTGTAGTCAGCTAGCCGGGTTTACAGAATACAGCAAGAAATTACCACCACATTAACACTTACAAAAACAAAGCCGATGTTCTTTAAACTGTCAATTTAAGAATATGTGGAGCCTCTGTACTACAGACATGAGACTTGACCACATGGTACACAGTCAAATTTTAAAGAATAACTCCATTAAATCTGCAGACATGTTTTCTTCTGTTGGTGATTAATTTTTTCCCTACCCCCAAGGGAAACTAATGGGAAACCTCTTTAATATAATTTTGAGTATCTTCTAATAATTACAGTATCACTAGGTGAATATAGGACAGATTTAGATGACAGCATTTTCCAAATTGGTAAAATACAGTATCTCAGAATACATTATCACCAAGCCTGGTCACCCAGGTTATGTTTGCAACTCTGCTGCTGGTTTAAGGTGGGACTTTCAGCAAAATAGTTAGATCTGTTTCCCGATTTCTAATTGGCAGCTACCAAAACTTCTCTTCCTCATACAACTGAGGACACACAGAATCAAGTCAAGCTGTGGTGCAGAAGCAAAGACATCCCATGAAGACAGTTGCATCATGGATTAACTTTTCTGCTTGTAAAGTGCAGGGTATCAACAGCATGGACAAAAAATGAGCCCTTGGAAAAAGATAAGAGTGAGAGCAGAATGTCTTGCACTAAGGTTATGTATTTAACAGTTTTACATGAAATAATCATATATAAAAACTTTTTTAAGTGCTTTTCTCCAATTTAAAAATCTAAAGAATTCAAAAATAAGGCATTCAATATTTCAAAAAGTACAGATTTACAAAATGTGTATATTCTGTCATGAAAACTCCACACCAACATTATACACTTGGAAAAAAAATACAAACAGGATATATTACAAATTTATGTAGCAATAACTTAGTTCATACCATGCAATAAAAAGGACGTTAATTGAGATACACAAGCTTTTAACTTTCCCTAAACTGGAGGGCTTAATTTTGTTTGCAAATGAGTTTTTATGCGAATTCATAGAACGGTGGCACTTGAAATTTCTGGTAGCCTTTCTATTGAGAGTTAAATTGTACATAATGATTATGAGGATGGAGAGTAACACAGCAGCTGTTACGAATCATTCCAACTTTGTTCGACAATAGCTGAAACTCTTTTCTCATATTCACGTTTGTTCTCCTGGTAAAGTTGTGCTGCCTGACTGTTGGCTGGACTGTTTGGATTGGGTTCATCAAGCAGAGACTGGAAAAGGGGGAAAACATAATGTCAGACAAACCAACACATTTAAATCAGGAAAAAATCAACTTACTTTCAAGTCAAATGTGTTTCAGAGGCAGAAACAACTCAGAATGGCCCAGTTGAAAAAAACCCAGTTAAACTCATTGTTAGGCATCCCTAATTGTATCACTAAACCTCAAATTACACCCTGCACCAGTACTGCACACACTTGTAGCTTCACAAACCAGAGACAGTTTGTCTAGTCAGCACCATGGAGCTAACTGACTAATTGGTAATTATATTACTACTGTCATTCAGGACTAAAGAGAGGCTTAAGATGTCTCCTACAAAACACCACTGTTGAAAAATAAAAACAATCACACAGGAACAAAGGAATTGTGCATTTCCACTGTGCCAGGCCATTTTTACTTATTCCAAGTAGTGTGTTTCAGCAATATTGTCCCTTTGAGGGCTTCACAGGGCAAAGCTTCATAGTAAAGTTACATGTTTCAAACACTATGCAAATTTCTGCATCTGATATCATATCTTGAGTAAAAAAGGTTAAAAATTAACACAAACCAGTAAATGCTTTCCTGTGCAAAAATACACAATGGCAGTTTTGTAGCTCAGAATTAGTAATTATGTAGCATCTTTGCCTTTATTTGATCTAAAAAGTACTGCTTTGCTCATAAGGATTTGAAGTTCCCCTTGACACAAATACCTGGCTATCCCCATTACTGAGCTTTGAATTCTGGAATACAGACCAACAATAACGTAATTATTTGGTAAAATAGATGCAAAGTTACCTGAATCGAAGTTAAAATAGATGAAACATCATATGTTGGACTCCAGCGATTCTGAAGAATATCTAAACATATGCTGCCATCTGCATACACTGCAAATACAGCACAGATATCACTTAGAAACTGTCAGATTTATGGCACTGTTCAAAGCAGAGTTATTGTTCCAATTCAGTCTGTGCTTAGATTAATGCTTTAGGAAAGAGGACAGCAGTTTGTCTCACCATCTGCTGTGGCTTGACACATACTTTGAAGATTTATTACTGAAATTAACAGAACACCTAAGAGGGAAAGAAGGAAGGTCTGAAGATTATGGAATTAGCACAGGAACAGACAGACTTGGTGTCCTGCTCCTCCAGTGTGACCGACCCATAATGTCACAGTGGAGAGAGCAGCAAGGCCTTCACTGAAGGAGTGGAACCACTCACAGCCATCACACTCTGAACAGTGGCAGCTCCTGCCCCATTTTCACACACCCTACACTTACCATGAGAGGCACCAAGGCAGACAGTAGAAAATATGGAAAAGTGCTGAAATCCTACTTCTGTCTGGATACTTATCAGTCTTCATAGAGCCCATATGAACCTGCTCAAACTTCTACATGCTTGTCCTCCAGCTTGTTCCCAACAAATTACAAACCTCCTGGCAGAGACAAACTGGCCTGGACAGTATGTGAGGCATTATGTCTACAGAGGAGCAGCAGGCAGGGCTTGTGTTTTCTGCATGCGTGAACTGAGCAAAACCTATCAGCGCTGGGGGAGGAAGCACAGTGCACTCTCATATCTGCCCTCATCACTGAGTTTGGGTCACACACCTCCGCTATGACTGAGCACCCTCATTTTCTTCCCTGTGCTAGTCCTGGTTGGCACAGAGCACCAGACAAAAGCAGGGACTTGGGTGAAACCTCACCTGGCAGGAATAAGTAACACTTGGCTCCATCAGTTCCCTGCAGCTCATGACACGGCTGCTGTTAAATGGAGGGGGGCAGGAATCTGCAGCCAGAACTGCCTCTTTAAACCAATCTAAGTGCAGCTGCTGCTGAAAATACTCACAGGCTTTGCTACTGAGGCTACATATTGATTAGAAAGAGGCAGATAGCTGCTTCTTAATAGCATTGTAATTCTTAATTTTTCATCAAGCAGTTGCTGTCCTAGACTTCTACTTAGGAGACAGCAATGAAGAGAGATTAAGCATTCTAGAGCTTCAGAGAATGCATGACCACACTGCAATATTTACAGCTAAATAAAGATGGTTTACTCACCATTTGGGTGGAACATTTTTGATAAAAATCTAACAGTTGGAGGCTTATTTGGATATTCTTCAGAAAATTCTATTACTAGTTTAAAAGTACCTGTCCAAACAAAGATAAATACAATCAGATAACTAACAACAGAAGAACATATCCAGGAACATAGACAACAAATTAATTTATGTGCTCCATGATCAATATTTCTCCTCACCATTATATAAACAAACAACACTGAATCTGACTGCTTTTCATATATTTGAAGTGATAATGGAACTGTGGAACTACTGCTTAGAGTAATAAACCCAGCAGCAGAGACTGGGTAGAAGCTTGGAGACTCACTGTATACATGGCAAAGGCAGCCAGATCCAACATTATCCCACTTTTCCGTGACCCAATATGCTGGGTCTATGGACTTGGGTGACTTTAAGGCGTTTCATTAAGAAGGTATTGTGGTGCCAGCAAAGAAACACTGGAATTTCATAATCAGCAATCTCAGTCTTTGGAGCTCACAACTGATTCACTGAAAACCTTTGCTACGGATCAGTGAATAATTTACTGTAACTCTTCCAACCCAACATCGAGAAAAACCCATCTGCTGCCAATTACTGCAATAATACTATAATTATTAAACTCATTATTCCTCATATGCCTAAGGGAGGTTCATTACACACCAACTTTCATGTTTATGTACAAATTTGGGATTCCCTCAACCTCACTGAGTTCCATATTGAGAATTCAAGGTTTTTCACCTGTTCTTCATTAGGAGAACAGTGATGAATCAAACATGCCAAAAAAGATGAAACAAGAAAAGCTCTTGTTGAGCTCAGCTATGGGGATGTACAAACACATCTGGTAGTGTCAGGCCAACATCCCCTGCTACAAGGTCTTGTGTGTATGTTTCTGAAAAAGCCTCAATAGAAGCATTGCTTCTTAGCTTTCTAACCAACCATGAGCCAGCATGACAAGACACTGCTTAGATCAAGATACATATTTTTATAGCAAACAAGCCTCACTCCTTCGCTTGCTTGGTTTCAAATTATATACAGATAGCATATATTATTTTTCAAAAGCAGAACAATGTTAGTACTGGCAACATTTATTAGAATGACAAAGGATACAAAAGTTAGCAACTTACCATCTTCAAAAGGAGTCCCTTCTGGCCTGAAAGGTTTAAAAAGAAACTCTAGTTAGAAGTGATCATTACCTACTTCCACACAGGCCCAGTAAATGGGTATCTTCTTCCTCATCCTCCCCAAGATATACTTACATACTTATATACTTATAATTTAAATACTTAGAGAAGCATCCATGGGCAACCTCTGAGAGCTTTGTTGTATCTAAGACACCTCCCATAGTCACTCTGCTATTTGGGATATCTACTTTATCATCATCCCAAACAAAACATATGCCATTAGGTTACTAGATTATTAGCAAGCACACTTCAGTTTTACGGAAGGATACTAAGACAGCTCCTCTTCTATAGGATATGTAATGTAACTTCCCAGACAGATCCTGTACCTTGTCCTACTGGGATTCAATCCAATCACTAATACATATGGATTTAAAGGCCGAGAACATGTGGCACTTACGTACTTTAAAGAGGAATCCTGCTTTTTCATAACACACCTATTTATTAAACCACATGCAAGCTTTATTCAACAAAAAAGCTGAAAAATTTTAAAATTAAATTTTTTTCCTTCCTAACCGTTCTCTATTTAATCTGTGAAAAGATATTTTAACTGTAACACTTGGCCATTTTTTAAAGTTTGCTGACTTTACATACATGAAACAAGAGAATAACTGCAAAAACAAACATCAGGTTGTTATATTTAGTCCTCTGATATCGAATTTCATAGTGACCAAAAACTCTTACCCAAATATAACTGCATTCCATTGCATTATATTATTCTCAGATGGTGCACCACTGACACCCACAGGAGGGTCTTCTTGCAATCTAAGAATTACAAACATAGAATGACAAGTCATATATCTTAAATACTTCCACCTGCAGGTATAATTTACCAGTAATATCCACATTTTGTAAATATTTTCTAATTCCAAATCACAGAATACACAAAGCATTACATGCAGCTTATCAACACCCCAAAAGACAGACCTGCAAGGCAACGCACATCAAGATTTTCTCATGTTTTACACCGAGACACAAGGGCACAACAGGTCTGATTAAGTGTTCAGGGAGCAAAGGATTAACTGTAAGAATAACATAGCACCATGGACAGCTGGGATTTATGGTGCTCCACAGTTAACTATGAGAGAGCAATTGCTGCTGGCTGCCACAGTGAAGAAGAGAACAAGCTGCAGCCACAACCAGGGAGTGACACACACACACAGAGCACTCTTGCTGGGACACAACACAAGGGACCCTCAGTGGAGCTTTTCCTGCATTCCCAGATCCGTGCGTGAGACGTGGTTAAATTAGGTATAAGCCTATTTTGACTGACAAGCTGATCGCTTCAAAAAGGGAGCAAAGGGGAAACCTGTGTGCCGCTCCTCCCTCTTGCCAGTCCCACAAATGTGTTTATCACTAAAGCAATCACGGGAGCATTTTAAATTATTTTTAGTTCCTTAATCCTTGGACTAGGGAAAAGCATGTTACTTACTGAAAGCCTCACAAACTTGAACCAGAAATATGTGCTACAGCCAAAGGGCAGGATCCAAATGCTCCCCTCTGCCCATTGCTGGATCCATATTAAGGATCACAAGACCCTGAAGAATGTACACCAGCGGGCCCCAATCAATCCACCTGATCAAATCCCCTCAGTGACAGCTCCTCCTCCTCTCACCTGTTTTGCCTCCACAATTATGCAAGAATAAGGAAAATGCAGTGACTGCCCTTGCCTCGCTAACAACTCTTGAGTGTTACCATAAGGTTTAATCATATCACAGTACACTTATAAACAAGTCACTACAAAAAGCTCTGCAGACCAAGGGACACAGCCTAACTAAATACCATGTGCAAATGCAGATTTATTGAGAGCTGACAGCAGCACAGCCAGGCAACCCTCCTGCACTTGCACTGCCTCAGCCTGGGGTAACACCACGTGTTGTCCAAGGATGCTGAGCAGTGGTGCTGCCCTACAGAGGGGCCCAGAAGCTGCTCAGAGCCCCTGTGAACTCTGTGTTTACATCCCTGCTCTCCGAGCACACACAGTCCAGGCAGCTCAGTATCAACAGCATAAACCACCTACTTTTTTGGTCAGGGAAAGCAGGAACAGGACTTCTTCCTACATGACAGCCAGGCTGCAGGCCAGCAGCAGTGCTTGAGCATTAGCCTGACAAATGCATCTGGGAGACAGCTTTAGTTTTTAGATCAACTTTAAAGCACCCTACTTGTCACAGAGTCTAACTACACAAAGGATCTGGCAAGGACTGCAAATAGGACTAATCCTGAAAGTCCTAAACAGCAAGGAAAATGTGGTATTTGCACTCCCTTTTTATCAGAAAATAAATAAATAACTTTGTTGTTGTTGTTGTTTACTCAAACAACTTAGACGAGGTAAGAAATCGGCTGAACTGTTCTCTCTTCACTGCTCCTGACAATCACAGTACGCAAAAGCAATTTATATTTAATGAAGTGAATCAGAGTTGACAGTACACCGTCTGTTGTTTCAGTATGAAGTGCAAGTAACATAAGAAACAAATACGTAAGTTCCAGCACGAAAGAGCAGAGTAAAATAAAAACTGACATGAAAAAGTTACATAAGTTTTGGAATATCAAAGTTGCAACATATAGGACAAATAGATCTGATTTACTTCAGACCACGACATTTGTCTACTTGGTTGTATTTTTCCACATCTTTAGCGTTTTCTCTCAAGCCTTAACTTCAAAATTATTAAACCAGATCTTGTAGGAATATAACGGCATAAAACCCACATCTGACTGCAATTTTGAAAAATAAATTAGTCAGCCTGAAAAAAAATCACTGGTTCATCTGTGTAACCAAATACAATAAAAAGTCTGCATATCCTGTTTTGATTTGAACGGGAATCAAGCAACACCCACTTAACAAACACCAACACTCACACAACAGCAGGGGAGGGCTCCACTTCCCAAAAACCTCCTACTCCTCCTAGATTCACGAATCAGGCTTTTGTCACTGGTGCTTTACGTGCAGCCACGTAAAGCAACTACAATACACGTCAAGTGTTTACTGATGTGTTTTCAGGGGCTGGTATAACATAGCTATGCTAAAAAAAAGAGACACTATCAAAGCTGACTCACCTCTAATTACTCCTGAGCAACCCAGTCCGGAGACTCTTACTGTAAATCTTAAAAGGAAACCCCCCACCCTTTTCCACACTCTGTTCTAAGTGTGTTTACGTGTCAGACTGGAAATAATTTATTCCAGAGTCAGTGGTTCAGTCATTAATGTTTAAAAGAGTGCAACTAATAACTGCTCCTTTAGCAGTTCGCATATATTACACAAAAGACTCCTCACGATTGCAAACTTTAAACACAGTATCATGAGCCTAAAAACATTTAAGGGCATTTTGGTTCTTATTACATACAAACGAAGCGTTCGCTATTTCTTTGCGCTTCGTTTTCAGGTGCCTATTACAAAAAACTTGTTTTCAGAGAGACTCTCCGACCCAACAAGCCTGGAACACTTGTAAATTCTGCCAGAGCTATGCCGAAGCTGGAGCCTGCGGGTGCCGGACGTATTCGGCGGAGGTGGGGTGCGGGCAGGGCGGCGCGGGCTCCCGGCCCGGCCAGCCGGGCACGGCCCCTGGCAGCGCCCGCAGCCCCCCCCGACATCGCGGCGCCCCGTGACCGCGCGGGCACTCCCGGGGCGCCCTGGTTCGCAGCCACCGCTCCAACTTTTATCCTCAGACGCCCCCAGCCGTCGGCGCCCGGGCGAGGCGGCTCGAACAAAGCCGGCGCTGCCCGGCGGGACCCCGCGCTCCCCCGGCAGTGACCCCGCTCCCCCCGGCACTGCCGCTCCCCGCGGGGCGCGCCCCTGCCCCGGGGGGCTCGATGCCAGCCCCGTGCCCGGCACAAAGGCGCGGGGCGGCGGTGGGTCCGGGCCCCAGGCCCCGCTCACCTCTTGAAGTCGCGCATCAGGCGGCGGCGCGCCGGGGTGGACATGGCGGAGCCGCGGCGCCGCCTCCCGCCCGCGCTCGCTGCTCGCCCGCACAAACAACCCGCAATGGCGGCTCCCCGCGCGGGGCGGGGCCGGCGCGGCACGGACCATGCGCGCCGGCGCGGGGGGGCCGGACCGCACCATCGCGCCGCGCGGGGGGGGAGGCGGCAGCGCGCGGCGCCGCGGCCGGAGGCGTTTGGGAAGCGGCCGCGGGAAAAGGGCCGGGAGCGGCCCGGGGGCTGCCTCGGCACCGCGGCCGGCCCGGCAAACAGCAGCGCTGCCTCACGCTCTCGGAGCGTCTCGGTCTGCGCGTGGGCCGGGTTGGATTTTCTCCTTGCCAGACACACCAGCTCGCTGTGATTTAACTGAGCTTGTGCGAAGTACAGAAACAGAAACTCGTAGTCAGATTACAAGGTTATACATTTAGGTTCTTACTTCCATGCTGTGTATGCAGCTCACTCCCACTCTTTGCAGTAACTGGATGTTTTAAAAATTCAGTTCTCAGCAATTTTTAATTATGGATAATGGTTCATTTTGCCATATGGGTCCCTCAGCATCTCTCAAAGTTCCCTCTAAATACAGACTAATGTCCTGGCTCTCAGCCCTTTTTAAAAATCCCACTACTCCAACAGGCAGAGCAGCTCTCTTTGAAGTCGTGACCCAATTCTTACATGGAGTGTCGGAAGTTATCCCTGAACTTGGATTTGTGTGGTTACATGTGCCTCCCTGCTTTACTTTCAGATGACTTTAAGGAGGTCAAAACATCATGGGACTCATAATGAAGTGAGAAATAAACAGTCTGCGTCCCCTGGCCATTCCCTCTCCCTCCAGCCATCCAGGTGGTGGAATAATTTCAGCCCAGAGTTTAACACAGCATAAAGCTCAGTACTTCTTTTCACAAAGTTAGTGCCAGGCCCTGCTGCAGAAGCACCACTGACTGGGCTCTTTAGAAGAGGAATTTGTATTTCACACAGGGTGGGATTTAAGTCAGCAAAGATTTACTCAGAACACTAATCCAACGTCCCACCTCAGTGAAAATAGTCAGCCTATTGTGAGGAATTCGCATAAAGCCTGGTACTGCAGGGGAGCAAGCTTTTCCAAAAGCCTTGGTAATAGGAAACTGTAATACCCCAGCCACTAAAATATTATTCCCCACATTAGTGAAGAATGGTTCCTGGCAAGCTTTCCCCTCCTCTGGACTTTCCTCCTCCTCCTCCCATCACACACATTTTCATTTTTCATTCCACTGCTGCTCCTCTACCTTTATCCAGCTTATATTTAGCTCCTGTTAACTCAGAAAGGAGAAAGCAATCTGTAAAAAACAAGTGCAAGCTTGAACCTGTACACATAATGAAGTGTCGTTTAACAACATTAATTAATTCAGTATTAACAGGCGCTGCATCAGGGCCCAGATGGGGCATCCCCTGTCTCCAGGGCATCTCTCTGCCTTTTGAAGCCCAAGTCACTCTCAGCCTGTGCAAGGAAATAAACAAAGACCAAACACCAGCACCAAGCTCAAGTTGAATCTGAAACCCTTTGTTGTTTCCACCTGGCTTGGGAACTTTTTCGGCAATATCTCATCAGGGACAATATTTCTTCTTCTCTGATGCAACCGGGATACAGTGTATTGACATTATCTAATGGAACATTTTAATCCTACATAGCAGTAACGTGTAGATGGCAGTTTTAGTAATAAATTAAGAGCTTTTTTTTTTCCTCTGAAGAACTAGATGCAATTTCTGTTCTGTTGATTGCATGGCACATACATGTTTTAAAATTAATATATTCCAAGCTACTTTCAAAAAAAATCAGTCCCTACTAACAATAAAAGAGAGGCTCTGGCCTTGCAAAGGTGGTTTAATATGTCTCAAAATGAAATCTGCACTAAATATCCACTTTAGATTTGTATCTGCTGTTAATTATTTCCAGTACTTCCTTGCTTAATGAACTTAAATGCATCACTGCCATTATAATGAGACTATGGGCATTTTAGGTCAAATGTTTTCAATTTATCGTGTACTTGTAACCCACTGACTTCCAGAGATGGGTGGAAACAACGATTTCAACACTAACTTTGTCATTTGGTGCCTGGAGAGGTCTTTTTTCTGTGCAACCATTAAAGCTATCCACTGTAACAGTGCTTCAAACACTTGGAAAAAATCCTTACACAGTCTGTGGTCTAGAACAGAAACTAATGTCTTCCTTCTTGAATAATACTGGGATAGATACAACAAATTCCTGATCAGAAAGCTGTTTCAAGTTCAATTTTTATTTCTATGTTTTTTTCAAAATGCTATTTGATAGGGTATTACATTAAGTTTAAGGTAACATTTTACAGCACATTCTATATTAATCTTGAGTCAGTACTAGATTCTTGTGCAGCATTTCTCAAAACCAAACAATTTCTGAGGTGACTTTGACCCATCACAAGATGATGCATGTGAGCTGGGTGAGTTCCTGGGGTCGTGCCGTGCGTTGCTGTGGGTGCTTCCATCCCAGAGCTCTTGCCTGTCCCCATCAGGCCATGGGAGAGGGAAAGCAGAGCTGGCTGACTTCTCCCGGTTCTGCAATTCCGGAGCCATCCTCGGAGCTCACACTGCCCTGCACCAGCTTCCCCAGGTGGCCTTTTTGCCAGCTGTGGATTGCATCACTTGGCTCTGGTTCCCTCCCCGAGATCCCCAGTGCACATTGGCCACGGAAGGGGTGGTGTATTTATTGCACCAGTTCTGTGCCATCCCCAAACAGAACGGGGATTATCCACAAGTATTTCATTGCAAAGATATTTCAGCATTGTGTGGGTGCAGTGGGGAGATTTCCCCTAAAATCTCAGTTTGAGTTCAGACCTCTGCTTGTGAAAAGTCCACAAGAATTTCAGTCTGCACATGGGTCAGATTGGATTCTCTCTTTGCCAGACACACCAGCTCACTGTGATTTAACTGAACTTCTGCGAAGTACAGAAACAATAACTTGTAGTCAGATTACATGGTTATAAATTTAGATTCTTACTTATTTGGATTCTTACTTCCATACTTTATGTTCATCCCATTTCCACTCTTTGCAGTAACAGGATGTTTTAAAAATTTAGATCTTATCAATTTTTAATTAGGGATAATGGCACATTTTGCCATATGGGTTCCTCAGCTTCCCTCGAAGTTCCCTCTAAATACAGACTGATGTCCTGGCTCTTGGTGGCACTAAGGAGACCTGGCACCAGTGAGAGTGTAGCTCTCAATTTAAAAAAAAGAGGGGTAATTAAAGTAACAGATACTTTTATATTGAGTTTAAACCAGCTTTGTTGTTAACCTAAAACTCCTTCAAAATATCAGCAGCTAGTAATGCAAAAATTAAATGGTAAATGGATCTCAGTACAAAAAAGTACATTTTTACTGTGATTCTTTTAATGTGGGAGTTCTTATCTATGATTTATTAGAGTAAATTGAACACATTCAAGAGGATATTTTTAAGCTAATGAAAGGAGCTGCTCCTTTCTTTGCTGTATTCCTGGTACAGCAGCATTGGTTCAGAGCCTGAAGATGCACTATGAAAAGTAATGTGGTAAATGTGTATGAATGTTGGAGGAAGGCTGAGGGAGCAGAAACAAAGACTTTTCGTGTGTTTTCAAATTAATGACAGTCTTTAGTTAAGCAAATTACAGTTCTTGTTATCAGCCTTTCAGAGGAGGCCTCTATGAACTAAAATAAAAAGCCATGGTAGAAAATGTTTTTCTTCTTTCACCAACAATGATTTCATCATAATAATATTGTTAACCCAATTCATGTATTTAAGCAGAAAGAAGAGACTTCACTTAGTGTTGGAATTTATCAATCATACAGTTCTAGATGAGCTCCAGTGTTATTTCCATGGTCTGGATAACAAAGAGCTTAAAAATACCTTTTCCAGTTAAAACAAGCAATTGAGTACCTTCACAACAATAGTGAAAGAACTCATGGAAAGATTAATCATAAATAAAATGTTATTGCTTCTAGATCACACCGTTTATTGTTGTGGTTTGTCATACAGATATAAAATATGTTAATTCTTTATTAAGAACAAGGGTTAGTGTTGTAGTTTAAGGCTTCCAACTGGTATGAAATGATCTGCAGAACTGGAACATTAGACTGGATGATTGAAGGAGGACTTGGGTAGCAGCAGTGCTACTGCAGAGAATTCGGACCCATCTCTGAAATTCGGAAGAGCTAAAAGTATGCAGTACTTTGCATTCCCACCTTGTCCTTCTCCTTCACTGTCTCATGTCTTTTAATCACTTCTGGTTTGTCCTGCTGCTGATAGGTTGGGTGCTGTGCCAAAATCTATACTGTACTGTGCCAAAATCCTGCTCTCTTTTGCTCATCACCTACATTAGCAGTTGCTAATTGTAGTAGGATCAGGACATTGATGACTTTGGGAAATGAGGGCAGTCTGTGCCTCAGAGTCAGTTCTGATGTAGCAGGAGGGTTTTTTCAGTCCGTGCTTTTATACCTTGAGTACTTTTAAAACAAACAGAACCTGCTTCTTATTAAACTGTTTTATTTGGTTTTGTTGGGTTTTTTCCCTTTTTATTTTTTTCCCTTTCCTTTGTTATACACCATGATCTCATCTGAGAATATTTTGTTAACACAAAGTGGAATTACTAAACTTTCTGATTTAGGTTTTGCTTAAACATGAGCTGCCCCGGGTGATGTTTATACAGATTATGTGGTTACACAATGGTACAGGGCTCCTTAACTGATTTCAAAAGACCCTACACATGGAAAATATATGTGTGGGTTTTTTTGGAGGGGGATGGCACCTCTAATTCAACTGGTATAGAAAAAGCAATTTCCTGCACATGAACTTCTGGATACAGTGCCATATTAGCAAAATGAAAATAATCATATAAAAGCTAAATTAAAATGGTGACATGTAATGTACCTACATTTAAGGTCAGAGTTAACATTATGTTCTGGTTCCAGATTCAGTCAAAGCAGTGCAAAGTTTATCTTTAAAAATAGCACTGTTATTGTATAAACCAAACAGCAGAGCTGTTTTATAAACCTGTAGAAAATGGTAATCTATGTTATTCCTGGGTAACCTGTGCCTGTTTGCCCTGCAGATGGTTTTCCATGTTGTCCATACCAAAAACATCCATCAGTGCTGGCACTGAGCCCCTGGATGATCAGTGACAAGGGCTCTCTATGGAGCAATGCAAGAGAAAATGCTGGAAAAGTGAGGAAGCAGCAATGTGTAACTTTGGAGACACAGCATACATGGTTAACAATGCGGTAACTTGGAATTTTTTCCAAGTGTGTACTTAATTTCCACTAAAGATTTTTCCTGCATTTTGTAAATTTCTGTTATTGTCCACCTACTATTATGGAATTCTGTAGAGGTTTGGAATTGTGGAGAGGAGTGGTAACTCCTGTTATAAGTCATGCTCTCACTTATGCTTTAGATATTGATTATTATTAGTAGTAGTAGTAGCAGTAATGATTGTAACAACAGTACCTTGCAGTAGTGATTCTGGCAGTGCTGAACTATAAACATGGAGGTAAATATCTTTTTAACAAGCCAGGATAATTCCCTTAGTCTCAAGCCTCAGATACAGTTCATAGAGCAGAATGAGTCAGCGGGAAGGATCTGCTTTTACATATCCTTCTTCTCTGAGAGGAAGCACAGGGAGGAACACAGCAGTACTGGATATTTGGGTTCGTTTCAGTTTTGAAGATAGTAGGCTTTTTGATAAGAGATTTGGAATGTATTTTACCAATCCCCACATGGATACAAAAAAAGAATATGGTATACAATCTTTATATCTCTTTCAACCAGCTGATTTATTGTCTGTTCATAATGTCCTCTTTGTCAAGCAGCTGGACACTTCCTCGGAGTTTTTTATAGAGCCTAGGATTTTCAAGGATGATATTCCTGAAGTTCTGCATCCTAAAAAAAACAAGGAAAAGGTTTCCCCAGCTCACTGCCTTACTGGAAATGCTATTTCCTTTTAGAAACAGCACTTCCTATTAGAAATCCCATCCAGTTATAGTCTATTGCCCCAAAGTCATGTGGGGAGTTCACAAGGTTTAATTGGGTTGTCCACACAGAAGAATGTGGCATATCAGAAATTGCTAATTAGAGAAGTTGGGATTTTCAGAAATGCCAAGGAGATTCAGAAGTATAAGTGCCAATCCACAGTTTTCTAAGTATTTCAGTTAATTTAAATTCACTGATGTTATAATTACTATATGCACTGAGATGCAGTTGTAGACACTAATGGTTTAAAAAAAAAAGTGTTCTGTTCAGACACTGAATTTTGTTTCCCCTGATGTCAGTGGGAATAGGAAAGGATTTAAGTTTTGCCATTTCCATTAGCAAAATCAAAAATCCAATAGGCAATTTCCTGCCATAAAAAGATCTGAGAGAACAGATGGAGGAAAAATAATCTAATTGAAATGCATTTTCTTTTTTACTAGCTTGCTCTATTTCATTTTTAAGAGCATACCTAAAATGTCTTCTTCCACAAAGAGAGCTTGTTCATTAAGTCTTAAAATAAATGACAAGCAAAAAGCTTTTTTACAAATCCAGAATGCTCGTGGTGATACCAGGCATTTCTTATGACTGATTAACACCACAAAAACTCAAACTAAAAGGATGAAGCCCTCTGTTGAGGACAGCCCAGTGAAGCTTTCACCAGCAGCAGGCTCTTCTGAATCATTCTTTCTATTGCAATAGAAAATGCAGTTGCTGCAGAGGAATGAAGGGTCTCATTCCTTTCTAGGGGACGGGGAAAAGGAAAGATCAGAGGGCAAGTTTTCTTCCCACAGCTCAATTACAGAAGGGGTTACTCCTCTCTCTTGTTCTGTCCTTCCCAATCTCTGATACTTGTAGTGGGACGTGTTAAAATCTCCAGAGTCATTGATTTTGTTGAGGATGGACTGACTTAGTGTTACAGATACATTTTCAGAAGGTGTTGAGTTATAACAACAAAGTTTAACACTTAAAATGAAGTGGAGCTTTGGAGACAAGGAAGGGAAAGCAGTTCATCCATTAGGCTACTTGGATTCCTCAGAAGTCTTTGTAACCCTTCAAAATCCTTCACAAACATTTTGAGAGCTTTCAGGGGGATTTATTTTATTTTCTCTTAGTATGTTTATTTGGGTTTCTTTTCTTTTCCATGTAAGATGAATCGCACAGAGACAGCATAAAAGGACATTATAAAGTGCCCCACTTCGGAAGTGGCCACCACCATCCAGCTGTGGTAGCTGGAAGCTAAATAGGAATGGAGGAATGGAGGCTGTTCTTTCAGCATGAGGACATGATACAGGAAGTTGGTCTCTTCCTCTGGCTTTAGAGGGGTATTAGTCCATCCATTTCAGACATCGGATTTATTTGTTTATGCTAGAAGCATCTGTTTTCCTTCCATACACCCAAGGAAGAGAAGCAGAGATTCTCAGAAAATGCTTCATATGCCTCAAATTAGGCAATAATTAAACTATTAAATCAGATGTTCCAAACTGTTTATGGAAGACAGGGATCCTACCTTTCTCATGTGGGCCCTTTAATTTAAGAAGCTCCAGAATGACAGTCTTAAAGTTGGGCAATATCCCTCAGGTATGCAGAAGAGGAACATATGGCTGTGGATATAGTAAAATCAGCTCTGGAAACACTGCTGGCAGGGAGTCTGAACACACCTGGGCTGGGCTGAAAACCCATTGTATCTTCTGACACACTCAGAGAAGATCTTGCACGTTGGAGGAAGAATCTGTAGTCAGAGGTGCTGCATTTTCCTGGCTGCCCAGAAGATTTAAGTTGATGACCTTATGATATGTGTCTAATTTCCTATTCCATGTTCAAAAACTGCATGACTCTAAGAATTTCAGGCTCTGTTCATGAGTGTGAATCACATCCACAGAAACATAAAGGGTAGGGCAGGACATGTAAATGCAATTTGGAAATAAAGATATGAGGACTCGCTAAAGAGAGGTGAAACAGCTCCAGCTACCCTGACAGTCCATTCATAACCCCTATCTAGCAAATTAGAAGAGTATTTTGGGACAGTCCTCAGCCAGCAGAATCCTCCTAGAGGGAATAATTTCTCCAGTATAATTTAGATAAAACTCTTGGGCCCTTACCTACCTTAGAACTAGGAGCTAAAATAATAACTCACCTTCCACCCACCCATTGTACCAATTCAGAACGGTGAGCCAAAAACCATGAACTAGGTTACACAGCAACAGAATAAGGCCCAGACATCCCAGATGTTACTGAAGTAGGTGCAATGACAAAAAAAAAAAAAAAAAAAAAAAAAAAAGAGATAATTTAAGTAGAGAACAGACACAGAATAGCACTAGATGAGAAGACTCTTAACCTGATGATATTAATTTATGGATTATCTAATGATACAAACAGATATCAGTCCATAACTATGTACACATTGGTAAACTGCTCCTGTAGAGCAAACTGTCCTTGGTTTGTGTGTGTGTGTGTGCAATAAAGGAGAGGTATTCAGAGGAACCCGAGAATGTCCCAAAAGACCCCCCAAAGCCTGTATTTCCCTAAAGTTCTGTAAGATATTTCACTATGCAAGAGACTCAGAGACAGTGGCTAAGTCTTCCCTTTTCTGAGCCTGCTCCTCAAAAAAGCACAACTCTATCATGGAAAAGCATCAGATTTGGCCCTTTGCAGAGTGAAGAAATCACACAGTGAACAGTGAAGAAAACCCCATTTTGTTGCCCCCCGGACAGAGGAGTAAAGCAAACTCTCCAGTCGAATAGCAAATACCATGCAATCACTTTTTAATGTATAAAGAAGCACCAATGGGTTGTGGGAGTTTAGGAAATGCAATTTCTATTTTTTTTAGCTTGTTTAATGCTTGGCTTGGCCACAAAGAGGCTTTTACAAGAACCTCCATACAGCACTTGGTGTAACACTATTTTAAAATGTTGACCATTTTTCTGACACCCTGAGGGCACCACGGCATGACACAGCATTAAGCATTGTTTTGGAGTGATTTCTGCAAAAATTCCTCGGTTTCACCCGTGTTGTGCCGAGCCCGCCAAGCCAGCAGGTGTGGCTGTGGAGCCTTTCGAAATCCACGGATTTCTTCCATCAGTCCCGAGGCTGCGGAGCGGTGTCATCGCTGTATTCCCTTCTAGCGAGGCTACTCCAACAAGCTGCGTGTTTGCCTTCTCCCTGGGAAATCGCAGGGGAACTGTAAACCCGAGTGTGTTTGTCCACGTCTTTTACACAGACATAGTGTCGGGATTTTTGCTGCAAAGGAAAACTATTGGTTTCTAATTTAATTAATTTAATCTAATTAATTAATAAGCTCAATTTCTAATGTACATAATTGCCATTACCCTGGGAACTGTTCATGAGGGATTTGGCTCTCTGAGTTGTTAGATAGCAGATTTACTTTAGATGCTGGCATATGGTTTAAGAGAAAATATTATTTATTATAACTTAAAACATCACCTTTTGCTATCAGATTCTTATCAGAGCTGAGAGACAACTTCTTACAAGAAACAAAATCAAATTCACCTTCAAAGCACAGAGTAACAGCACAGATGTAGAACTACGAAAGATGAGAAATACTGATTTTAATGCCTGTCAGAATGGTGCAGGATTTGAGAAGGTGAGAACTGCTCTTCTTAAAATATTTATTGCTGCATAAAATTGTTATTGTAATTATGACCCACTGGTGATTTTAAACACCAGCATGAGAAACATCTTCACTTGTTAAAGGACCTTCCAGGTAGGGATACGAGACATCCTTTAGGGGGCTGTGCATTGTTATGGAATATTTCTCTTGTAGATGATCCTCTGCTATTTTATTCCAGGTATATTAAGAAAATGCTGGACTGAGTGTTCCAGCTGATGTTTTGTCATAGTTTCCAAGAATAAAAGAAAGTAAAGGAAGGTTGTACGAAAGCAGTTGTGATTGTGGAGTCAGCAGTTGCTGAGCTGACTTAACTTGGAATAACAGCCACTGAAAAAAACAGCAAAACAACAAAACTTGGCTCACAGAAATTTCCTGAACTGGAACAGTCAACAGGATTATTTTTAGTTCAGGTTTTAATGTTTTATCATTTAAAGGGAAAACAGTTGCCAGATGAAAAACATTACATATAGTTTGAACAAAAGGTATTTTCTTACATGCTAATCTTTAAACAACAAATTTTTACAGGATATGGTTTCTCAACTACCTCAGTTTCTGAAGTTTTCCAGTCCCAGCATCATTAACAAAAATAAAGCTAATGTGAAAATGAGATGGGATATTTTAGCCAAAAGCTGATTCTGGTGTAGTTTTATAGTGAGGTGAGGTCATGCTTGAGTTAGGGGTTCAGCATTGCCCAGGAAGCCTCTTCACTCCTAAACACTGATTATGAGCTGTAGTTTGGTGAGTAGGGTGACAGGCTTGAGTGATCAAAAATATTTATTTAATATTTTAAAATATTTATTTAATATTTTTTGTTGTTAAATAGCTAATATTTAAATATGAACAGTGAAATTAACTATTTAGTCTCCGTAGTCTCATTTTGTATCTGTTTATTCTGTATAATTAGGAGGCAGATTTAGCTTTGGCTGTAGCCTTTTTTCCCAACAACTAAACACATTTCATTTGCAAGTGTTCTGAAACTATATTTCAAAATTGTTTCAAAATAAATATTTGGTACAGCTTGATCAATGTTTCTCTTGGCAGCAGCTCTGCCTGCTGCAGCTCAAAGTCACGTTGTTTCTCTCCAGTCTCCACATCTTTCCCTAAGCTGTACTGGCATAATTGCATGCGGGGTTGCACAGTGAATCCAGTCAAGGACCTGATCTGGATTAAAATAACCTGACCAAAGATGGGTATTTTGGGCTTAGATCCTTTTCCTGCAAGAAATCTCACAGAGATGCTGTGGCACCACTGAGACTATGGCCTGGGGAGGGACACAGTGAAAAGAGGGGCAGTTTTACCCAGGACATGGAACCACAGCCTTGGCTTTTCAAACTGAACCCCCCAACTGGCCCATTCAGTATCTAAAGAAAAAAAGAAAACAAAAAGTAATTGCATATCTATGATACTGAAGTCTTGTTTTAATTCTGTTTCTCCAATATCCATGCCTAAAATAACTGACTGTACCATGAATTAGTGGCATGCTACAGGGATTAGTACACACAGAAAACACATGAGGAATCAGCACAATAATGTAAGAGTAGGGAAAGCATGCAAATGTGCATTTCTGGGAGGAAGATCTACTTGGAGAACATAAATTGCAAACAAACAAAAAAGCTAACAGAAAATTAATAGGTATTTTATATTTATCTTCATGTTTTCTGTTACCAGCCCTGAGTGATGGGGGGTCTGCAGCAAGAGGAGCAGTTACACATTAACAGCTGAGTCACCACAGCATGATCCAAGATTGTAACTGAGCATAAATTACCAGTAGAGGCAGTAAAAGAAACTGGAACTAGGAAAATACTTAGTGGAGATGAGTTAACTTGTGTTCCACATGTTTAACTGAAACTGGATGGAGTTTGGTTGTACTGAAAATGTGTTATTGAGGCTGTATGTGTCGTGGGGGCTCTCTTGTCCGTCCTGTATTTTTGAGAGAAAGCAATTTCTGCTTGACCATGACATTATCTGGTATCACGAGGCATCTGTAAAGTATTTAAAGAATCTTGCTGAGCAGCAAAGCTCATGCAGTAAGGAAACGGGAAGAGTTAATGAGTTGCGAAGTCTAGAAGTCTTTGTTTAGCACAGGAATTAGGATGCAAATTCCAGTTCCTATTGCAATCAATTTTCCTATTTATTGTCATATATTTGAAAATTTTCATTAGCTTTCCCCTGTTGCATTTTCCAGGTGGTCACTGATGTTGCTAGGAAAAAAAAGTACAAGCAACCTAAGTTGGATAGCAGGACATAGTAAAATGCTATGAAAAGTCTGGAATGTTAAAAAAATAAACAGTGTTAAAAAATAAAGAGCCCTGTTGTTATGTTTAAGTTTAAAACAAATATTTATTTTATTTTGTGGCTTTAAAACACAACAACTACTTAAATTCCACCATGACAACATAAAATTTTGAAATATGAACAGTTTTGCATGTTTCATGGAAACTAAAAGTCACACCATCAAAATTAGGACAATTTTGATGCATCTTAATTTCTTCCTCTTTATTCTTGCAAGGTTGATTAAACTTAAGCACTAGGATGGTGCTGCCCTTTCCTTTTTGCTCCCTGGCCTGTCATTTGCTGACAGCTGTTACTATTTGTAAGGTGTGTATACTGCACATGGCTCAAATTTACCAACACCAGGCTAGTACAGCCCCATGCCCTGTGCTCAGATACTGGCAGAATTAGAGGAGGTTACATCCCGATTTAGATGCTAGACTATTTTTAAACCCTCTTCCTCTCCTAATGCATTTGCCTGTATAATCCTATCTAAAAATTTATTTTGAGGGCTTGGGGTAAGTAGGGAACTGGGGACTTAATGTCACCAAATCCAGAAAAAGCTTCCATGGCCTCGGGGTTAGAGCTCAGAAAAACAGATTTCATTCACTGGATCTCAGTTCAGAAGAAGAAAGAACATACCCTAAAGATCACAGAAAGAAAAACAGTATCTATGAGGCTTAAAAAAACAAAAAGTGAAAGGGAGGCTGAGCTAGCAAACCCTCCAAGAATAAATAATAAAATATTTTCCACTTAAAATAAGCAGCTGGATCTGATGCCAGTCTAACTGTCTGGATCATGTTCCATCCTTGTGCTGCTGGCTGAGATGGTAGAAATCTCATTGCTGAGCACTGATTCCTCACCTGTGAAGTGGTATTGACTTTACAAAGCCCACTGAGAACTACTGATGCAAAATGCTATTCTAGAGTTGGTAGTAAAATATGATGCTTTTCACACAAAATACCAGTATCTGAATTATTTTAGAAATGTGCTCAGTGTGTTCAGATATAAGCAATTATGAGGTTTTAGAACGGTGGTCAGAGAAGACCAGATAATCAGCTAATCTCTGCTGTTAAATGCTTTGGCCCTGGGAAATTGGAAAGAATTCCTGTATGCTGTATTCCTCCCACCACTCTGCAGAGTTAGCAAATAGGACACCATGGAAAGAGGAAATCCTAACACAAGCAAGAACATCCTTGCTGGAAGAAAACTGGGGGGACAAAAAGGTGCTTTTGTGAGTACAGTGGAAATAACTACCCAATGTAGGAATGTCTGTTGCACTCAGTGATTCTGTGAAGGCACATCCAGATCACAGAGTCACCCACGGGTTGTGCAAGAGGCTTTAGCACAGTCACACCAACCATGCAGCTCTGGGAGTTCTGCTCCTTGCCACAAGTTTCTGTCTATTTGGGTTTAATTATTTTCTGCAGAGGAGCTGATATTAAAATTATTAAGTATTTTATTGCGTAACGGGGTAAATTTTTAAGAAACACGTCACAGTTGCTTGACTGCAGAAGTGTATTTTCCAAGTGAAAAACTTGATTTTCAGTGAATGTATCAGGCAAAGAGCGCCTTACCTTACCTGCACCAAGCATCATTTTGGAGGGTTTCTAATAGATTTCCGTTCTAGTTGGTTGGGGGTGTTACAGACAGATCCAACAGGGAAAAAGCTGCACCAGCTGTTGGAAAGAAAATAGTTATTTTCCTCGTGTAAGTATTTTGGACTCATTGGTTAATTTCGTCCTTTGTTCTGTTGCATAGGGAGCTTACGCAGGCTGTGATGAGACAAAACTACATCAGATATACAAATATCCTCTCAAAATTCAGAGCTCATATCTTTCCTGGAGTCCCTTGAATACAGCTGCTAATTACCTCATGGAATGTGTTCTGCTGCGGTTTGAAGAGCACGTGATGCCAGAGGAGAGACTGCTCACTAAAACCATAGGTTTGCTTAAATGGTGTGAAGGTTTCTCTGAACCAGAAGTCCTTTTGAAGGAGAGGAAGGATAAGGTTATAGTTAAAGTAGGGACGTGGGACAAGACTCAGAGCAGGAGCCATTCCTCTACTGAGAGCTACAGGAGAAGTATAGGGAAGACAAAAGAGAGCAGGGAAAAGGGAGCAACACATCTCATGCAGTGGTAGGCGAAGATTTTAGCACCACATATCAGGTTCTCTGGCAAAACCTGCTGCCATTAAAGCAATGCTCTGCTTTGTTCTGAAGGAGGTGGGATGTGTTGTGTTCTTAAACCATTAACCATCCTGTTTTTCATTTCCTTACACCAGGCAGAGAAGCTTCAGTATGTTCAGTAGTTGAATGCTGAAAATTTGAAAACCTGAGATCCCGGTGACAGATAAATCTGTGCAGTTAATAAATGTATTATTCTTTCACAGCCTAGGAGCAAATGCAGCATTACTGAAGACGGAAACAATTTGGTTGATATCACTGGAGTTGAACACACTTAAGCCACAATGAAACGTAAATGCTCATATAATCCCCTGTGACCTCTCAATTATTCCCATGCAGCCTAACAGTGATTTCACAGATCACACTGATGGGAAGTATAATTTAAACTTTCTGTGCTATGTGTGCTCATCCCTTTAACTTCCTTACTCAATTGTCACCGAGGTAAATTAGTCTGTAGGATATTTTAGTTGGAGTTAAGGGTTACAGCAGAGACACTTGGGCCCACTGTGAGCCTTTGTGTTCTTTCTAGTACTATTTTCTCTGATGATTTCATCCCTATCCTAGTGACTGATTGTCAGAGGAGTAGCCTTTGTATGCAGGAGACAATGTATTGATTGCTAGCCATGGTGAGCTGTGTGGGAGATGGGTGTTATGTATCTACAGCTGGAGCTTGCTGAGTAAAGAATCACTAGCACAAGACATTTGCTGTAGCTTTCCATAGATAAAAAACATTTCAGTAATAAAATAGAGGATTCCCAAAGCATAGCTTACACAAGTTACACTCAAATATTTACAGTTAAGTATAAATATTTTAAGAGATTTAGGGAAATCTAGCAGTGTCCACTGCTGCTTATAAAACTAATTCATCTACTTTTGGATTTTCTTTTTCTGTCTTACCTATAGAAATTAAAACCCCTGTCTCAACAGAAATAAGAAAGTTTGCTCTCTGAGCTTCTCAAATTGGTTGTTATCTCCTGAGAAGCATCTTGATTCCTGGAACTGGCAAGACATTCACTGCTTTTACCAGTATCAATGTGTGGTTTGTATTGTCTGCCTTAAATCTACCTCTGAAATCATGTCAAACCCAACCCCTTTTGTTACACCATTCTTAATACTAGACCAGCTGGCTTGTGCTTCTTGGTATCTACTCTTTTTTTAAACACATGCAGACAGATTACATTGTGCCCCTTTGCTGCCACAAAAAATCCACAGGTGAACAGCCAAAAAAAGATTCAGTGCAGGGTGGCATGTGAAATATACTGGCATGAAGAAACACCCTTTTCTAGCTGGGTTGGTCATATGATTGGTATTTGGCAGAGAGTCATAGCATGAATCAGTGAAATCTTTTCAACAGTGAAGCTGCTCATATAGTAAACATTCCCAAGCACTAGACTGGAGAGTTTTATTTCACTAAAGTAAAATCCCATTATATTAAATTATAACGTGGAGACATTCTCTACATTAAATTAATGGATGCAGCTCTTCAAGTTCTCTCCATCTGTTCTACCCTTTAATTACAAAACCAAAAAAGCACAACTCACAATCCCATGATAAAAAAAGGAAGTAGAAGGGATTTGGATGCACAGGGACTACCAGCATCTGCTACATACATGGTCTCACTTCACAATAAGCTGTACTTTGCTGGTAGCACCCCTACTTTAAAAATACGTATTAGCAGTTTCGGGTGGATACATTTAGTCACTCCCTCACCTAGAAATCTTACTGTCCAGTGCTGTGGTTCTGACGTCATCTTATACAGAACTGCTTTTCAGGGTAAGTGAAATTACCTTTGTGTCTGCAAGCCACTGAACACTGCAGAATCTCTTGAGACAAGTGAAAAGCCATGTTACACATACCCTTTGTCAGTATGTTTTTTAGAGAGGATACCCTCTCTACAAGGAATGTATATATGTGTATATATATTTCTTCTGGATTATATGTAGAAAGCATTAACATTTAAAACAGATGAACAAAATGCAAGTATTTGTATTCAGTGACACTGCCCAGAAGCTTTTTCATAGATGTAATAATGAGTTTGTTTTCCTAAAGACTTTTGTCTTTAAGATACCTTATACTTTGAAGAAAGTGTATTTCAGTTTAGAAAATCTGCTCATATAACTAGCAAAATTACTAGTAGCTGTAACACTTCACAGAAGAGAAAGTGGGAGTTGAAATGGCCTTGAAGATCTTTAAACAGATACAAGAGACATCTCCTCCTGTCTCCTGATCTGTTTACCAGCCCATGGTGCCTCCTGCTATACTGGTTTCATACTACAGAGTGAGAACAAGAGTTATTTTCTTCAACACAGAAGTGCATTAAGTAGTCACATAAAACCAGAAGAACTTGTTTTGGAAGAAGTCAGCCCTATCTCAAGGCTACTGTAATGTGCACACCTTTATTGTGGAAATTCTTTCACTTGATATATTATCTACACATTGGTAGATTTTGGTACATTTCCTGACTGTCTTCAGTTGGACACCATCAAAAAAATAGAGCTGTAGGAGCTATGCCAGTGAAGTTTTTCTGTCTACTAGAAGAAAAAATATCAACCATTTTCTGCTGTAATAGATAACATTTGTTAAGGGAAGCGTAACCATAATCAGGACAGAGAGGGCGATTTATGAAAAGTTACATTGAGGGACTCCATGTAGGAACAGCTCCATCACAAGAATGGTCAGTTTAACCCTTGTGCTGTTGAGAATAACTTGTACTGTATCTGATGTCGGGAAGGTGATGTTTCTGAAATAAATGTTCTTCTGAGGAGGTTCAGATGGATTTTTTTAAGACTATTTTTGATAGTAAAATTAAAATCAAAATTAAGCTTGCTGGGCAGTGCCCCACAGCATGATTCTGTGCCAGGGAGCCTCCCCTGTGAAGCTGGAGACTCCCTCTCATTCTGTATAGCTGAAATCAACCACTGCTGTGACAGACCCTGCATTGCCTCTCACTCATCCAGTCCTCATACAGATGTATTAATTGTTCAACTGAAAAATTATAATTGCTCAAGTTAATGACAGTTTCCTGAAACCAGTTCTTCTCTCTGATAATATCCCTGATAACATTATTTAACTATGAAGTAATTATTCATCCAGTGAAAAAAACAGTCATAACTTCATTGATCTTTTCAGTTTGTAATCTGAGGAGGAAAACCACACTGGTTAAGTGTACAAATTAACATTATACTTGCGCTAGATATGTACCCCGAGAGTAAATCTCTGCATGCCTCAGCAGCAGGGTTAGTACTGGTTCCTGCCTTTGAGCACAGAGAGACTGAGCTTTGGATGTCCTTAGTGCCAGGGAGGGACTCAGATGCTTACTCAGCTCAAGTTCAATGTGCACTTGGGCAGACCAGCGCAAACCCAGCTTTTAACCTGAAAACTTTTAGGATCTGTTGGTTTGGGCTTCCAACAGCCAGGTGTGAGTAGCACCTGCACGACAGACATGCGGTAGAATACAGTGGCAATGGGGCTAACAGGGGGAATGTTACTTTGCCAGTGAAAGTGCTCAGCAGTTACCACTGATGCTATAATACATCACTAAGGATGTCAGGTGCTCCCTCAATAAGTTCCCAGTTCCAGCTGAAATGCCAAGAATTTTGGCATTACCATCTACCAGTGAGATTAATGTGTCACTCTTCATGGCCATTTCTCATTCTTTTGTCAAATCCGAGATTTTTATTTGTCAAATTTGTAAGTGTATGTTTTATTTTTCATTGTATTTATCTTATGCAGAACTCCAGGGAGAAAAAACAGTTTAAAATTACATTTTCAGAGCTCATGAGGTATTGTGGATAATTTGGCTAGATCCAATTCAGCAAGGCTGAAAAGAGGCAAGAAAGGAAGTTATGGACAGGAAAAGAGATAGAGGAGACGAACAGTAATCAAGAAGAATAAATGCTAGCTTTGATGTGAAAAAGATGTTGATTAAGGAGGAAGGTCACAGCATGCAATGAAATACAAGATGAAAAAAAAAATTGTTATTCAAATAGAAGGAATCAGGGTTTGTCGTTATTGTGATCACAGGGAGAGCAGGGGAGCTAGTTACAGCTGAAGGGAGGTTTCTAATGTTCTCAGGATTGATCACAACCTCTTCCCAACATTTTTCATCCTTCTCAAGTCATATGTGTTTGATGGATATGATGAAGAAAGATGAGGAAAGGTGACACAGCTCATGGCTGGAGGGATAAATGGTTTTAGCTACTAAAAATGGAGACAGTACTTTGTGAATGAACACAGTGTTACTAATGGGACTAATGAGAAAGCTCAGGTTTATCAAGCTGAGGAAGCTCAAGTTTATCAAGTGCAGTTCTATCCACCTGGGGTTATTCTCTTTCTAAGTAATTTACCATTGTTATTACATTTTGCATGTTTACACATTTACTATTATTACCCTCACAAAATATTTGGACTGTCATTGAGTTGGAATGACCAGCAGTTTCTGCTTAGGCAATGTAAGATTACCAAGGATGCTCGGGACTGACAGCACAGGACTTTGTAATTCCAAAGTTCAGGCAGTCAATACATTTTGATGTTAATTGATATCTTTGTTTTGATTAATATTAAAATGGCTCATCAAAAAAAAAGAAGAGAGAGTTAGAGAGTTCTATCTAGACTCTGTATAATCCAGCTACAGTACTACAAGTAATTTCAGGTTGCTACAGCATGTTCTTCCACTCCACACTTAAAATAAACTTTTTGGTGAGAACACTGTTATGTAAGGCTGCAAATGAGATTTGAAACAATAATAATTATCCAGCTTGCCACCTATTTTTAATACCTAAGATGGAAGGCACTGAAATTCAGAATGAGAAAGAGCAAAGCACAGCAATGAACCCATCTATTACAATTAGATCTGATTCAGTATTAGGTTAAAAATAAGGTCAGGTTCATATTTGTAACTAGCTATTACTAGTAATACACTTGTTAACCACACTGAAGTGAAATCAGGATCTGAGAATGTGTGCCTGTGCAGTGAACTTCTCCTTTGTCCTTTAGCACATAGACAAAGAGATTTCAGAAGAAAATTTCCCTCCCCAGGCTCTCTTCAGAGGAAGCATTTAAGCAGGAGCCAGCACTGCTTGGAACTGGGCTCGAGAACTGATGCTGAGCTGGAGGGCAAGGCAGCAGTTTAGCCAAGCCATCCTTAGCAGGTTATGCAGACCTGTTTTGTCACACAAGACACCTGCAACATCTCCAAACCAACATGGATATCATATTAACATGCACTAGAAGTCATGGGTACTCCCCAGCTGGGTTTATGCTTCCTTCACTGTAAGATAGTGGCAGTGCTATGAAAGAAATGTACATTTACTACACAGGAAAGTGGGGGAGCAATAACTCAAATTTTCTTGCTGCCATTCTTTTTTGCAGCCTTTCTGTAGCTTAACTGCTTGGCCCAGCTCAAGGTCATTATGACAGTAACGGTAATGTAATATTGGTTACATTAATCAACTAATGAGTAAATATCTGAAAAGAAGAAAAAAGAAGCAACAGCTATAATATGGAGAGAATCTCCTTCATTCACTCAAGTAAACAGGTACAGAATGGCTCCAACAGTCAGATGTTGCCCGGCTGAAGTGGAACAGAATCTCCAGGACCAGACAAGAGGTGCAGAATAAAGGTCAGAATGGTTGAAGTGCACAGTGAACTACTTCTCAAGGGCACAGTTAAA
This sequence comes from Coloeus monedula, assembly GCF_965178545.1. Taxonomy (NCBI): domain Eukaryota; kingdom Metazoa; phylum Chordata; class Aves; order Passeriformes; family Corvidae; genus Coloeus; species Coloeus monedula. The sequence goes on from NC_138795.1 coordinate 9,899,964, forward strand.
GAGTAGAAATGTTATGATAATCCTAAACAAAGTGTCACCTGGATTTATTGACATTTAATAGGATAGCAGTCTCATTCCAAGGAAAATGATCCTCATTATGGCCCTGAAGCCTCTCCAGCTACATTAGCCAGCTGCTTTCTTTTGGAATAATTACTGCATTTTGGCATAAGTCTATGGACCAAGATGAGGAGAGAAAATACATGCTGCGAGATTTTAGCCATAATTCGGATGTGGCATTGTGTTTGAGATTTCACAGAAGTGAGCAGTTCAACCCCTTGCTAAGATGTTGCAGCTTAAAAAACCGCATCTCTTACAAGTCCTACATTTTTCATATTCCTAAAGCCAACTGTCTGAAAGCCAGAAGCAGTGGTTTCTCTGCTGGGTGTTGGCAAAAAAAGCAAAGATATATATCTATCCCATATCTAACACAGGAAACATTATGTAGGAATTGTCCGTACAAGGCATGAGGGATGTGCCAGGTTTGTGCCACTTACAAAAAACCCACTTGGGATCATATTATCTCCATGACAACTGCTTGTACATATTAATAATTTGTTGTGTACTTAAACATAGCTTATGGAGAGGACTGAATAATAGGAGTTTTTCCAAACAAAGCACTTATAACACAAGCTGTGCTGATCAGAGAGTCACACCAGCAATCAGCAAGCCTACAGCCTCGAAGTGTGAGCTTAGCAGGACATTTCACAGATGCTTGTGTTATGTGTCTAAAAGGAAGGAATTTAGGGATGGGCCCAAGTATCTATTGACCTGGCGTCTCTACTCTCGACTCTCAATGCTTCTGTCATGTTTGGAAAGTGAGTTAATTTCAGTATCATGTATTTGTCCATCTGGTGATAAAGTGATTGTATTTGTCCTGGCAGAGGTGGTGTTTTTCAAGTGCTCTAGAGATTAAAACTGGTAGATGATAGGTAGGAGGGACATGGCCCTGTGCTCAGGTGCACAAGGATGTACCCACTGCCCCAGTGCTCCTACCCAGCCAGGCTGGACACAGAGCATTCAATGTTCATGGGGAGAGAGCAGGACATAAAATATTTGCAAAATATGAAGCTTCTAATATTTGAGAATCAGCACTCTATTCCTAGCTTTCTAAAGATTCTTCACTATGAAATATCTGTAACCATAGTGATTTGAAAATGTGATTTTCATGGTTACTCTGTAATTTCTTCTTTCAGTAAGACACTGCACTTCCTGCTTTTTCTACAACACGAGGGTGAATCATGAACTAGCAGGTTTCAGTAATATGTTTTGTGGTATACAAGGTGGTTAATAATGAGAGTCCATCTTTTACAGAAGCCATTCAAAAGCAAGTGGGCCTCTGTTGATAGTGGTATTACTGATGTCACTGATTTTGTCATGTACTATATGGACTCTGAAATTAGTCAAATATACAGAAATAGTATTTGTTTGTGGTGATGTAACAAATATCTGATGTAAATGTGTTCTATTTTTCTTTCGGTCTTTTGCAATGGTTCTACTTAAGATGACAGGTTTATCTGACTTAGTAGGACTGTTAAGACACAAACCATATATTTTATCCAATAGTGGCCAGTATCTGAATATGCAAGAGATTACGTCACGTGTACTTCTGATTTTAGTCGATCAGAAGTCCCTTTCCTCATAGAGACAGTTGACTTCCATACAACTGTACCAGGGTCTATATTCTTTGCTTGCAGAAATACATGTATTAATCAAAGCTGGCAGCGCTACATCTAAAGGTGGCTCATTGTTACACTATTGTATAGCCTTTTAATTGTATAGTATAGACTTTATATTGCATTGCATAGCCCTTTAATTCTGCATTTAGTATTAAAACACCATAGCAACAGACATTTTGGACATGCATTGATGGGTAATTTAGAATCACTAAAATATTCAGAAAGAGTCAAGTGTGAAGAAAACTAATTTATGTGTTCCTTACTCTACAATGCTAAGTTGACAATACGTTGCATAGTTGGACGGTGCAATATAAATCTGCATAAATCTGCATTTAAACACTGATGTCTCATAGTACAATGGAAATGTTGGTGTTACTGATAACATTATTGCAGTTGCTAGCACCCTCATCCATGAGTTTGAGGTTAATTTAAGACTAGCACAGAATTAGTTGGCACTATAAGCTAACAGCTGAATAACCTACAGCTGGATGTGTGTAAACCTAAGTGCAGTCAGCCTGACCAGTTCACCTCTCTCCAGAATGCCACACATGTGACACACATGGGTCCCTGACTCAGGTGTCAGCACAGCAGTGTGGCCTCAGTACCCCTGACTCACTGGGGCAGCCGCACCCAGACAGCTCCTTAGGTACAAACCACACACACACCTGGCATATATTCATATACTAAATACAATTTATTACTGCCATCTCACAGGTCACAGTTTAATCTTACTGTGAATCTGAAGCCCTGACAAACCGCTGACTTACGCAACGCAGTATGTATCCTTTCATTATCACGTTCTCCTTTGAAGGCTCAGATAAATATCTAAGAAGAGAAAAGCAATTGGGACTCTCTAAACTATTGATTGTCATTCTGAAGTCAGAGGGAGGAAGGAGGTCTGATTTCTGATCCACATATAGACAATTCAAAATAGTATGAGGATAAAATACAGAGCTAATGCTTGGGACGGAGATGGAAACTGAGGATTTCCCCTTCTCTCTGAGTGTCCAGATAAATGAATCCTGAATTTCCTTTGCTGAGTCCTGAATTCTCCTATAGTGAGTGGCACGGCTTCAGCTTTCAGTAGCAAGCAGAGAGTGCAGAATCACTTACCCCTTCCCAAGTGGAGTTTGTCTGAGAAAGAGCTATGACTGAGTCTTTTCAAACAAGTGCTCCTTTCTTTACCACTATGTTCCTGGGAACCAGCGGTGGAGTTGGGAACCATGACAGTTGCTCTCAAGACAGCAGTGATTGTTAATCTCTGAGGAGTCTTGATCCACACTAGCAGGAAGAAACTATTAACCTGGCTTGTTTGCCTATGAAACTGCAACTGAAATCCTGCCTTGTTTTATCAGGTAGGTGTGAGGAAAGCACAGTTTATGTGAATGGTTTGCAGTGTGATCCTCAAACATCTAACTATGCCAGAAAGTCAACAGTTATTAAAGAAAATGAACTTTAGCTTGGCAAATTACACAAGAGTTGATGTTATTGCTTCATATTCTTTGCTCAAGACTGTTTTGGGAAGATGTGCTACAGAGCGAATTCTTGAAACCCATCACTTCTCAGTGAATGGTACTTTTCCTTCCACAACTTCAAGCACAAAACAAAGGCCATCTGACGATGGGAACCTGTGTAGGAACAGCAAAAATGTTTTGGAAGATAAACAAAACCTGAGTCAGGTAATTCAAACCAACTGATGTGTAGCAGAAGACTATGACACCAAGAAACCGAGACTGACCCATGAAAGCAAATATTCCTTACCCCTTGCTCACGATGGAATTCTTAATTTGCTTCAATAGTAGGCAAAGAATTTAATAAGCCAGACTCCACATTAGGCAAGACAATTAACACAAATTAACTAGGAAAAGTCATTGTACCCCTTGAAATTAACAAATCAACATTTTATCAACATTCTGACCCACTTAAATGAAAAAATATTACTTTTTTTTACTGATAATTTCATGCCTTTTGTAAGTTATTTAAGGGAAATCTTCCTCTATAATTTAAGATGCAGATTGCAATAGAATACATAATCCATTAGAAATTGGTGATGCATATTTCTTACATTCTTTTTAATTGCAACTTATCGCTGTCTTACTGATATATTTTGCCTTAGGTAGCAAGTGTCTGATTACACTAAGGTAGCTGAGGTCACCACTAGTTTCCTGAAAAAATACCACCTTCCTGAAAGTTTCCTGAAAGGTCCACCACTAACTTCCTTTACTGAACACTTACACTGCACTTCACACATTACTTCTGTCTAGACTTCCAAGAACTCTTTCAGTATAAATTGTTTTAAAGAAATGCAGCACGGCTTTTTTAACCTAAGCATTATCTAGTGGTACAATTACAATGGTATTTAATGCTCATGATTTAGAAGGGAAAAGCTTTATTTCAAAGTACCCAACACCAGCAAGCGCCATCCACTTCCCTCTTCTCTGACGGACACGATAACTGGGCTCAGGACTTCAGAATCACAGAATTGTTCGGGTTGGAAGGGACTTCTGGAGATCACCCAGTCAAAACCCCCTGCCAGGGCCGTGTCACCTGGAGCAGGTGACACAGGAACGTGTCCAGGAGGGCTTTGAAAGTCTCCAGAGAGGAAGGCTCCACGCCCTCCGTGGGCAACCCGTTCCAGTGCTCTGCCATCCTCAACGTAAAGTTCTTTCTCGTGTGGAGGTGAAACTTTCTGTGTTTTAGTTTACGGCGACTGCTCCTCGTCCTGTCACCGCAAAGACCCTGACACCAGCCTCCTGGCACCCGCCTCGGAGATATCTAGATGCATTAACTGCAGCGAGAGCCATAAACACTGTGGAGCCGCACAAAGCCCTCAGACACACCGCCTCCCGACCCCGCAGTAGGCGCTTGGCAGGCGGGGACCGTGCCCCGCCTGTGCGCCGCGAGAAGCCGGCGCTCAGCACCCGGGCACAGGAGGGGTCGGCACCGCCATATCGGCGACCCCTCACAGCGGTGCCCTGGCTCCCGCCTCAGCGCTGCGGCCGCATGGGAAGAGCGCCAGCCCCCGGGCCAGGAGCAGAACCGGGAACAAGGACCGGCACGGAGCACGCCCACCCCTCGCTCCCCGGGCGGACGCGAGGTCACTGCCCTCAACCGCCCCCTCCCCTCAGAGCGCACTCGCGGCCCCGCCCTGGCGCCGCGCACGCGTCGTCGGCTCCCGCGGCGTCCCCCTCCCCGCGGTGGGGCCGGGGCGGTGACGTCAGCAGCGGCGGCCATTACACGGTGCGGAGTGAGGAGCGGCAGCGCTGCCGCAGCCGGAGCGCCCCGGGCCGCCCTCTCCCCGCGCTCGCCCGCCCTGACGCGTCGCGGCCGCCGCCGCTGTGGGGAGCGCGGATCGCAGGGGCCCGCGGGGCGGTGCGGCGGCAGCAGCAGCAGCCGGAGAGGAGGAGGAGGAGGAGGAGGAAGGGGAGAGCGGGATGGAGGAGAAGGTCTTCACCAAGGAGCTCGACCAGTGGGTGGAGCAGCTCAACGAGTGCAAGCAGCTGTCCGAGGGGCAGGTGAAGAGCCTCTGCGAGAAGGTGAGGCGCGAGGGGCTGCGGGGAGGCGGCGGGGCCGGGCAGAGAGCTGCCGGCGGGGGTGGTGCCGCTCAGCCGGGCGGGCGCGGGGCCCTCGGGCGGGCCGGGGGCTCGGCGCGGCCCGGCGGGGGGAGCGGGCCGGGAGCCGGGGCCGGGCGAGCCGCGGCCCCTCGGCTGTGCTGGAGCCTCGGCTCCGCCTCCCGTTCGCTCAGCGCCTCCTAAAATGGCGTCGCGGCCGTGATGGATCCTCGGGAGAGACCCCCGAGAGACCCCCCGGTTAAAATGTTAAATCAGCCCCCAAAAGCGTGAGTTATTACAGTGGAAATAAAAGGTTGCGGTAAGCGTTTGGAAATTACAAGCGATGAAGAGCTGCTGTTGTGATTTTTTTTTTTTTTTTTTCATGATATGAATAACCACAGACATGTTTATAGCTAATTGAAGGGTAAATTTCCTTTGAGGTTTTGGCTTCCCTCAATAAGGTTCTGGGTTGCACGAAATTCACAGAATAAACATTCGAGATCCCATATAACTATATATTTTCGTGGTGATGGTTTGAAAATGTTGAGGCGTGGGTGTTACAGAGCAATGTGTCGATTGAGACGTTTGTAGCTTAGAAAGGTTGTAAGGCCAAGTCAGGATAGATTGCGTTTTGGAAATTAAGGAAAATGTTGTTCTGGTAGCATCCAGAGGCATTTTCCAGTTGAATTCTAGTTCTGGTTGTAACTTAATAGTTGAGGGTGGTTGTTGTTGGGTTTTTTGTTTTTTTGGGTTTTTTTTACTAGTGAAGGTTTTATGTATTCTGTATTTCTAGACTAGAAGATGGAATATTTGTGAGTTGTTTGGGAAGTGGATATTAACGAATACATGAAGTTATTGATGTACTTGCCACAGAAAGTACTTAGAATATTTTAAAATTGGAATCATGCCTTCAAATACTACATCGGGTTGTTTTGGAAGCAAATTGTTTCAAGAGGACTGTCTATGATCTTAGTAAAGAACTTGCAGTGCTTTTGGCCAGACAGGCTTTTGCTCCAATATAGATTTTAGTTCACTTGTATGCCAGCAACTCAACATTGTTTCCATTTGATCCAGGCTGTGTATTTTAAACGGTGTTGCAAGCAAGTGGCAATGTCACTGCCTGGCTATTTCCATGTGCGTCTCCAATGACAGTGGTCCAGCTTCTTCCTTGTATTGCTTTGTGCGAGAGGCAAGTATTTCACTTGCCGTTGTTTATAAACTGATGGGTATTGAGTCCTGAATCCCACAGGAGTGGGTGCATATGGCCTCATTTTGTGGGGCTGTATGGTAACTTGCAGGACCATGAGGGATGTACAAAAAGCTTGCAGTATGCTGGGGGTTTTGGTTCAGTGAGGAGCAAGCATACAACTAGAAATTCCTTACAGGAGATACAGTAGTCCCAGTCATCAGTGTTGCACAAGATGACATTTTCATTTTTTTCCAGTGGAGAATAGAAATGAGCTGTATTTATGGATAAATGTGTAACGCTCCTCACCGAGATAATGGTAAATGAAAAAATAAAAGAAAACTTTGTCTGACTAATGTGTGTTGAGATGAGAGGCTATGAGAACGTGAGAGCAAAATCTACCCGAACGATGTCATTTAGCAGCAGCCTTCATGTTGGCTGAGTTGGGTGGCTGTGAGCTCTGGGTAGGGTGACAGTTCCTTCTGTGTGCTGGGTGTGTGGTCAGCACTGTGCAGAGTTCAGCCAAGGGGCTGGTGATGTTAGGGAAAATTGATTTGTTGCTGGTAACTACAGGTGGATTTACTTGGACTTTCTGCTAGGAGTAATTAAGTTTCTTCATGGTTGCTGAGGCAAGGAATTGGAAGTAGGCCCTTGATGTCCGAGTTTTCCATTTTGTCTCTGCTGTGTTCATGGAAGTGGGGTGTGAGCTGAGTTCTGCACCTTCCTGCTGAAGGACAGCACTTGCTTTAATGTGTTCCCATGCTCCCAGCACCGACTCTCAGAAATCTCTCTGGGTTGTGCTTTGTTTGGACTGTTTAAGTAGTTTTGTGGATGTAACCACACCAAAAGGCTGTTTTTGCATAAATGGCTTAAAGACAGTGTCAAATACAGCTATTGTTCCAAAGGACAGATGAGGACCCTACTAGGTATAAACTGTTCTTCACCACACTGAATTGTAGCTAGGGCTAGTTAAAATAAACAATCAAAAAAAATTCAAGGGCTTTTTCCTGATAACACTGTTTGATTGGATGATCTCCCTGACGAGTATTTCTTGATCTGCTGGGGCTTTGTGTGTGCAGGCTGGTGCCTCTCTAATAAGGACAAGCCTAACGGCTTTCTTGTATTTCAGTATTGATACCTGAAGAACATAACAGCTTTTTACAAACACAGTAATTGTGTGGCCATTTGTGCATCCCAGTTACTTTCTTGGTGTGTCTTTCACTGAGCCGGGTTACCTGGGTGGTGGTGGTGGGAACTGGGGAGAAACATCTTTGAAGTCTAGAAATAATTTGTAACCATGAATAATACATTATACTTCACAGATGATTTGAAATAATCAACCTCTTGAGTAGCAGTTAAATTATTCTAGGCTTAGTACGTGCTCTGTATTTAATGTTACATCAGTTGAGTGACCAATTGGGTGTGCTTTGCTTCAGCACTTGAGAAGAGCAAGTTCTAAAGAAGTGGTCAAAATATACCCAGTCCAGTTACATGTCAGCAGTGTTTGTCCTGTTAGTGCTGAATTGTTTATTGGCAGAGGAGAAAGAAAGTCCTTTATTGCCAGGTGAGAGTTTTTCCACTGGCCATTTTGAATGAAAGGATGCTGGTTTAAAGTTTCTTTTTCATACATTGTGAGGGTAGAGGGAAATGGTCTTGTCTCGTCTGTGTGTAGATGCCCTTTATCACAGGAGCTAGGGTGTGGTACATTGCTCAGGAAGGTGGGATGACAGTCTAAATTTGCACAAAGGAGTGAGGTGAATTTTTGGATAGCGTATATTTTGGTTATTGCGGAAGGTATCTAGTGCAGGTGGAGGCAGAGATGTCAGAGTCACTCTCTTGAAAACACTACTCCATAATTAGTGAGTTTCAGTATGGCATCCAGTTTTTGGAGAGAGAGATGACTATTTGGTCATATATACTGTGTAGAGTGTTCAGGGTTCTTGAATTGCTAGTTAAACACCTTTGAATGGACAGTGCTGCTAGACAAAATACTGTAAACTAAGTGAAGGGCTGATACTGGTAAAGGCATTCAAGGAGCCTTGATTCAAGCTTTGACTTCTGCAGTTTTTGATCTGTAACAATGATATTGGTTACATCTGCTTTTTGATTTGTCACCAGTGCTAATATTCATAGTGTAAATATGTTTCCAGGCCATACTGTCCTCTGGTAAGTAGCTTGTTCATGGTGTATTTTTATAATTTTTTTCCTGTTGCAGAATTTTGACTTTAGCACCTGATCTTCCAAGTTAGGGGTTCTCTAACCAAACATGCTTATATCCACTGCGGCTGTGTGAGTTGCTCAAACTCATTTAGCTTATGTTAAGTGACTTAATTCTGAGAGGACAAGTATGTTACTAATGAAACTAAAGCCTCTGCAATCAAGGTTCAGTTCCTCTAATGTATAGAACTTACATGTTTTGTGGCTCTCACTCCTGTGTTTTAAGCTGAATTGTCTGCCCGACTTCTTTTTCAGACAGAGGCACATGTTCCCTTCTACTTCTCTGCTGTTCAGGAGTTATCTTTCTTAGCGGATTACTTTTGGCCAGGAGTGAATGTTTTAAACTGTTTCCAGTTGCATTTGCAAGGGCTTTTTCATTAGCTAGCTTTTGCATTCCCATATCCATCATGTGTAACTAACTATTCTTCAGACTAAGATGATTGGGAAAATTAGTGTTCCTGTCTGAACTTGCTGTAAATCAGCCAAGAAACGTGCCCCAACAGAATTCCCAGGTAGTGGAGAGTGTGGTGTACCCTGTGTGGTGGGCTGTGTATTGGGCAGGTTCTGTGTCCCTCCACCCCTGGCCCTGGCAGAAGAGGAATGTGCAGCATTGCAGTTCTGCCTTAGCACTGCACTGGCTTCTGGATTCTGTAGCAAGGGAGCTCTGCTGCCAACGGCAGGAGGGCCCCTCCGTAGCTGTTCAAGGGGCTCTGGGAGACCAGAGAGTGGCTTAGGGCTTCTTTGTTGAACTTTCCCAGGGATTGGGTCACTGATGGGGCCATGTAGTTGCACCTTCTGTCTCTGAAGAGTTACGAGTATAGTGTACAAAGCCTATTGTAACATTTAAATAACTGTGTTTTAGATTATTCTGGAACACTTTAAAAAAAAAAAAAAGTATTTTCATGCCCAGTGTTCTGATTTGTTGTGATGGATTTGTTTTGTTTTTTTTTTTTTTTCTGGTGGATTTTGTTTTGGTTTGGGTTTTGAGTGCTTTTTTTCTTTTATTGTGGTTGATAATGTAAAATGGAAATTATCTCTTTCCACAGAAGGCATTTGAAGTGTCAACCTCACCAGCCTTCTCACCTAGTCCAGATTTACATAGAACATCTTGATGTGCATATGAAAATTCAGTCTTGAATGTGCCGCTGATTGTAGCATCAGCAGCTTTCTGGGTTTTTTCTTGTTTGTTTTTTTTTTCAATTCTAGTAAATCCTGTAAAAATTGAGTTGTGCTGGCAGTAAGATGTTTGGGTTTGGTTTTTTGCTTTTTAATTGCAGCATTAGTTGTGATCAAGTAGGAGTGAAAGATACTTCTATTGTTTTGGGCATAGCTTAAACTAACAGCAGTAAGCACTCCTAAGTCAGAGCGAGTTCCTACTTGAGTTCTACCAGTTTAAGGCTGAAGATATGGATGTGGCTGCAAGACTGATGTCCTCTTCCAAATCTACCTGTGCTAAGGCTGTTGCCTCCTCAGATGTGATGACAGTGCTGCTCTGATTGCTTCTGAGACATTTTCAGTTACTCATCTGGGTTGCCTTGCCCAGCACAAAACCCAGTCCTGTCTGGCAGGAGTTCACAAGGCCTCGTACAACAGATCTGTGTGAGGGGAATCAGAGGAGCAGGGATTGAATTTTCACCCTTGCTTAGGGACCCTTAAACACTAGACCTGTATTCAATAATGCTGTTGTTAGTTGTTTTTCTTCAGGTAGTATATATTAAGCTGGAAAAAGTCTATTCCTGACTAAAGAATGAATGTTGGAGCTCAATTACTCGGTAGCCAGGTCTCCAGGATTTCTGCTGAATGTCTTGAACATGCCTTCCAATACAGGTGTTTCATGCTTGCTGGTCGGCTCTAAACTTTTTCTTGAGTTTTGACATGCCATCCTCCAACTGGTATCCTGACCTGTAGCATGACTGCCAAGCTATGTTGGAGTTACTGGAACAAAAGGGTTGAGAACTTCTAGTTCATTGCATGAAGCTGGACTTGTGGATATCAGGCATAACTAGTTTGGGAGTAGGTTTAGCCTATTTCTTTTAACAACTTGAATGATTCAAAATGAATACAGCTTGTTCTACAGACAGGACTGAAAAACATCCCTGTAAGTGGTCAGCTTCCTGCATTGCTGTCATCTTGGAACTCCCACGAGGCAAGGGAGGCATAAAGGTTCTTGAGTTATTTGCCTTCTTATGTTTTTTAAAAAAGATTTTTCTAGATTATTTTTCTTCAATTTAAAATTAAAGATACTAAGATCTTTTGTGTGAAGCAAAATAATGACATCGAGTTCTTTCAGAAGATCCTGTTCCTATCCCCACTGCTCTTGTCAACTACTGCTGGATAAATACCCTTTCCCCCTTCTTGCAGATTTGCTTCTGAGGGAAAGAACACTCATCAGTTACTGAGTGTGTAAGACTGATCTTTTCAAATGGAAATGTTGAGGGGACTATCAAAGTTTGAATGGTGTCAGTCCTTTTGTAAGGTAGAGAGGGTTATTTGGCAGAAGTTTGCTGCTTGCATGCTTTCTTGTAGATCATCTAGAATTTACAGGAGACAAAGGAAAGTGGTTGTCTTATTTAATCTTACAGCAGTCCTGGCATTGGGATTGCTCTTTTGGTTGGCTAAGATCTTCTATTTAAACTGGTCTCTCTTCTCACCGAACAGAAGAGATTAGAAATGAAGGTGTAGGTGCTTGTCACAAATCCAGAGAGAAAGCAGATGTATCATCTTCTGTCCCAGCAAAAGACTATTTTGCAGCTCAGACTTTTTTGTGGATGGAAATCCTGGTTTTACTTACTTTGGAATACTAAATAATTAAAAGTCACTGGGGAGGTTTGTATTTTAATTTTGCTCCTACTTATACATTCACATTGAACTCCTTAGTGGATTGTGGAGTTCAGCATAAATCAGTTTCCCATTTGTGTCATGTGTAATCTGACTGCCATGCCCCCTTCACAGAAGGGTTTTATTGGAGGCTTCATTTATCTAATTTTGTTTAAAATGTAAGACAGTGAATGAAAACACTTCTGCTTTAAAAAATGAGCCCATCTCTTGTCTGAACCTGCTCTCTTTCCTCCCCATGTAAGGAGCGGGGGAAACCTTTAAACTGAAAAGCATTGACTCTGCAGAAGAATTGCTGACTGTAATGGATGACTTTGCTTAGAACTGGAATCTCTTCCAGGTCATGATATTTGGACAGCTAAAGCCAGTATTCATCCTAATTAGCTGATCATTGTGTCTTTAGTCACATCCTGTGCACCTTAGTGACAGGAAATTATGGGTGTGGTCGAAGTCTTCAACCTCATCAAAATATCTTTATGGTAACTACAAATAACTATTTCTTGGTTACAGTGGATGTTTCTCATTACATACTTTACTAGACAGCATGGTGGGCTGCAGGTGTGAATTCTGGTCTGCCAAGAATGACATGTTACCATCTGCAACCATGACTTTGGAGCTGTGTTGTCTAATTAAAATAGTGGTTGTATTTCCTTTACTGAGTTAGTGGTAATCTTTTGATGAGTGCTTCATAGTGCTGCTTCAAGCATTGAATTCTACACAGACACAGTGATGTTTACTGTTTGGTTTGGGTCTTGTCATTTTCTTTTATGTGGCCCAGAATTTTTCAGGGTAGATAATTGGGCTGAGCTCATGCTAGAATGTCAGAGCTCGTGCTAGAATTTGGGGGCCTAAGAAGAGGTTGGAGTAATTAAGAAATATCTGGTATATTCTGGAAACAGAGGAATTTGGGTACAGATTAATTCAGAGGACTTTGCAGAAATGGACCACTGGAAATTATTTCTGTGAGCCAACGCTGATGATGTATGCTGCTCATGAGGGAAGCTTGCTTATCCTCAGCACAGAGTGAGTTGAGGAAGTAATATGGATGGGTTATGGCTTTTATGGCACTTGACTCTGAGCCTTAATTTGTGGCATATAGGATAAAAATATATGGAGGGAGCAGGGGAAGTAAGAGAGATGTTTGCATGCATACAACCACTGCATCTCATTAAATAAACTGAGGATCTGAAAAATCATATGGTAGTAATGTTAATAGTCATCTTTTCAAAACTCTCATCCATGGTAGTTCATACACTTGGATCTTGTACTGTCTTAAAATGATGAAGCTGATCTTTCCATTTTAAGAACAGCTTTTTGCTGAGATGTGCTTTGTAAGCAGAGGCACCAAAGCAGCTTGGTACTGTTAAGCTGGGCCTTTAGATGATGTGCAACAGGCCAGGTATGGTTTAATTCTTAAGTACTAGGTTGTGCTTTTTATTGTGCTACTCTTTATAAAAAAGTGAAAATTGGTTGTTTTCTTGTGTGTTTAAACCAATATTGGTTTTATTCTTGTTGAGTTTTGGATTATACAAGTCTTCTCTTCACAGTGAAATGACTGAGTAAGCCAGTATCAAGTCGGAATGAATTCCAGTCACTATGACTAAACTGAAATGTATTTGATACGTGCATATTGTTTGAACTTTGAGATTGTTCTGAGTAAAATATGTAACTTTCCACCTCTGTGTTTATGACAGTGTTTGTTTATGGCAGCATTGCACTTGGTGGTTCTTATACTCTTCTTGTTTAACTGTCTCACAGCTGTGTGTTTTTTCTGCATTAGACTTTATTGGTAATTGGCTGTAAAATTAGCATTTATCAACTTGAAGTAATGTTTTCTTTGCAGTCTTATTCTGTATCTGCATTTTATTTTGAAATGTGAGTGTAGTGCTGAAAAAATAAACTGATTCAGAGGCGAGGTCTTACAACTGTAATATAGTAGGTTGTTGATAACAAGTTTTTGCTTAAGTTAAGTACCCCACACCACAGAAGTTTGACTTGTGGTGGTATTCTACTATGTAAAAAAGATTAATTAAGTGTTGGAGGTGTAGAGAAGTTCAGGGCTGTCTTAATGGTAAGAATTGTTAAGAACTGAAAAAAGGCAGAGATACCAAAGAGTTAGTAAGTACTCAAGAGAATCTGTTTATGAATTTTGTAATTGTTTATCCTGATGATAGGCAGTGAAGCCTGGATGTTTCAAAATGTTGATGTCAAAATACTGCAGTGTTGCACTATTATTCTTTGTGGCAATAGGTCACTGGGTTTTTGAAGTTCAAGGGGTGGTGTGTGTGTGTGTCTTACCTAGTTCTCCTTTGTCAGGTGGTTGGATCAAGGAGTTTTCCACCTTCTACTGAAGGATGCTGAAGAGTGCTCTACTGCTTCCTCTCTGTGAGGAAGTGTAGGAGAGCTGCTGGTGGGAAGTGCATTTGTTGGAGGGGAGGATGGGTGGGGGGAGGGAGTTGTGTGATGTGGTGAGTAAGCAGCAGAGATCATGGATCTCGATAAAAGAATCAATAAAAAGAGGGAGTGGAACCAGGTGGAGTTCACAGGGCTGTGTTTGATCCAGTACAAGGTCAGGGGCACAGATACTGTAGGGGTAGTATTAGTGATTTCTTACCATTGTGAAATTATAGCATTAAATGTAATGTTGTCTTACCAACTTGTGTTTGTATTGTGTTACAGTATATTAAAAATCCTTGGTTGTTTTTTTTTTTTTTTTTTTTTTTTCCCTTTACCTTTATATAGGAATTCATTTAATGTGGAAGTTGGGATATAGTAGACTGCTTGTTGGTGGCTTGTTTTCAGGATGTTGTTTTTTCTATCTTCAGCTCTGCTGAAGCTCATTTGTAGAGCCAAGTAGAGTGTTTAAGCACTTGAGGTTGTGCCACTTCTAATGCTGTGGGACATAAGACTGTAAATGAACTAAGCAGTTCCTAACACAGTGTTGCATGGAGCTGGTTTTAGAACATGGAAATGTTGGAATCCCTGCACCAGCATTCCTCCACTGCAGGATTTAAGCAGAGGTTGCTGTTTTGCAAGTTGACCTGGAACAGTCGTTTTCCATCAGAGTAGCTATCTGACTTCTCTGTGTTTTTGGTCATGTGCGTATCTGAGTGATTTAATATCTCAGAAACTGAGGAAGCAACAACTCAGTTGCTGAGAACTCTGCCATTCTCAGCACAAACGCTGCATACCTTTGATGAAAAATGAATGCTGCATTCTTTGTGCAGTGCTTCAAGTGTGTTAAGAAAATCCAGTGGTAGAAACATTCTAATTAAAGAGCAGGTTTTTTTTTAATATCGAAGTGCTGTAAGCATCTGTGATGTTCTCTGTCAAAAGGAGAATTAAGCTGGCTAATGCTTCTAATGTAAGAGAGTATTAGAAGAGGCTAAGGCTGTTAAAACACCTTCAAAACATCCGGTGAGTGTCACTGCGTTAAAATTAACTCAAGTCAGGCTGTCTTAAAATAAATCTGCACTTTTAGCATCAACCACAAGCCAGGAATGACCTATCTTTAGTACTGAGCACACTGTATGTGGAAACTGTCATATGAGACTGACTTTTGATGTAAATATGTCTGCAGAGTGACATCTAAAGCTTTGTGTTGTGCAGGGTGCTTAACCACGCTGCATTTTTGCATTTCTTTGCAGTGTTGAATGAAACATTGAATTTAATGAATTTTCCATCGTTAAACTTACATGTTGCTTCTGTTTGAAGTGGTGACTGTGGTGGTCAGCCAGGATGATATGTGGGGACAGTGAGACCACTTTTGGGTGGGAGTGTCAGCCACTGTCTTGTAGACAACTTGGATTATAGAATGGAATATAGTTTTTATATATTCTCTTGTAACGGAGGTAATGAGGTAAAAAAGGATCCTTTTTGAATAGGAGCATTGACTATTGAAAAACAGGGAAATCTTTGTAGATGGTAACTAGTAAACTCATTACTATTTATATTTCTAATACTGTCTTGATTTAGCAAATCATTGTGGCATGTGTCTGGTGACTGTTCTGAGAACAAACTGTAACAACTGTCTTGCATTATTTCAAAATTATCTTTCTGGTGCTATATTTAGCCTGTGCTTCTTCATACAAATTACCTTTGTCTGCAACTTATATATATAACACAATTTTTTTGGAAAAAAAGGGTGATGACAAAGATCTTACCCAGCTTTGGTTAATAAAGACACAACTTGATGTTTGTGTTTAATCACAAAACTTGTTGAGAAAGCTTGCGCAGGTAATGACTTGCTCTGTAATTGCTGGTACCTGTGGATGTTTTTTTCATTCTGCTTCATGCAGGACTCCCTGCCCCTTGCAGGTAGGTTGAAGATGTTTGTACAAATGGGTGCCAGAGTGTTGGTAGTGTTTTGACCATGTCTGAGTTTGTGCGCTGAGAGGTAAGATGTTGGCAGGATGTTTAGATTTAATTTTTCAAAATACTTAAAAACTTCTTAAGTTGCAGTAGCAATGATCATTGTTTTATGCCTCACAGAACCATTTTTGTAGAAAGTCTGAAGTTTTACTTAAGATACCATCCTTAAGGAGGGAAAAAAGCTACTCAACTACTAATTACTTGTACAAGGTTTCATAAAGCAAAATGCTGTTTTAAATAAAAAAACGTTTACCTTAAGTGCTTCAGAGAAGGAAGGGACAAGAGGTCCTAAAGAGAGCAGGTAGCAGAGTTGGAAGTCGTAGAGTGTGTTTTGAATAAAACGACTGTTAATAGACAAACTCACAATTTATGTGCTGTTTTGTTTTATAGGCTAAAGAAATTTTGACAAAAGAATCCAATGTACAAGAAGTGCGATGTCCAGTCACAGTCTGTGGAGATGTCCATGGACAATTTCACGACCTCATGGAACTTTTCAGAATTGGAGGCAAATCACCAGACACAAACTATTTGTTTATGGGGGACTATGTTGACAGAGGATATTACTCAGTTGAAACAGTCACATTGCTTGTAGCTCTTAAGGTAACTTTTCTTCTCAGCTGTACAGTTTAGTGTAAAATATATCATTACTATCCTGACTACACTTAATATCTATTATGATTTTCATAATGCATAACAATGCATTGGTATTAGAGGTACCAAAACTGACTTCTTGGCTGTCTTAGTTTTCTAAGTCACTTCTTAAAAAAAATTCATGTTCAGGTGCAAGCCTGAGCTTTATCTAAAATGAGTGTTGAGTTTATTTATTACTTGACTAAGTAGCAATTTAAGAATCTGCTTGGAGAGATCAGCTTAATGCACAGGTGTAGTGAAGTCCACTAGTAATAATAAATACAACTTGTAATTAATCTCAAAAGTATTTGGCAGTTGAAGATTTCAATAAATTATTCCTTTTTTTTACCTCAAAGGTTATAATTGAATCTTCAGAAGGGTTTGGTTTTGATTGCTTTATTGACGTGTGGCAGAGAATGAAAAGTGCAAATTCTGTTCTGGGGAAGAGTTACTCATTGGTGCTCTAAAATAAACTGTTCTGTTTAGGTCCGTTACCGTGAACGTATCACAATTCTTCGAGGGAACCATGAAAGCAGGCAAATCACGCAAGTTTATGGTTTCTATGATGAATGTTTAAGGAAATACGGAAATGCAAATGTTTGGAAATACTTTACAGACCTTTTTGATTACTTGCCTCTAACTGCCTTGGTGGATGGCCAGGTATGTTGACATTTGACAAAGTTGAATGTTTTTTGTTGTAAAGGGAGCTCTTAACACTGCATTCTGTCAGTTCTCATCTTTAAGGGAATCTCATGCAGATTTTCTCCTAATCATTTATTCTAAACTGTTCTAACTGCACTGATTAATGCAAATAAACTTCATGTATGTTAACTCTTGCAGATTTTCTGTCTACATGGTGGCCTCTCTCCATCTATAGATACACTGGATCACATCAGAGCACTCGATCGCTTGCAGGAAGTTCCCCATGAGGTACTTTTTTTCTAAGCCAATGAGATTGATGATTCAGTATGTACTGGGGGGTTGAGTTCACAGGCTGAAAATGAAATTCAGATCAACTTAGCAATATTAAAGTGCCTGTCTTCCTGTTCTGGATTTTTTAAAGGAAAAATGAGGGGCATCTCCTTGCTTAAAGAAAGAAACATACTTTTCAAAGCGCTGTGCAGGGGTGGTTTGTGTGCAAGTTTTTTGTGGTTTTGTTGGGTTCGGGTTCTTTGCACTTCACCTCTGAAACATCATCTATCTACGTCTCTTACAGGGTCCAATGTGTGATTTGCTATGGTCAGATCCAGATGATCGTGGTGGCTGGGGAATTTCTCCTCGAGGTGCAGGTTACACATTTGGACAGGATATTTCAGAAACCTTTAACCATGCTAATGGCCTTACGTTGGTTTCAAGAGCTCATCAGTTGGTAATGGAGGTGAGCAGGGACAGCCTGTGTGTTCAAACTTTGGATTGTGTCCTTGGTCTGATTATTCCATGCTCTGTGTGTCAGGGATGTGCATTTGCTGCTGTGACAACTGATGATCCAGCTGAGAGGCTTCCAGAGACTTGAGCTTGACAGTATTCATGTGCTACTAAAGGAGTTTGACAGTGGAATAACCTTTATTTTGGCCTTGTTTTCCTGAAAATTTACAGTAATATCCCAAATCAGGCTTTGGTACTAGATGTGGTATTGCATTTCTGTGTAGATAAAAAGGTTTTAAAATATGTGTTCCTTGAAAAAAAAAGGTGTATTTTTTCTTTTTAGCTTGGATGTATGCTTTTGTTCTTGGCCTCTAGTTATTCCTAGCAGTTCAGATTTTTAAATGTGTGTCTGGATTCTGGTTTTGGTGATCACAGTTGAAGGTTCAGAGTACTGTGTACTTCAGAATTGCTGTTTTAACTATTTAATGTTAATGCAATGGAGAAATCTTGCTAGGTGGTTTGTTTCTTGTTTTTTTTTTTTTAATATCTAGCTCATATTTACTAGTAGGAGGCACCCTATGATGGCCAAAATTCCTTTACCCTTTCTCTCTCCAGAAGGAAAAAAAGACACGGCCTTAAATTTATTTAAAATAACCCTATAAATGCCACTTAGAGCTGTGTGCATTAAAAGATTGGTTTCTAGTCAGGTGGTTACATGGGGTACGTGCACTTGGTTGTCATAATTATTTTTTTCTTCCTCCAGGGGTACAACTGGTGCCATGATCGGAATGTAGTAACAATTTTCAGTGCTCCAAACTATTGTTACCGTTGTGGCAACCAGGCTGCAATTATGGAACTTGATGATACTCTAAAATACTCCTTGTAAGTATGTTTAAAAATGAGAATTACATTGCCTGTGATTTTAAAATACCACTTAATTGTGTTAAAGTATGGGGTTTTTTTCCCCTCTATGCTTCTGGGAGGTGGAGTGAATATGGAATTGTTGGGTTAGTCTTGGAGTCAAGCCTCTGGAACAGTTGCTGTTGAGATCTTCTCTGTCAGATTAAAGTGAGACTCCTCATTTTTGTTTTGTATAATTACCTGGATTTTAATGAATTACTGTGAAGGGATGTGATTTGAGAGCAGGAGTAATCTGTCACATCTAAGGTAATGCCTTCCTGTTGGTCTCGGGCAGGAGACTTTGGGAATCTTTGAATTCTTCAGATGTTGGGGTGTCAGCTTTTTGAATGAGATTTCTAATTAACTACTGCAGCAGCAACTTAACTAGTAAATGATGCAAAAGCACTGTGCAAACTGCCCTCTTTGATAATAACTGGAGACTTTACCTTTCTAAATAGAGACTAAAGTTTGACCAGTTTGAGTCTTAAAGCTAAAATTAATTTCTCTCCAGACCTTCATGGTAAGAGGAATTTAAAATGCGATGGTTATAAATACATACTAATAGGAGTGGAAGAGCTGTAACACTTATTCTAGAATACTTAACTTGGTTGATGAAACTTGCAAAGATTCACCTGTATTAAACCACTGTAAATTCATAGCTAGAACATATGTGAATGTAAGCTGAGGTCTTGTGTTTTCATTGATGTCTGTGCTCTTCAGTTTGCAGTTTGACCCGGCACCACGCAGAGGTGAACCGCATGTTACTCGTCGCACCCCAGACTACTTCCTGTAAAGAGATTTTAGACCTGTACAGTATTGCCATGAACCATATGTTGACCTAAAGAAAATGGGAAGAGCAACAGTAACTCCAAAGTGTCAGAAAATATTTAACATTCAAACTTTGTTTTCACATGGACCAAAAGACGTGCCATATTCAATACAAAGCCTCTTGTCGTCAACAACTGTGACCACTTTAGAATGAATCAGTTCATTGCATGCTGAAGCAACATTGTTGGTCAAGAAACCAGTTTCTGGCATAGCGCTATTTGTAGTTACTTTTGCTTTCTCTGAGAGACTGCAAATAATAAGATGTAGACATTAACACCTCGTGAATACATTTAACTTTCCATTTAGCTATAGCTTTATTCAGCATGACTGTAGATAAGGGTAGCAGCAAACAATCATTGAAGCTTAAAGAACATTTTTAAAATAAGTACCAAGGCCTCATATTTGTTCTGAAACTGTTTGTTTGTTTTATTTTCAGGGAATACTGTTTAATTTAATTGTATTGATTATTTTTTTTGTCTGCACTCAGTTCCCTTTTCCACTCTGCCCTACCATATTGTCCCTTGTAATTGTCCAAGGATAGTGAATTACTTTGAACAGAACTGTTTTTTTCTGTAAAACAATGTTACTGCAGGACAGAGCTGCAGTGTTTTTCATAATAAACTTGTGAACTAAGTATGGAAAAATGTCAAAATTCTAATTGCATCTCAGGTCAACTGTGGTTTAATAAACTAACGTGTAGCTGGATGGGTTTTATAAACTTGTATAGAAATTTCCACCTTAAAAATAACTAAAACTGAGGTGATACGGAGTGTGCTGGAAAACTCTGACTTTTGAATCCTGTCCCAGGAAGGTGCCTGGGCCTGTGTCTCACAGCTGAGAACAGCTTGCTGGTTACTCACATGTTGCTCTTTCCCTCTTGGTGCTCCTCTGAAATACTCAGAAATGGAAGAATATAGGATCACTTAATTGATTGTGTGTGGCTTTATTTCAACTGTAAATCTAAGTTTGAGTCATTTACAATGTAGGTGCTAATACTTAAAATCATTTTTCTGAAAAACTAAGAATAAAACCAGTTTTCTAAATATTAAAGGAAACAACTTGAAGTTTAGTACTATGTGTATTTGCCCAAGCTTCCATTCTGAAAAATAGTGGTACATGGTTTATGTTAACTTCTGTTTAAATATTTCCTTTCTACTAACTTCTTCAAAATTGGAACCCTGATTTGATGGTTTGGTTCAAAACAGAAATTCAAATGTTATGCCTTCTTAAAGCTTGTACGTTAAACTTCTTGGGTACATCTAAATTATGTACCTGGCTGTTCATTTAATAGAAAGACTCCTAACGTTCATATTGTTTGAGACTTTTAAGTTTCTTGGGCACAAGTAGTTTCTGTAATAACATGGAGGTTTGTTTTTTACGCTGCTTGTTTCTAAGGGAATGCACAGAACTTTCACAAATGTCCGACTCACCTGGAGGTTTAGTCCTAGACATGCTTTTTGGGGCTTTCTTGCTTTTCTGAAAAGCTGGAGGACCACTTAATTCTTTAACTTGGAAAGAAGATGCTGCATTTCATCAAGCATTATTTCATCCCCTTTCAGAAAGCCTCAAGTGGTTGCTTTTCCTTCAGCAAAATTTGAGCTTTGCCCTGTAGGTTGGGTTCCAAATGGCTTCTGGAGAGTGCAGTCTGCTGTAGTTCGATCTCTTACAGGAAGAAGTGCATGCTAAAAGTAAGTGCATCTGAAGTGGCTTTTTTTAGTATAGTGGGAGCTTTTGCTTTGATCACTATTAAAATAATCCTTTGCTGAGAGTAGTTCACTTTCCAGTCCTGTCACTTGTCTTTCTCTGTGTTTGTGTAGATGGGACTTTGTGCTTTCATTGACACCATTCCTTCAAGAGGAATGACTTTGCCCTATTTTCTGCTTTCCTTGTTGCCTTAATTGGCGTGACTCATCTCCTCTGGCGAGGAGCAGTCCTTGCCTTGCTTCAGTTTCTGTACACAAATCCAAGTGGTTGTTAGTAAAGTCCATGGACAATGTTGGAGTCACTCCAGTTTTCGTGCTTTCCTCTATACTTATGTTGACCGCCTGTGTGAAGATGCCAGTGAGAAAGCCACATTGTGAAGAAAAAATTGGTTGTGCCTATGGAGCACTAACCAGCTAAAACCATGTTTGGAAGATGCAAGAGAAGAAACAAAGCTTCAGCTATAAATAATTGGGGTTTGATTTATTGGTAGCTGATTGATCAGTTTACCTGCACAAAACTTCCTTTACTTCAGCCTCTGAGCGTGGTGGCTGCAGAGAAATGAGATGTGTTGGAGATCAGTGGTGATGTTTCCTTCATCTCTACAACGACTGCTGCATTCCATGAAATGCAAAATAGGTATAGCTGGAAATCCCATATTGTGGTGGTTTATTCCAGTGTTTAAGTGGGAATGTCACACCCAGCTCTTAGCGGGGAGGGCTTACATTGGGGTTCAGATTATTAGATGGCAGTTGGGAATGAAATGACACTTTTCCATGAACCACTCCTCTTTTTTTATTCTTTCTCAGAACTTGAATAGCGCCAGGAGAATGCTGGTGTACAAAGGGGGGAGGGTTTGGAGCTTTCCGTATTTCATTTTGTGTAAGTCATTGGCCATATCAGACGTAAATGGATGTTTGTCCAAGGTAACCAATGTGTGTGACTGTCACCTGGTGCTCATTTCAGATTGTTTCTAGCTGCTGACACTTCTATACACACTCAGTATCCCTGCTCCACGTGCTTGGGCCATGTTACATCGTTTAGGTCTTTTGATAATATCCTGGCAAGATACTGGATGCATGGGAGAGCGCAGACAGTGTTACTCCTTCCCCATATGTCTGGATAGTAACAGAACATATTCTGCCCTTTGAAAGAGGTGGTATGGGGACATCCTGCCCATGAAAGCTGTGGCATTTCACGTGCCTGTATCTTGGTCTGGTTCCTGTCAGAAAAAACTGCTGAGAGGTACCAATACCTACCACTCCATGTTCCATGGGGTTTATTTTGATTTTATAATAGTAAACTGAAGCACTGAAAGTCTTTTTTAGAAAGCAGTTGTGTTTCAAGGGCCTTGGGTCCAAGTCTGCTCTGACAATTTAAAATTCGTCCTGAATCTTAAAGGATTTCCTCCTGTACAAGACAAAACCAAACCTGTTATGCAAGTGCTGGGTTTATTTTGGGCCTTTTTTCATAGTTGAATAAACACATTCTTTTCCCCCTCTGACCTCTTCATTTCCTTAGTAATACTGGAGTGCAGTTCCTGCTCTTGGAGGAGCTGTGACCTTGGAAGGGGGCTGAAGAGTAAGTACTCTTTTTCATTCAGGAAAAATGGTCTGTAAAAAGATGGAAGTGTGATCACAATTTTGAATTTCAAATTAAATGCTGGTCCAAATTCAGTGAGTTGAAGATGTGCCTCCACTCATCACCTCCTTACGCACCTGTTCACACTCATTTATTGCTCTAATTGCTGCTTGTTTTGTCTGGATGCAGAACACTCCTGGAAGCTCTCAATGTGTTTTAGGGGTTGTATAGGTTACAGCAAATTTTGCCTGAGAAGTGACTTTCTACGTCTTCCATGCTTTTTGCAACCATATTCATGGTTTGTATGAGCTTGGATTTTTGGAGCAAAATGTCTGCAAGCAGTGGTTTTTGAAGCCTTGTAGAAGGCGTTGAGTGCCTTCTGTGTGCTACAGCAATCATAGCACAGAGTGGTGTGCTCTGCACATTCTTCTGGGAGAAGGTTGGAAACAGGTCCTAAGTGTTAAGTAAAAATCACACTGGACTCTGTAGAAATCTTTTGGTACCCATGAACACACCAACAAAGCCCTGCAGAGTCAGCAGTTCATGAGTCAGCCTTCTGTGGTTTTACAAAAGGTTACTTTGGTGCTCTAATTCATTTGGCTGTACTCCTTTTGGATGGGAATAAAGGCAGGCTGCTTTCTTGAGCAAGGGACCAGAGTGCTTTGGCATATGGACAGCAAAAAAAGGCTGAAACGACGCTTTTGGTTTTAAATTAAGCAGTGCTGCATGTTTTAGCCTTTTAAAACCTGTGCTGTGCTTAAAAGCTTTATTCTTTAAAATGGGTTGAACTACTGATCTCTTAATTACTCTCTGGTGAACAGAACTGCTTTGGGATGGAGACTAAAATGATTGCTGCCGGTATAAATAATGTATAAAACATTAGTCGCTAATAGTACCTGTGACTGGTGATGGAAGAGTGTGATCAGGGTGAGCATCCTGCATGAGAACTTGCAGGAAAGTGATTTTGAGGAGAAAACTCCATTTTGCAGCTACTCTATCATTGCGCAAGGTCGTATAAATTAAACTAAATCTTTGCTTTTGGTTGTCTTGACTTCTGTATTCATCTTCCTCTGTAGATTTCCCCCAAACACATCTGGGTTTTTAGAGGTTAGGTTCTTTTGGTTTGTTTTTGTTGCTTTAGTTTGTTTGTTTTTTAATTTCAATAAATCTATAAGCTGTTTTCCATATTATGCGTTTAAAACTGAAAGTGCTGAACTGTAAAAGATGAGTATCCTGCTTACATTGATAATTGCATGATTGATTGGGCTGAAAGGCTTTAGCCTGGCTCGCAACTGCCTTTATTTTTCAGGAGTTTGAGAAAACACGCCCCCACATCCAGATTAACCGTAAACCTTGCTGTGAAAAACCTTCTTTGTTGTGGCCATTAGTGCAGGAGTGGGCAGTGATGGCTGCTCTCTTGTGCTTCCTTAATCTATAAGGAAAACGCGGGGGGTGGGGTGGGCCTGGAGAAGCCCCGTCTGGGAGCATCCTATGGTGGGTGTTTCATTCCACGCTTGACCCACTTTACAGCCAGCTCTGCTCCTTTTCCGCTGCTGTGTTTGTCCTCGGGGAAGAGGAACACACCCGGCTGCTGCTGGAGCAGGGACAATGCCCAGGGAGTGCCACAGCTTCCTGGGAGAGAGAAAGGCTGGTGCTGGGTTCTGTTTGTCTGGTAATGAGTTTATCCAGCTTTGGCTCAGCCATTTCAAAATGTTACTGGACTGTCCCTTTCCCTCCTGGAATCCCCTTTAAAAAGCTTTGAATGCATTTTAAAATGCTTGACTTCTGAAACACACTATATTTATTCCCATGGGCTTTGAAACCTCAAAGCAACTGCTCATTATCATCTGTGGTGTCAGAACCAGACCAGAATCTGCTTTTTGGACTTTGAACGGCTCCAGCGTTGGAGACCAGTGCCAGGCAGCCCTGTAAAGCTAACCCAGTTCCCTTCCCCTCGTGCTTATATCAAGGATATCTACAATTTTATACGGTACCACTGAAGGTCGTTCTCAAGGCCACGTATAGAAAGTCTGCTCTTTACATTTTCTTGGAATGCCCGGGAGCGCATCTCTCCGGGGTTGAGCTCGTTGACGGCTCCCGTCCCTCGGAGCGAGCCCCGGCGCCACCGCGTGGCACTGCCCTGCCTGTCGGACCGGCGTGTCGTGACCCGCAGGGCCGGGAGCTGCTCTGCTGTCGGCAAGGCTGAGACGTGCACTGGCCCTAACGTAGCTGAAGGTGGGTGACCCTCACCCTCAGCAGACGGAGGATCCGGCTTGGCTCCTCCAGAGTGCTCCAGATGATTTCAGAGGATGCCAGGGCAGAACTGGAACAAGAATCATTGTTTAAATATGGGGAGGTGGAGTGAGGGTGAGGTTAGGAAGTAGATGCTGCAAATAGGTTTGAGGTACGTATTTCTATTTTCAGTCTTCCTCCTCTTCATCTTCACTTTTTTAAACTGTCTTGAATCCCCGCTGTTATGTAAGGGGAATGGGAGTGCTGTTACAGGAAGAAATAGAAGCTGATAAAAAAATCTCACTTGGTGTCAGCTTGACAGGATTTGGTTATTGGGTTTTGTCAGTCCATTGGTGTCTACTCTGATCTCAGAGTCCCCACCTGCTGTGCTGGGTCCAGCTCTGGGACCCCCAACATCAGAAGGACATGGACCTGCTGGAGTGAGACCAGGGGAGGCCACAGAGGTGCTCCAAGGGCTGGAGCCCCTCTGTTCTGGAGCCAGGCTGGGAGAGCCTATGGAGTTCACCTGGAGAAGAGAAGGCTCCAGGGAGACCTGAGAGCCCCTTCCAGTGCCTAAAGGGGCTACAAAAGAACTGGAGAGGGCCTTGGGAAAAGGGCCTGGAATGACAGGACAAGGGGGAATGGCTTTAAACTGACAGAGGGCAGGATTAGATTGGATGTTGGGAAGAAATTCTTACCTGTGAGGGTGGTGAGGCCCTGGCACAGGTTGCTCAGAGACATTGCAGCTGCCCCATCCCTGAAGTGTTCACGGCCAGGTTGGACAGGGCCCTGACCAACCTGGTCTAGTCCACAGCAGAAGGTTGGAACTGGATGAGCTTTAAGGTCCCTGCCAACCCAAACCATTCTAGGATTCTCTGATTGTGTAACCTGGACTATCACCTAAGTGCTGGGCTCTGCCACCCACCATTTTGCATTGCTGGGGCACAACTTGTATGAAAAGTAACACCTTCTCAAGGATGCTGCTTTAATACAAGTTTTGATGAAGTAGAAATGCAATAATTAGCTTTTTCAGACTTGTATTGAGAACAAGAATTTTCCTCTTCTGATGCTGCGTTGTTCCAAGACTGCTTTAAACAACAGTGGCCCAGGCCTTTGAGTTCAGCAGTGTCTTTCTACCATCTCTCTCACATGAATAATTCTGATGTTTTCTGGTTTTACACTGACCCAATCAGTTCAATTATTTTCAAACTTGTTGATCTGGTTGCTTGTTTTAAAAAATGTTCATCTTTTGTATTCCTGAAAAAAAGGACGATTTTTGCAGCAAGTCTCATTCTCCCCTACACGTAGATAAGGTTCTTTTTCAGATTCCATGGTAGTACCTGGCTCTCTCCCTGACTTGCTCTCCCTGGTTCAGTGAATCCAGGATGCGTTCTGTGGATTTTTCCAATTTATGGACGGAGCAAAGCTAAGCTCTTTCAAGCCTGATTGTCATTAGACTTTGACAATCCCACATCATATTTGTATTGAAAAATAATCAGTGTGTTATCTCCATAGTCTCTAAATCACCACCAGCAGCTAAAAAAATCCTGTTTCTCTGTCAAAGTGGAATGTGAGCTGCTCTGAAGAGTGGGGGGCACAGTAATTTTTGCCTGAGAGAAACACCCAGGAAGGGAATTTGAGGCTGTGGAGCAGATGCAGGGCTGTCTCCAGGTGGCTGCTCCCTCATGTTCAGCGTGTTAAACGCTCTTCCCCTGCAGCTGCGTGGCTGCTCAACTGGCTGTGCCTGCAGCCCAGGGATGCTGTATGTAGGTCAGAGCTCTTCTGGATCTGATTAAGCGTTAAATCAAGCTCAGTTGCACCAATCTTTTCAGGTATTTGCTTTGGCGTTAAGCTGCTCCCTTCCTCCTCCATGTTCTCAGTAGTAAAAGGCCCTTAATTGTAATTTACCTGTGGCTGATACATGGTGTGATTCTCTGCACTCAGGGAAGCAATGCTCATCTTCAGGATTATTTGCAGTGCAATCATGACCAATGTGCAGAACAATTGAAATTGGGCCACCCCTTTTTTAAGCAATCTTGTTCTTTTCCTCACAGCTTTAGCCAAGTATAGGGGTTTTGTGCCATTAATACTGACTGACTCACAGCACTTGGGCTACCGCTGCCGCAGCAGCTGCTTTATCACAACAGATAACGGGAAGCATCTGGAGTGGCTGGGGAAGTTCATTGTATGATATGTAGGGCACAGTGGGAGGTGCTGTCATGTGATTATGGCATATCTATGACAGCCATCTGCCTCTTTTTGGGGTGTGGGGTGTTTTTGCTGTTTTAACTTTCCCAGACTCTGATTCAACAGTAGAATTCAAAGTCCACTGAGGACTGAATTTTCTCCTTTGGAAAGCTGTACCAAGTATAAAGCTCATCAGTAGTATAATTTTGAATTAAACTTATCCACAATTATAATTAAGCATAGAATTTAGCTTTCTGCCTGTTCCTAGATGCCATTAGATTTGTCTTGTGTTGAGAGCAAATCACATCCCCCCTTTGCTGAGCCTGATTTGCAGTCTGTGAGTTGTGCTTGCTGGTCACAAGCCAAATCAGAAACCTTGGTCTTTGGCAACATTGGGAAAGGGGATTTAGAATTTGTAGATATGTTTTCCACAGGCCACCTTCTGTTATTGTCTGATTCTCTAAACCAAGGAGTTTTAATATAATTTAAAAATAATAATTTAGGGAAAATAAAGGCAGTGGTTTTTAGTGCACTGAATGCGATCCTCAGCATTGGAGTAAGAGATGGAGTGATTGAGGAAGAAAGAGGTAAATGCAATGCTGATACAATCAAAAAGTCACATTAGATGTAGTTTGGAGGGTTCACACTCTATGTATGAGACACACATAAATTAAAAATGAAAATTAGGTCCCATTAAATGGTGAACTTATGTGGTTATCAATACCAGGACCTTTGAGGAACTCCTGTTAGTGTCCAAGTCTGCTGCCAAGCATCACCTGCCCCCCCCAGCTGCTCACTCAGCTCTTAGGAAGAGTTCCAGGGGAGCACATGTTACAGAAGCACACAGTAATCCAGGCTGGAAGGGACCACAGAGGTGACCTGGATCCACCTGCAAAGTCAGATCAGGTTGCTCAGAGTTGTATTCAAGTCTGCTCTAACAAGCTGCTCAGCATCCTAAAGCCCATGGAACAAGCTTCCCAAGTCAGGCAGTCATCTCCAACAGCTTTTTGGAATTTATAGAGAAGCCTGTTCTAAGTGTTATGCTCTGATGTAGAACAGCCTGGCTATCAGCTGAGCTCTAGGAGGTCCTTCCTGGCTGAGAATCTCTTTGAGTCTTCCATCTCTCCAGAGAATCAGCCCCAACCAACAAGGTATTTAATATTAAATGCTTCTCCAATTGTAGTCTCACTTGTTATGTGAGAAAAATACTGGCAGAGGTTGCCCAGAGAAGCTTCAGCTGCCCCACCCCTGGAAGTGTCCAAGGCCAGGTTGGATGGGGCTTGGAGTAACCTGGGATAGTGGAAGGTGTCCCTGCCCATGGCAGGGTAGGTGGGACCAGATGAGATTAAGGTCCCTTCCAACTCTTATCATTCTATGTCTACTCTCAGATGGAAGGGAAGGGAGCAAGGGAGGGGAGTAAGCAATACTTGACACTTCATTGGCTTGGCTACTGAACTGAGGAAAACATGATTCTGAACTAAGAAATTCTGAATCTTGGGAAAATTCTTTGTGTTAGAAGATATTTTCCAGTGGGTCTGGCTGTCATTTGCTCAATAAGGTGTGGGGTGCACAGCCTGGAGCTCTCAGGGACCCCAAGGGAAGGGAAACCTGTGACTTATGACAGAATCATTAAGACTGGAAAACATCTCCAAGATCACTAAGTCCAACCCTTGACTGATCACCACCTCATCAACTGGAGCAGAGCACTCAGTGCTACGTCCTGTTGTTTCTTGAACACCTCCAGGGATGGTGACTTCACCACCATGCCACTGCTTGACAACCCTTTCAGGGAAGAAATCCTTGCTGATGTCCAACCTGAACCTCCCCTGGTGCTGCCTGAGGATATAAATGATGCTGGACTCTGCAGTCTGGTGCTGTTGCAGGCATCAGTGTGCTTACAGGCACCCTGGCTGTGTCTGCATTGGAGTGATGTGAAAACATGCTTTTTGGTTCTTAAAACATTTTTATTTAAGATTGGAAGTAAAGAAAATTGCCAGAATCCTGTGTTGTCACTGTGGAAATACCTTGCCTACTTGAAAGCCATTTTGCCATGGAGAGCGGACACAAAACTGAGCTCAGCAGCAGAGCACGGAGCGCGTGCTGTGACAGCACAACACTGTTCTGGACACCTCACAGCGATGTGAGGGGTCATACCCTGCCCTTCCTCACAAAGCACAACCCTTCACATCTTCTTTTCTTGAAGACCCAGTACCTGTCGCTTTCTAGTCCACACTGGTGACCTTCTGTTATTGTCTGATTCTCTAAACCAAGGAGTTTTAATATAATTTTAAAATAATAATTTAGGGAAAATAAAGGCAGTGGTTTTTAGTGCACTGGTCGCTGGAGGGCACCGAGCCAGCCCCCGGACACCACAGGCCGCTCCGGCGCCCTCCGCTGCCACAGGAGCCCCGCGCTGCCCTCAGGGGGCGGCCCCGACCCCGGACCCCGCAGGGCCGTTCCCCCCTCACCGGGGCCGGGCCGGGCCCGCGGCACCACTTCGGCCCGTGGGGAGGGGGGAGCTCCTCGGCCTCCGCCTATTGTGCGGCTCCTGGCGCGGCCCCGCCGCTGCCTGAAAAACTCGCCGCCGGCCGCTCCGTCCCCTCAAACCCGTTTCGGCTCCGCTCGCCCCTCCGCACCTCACGGAAAAGGGCGCGAGTATCACTTTTTACCCTTTGGGAGCCCCGGTAGGGAGTTTTACTCAGGCGTTCGCGGCGGGCAGCCCGGGCGTTGCGAGGCGGCGAGAGGCGGGTCCTTCCCCTCCCCCGCTCGGTATAAAAGCGCCACCGCAGTCGGGCCCGAGCGCCGCCACCGCCTCTTCACGGTCAGTTCGCGGAGCCGTCGCCGCCTCACGGTGAGGCCCGGCCCGGGGAGGGGGCGGGGCAGTAGTAGGAGCTGTGTGGGGACGGCGGGCCTGGCTTGCCGCGGACAGAGGGTCGGGAGGCCGTGGGGTGATCGCGGAGCCCGCGGCGGGGCGGGCGGAGACGTGAGTGCTCCTGGGCCGTATGGGGCTGGAGCTCTGGGGGTTCGTTGGGGCCGAGCCCTCCCGGGCCATGCGGGAATGAAGCTCCCCGGTGTGGGGAGCCTTGCCCGCGGGGGTGCTGAGTGTCCCGGAGTGGCCGCGCCTCAGGTGCGTGTTCGTTACCCGGCTCCTGGTTACCGGCGCTGGCGCGGGAGGTGAGGGGGAAGCAGCGGACATCCATCCGGAATGGCGCTGGGAGGCGCAGCTGTAGGTGGCTGAGCTCGGCGTTTCAGGCTTAGACATGTAAATTATCGCTGTAATTCAGGTTTGGCTTCAGCCCGGCTCCAAGCCTGTTGTGCTGTTGTCGAATAAAGCTTTTAGGACTGGTTTGCTTAGTCACCCAGTAGTGCTGCTGCCCAGGGACTGTCACCTGCCAGGGCTGTACTGCAGCTTGCTAAAAATGATTCCCCCCCCCCCCCCCCCCCCCGTTTTCTAGGAAGCTGAGTTCTGTGGTATAAAAAAACAATGAAAATTTGATGAAATTCTGGTTTGTTGTCATTGATAAGGCAGTAATTGAACTTCATTCTACCTGTTTCACACCCTCAGCAATAATTAAAAGTCTTGTTAGAAGAGGGTTTGGGTGATAGGAGGGAAATATCCTTGCAGGGGCTGCCCTGGCTAAGGCAGCATCCCTGCCTGGCCGGCTCTGCTGTGCAGCATTATGTAAGCCCAGGCACAAGGAGGCTGGCGATGGAGCTGGGTTTGTTCTGGAGTGCTCCCAGACAGTCACTGAAGAACAGATGCATTACATTTAAAATGTGTGCCTACAGCACTTTTTCCCAGAGCATCGTTCAAACGGCTAACCCAGAATGGTGCTTTAATCCAGATTTTGGTTTTGTGCGTGTGTGTAATATATATACTTGTACCTTTGGAACAATCATGACTATGTTCCTCCAGAACACCCATCTTAATTAGAAGTAGCACTGTCATATAGGGTTACATTGCTGTGTAAATATTAACTGGCTGCTCACTGCCAAATGGAAATTAAAGCAATGAGGACTTGGGGCTGGTGTGAGCTGCTTAATAACACGTGTTGGCTGATCCTCCTTTGGCCTGGGTTTGCATAGGGCTGTCAGGCTCAGCCACAGTACACTGATGAGCTCTTAGAAAGAGGTGATGGAAGTTTGCTGCAAGTGGTCCAACTAATTCATAGCTCAAGTACTACTCTGAGGAACTAGTGTGTGAAGCTTGTAAGTTTGATGGGGGAAGAACATTTGAAAATTAATTGAAATTGAAGGTAACTTGAGGACAAAAAAAGGAAACTGTTGCAATGGTTTGCTACTAACGAATATTTGAATGGTAAAGGAACTTACAACACATCCTACTAACTGGTTGAGAAGAAATTTATAAAACTTAGGTGGCCAGACAGTTGTGTTAATAGTGCCCTTTGGCTGGTTCAAGTGCAGTGATAACCCCCACGGTCTCTATGTGTAGTTCCAGACAGAAGTTGTAATCTCCTGGCTGCTGTGTCATGTGCTTTACTTCTGGGTTTGAGTTGTTACATATCTGGAAATACACTTTCTTGTAAAATTTGATTGTGTTTCTGCTAACGACATCTTTCAAGACTGCTGCCTCTTTATTGTAGGTCTTACTACAGTTTGTTTGAGAAACTTTGTTAAAATGCATGGTCATCTCAGATGCTAACAAAGTACTGGTCTTACCTCCTGCCCTCCTGCTTTTCAAGAGCAGTAGTGAGTGCTGAAGGCCTTCCTTGTAGGAGTTTATTGCTTTTTAATCTCATCAGAAAACCAAACACTTTCCTCGAGGAAAGCCTTTGATCCCGAGTAACCTCGTCTGTTTTAATTCTGTTTGGAGCAAGGGAGGCTGGACTAGACTCTGTCTAGGGGAATTCCTTCCAACCTTAATGTTATGATTCTGTTCCAGAGGCTATCATTTGAAAACTGCTTTTGAGATCTGACATCATTTGAGCTGTTGAAGTGAGTAGCAGTTGTTTGGATTTGAAGGCAAGTAGTGTTTTGGAAGTGTTGAAAATTATTTCAAGAGAAAGATAGCCCTAGTGTTATACTGAAAAAAAATAAAAGCACTGTTATAATCTGTGTATTTTATGCTTTCAAATTAAGGAAAAAAGCTCATAAATTAGTGTTAGACTTCAGTCAATCCTTGTTTCTTAAGCATGAGGATTAATGAATTTAGGGCTGTTGATTCAAGCAGTGAATAATCTGAGTGTGCCTTAAGTGGCATTGGGCTATCTGCTGTTGGGAAGAAGCAATTTTAGCAGTAAAGGTGATGCGCATCTGAGTCAGCTGAACTTGTAATGTCTGCTGAATGTTGTGTGGAAATAACTGGCCTTCTCTTGTAGATGCCTTCAATTAAACTGCAGAGTTCAGATGGAGAAATCTTTGAAGTTGATGTGGAAATTGCGAAACAGTCTGTGACTATAAAGACTATGCTTGAAGGTAAGAGTGTGAGACCCTGAGGAGGAGGCCTCTTAGACAGGAATTGTGACCAGAGGAGACAAGTTGGTACTCCGCTGAAAAAGCATTCCCAGGTCTATGGAGCAGCTTGCTGTCTCCTGTCACAGCAGCTGGAACTCCTGCTGTTGTAGCTGAAACTGTTTAGGGTGGATATGCTCTTGTAAAAAGCCCTGGTTAAGAGCACTTGCAGGGAGGCCAGTAAAATACAAGCAGCCCAGTGCCTTGCCTACAGTCTACTTCAGCTTTGTGAGAGTTAAGCAAGCAGAACATTAATAATATTTAAAACTTCAGTTTATTTAATCACACAAACGAGTCTTAGAATGTAAATATCACTTGTATGGAGTGGAAGATAATAAATAATGCAATAAAGAGCTTGTATTGTGAGCTTGTGAATGCTGTTAAATTATTTGGGATAAATACTTAGGTCTGATCTCCTGCTGACATAAATTTGAAACAAAAGAACTCGTGGTGGGGGAGGGGAAATCTGCCAGATGGCTGGGATACAGAGCAAACTGTCTAATCCCTCTAGTGCAAATCCTCATTGTTTACTGGTGTTTTTTTCTAGTTTTTGGATGTATTCATGGATTAACTTAGAAATAATTATTTCTGTAGATGTAGTTAATATTTATGCCCTTGGATGTAAATCTTTGGTTGTGACACCTTATAAGAACAGTAAAAATAAGGTTGAATTATATCAGGCATTGAACACTTCTGGTAATAGGATGCTGTAGAACATGACTGGCAACTCAAACAGGAAATGGAATGCATTAGGGTGCACAATTCTTAGTTTTCTCCAGCAGGAGCTGTGTCACTGCTGGTGTTAAATGACACTCAGCTGGAAATGGAAGGAAGTTATTAATGGGAAGTGTGTATGCTGGGTACCATAAACTTGCCTCTTTCTAACCTGGGAGAGAACTAGTCTCCTAGTATAGGTGAAATGCCTTTTTGGTATGGGTGGCTGAACATCAGTTAATGTTTTGTGTGTTGGGTGCTGCAGCTGAGAGGGGAGGAGCTGAAAAGTTGGATTGTACTGAGCACCATGGGACCACTAATGAAATATCAATTTTCTGCTAATGGATGAAATTGCTGGTTCAGAGGTGATGGTGACAAGTCAAGCAGAATTGACTAAACTTCAGATATTGCTTGAATTATTTCTCTATCTTTTAATGGCAGTGTTTCAGTTCTGAATCTTTGGAGTGATTTCAAACAAACAAGTAGTGTTAATTAATAGTCTACTGATAACAACAGTAGCGGACTTGTCTAAATACAGAAGTACATGATTTTTATCCTGTACAAATTTGATGAGTGATGATGTTTGTATGTTCTTAAAAATTAAGTTCCTTGGTGATATAGAATTGGCTCATCTGTGCATGTAATGAGTGAAGGTCTGCATAGTTACTCAATTACATAACTAATTACAAGATGTCTTTGACAGCTAGGGTGTCATCCAACTGTTAGCATTTGGGTAATAAAAAAAAGCACATTCTCTAAGATGGCTAATGTGGTATTTGTTCTGTGTATCAAGCTGACACTTGAATTATATTTTTCTCCTAATTTTTACTTTGATTCCTTGATCATACCAAGGGGACAAATCCAAATCTGTCTGGATCATGCTGACAAGCTTTTAAAACAAGGAGTGTTGGAAGCATGCTTTATGAATGCTTTATTGATGGAAGGATTTGTACTGCTGTCTTACCATGTGAACTTCTTCAGCTGGTACAGGATTGGTACAAGTGATTCAGAGGCAGAGAGCAGCATGTCTGTGGCTACAGTATTTCCTGCTCATGCAGAGGACAAGACATTGCGTCTATTTACCACACTAGATTTGAATTCTTATTTAATCATAAATGGAATGGGAACCCTCAGTTAGAACTTGTGGGTTGAAACTGTGTAAGGGGTAAAAATATACAAATGTTTGTCAGATTGTTCAGCTCTCATTTGATGAGGCAGCCTTATCAGCCACTTAGCCTCAACTTGGTACAACCTAGCATGTATAATGTAGCTGTAGCTCCACAAAGCCTTCCAAAAGCTCCTGACTTCACAGTTTAGAGGTCCTTTGTTACTGATAATTCAGCCTCGTGTTGTCAAAATAGTGAAGAATAGAGGAAGCATCTTAGTTCAGTGAATGGTTTTGTCTGCCAATTGCTCAGTCATCTTTCCATTTTTAGATTTGGGAATGGATGATGAAGGTGATGATGACCCAGTCCCTCTTCCAAATGTTAATGCAGCCATCTTAAAAAAGGTAAGATGATGAAAGTGGTTGTGCTGCATGGCAGTAAAGAAATGTGAAATTCATCTTGGAGCTGGGTATTATGAACTACTAGTTAAAAAATACTTTTTATGTGCTACAAGCTTAATCAAGTCAAGGTGCATGAACATGGGCATGTGGGCCGAGGCTGGCAGGTGGATAATGGCAGAGGACATACAGGGGTGACCTAGAACAGCAAGCTGGAGGCCAGACAGGCTTCCTAAGGTGCTGAAGTGGTGCTGGGCATCTGTGCACACAGACATTTCATGGTGTTAAAGCACTAATTTTAATTGGATTCTGTAAACTGAGGTGGCTGTTCATGAGATGCAAATGTTTGGAGAAAGGATTAAGAGACAGGCAGTGGTGAGAGTGACTGGCAGTGGCAGTCACTGTGTCTGGGTGGCAGTGACAGTGCTTAAGATACACTGTGTACACTTGGTGGTATTAAATTCATTAACAGGCCATGGTCATTGGGTCAAGGGGGAAGAGTGTAGTACTGTGGTATCCAAGATTCTTTTTGCTTTCAAATAGAAAGAGTTGTGCCAAAATAAGCACCAAACTATTGTGACTGTTTTGGGGTAAACACAGGGTTAGGAATTGTTTCCTAGCGAAGAGACACATAAATAACTTACACTTGTGAAGGCTCTTGGGTTGATGAAATGGAACAGGATTGTGCTTGCAGTAGATCCCTGCTCCTTTTGTCTGGGTCGTGAGATTGCATGTTCCCAAACTAAAAAACAAACAAACAAAAAAAACAAAACAAAACACCAAACCTGAGCCAACACTACTGGCAAACTTGCTGGCTGAACTGAACTTTGTACTGGGGTGAATGTGACCTGCTGGTAGCTATTGCCACTCTGTGCTCTTCCCCCATGTAGTAGTCTGCTTAATACAAAATGTTTCTGTAAACAGATTAAATACAGCAAAATGAGGTTTAGGTTTTCTTTGTACAGCCTGTGTGTTAGCACAGGGACTAATAACTTTATAGCACCAGCAGCTGGCTTTTAAGATTAAGTAATTAACATGAAACTAACTCTGTTGGGATTCTTGAAAACTGTTGTATTCTGGGATTGGGGATCAATTGTTCTAAAATGAAGATATTGGGGATTTGAACATGTTTGCACAGGATTTTAATAGTAATCTAGAGAAAAAGGTACATTTCTTCCAAAATGAAGTTAAGTTTTAGTTGGAGTTTAATGGGAGAATCACTTGGATAAAACTTTAATTTCAAAACCATAATTAGGTGATTCAGTGGTGCACCCATCACAAGGATGATCCACCTCCTCCTGAGGATGATGAGAACAAAGAAAAGAGAACAGATGACATCCCTGTGTGGGATCAAGAGTTTCTGAAAGTAGACCAAGGAACACTTTTTGAACTTATCCTGGTGAGTGTCCCCAAGAAGTGCAAAGGTTGTGCCTGTGAAGTGAAGCTCTGCTATGCACTTGAGAAATAAAGCCTTTATGCTTCTTGAGTTACTACTTCATTGGAAGTGGGGATGTGGGGAGGGCAGGTGGTTCTGGTAAATATTGACTGAAATTGCTGAGGATGTTGGAATGCTTGTTAGCCTAATGCTGGCATTAATCTATACTCACTCATCAATCTTTCTAAATATCAAAATTTCTAAATATAAAAATACTTTTCTAAATATCACTGTCTTTTATTCTTGTGGCTCTCGAGTCCAAGTTGAGGGCTTATTACTAATTATGGAGTTCTGGAGATCTGCATAAGAACTAGACAACTGCCTTGGCTAGTTAACAGTACTGCAACACTGAAGATCTTGGGTGTTTGAGGACTTCTGAAAGCTCTTTGTAAATGGAGGAGCAGGGAGAATGTTTTTCATGGTACAAAGGACTCCTGTTTGGCAAGCAAGTTCTAGGTACTGTCCCTTGAAGGTTCTAGCTAGAAGCTTCTCAAAGCAGAGGTGATCTGTTTGCATACAATATTCTACAATTTCAGTGTAAGCTTAAATTTGGTAGTACATCTACAGAGGCAGAATACTGATACGGAGGCTTTAAATCTGAAAACTCTTTTACAGGCTGCAAATTACTTGGACATCAAAGGTTTGCTGGATGTCACATGCAAGACAGTGGCAAACATGATCAAGGGGAAAACTCCAGAAGAAATTCGCAAGACATTCAATATTAAGAATGACTTCACTGAAGAGGAAGAAGCACAGGTACTTGATCTGGATTTAATTATAATTTAGCTGCCTGTTTGTGCTGGATTACGGTGTGGTGCTTCCTAACTTGTGATGTAACAGACTTGCTACCAGTAAGTGTAAACTAATGCATCAGCCCCTCATAATTGGGGTGGTACTAGAAGAAGACTTTATGATGTCTGCCACACTTGCAGCCTGACCTGCACACTTTGATCTGAAAAGGTCAAAACAAAGTGTATTGATTTTCTAGCTCCAGCATGTCTAGCAAGAAAGCAGGTAGGATTGTTTGTGGCAGCCTTAGTTTGCTGGTTTGGGCCTGTAGTAGGAATGCTGAAGATGTATTGCTGCATGTGGCTGGAAAGGTAAGTTTGGGTTCTCTAAGTAACAAACTCACTGATCTTAAAACTTGAGCAATAAACCAACTGCAAAATGGTAGAGTTGGGAAAAGCAGAGCTAGATGCCTGGTTTCTATACAAGGCAATGAGTTGTAGACTTGGATATCTTTTCAATGCTATGTCATGAAACAAACAACTTGGATTTAAGGTAATCCATTTGGTTACTTGGTTGGAAAATTTCAGATTTGATCAAACCTAGGCATGAAAAACCTGGCTTATATTGATGAACAGGCCAGTTTGGAAGACTGACTTCTAGAATTTCACCTGTGTGAAAAATTAAAGCTGCTTCAAGTTTGTCTCCCTGCAGTAAATAATCCTGAATGCTTATGGGTATTTACAGCCAAGGCTTAGAATTTCACTGCAGCATACTAACAGATAAACTACTCTTTCAGGTACGTAAAGAGAACCAGTGGTGTGAAGAGAAATGAAGTATTGTGCCTGACACTCGAACACTGTAAGGATTGTTCCAAATACTAGTTGCACTGCCCTGTTCATAATTGTTAATATTAGACAAATGCAGCAGCAAATGAAGTTGTGTTAGCAGGATATTGTTCCCTTTGCATGTGTAGTGTTTTTTTGAGTACAGATCTAAATCTCTGAGTTTTTACTAGTGTAATTGGATGTCTTTTTATTTTGCAATGAATAAAACTGAACTAAGTGTGGATTCTGTATGGGTAGTAGCACTTCAGGTTGTCATTTTCATTACACTTTTAAACTGTTGAAGTCCAGTTATAGTGCTAAGGATTGACTCTGTTGTAAATAAAAACATCTATGACTTCCCCAAGAACAAAACACTTGTTTTTACAGGGTATTGATAACTTCACAAAGAGAAACAAACCAGAATGTGTCTTGGGGTACTAACAAAAACATTGTGGGAAAAAAATTAGTGTTACTTAAAGCTATATAATTTTCAAGATGGTTCTTGTCCTGCATTAAAAAAAAAATTAAATATTTGACCACTTTCTGTCCTTTTAGTCTTGCCTTACAAACTAGTGAAAATGTGATTTAGAACTAAACAAGCTCCTAAATTTGAATACTTCAGCCATGTCTTGAAGACCTGCCTCTAGGTGATAGCAAATAAAGTGTGTTGCTTTATGCACACAATGGGTGTGTTTTTATACATGTTACTGTTTAAAGTGGAATCCAGATTTGACCAAAAATGACTGACATTACCAAAGTTAATATTATTGACCTGTGCATGCCATTAGTGGCTGGTTTTTAGGCAGTTTTAAAGGCCCTTGTGATGTAGCTCTTGAAAACATGGTTTCATGTGTCTGCCGGAAATCTTATGCCTCTGTATGTGATACTTCAGCTTGTAGAGACTTAATTATTGCATACAAAGCTAATGCAATATCAAGCTTAACTTCTTTGGACAAAGCCACTTGCAACTAGTTAAACAGTAACTGGTTTTCTGATTTTTTTTTTTTTTTTTTTTTTTTTTTTTTTTTACAGTTCCCTTATAGGGAGTAGGGGGATGGTTGTGTGGTAGATCTTTGAGGTGTGCTCTTAGCTTGTATTGCATTCCATTCTCTGTATAAACCTTAGAGTAGAATAAACCTTAATAAACATACTTATCTCACTTGAAATATTGGTGTTTCACTTCTGAATTAATAAAGGGCTTTTAAACTTTTGTTTGCAAATGGTTCTAGTTATTTGGAACTAAGACAATATTACTGTCACTTATTGAGTGTAGAAATAATAGCACTGAGGCCGTGGTTAATTGAAGTAAAACAGATGTAAAGGGTTTTTTTTTAAATGACTAATGCAGGGTACTAGTTAAGACACAGTGGGCAACTTTCACATGAAGTTGGGTGATGGTTAAATATCCAGAGCGATATTTTTTGATGGCTTACCAAGATTACCTAAATTTTGAATGTGACCATTATGCAAAGCATTCAGAATTTGCTCTAAAGCAGCATTCAGACCCATGCTTTGGGTACAGCTCCTCCTCACATCTGCTTACTCAGGAGGTTGTGGGGCCTGCCTTTGTGCTGCTGTGCATTATATGGGTGTCTTGGATGTTGTCAGTGGGCATAAAATACTCCACTGCTACACTTGGACATGCTGAAGCCTTTCCAGTAGCCTGTATTGCAAACAATGCACCTCAGTTTAAAAGTGCTACTAGAGGAAAATCTGGTGTCATTTCTGTGACTATGTTTGTAGTTAATATTCAGCTTATGCTGGATTCTTACAAGAAATAAATCTGTGTGTGCAATGTTCCAGAGTACTCTTGTTCCCCCTCAGAGTGGTGTGGCTAATACAGAAGCCTGGTGTAATTGTGTTTGGTGGCAGCAGCCTGTGTAAATTCCTTTGGGTGCTTGTCATGAGCCCAGCGTCAGTGCTTGTTAGCGGCCACCACCTTGCACGATGCCTCACGGTGCTGCAGGGTGAGGGAGAGACATACTTTATCTTCCTCATTGCCCTGCTCCAACTGTGCTGTGCCTGCATAACCACACCTGGGATAAAACTTGGTAATTGTGTGAGGAGCTGGCCCAAAGCGTGACCTGTGCTGGCCAAACATGCAGTGGTGCAGCCTCTGCTGCAGCTCCAGGTTGTGACACTTGGTTGTTGGCACTGAAGCACCTGTGGAGGTGTAGGGTAGGGCTGGTCTGTGTGCTCAAGGCATTGTGTAGTTTTGGCAGATTTGTAATAGTCTCAGTAGTCTTGCTTGGTAGGATTGCATACAGCTGACTTTGTCTAATTGAAATTCCCCTGTAGCACTGACTCAGACTTCAGCCAGATTCAAATTCTGTAGGTGCCTGGCAGGGATGGCAGCAGGAAAAGACTTTGTTTTCAACTCCCTCACTTACCTTACCCACTCCAGTAATACTAGTGGTCAGCTGTAGAGAAGGACAGTTGAGGAGGTGCTGAGCGTTTGGGTTGTC
This sequence comes from Coloeus monedula, assembly GCF_965178545.1. Lineage (NCBI taxonomy): Eukaryota > Metazoa > Chordata > Aves > Passeriformes > Corvidae > Coloeus > Coloeus monedula. Next base: position 9,940,367 of record NC_138795.1, read on the forward strand.
ATGTGGCTGCTGCCTGTGTTCCCTGCTTCAGTTGAACCTGCTCCTAGCTACTGTAGCAGGCACTGGCTGCCTACTCTGAAATGCCAGAAAGCAGGAGAGACTGATTTCCCTCTGTTAAACTTTCTGTTGCTGTTTAACTTGTATGGTGCTTCCCTAACTTTTTTTTTTTTTTTAAGTCTGTGCGTGATCAGGGATCAGGCCTCTCTTGGATAAAGGGATTAAGTGTGGGGGTAGGGAGAGGGAAGGCTGGGTGGCAGTAGTAATTGTAGAAAAAATATTTTCTTCTTCCCCTTGGCTTACTATTTCAGTCTTACCCATTTAAGGTTATTGGCAGTTACTCTAAAAACTATTCAAATATACAAATGCTGAAGGGAAAAAAGAAAAGCAAGCAGGAATTGCCTTGAGTAGTTATTTGAGAGTTTGATAGCATTTTAACTTCCAGTGGCCTCTTCTGAACAGCCAGTCTGGCAATTACTTTATTTATAAAGCTATAAACATACTTTGAACATAAAAGCCAAAAAATACAAACTCAGTGAAGTAAAAAAATTAAAACAAATGATGGATCGTCATTGGACAAATGAAGGTACAGCTGCAAAACATTTTCCCCTGCTACATACATACAGTGGTTTTACTTGTTTTAATGAATTGGTACTTCCATGACTTCTACATTCAGACTGGTTTCAGGAATTCAAATATCTATTTCAGGAAGAGTTAAAACTGCTGTAAAGTAACTAGAAAAAAATTCTTGTTGAGAATCTCCTACTACTAAAAAAGAGTATTAACACAAAATAGCAACACTTCATATAGCAGTTCTAAAGACACTTTTTCTTGGTATTAATAAGAGTAACTTTGTTTTGGCATTGGTTATCAGCCGTGGGACCATGGAACAGAAGTCGGTCATGCTGTTTTGTCTTGGAAAGGGGCAGCCTAAAGGTATCTCTTTGTGTGTGTTGGAATAAAAATGAAATTTTCTCAGTTACCCCAGTATAAACTGACTGCAGTATATGACAAGTGGACATTCTGAGTTTATCCTGCAGTAGCTGGAAGCACAGGGTAAGGTCTGGCCATAAACCTGTATGCATAGAGCAGAGCACAGGCAAAACAATGCTGTGGGTGTGACTGCTCCAGCTCTGGGGCTCTGAAAATGCTTCTGTGCTACGAGGGCCCAGGGAACGGCTCCTGGAGAGGGGGTGTTAGGTGTCACTAAAGAGCTTTTGCAGGAATCAGTTGGAATAACAATAGTGAGAGGAGGCTGTAATGCAGATGAGCATTTTGCTGGTCGAGGCAGGGACTCACAACACCGTGGAGGGGCCAGAGGAGCCTTGAAATAAGTGGGTGAAAGTCCCAGAGAGTGAAATGAATGAGGGCTGGTCTGGGTGCCTTGGCCAGTTTAATACTGATCAGGACTTACCCTGAAATTTCCTCTGGTGTTATTTAGACACATCTGCTTTTCCTTTTATACCTGCCTTTGCTTTGCTGCTAAGTTACATCTGTCATCCAACCATGCAGTACCAGTCGGGTGTTAAGTTACACCAGCCTTACACCCAGTGTGGGGTACACCAGGCTATGGTGGCTGGTCTGTCATCTGTGGTGTCTCCAGTAGGTGACACTTGTACAGCACCTTACAGCAGAGGGTCTCAGAGTGACAAATGAGCTGAAACAGCCATTTTCTAAAGCTGTTTCTTTTGTTTGTTTGAAAATCAGATGATTAAAGAGACCATGTCAGATCTGGCAAGAGTCTACTGAGTTCCTCTGTTCAGCACTGGAACATGCTGTTGGCTAAACTTGCTAAAATAATTTAAAATGAGCAGATTGCATATTGATCTAGTGCTATGTAATTAACCCTCTGAATGCAGTCAGTACATGAATGTACAGTTGGCATTGGATCAGGTAATGCTATTTCTCCAAGGGTTAAAATGGTTCAAACTTCAAAATTACTCTTTGCAAACTTGTCAGGTTTGTGCACGTAGCTTTCTATCAGTGCTTCTGAAGTTACATTTATACAGGAGAGGAATCAAGAAATAGGTTTAGATCTCCTAAACTAAAACCAGAAATCTACACTACTATAAGCAAAACTACCTAAATAAAGGGACTAAAGCCAAAGCTGCTCTACAGACTAGTTAGGTTTGGATTTTTTTTTTTTTTTAATTTTAAATCTTTGAGGCATAAACTTGGTTAAAAAGTTATGTTTAATCCAATGTAAAAAATTATGGTTTATGTTTTTGCATTAAGAAAAAAATATAAAAATATTTTGTACATTATAAAGGTCATCTTAAATTTCTTGTACTTCTACAATAATATTACTACATAATTTGTATTCAGTACTCCAGAACCTATTTATCAAGTAGGAAAAAAATAGTGCCCCCTCTACCTCTGTGTGGTGTAATTTTTCTCTTCAGCAGTCTGTAATATATTTCTTTCAAGCAGGAAAAGAGTCTGCACTGGACTAGACTGTGGTCTCTGAAAAGACTGTAAACCTGAAGTAAATCCAGCATTTGGAATTATTTGGGATTTACACCAGTTCATGGAGATCATAATCCATCCACAGTGTTTTTTGTTTATCAAACTCAAAATATAAATACAATACCAGAAACCGGTAAACATTTTCAAGCTGAAAAGAATACATTAACATTTGGCATCGTCATTGGGGTGGAGGGAAAGTCTTTTAGAAAAAGCTAGAATAAGATTTTTTAAAAAGTTCTACACTGAATCATGAAGAACAGGGTTCCCTTCTTGCCGAGGGTACGTACAGACAGATGCCTACAGCCCAGGGCAGGGTAGTGAGTGCTGCTCTGCTGCCACACTGCCCCGGGACGGGAGAGCTCACACCTCCCCCCTGTCTGCTCAGAGAAAGGACCCGCTGGGCCAGCGTGGTCCTCAGCCCTGGGCTAGTGTGATCCTGGGACACTGGCCAGCCTGCCGGGGCTGCTGGCTCCCCACATGCCCTGCCCTGCTCACCGCTGTGGAGGTGCAGAGCTCGATCAGAGCCTACAAAACCAACAGACTGATTTCTGAGGCTATGCCCAGCCTGTCTGGTGGGATTTCTGACCATCCACATCTGCAGAGGACAATTCCTAACAGCAGGGCAGACCCTGCATCTGACTGATGCCCTGAGAAACTATCAGCCCTTCTTCCAGTGGCCGGTCCGTGCTCCTTTGCCCAGCTGGTGCTCCCTTTTCTTCTGCCGTGCTGTACGACCGTGGAATGGGACATGTCTGCACAGAGACCTGTTACCTGAAAACAACATCTTCCTGTTCTCAAACAAGAAGTTAAAAAAATTTACCTCATTGGTTTAAATATTTAATGTCTCTTTTACCCGGTCGGATCAGAACACCGGCAACGCTACGTTTACTTTTCAGATATAAGGGCTTTAAAAAATGCTCCTATTCCAGCTTTTCCAGCTCCGTGGTGTAACGGCTATGAGAGATCTGTGGGTGACTACACTTTCAAGCAGCTCGGAGGGCAGGGAGCGGAAGCCAGGGTTAGACTGACAGCACCTACCACCTACAGCAGCAAGCTGGGGATGTGACTTTGCTCTCCGCCACACTTACAGATAACGCAGTAAAAAAGAAACCAAAACAAAACCCCAAACAAACAAACAAACAAAAAAGCATCACAGGGCAGGGACAAAAGGCTCGTTTACTCATCAGCACTAAGTTTTGGCAAGTACTTATTTTTTACGTTTTTTTAAATTGCTTTTCTATTTTTATCACCCCTCCCCTCCAAAAAAACCCCAACCAAGTGAGTTTTCCATCATTCTTTAAGTTGTCGTGTCGCCAAACTTTGCGTGTTTTACAGTGAGACGGGGATTCGGCTGGGCCTCTGGTCCTCGTCCAGGTGCAGCGGAACCAGGTGGGCGAGCGGAGTGCCCGGTGTGGGCAGCGGCTGGCGAGGGACTATGTCCCCGAGGAGGCGCGGCTGTAGGCGGGGGGTGCGGCGGGCGCCGAGGAGCGCCGGTCGCCGGGTCTGGAGGGGCCGGAGGCGGGCGGGAGGTGTGCGGACACGGGGCAGGGGTCGGGCTGGTCGCGGTGCGCGGGGTCGGCGGGGGCTGCGAGCTGCTCTGACGGGAAGGCGGAGGGGATGCATCGGAGTGCGTCCGGTGGGGAGGGAGGGGAGTCTATAGCACTTCCATCGGAAGAAACTGGGCTGGCACAGCGTCCTTCTCCTTGTAGGTACCGAATGCACTTCTTTTTCCTCCTGGAACAGCGGAGAGAGGCCTCTGTGAGTAACGGGAGGGTCCCGGCACCCTCGGGGATCCGCCGTCCCCTTCTCCCCGCGGGGCTGGGATGGCGGCGGCGCTGCAGCGCTGCGGGGACACCGCCGGGCGGCGCCTGTGGGCCGGGAGCGGGGCCCGCGGGAGAGGGCTCGGCCGCAAGGGGAGAGGAGGAGGAGGAGGAGGGCATGAAACAGCAGTAAAAATCAAAATGCAGTAATAAAAATGAAAACAGGAAAAAAACCCAAACCCAAAATAATTATCAAAGCCATGAAATGACAATAATAATAAAAATTTAGAATAATAATATAAATAGTAATTAACACCCCAAACAAAAAAAAAAAAAAAACCACAAAAACAAAAAATCAAAATAATAATAAAAATCCAACCTGTGAGGTCATTCCTCACCAGCCACCACCCCAACTGCTCGAATTCTGGGAGGCTGTGTGGATGCCTGGCTCTCATGAGTTCAGGACTAAAGCACTGCCGTGGGTCCCCTCCCCACCTGCCGCAGAGCCCACGCAGGGCCCACGGGACACTCATGTGCGCTGGTGTCACAGGGCAGGTCGGCACCACTGTGCTTAGCAGCGCCAGGTTGTGCCTTGCTGGGACACTGCCCTTCACGCCAGTCTCGGCTTTTCTCATCCCAAAATCTGAAGGTTCCAAGACTCCATTTCCCAGCACTTTCCTAGCCTTGTGCACAGTATCATCTACTTAGAACCACAGACTGGTTTGGGTTGGAAGGGACCTTAAAGCTCATCCCATTTCAACCTCCCTGTTATGGGCAGGGACACTTCCCACTAGACCAGGTTGCTCCAAGTACCATCCAACTTGGCCTTAGCACTCAGCTTTTCTCTTCTGCTCTGAGTTATCTCTGCATCTGAGTGTACTTTCCATTCATTCCCACCTCAGTGATGCAGCTGAGCAGAAAGTGCTCAGCAGCCATTCAGGAAAAGGGAACGAAATAGCCTGTGACTGGCTGGAGGGAGATGGTCTGAGCGTGTCTGTGGTCCTGCTTCGAAAGCTGGAACAGTCCCAAGGCCTTCAGAGGACTTGTTGCTCCTTGGAGGGCAGATCACCCTTAACCTGCTCACTGAGCTAAGGGAAAATCAGCCCTGACAGAGCTACCAATCACACTTCAGCCCGTGGGGTTCCTGGGCAGGAAATGTTTGCTGTGACCTCCCCTTGGGATGTGACCTCTCCCCTGGAAGTGGAGTACAGGTACAAAATGCAATGTGGGCAGGCACTGGGGAGAAAGATTTGGCAGAAGGATATGAATGGTCCTGCAATGGTGACAGACTCAGTTCCATGCTTCCATTCTGTGGAGTGTGATAGAGGTCATCAGCTGGGGATGGCTTTACTAACCCAAAGGGGTTTTTACAGGACAGTACCCATCGGGGGCAGTTCTCCTCTCCCAGCTCTGCTCTTCTAAGAAGAAATCTGCTGGGAGCAGGAAGGTCCTGAAGGCAGCAGCACCTGAGATCAGGGACCAGCCTCCCTTCATTCCTCCTGGAAGAAATGTTCAGGTTCCCTACTTGTTTGCATGTTATGATTTGGGGGTCTCAAAAATACAAGTCACACATCATTCTTGCTGTAGCTGGGTTTGGCCATGATTCCTTCACATCCTGTGACAATTCTGTTCAGTATTTATCCCAAGTTCCAGGTGTCACCTTGTACTTCCAGATTATTTTAACTACCCCCTGGCTGTCCAGAGTCAGTCCCTACACTATCTTGTCTTCGCTCTTTGTTGAGCTGGTTTTCCTTCTCTCCATGTGACAGATCCCTTATGTCACCTGCTTTGGGTCCTTGAGCACCTCAGTATAGATCCTCACACAAAAGAGCTTTCAAGATGTCACCTTAATAGTATCGAGGGGACAATTCCTCTGCTGGAGACTTTACAGCTAAAACAGGTAAAAGAACATCTCCCACCTGGCTTGTCTCATTTGAGGAAAACTGATCAAATGGAGAACTTGCTAATGCGGGCACACACCTTTCTTTGATCTTCCTAATGAAAAACCAGACCCTGTGAGAATGTGTATTAACTAGTCCAGTATTAAACATGACTTGCACTGGAAGTGAACAAGAGCAGTGCTATTCCTGCTGTCAATGCCATCGCTAGCCGTGGTGACCCAATTAATGTGATAGGAAACACAACAGCTCAGCTGAACTGAGTATTCAACTTGAGGGTATTTTCCATGGGCAGTAATTCCCCAGAGACAAGCCTGAGGAGGGGCTTGTGTTTCCCACAGACATCTTGGGAGTAGCTGCAGCATAGAGTTTCAATGACCTGTTTAAGATTACAAGAATGTGTCCATTGATTCATTCGATTTAAAGAAACAGGGAAAAAAGCAGATGTGATACTACAGACTGCTGATAATGACCCAGTCCATGGGCTATGCTGAGGTGGGTGTTACACAGCTAAAGGAACTGTTCCCTCTCTCTTTGGGAACTGCAGCACCCTGGAGTGTTTGTCCAGGGTATGAGGGAGGAGTGTGAAAGCTCTAGAGCAGGAACACCTAGTCTTAACCAGTTAACCTCTCCTGTGGAGTGGAAATTCTCCTGTGGAAGTTGTTCTCCACAGGTAAACAGAGCACATAGGACAGGAGCCCCTGAGTGGCAGCAGCGCGTTAGTACGGGAATTGCAGAGCAGCTCTGGCTGACCAGGGCTTGGTTACACAGGGTACATGAGAAGAGCATGCCAAGGTGTCCGGGCACTCCAGCAGCCTGTGTTAATTGTGAAGCGGTGCAGAGGAGAAGCTGAGTTCAGAGCTGGAATGGAGGCAGAGGGAAGGTGGAAGAAGTGCCCATGGAAGAATAGGGCACTCAGCCTGGCGGCACAGCTGCAGGGGGCATGGGGGGCTCCAGCAACCCCCTCTGGACATGCAAGTATTTATGAGACACTAAGGGAGCTGTGTCCAGATTCTTAATCAATTAAAAAATGGTGCTTGATGACACTACCCAGGGAATAAAAGGAGAGCAGGGAGCTCTGCTGCTGTGGCACGTTGACGTGCAGGAGGTGAGCTCATGTCGGACTCAGGCCCAGTGACTGGAGCTTGGGGTGCAGCAAGGTCTGGGCCAGATTTGGGTCGACTAAATGATTTTAGACACTTCAAGCTGAAGTGAGCACATCAAGCAGTACTTCCACCTTTTTCCTCAATGCGTTGGTGCAAAACTGCAAATTGCAGACCTCTGTCCAAGCTGGAGTCTCTCTGTGCTCTGGCACTGAGATCCAGAAGCTCCCAGGAGCTTTTTCTGCCTGGCTGCCTTTGCAGGCCCTCTGAGCCAGACAACACTTGGTTGATGCACCAAACTTTACTACTGCCTGGCCAAATCCATCTCTGGAAGCCTGAAGGGCACAGCACTGCTCTGTTTTGCTGCTTGAGGCTGTCCCACCCCACCCATGGTGGATACTGCAAAATTTAAGGTGGATCTTGAAATACATGGTCAGCCCAGTATAAATAGGACAAAGAAACCCATTAAATCCTCACTGCTGGCCCTAGGGTGCCACTAATGGGATTGGAAAACACTAATGGAGGAAAAAAAGCCTCATGTCAGGGTCACAGAGGCCTCCATCCTAGAAATAAGCTTTTAAGACCAGGGAAGTCTATCAGCTGAGGAATACGTCCAGCACTAAACCAACACTGCCCCAGAAGGGATAAAAAGCCCAGACTACAGCCTGTCCCTTGCAGCTCAGAAAACTCCTGAGGATGCCCAGAGCACACCCCATCCCTGCCTGGACAGAGCAGCCCCCACTAGCATTGGGATGGCTGTGGGAGGACACTTGGAGCTGAACCCACTCACCCAGGAACACCCAGCAGCGAGGAGATGCCGATACACACCTGCACGGGCCGCACCAGTCCGTTTGTTGGTTGAGACCAAAGCGAGCTCTGCATTTCTTAGGAGAGGCAGGATCTGAACACAGAAGCATGCGCGGCGGAGAATGGGAAAGGCAGAGGCACAAAGAGAAGGAGGAGCACGAGGAAGAAAAGAGGCAACATCATTTTAGCCACTTTAACACACAACTAACAGACTAAAATCCCATTATTTTCTGCTACAGAATGGCACTGGCACCACCTGGAAAAAAGTGATCGTTAGGCAAATATCAGTGATCACTGCTGACAGCTGGAGGTGGTTTGGGAAACAGCTTTGAGAAATGTGGGCAATTACGGGGAAATTCACAGCTCTTCAAATTTCTTAAGTCTGGAAAAGCTGCCAAATCCCAGAGGCGATGCCTGACTCCTGTGTCTGCATCCTTACCTGCTCCCTCCCTTTCCAGCAGCGACTACGTGCGCTGCCAGCGAGCTCGGACTGTGCACGGAGAAAAGAGGAGGAAACGTTGCAGAAGCAGGCTGAAAGCAGAGTTAGCACCAAGGAGACCCAGGCCCAGGGTATTCCACCCTGCCCCCCATCATAACCCTTCCAGTTTTAATGGAAAAGCTGTTCTCCACAGCCTTTCCTAAAACGTTGCTGTTTTACTGTATAATTACGAGACTCATTAGGGTGAAGCCCTGTTTGCTTTCAGGCACATGATGTTTTTTTCTAGCGTTGTAAATCAGATTCGAACAGCACATTTCTGTGCTGGATTCAGCCTCCCTCTTTCAACCACCATCAATGTCTCGTTGTGTACAACCAGTGGTTGGTTTTAAATCTGTAACAGGCAAAATTATCATTTTCGTATTATACAGACAAAACATATATATGCATATATAAAAATACATAATGCACTCTACATAAAGGCCTAAAAGCTTGTATTCCTCTTATCAGACTCAGCAATGAATGAGATCAACAGTGCTAATTAAACTGTAGGTATTACTGGGACACATCTCTTGATAATGATTCCCTTTATAATGAATATTTATTGGTAGAGTTAATATTTATTCCTGATATGGCAGAAATACTTCAGAAATCAGCACATGAAGAGCCTTGGATGATGGGAATGTGTCTGTGACCAGCTGAAATCTGTTGAAAGGGCCTTTTCTAATCAGCAGGGTGGTACAGGGAGGCAGCTGGTACTGGGGTTTAGTATGACTTTGCTTCAACTCCACATTACTTTGACATGACAACCAAACTTGGGTAGTCCCATGAATGATCTTCAGTCCTGCCACTGCATTTCATCCCACACACAGCATGGATGCATTTGAGAGGAGTTTCTTTAGTTAATAACATCTGTAGGTCTGATGGGGACATTCACCCTGGATATTTTCAATAGATTAAGGCTAGTGATAGTTCATATGAAGTTATTATACACCTGCCAAAATCTGATCTTTTCAGTTTCCACACACTACCCATGTTCTAAATCAAACATGTCTATTAAAAAGTCACAGAAAGGTTAATTTACCATGTCTTAAAAAAATAATGAATGTGTATTTCTCTAGTTAAGCTCAGGAGAATAACAGAAAACACGGTGAAACACAACAACTGCTTCGGATTCTCCCATCTAAGCAGGAAAGCTGAGACAGCTGCCAGGCCGCACGCACTTACCTGAGTTGGAATCTTGCTGCTTTTCCCGTGTTCGTCTCTTCTTTTTCCCCTAGGAAATCAAAGGAAAGGCCGTTACCTGTGCTCCAGAAAACTGAGGGTGCTGTGCAGGGTTTTTGGGACTGGACTGGGTGCTGGGGATGGCTGCTGCCTCCCAGATGACCAGATCTGGTAAGAGTCACGGTGCTGCTGGCTTAGCCCATTCCAGGAGGAGATGAACTGAATAAGGCTGCAAAGGGACTACTCAGGTTTATCTATGAGGATGTCCCCTTCCTTTCTCCTCTTCCCACTCCAATGCTCCTAAGAAAAAACTCAGGAGGAACTCTCAAAGTGAAACCCATGTGTGTTTTTGTGCACTTGCTATGGCTTCTGCACAGCACACATTTATTCTGGGCTTGTGCCTTTTCTCAGGGATTACCCCTCATTTCCAATACCCCCGGATCCAGCACCACAGGGCATTTTGGCTCAGCACTTTGCATGAGATCTGTGCATATTTAGAAACTGCAATAAACTCAAGAGGCGATGGCAGCCATGTCCCCACTCCTACCCCCATGTCTGCTCCATGCTCTGGTTTATGAGTCCAGGACCATGCTGCAAATGCAGCTAAGACCCAGATTTATGCTGCAGGCTGTGTCAGAAGGTGTGAGAGAAAATGCTAGTGGATGTAAATCAGCTGTAAAAAAGCCAGTGCCTGTGCCTGCGCTGCTCAGCACCTCTGCCAACTCCTGCCAGAACTCCTTAGCCCACTCTGATGCACCTCACCTGGGGATCCCACCCATTATTGCTTTAATTAATGAATTGATAGTTTAATTAATAAGTTTATTGAGATTAATAGAATTAAACAAGAATTGCTGCATGCAATGGAGAGAGTATGATCAATAGCTGATGCTCCTGTTATATTCTTATTCCTCCTCGTTACATTTCTAAGAAGCACTTAGTCCATTTTAGAACCTTCCCTATTTCCAAAACATGCTTTAATGTGGTACCTTATACCCAAACAGAAGTTGGTCCTTGATATTCCCTGATTTCAAATGGGAAATAAAGCTTTAGGAAATCCCCAGAAATTTATTTTTAAATAATACTAATATATTTCAATGCTTTTACAGTTCTGAACCCATCTCTCATTCTTCTTTCACTAATAAAAAAGTCCTATTTTATCCCCAAACTGCCTCTGTGATTCACAAGATGCTCATCCCCTAATGAGCTGATTAATGAGGGCACAGCAGTGCAGGAGCAAATCTGGCTGTGTGGAGCAGGCAGCTCCCAGGGCTGCCTTTTGACCTGTGACTTCTTACATGACTTTTTGTGGTTTGAGTGAAGGTGGAAAGCTCTGAGCTGTGGTAAGCTTTTTCTTCAGCGGGGGAGCAACTGTATTTCCTGCCTGATATCCGCATCACGTGCTTCAGAAGTGACCTACATTCCTCCTCCTCATCCTCCTCCTCCTCCCTGCTCAGCTCCAGAGAGAAAAGCATCTCTTCCAACAACCAGAACACCCAAACCAGCTGGTTTACAGTGCTGGGAGGACCAATATGCACCTTTGGAGCCCACCATCTATCTTCTGGAACAAGGAACCAGCCCTTGGCTCCCCAAGGAACCAGATGAAGATGATACAGGACTTGGATTTCCATGGAGGATGTGCTTGGTCTTGGAGGAAGATGGTGTCATGTTCTCAGCAGTGCTGCTGCCCTCCAGATGTTAATGCCCTCCAGATATGTGCCCATCAAAATGTGGGGTGGGGGCTTCCCATCACCTCTGCTTTTTCTGCATCATCTCTGCCCTCTGTGTGTGGGGGGAGTTTGGGTCTGTTTATAGGTGTTTTCTTGCCCCTGGTGGAGTTTAGTCACTCTGGAAGGAGGGCTGGAGTCAGTGTGGGATGGATGGGCACTCACTGTGCAGCTCCCAGGGTTAAGAAAGTGTCTGTGAGGGAAATGATAGAGATTAAGATCAAAAGGACAGAGCCAATGAGAGATATCTGAAGACTTAGGTGTCCTTTGCTTTAGTTCTCTAATGAGCTTGTTAGGCATGTAACAGCAAAACAGTCATGAAAGTCACAAGAAAAGACTCCCTATAAAAAGAGCCACTATTTTTAATCACAGCATCATATAATGATTTGGGTTGAAAGGGACCTTAAACACATCCTGTTCCAAGCCCCTGACATGAGCAGGGACACCTTCCACCAGACCAGGTTGCTCCAAGCCCCATCCAACCTGGCCTTGAACACTTCCAGGGATGTGGCATCCACAACTTCTCTGGGCAACCCATGCCAGGGCCTCCTCACCCTCACAGATACCTCACCTGCTGTCCAAGAGGCACAAAGCAGTTTGTTTCCATAAAATTGTATTTCCAAGGATAAAATTATATTTTCACAACACTTAAAAGCTTCTCTTCATTTCTACTTGTATTTGCTTAGACAATAACCAAATAAATGCCTGTGGTTGCTGGGGGCTGTATCATTCATCCTTTTAGACAGGCAATAAGCCAAGAGGGTGTTCAAAATACTCCTGAAATGTGAATTTCTATGGCTCTTGTGCTGCCAGGAATGGCACTGCCAGGACCAGGTGTTTGGTAAATGCCAGCTGTCAGCCCCCCAGGTCATTTTGGGCCATGCCACAGGGCGGGGGTCTGAGCATGGTGGCACTTACGTAGTTGTCTCTGGCAGACCAGCCAGGGTAGAGCTGCATGTGGAGCTGCCGTTCCTTGCGGGCCAGTTCGTAGTACTTGGCTTGTTCCTCCCGGGACAGCGCGTGCCACTGCAAGGACAAACAGCAATGAAGCACGGCTCCGCCGTCCCCTCCCAGCCCTGCCCACCATAGCCACCCCGCCCCAGGGCACATCTGGCCCCCTGTGTTTGTGGGATAAGAGCACCCGGATTTGAAGCAGATGCTGGTTATGTGCTTAAGAGTAGCTGCAAGGGACAGGGATGTGGCACTAGGTGATGACACTGGGCCCCGTGAGCTCTTACCCTCCTTCCCAAGATCTGGTTGATGGCAGCACTCTCTTTCAGGGTGCACTCGGCGATGACTTTCGCCCGCATTTCTTTCATATACAACATGAAAGCGTTCAGGGGCTTCTTAATAGTGGGCTTCTTGGCTTCCTTCTCTCTCTTTGGTTCTGGTTGAGGTTTCCTTGGTGGGAAAAAAGGAGGGGCTGTCAGCATCAGAGCCACCAGAAGACTCGACCCCAAAACAACCCAACAGCACGAGCAGGTGGGGGGCCCGAGATCTGCTCCTCAGATGCAGAGCTCAGTGTTCATCCATCCTCCTCCCATACGAGCACTGAGGGTGATAAATGAAATGGGTGTTGAGGTGCTGGTGCTGCTGAGCCAGCACTTCCCACTCACATGTTTCGGTCGTAGTGCTCCATCTCTTGCTTGCCGGAGTGGGGCACGATGGCGGGGTGCGGGATGCCGGTGGTGTGCATGCCAGAGCCCAGCATCAGCGGGTGAGTGAACCTGCAACAGAGAGTGGGTGAGCTGTGCTGGGAGGGCTGCACCGTGCTGGGGACACTGCAGATGCCGGGCAGCCAGGGCGGCGTCTCTCGGAGTGCACTCTGATGTGGCGGAAGCAGACGGAAAGCAGAAGACATGGAAAGCACGCAGGTGCTGCTGGGCTGGTGGGGGCTGGCAGTGCCCACCACCCCTGGGTCACCCTCGTGCCATGGCTGGTCAAGCCATGGGCACGTGGATGGAAAGGATCCGGTGCCACAGTGAGGGAACCCGGCTGCAGCAGGAGCCAGCCTGGCTGAGATCAAGGGTGCTTTCACCCAGCAGTTTCAGCTACTCAGATCTCTGTTGTTGCAATATCTCATTAGCACTGCAGAAAGAAACAGCAAGTTCAACCTGGCGCTTGGATGGGAGAGATTAGGACCACTCCACACCTACCTTTTAACAGAAATAGACTAAGTCTGAACATGAACCCAACTGCAACTCTAGGAGGTGCACCTTGCCTAAGCAATGCTCTCCACAACACGGGCTGAGATCATGAGAGGTCTCATTAGCTCTCAGGCTTCATTAGCTCTCTCCGGAGTTTTGGAGGATAAAGCCAGCAGAGTCAGCTTTGCCAAGCTTGCCACTTTATGACTGGAGCTTGAGATGGCAGAATTGCCCATGGGAGATGAACTGTTCATTAGATATGCTGGCACGAAAAGAAAAGCTGTTTAATTTAATCCACCAGCACAGTCTGATCCTTATCTGACCAGGTGTACTTTCTCGGCTGCAGCAATGCTACAAAATCCACCCCAAAATCCTGCAGGCAGGAGCTCGTGGAGGCTGCTGAGGCTCCACAGGGAACCGTTACCTTCTCTTGCCTTCACTTTCAAGGCTGTGCAAGGGTGATGCCTTGCGAGAAAGGAGGCCTGGCAGCACTCCCTCCCCTCTTCCGCAGGATCGAAGGTTGCACAGATCCAGGTTTCTGCATGGCTAAGGGCTCGCATGAGCAAGGGTTTGCATGGTTTTCCTGTGGGAAATCTCCACTAACAGCTCTTCAGGACAACACGAAGCAGAAGCAAAAGCTGGTGTGGCCCTGGCATCCCTATGAAGCCACAGGGGCTTTGCCCAGCAGCACGCCTGAAGAGCTGGGCTCTGTGATTCCCATCCACAGGGAATGCATTTTGCTCACCCGAAGGCAGAAGCTGTGCTCATATCTCACAGAATTGACTTGTGCCAATGGGAGAGCAGGAAATCACTGCCCACTCCTGTCTTGCTTTTAAAGCTGAGACCAAGTAAACCAGATCCATCTCTGCAGAGCAAAGCGGTGGTGGCAGCAGGGACACACTCAGGATTAGGGTTAGTGACGCGGAGCAAAATCCTGAGCAATGGATTCCACCCCATTCTCCCAGTGCTGAGCTGAAGGCTGGAGTTTCTGACTCTCTTTAGAGTTCTGCTGATTGAAGCCCAACTGTTGTGCATCCTTCATCCTGGATATTCCCCTGAGCACCCTTTGGACTGCCTAAAAGCACCTTCTCTTCCCACGCCTGCCCCAGGGAGGGTGCGTGGCTGTCCCTGGCTGGCTGTGGTCTGCTGCAAGCTGCTACTGCACAAACTGCAAGCTGCACGACCAGCTGAGCTGCCCTGTCTCACACAGCTCATACTCACCTGGAGAAAGAAGCCCCAGCAGAAAGCGCTGACGAATACGGCTGTCTAAATCCACATGACGGGAGCGGATAGACAGACTGGCTCTGCCTGGGATCAGGAAGAAAGAGTCTATAAAGTATCCACAGCTACGTGGTATTTCCTACAGATATCCTTTGCTAAGGGGACTCAGAGCACTAATGACCCTGGTTGGGGGGACACTCGGTGTCCCTTGGGCTTGAGGGGCAGTGTGGGATTTGGATGTTATTTTGAGAGAACCTCGGCCTTCCTACAAAGGTTGGATCCAATTCTGACCCCCTTCTGCCCCTGGTACTGAGTAATGCTGCAGCTTTGAGTTTACCCAGTAATAATGCAAAATGCAGAGGTGTGCTGAAAAATCAGGAGATGTTGCTATTGCACAGAAGAAGTTGCTCAAAAGAGCACAGTGTGACCAAAAAAACTAAAGCCTGCTCAGATTCTCTGTGTGGTGCATAAGAAGCTGCACCAGGAGGATACATATGAGGAAAACTTCCTTACTGTGCAGTGACCAAGCACTGGAACAGGCTGCCCAGAGAGGGTGTGGAGCCTTCCTCACTGAAGATACCCCAGGATGGTCTGGACACAATCCTGTGCCATGTGCTCTGGGACGACTCTGCTTGAGCAGGGAGGTTGGACCACATGACCCACTGTGGTCCCTTCCAACTTTATCTCCTCTGTGACTCTGTAATGCCCCAAGTGTGGGAGACTCCTAGAGTCTGGAGAGAAAGTACCTACCCTGCCCTTGTGCTTCAGGAATGCTCTGATTTCCCCAGCACATCCTCTTAAGGACACCCAGCAGTTTCAAACAAGCCAAAAGCTCAGTCCTGCATTCATTTTGAAAGTTGTTTCATACTGTGGACCAGGCATGTATCAGACCTGGGGCTGGTAATCATTTTTGAGATAGTAAAATAACTATGCAGGAAGTTCCTTGTTGTTCCCAGCAAGGGAACCCCCACATTTTCATATGGAAATAGCTCAAAAATACCTTGGCTTGTTCTGCAAACCTGCCAAAAGATGCTTCTAGCCTAAAACTGCACATGGAAACTGAGATCATAGATTTACAGAATGGTTTAGGTTGGAAGGGACCTTAAAGCTCAGCTCATTGCAAGCTCCTGCTTGGCAGGGACACCTTTCACTAGATCCAGATGCTCCAAGCCCTATCCAACCTGACCATGAACACCCTCAGGGATGGGGCACAATGGGATGCTTATACCTGTGCTGGTGCTCATGCTCCTCTGGCCAGGCTGCACAGAGCTGTACCTAAACCCAGGACCAGCTATTTTCACTCTAATGATGAAAAAATCCACAAAAATCCACTGCCATTAAATGTGGTACACTGTGAAGGACCAAGCTCCTGGATGCCTGGGAATTTTTGGGGCTAAATATAAGTTTCTGCCCTGAAGAAGAATAATGACAGTGGGGCAGCAGTCAAGCCCCTGAGCTGCCCTGGGCAGGAAGGAGGCTCCCGTTCCTGCTGCTGTGTCTTGGCTTGACCGAAATCTGCCGGATCTGTCTGTAGGAAAGGCAGCCGGAGCTGTTTACACCCTGGCAGGCAGAAGCCCTCTCCCACCCCTCAGATGTCGGTGGGTATAAACACATCAACAAACAGCCAAGTGTTGCCGTGCACCGGGAAACCGAAACAACCTTTGAAGTTGGAGGCGGCTGCCCCAGGGCTGAGAAAACACTTGGAGCTAATCCAGAAGCAAGCTGTGTTACTCCAGAGGCTGGTATATTGGGATAGGAATGGAGTCAGGCACTTGCATCTTCATCCGAAGTCCCTCTGACACGCAAAATGAAGCAACTGCAAAATCAGTCCCTGATGGTTGGGAGTGCACGATTACAGCCCGTATCATGGAATTACAGAATGGTTTGGGTTGAAAGAGACCTTAAAGTTCATCTCATTCCAAGCTCCTGCCGTGGGCAGGGACACCTTTCACTAGATCCAGATGCTCCAAGCCCTGTCCAGCCTGACCATGAACACCTCCAGGGATGGGGCAGCCGCAATGTCTCTGGGCAACCTGTGCCAGGGCCTCACCACCCTCTATGTAAAGAACTTCTTCCAAACACCTAATCTAACTCTCTCTTCTTTTAGTTCAAAACTGTTCCCCCTTGTCCTATCACTATCTGCCCATATAAAAAGTCCCTATCCCTTTTTTTTATAAGCTCCTTTTAGGTATGGGAAGGGACTCTGAGGCCTCCCTGGAAACTTCTCCAGGCTGAACAACCCCAGCTCTCCCAGCCTTTTTCTAGAGGATCACCTGGTGATGGGAGGGTGGCTCAGAAAAAAGGTTGTGGGATTGTGGACGAGAGGCTGCCATGGCATCGCCGTGCTCGGCCCCAGGCACAGGTGAGTGACACTATTTGCAGGTTCCTGGCCAATGTTAACTGCCAGGCTCCCATAAACAAAACTCACTTGACTGGACTCCTGGAGGCTTTTATCTGACTGTCATCCCAGCTTAATTACAGAGAGAGTGATTGCAGCTCCTCCTCCTGAAGTGCTCAGTGAGAACAAAACCAGTTTCTGCCCAGCTCCTGCCTGCCAGTTTGTGGAGGAAAAGTTGCTTCCAGTGTGCGGCTGCCCTGACTTGGCAGCTGACTTGGTGGCACCAGCACAACCATGGAATCCTGTAATGGTTTGGGTTGGGAGGAATCTTAAAGATCATCCAGTTCCAACTCCCTGCCATGGGCAGGGTCACCTTCCTCTAGACCAGGTTGCTCAAGACCCCATCCAACCTGGCCTTGAACACTTCCAGGGACGGGGCATCCACAGCTTCTCTGGGATGCATGCCTGGCATGACCATCCCCAGCACATCCATCCCTGGCACACAGCCCCTGCTGCCTGCTGCTGGCATGGGGGGGATGCTGCCATGAACCCCCTGGGCTTCAGTGCTTCTGCACCCACCCACAGCGGTGCGCTGAGCCTCAGCTGAGGACTGGGCACTCCACAAAGTGAGTCTGGGGCTCTTTCCGTACATTCCGGGCAAGGAAAAGAATGAGCAAAAGCTCTGTTAGACACATGTCCCTCAAGGTGCTGCTCTCTGCATGTCAGGCTGTTTGTTGCTTATTAGCCATTAATGAAGGCATCTGATGAGGCTGCAGGAGGATGCCAAACCCCATGGATGCTGGAGCAGCCCTCAGCCATGAAAGCTCTCTCCACCACCAACTGCCCCACAGAACCTCCATAAAAAACCAGATTGCTCTCCCTTCATGTGCCCAGGGCTGTCTGAACAGCATCATCCTAACCCAGGAGCGGACCTTCCATTTGACAAACAGGCTCCTTTCTCCCCACTCCAACTATTTCTTTCATGTTGCAGCACCATCACCCCAGTCCTTGTTTTTCCTGAGGATGAATCACATCATATGAGGAGTTAAATCATCACCCAAGAGTAGCAGATTCAACACAGAAGGTAAAATGTAATCTCTTTGAAGCCAGACTCTGTATCAAAGGCCTCATCCTCTGTTTCTTTGTGGTTAAATATCTGAAACACGGAATTCATAAGCAAAACAAAGCAAAAAGCTAACATTTTACTTTGTGCTTTAAGAAGCTTCCCCATTCCCACTTTGCAATATGTTCTTGTACCTGGAGCTCTCCCCCAGGCTCTGCCAGCGTTTTATCCACTGGCATTGGGGGGATCTGGCCATGGCCCCTGTGATCACCTGCCCTGCACTCTCTCCTCATCCCAGCAACCCTGAATTGCCACCTGCAGCCACCAGTCTCCCTGTCAGCCTCTGCCATGTCCTTACATCATCACGGGGGATTAAAAGTTAATCTGAGCAGTGATGATGCCCACATGGCAGCACCTGCCAGACCCGCTCTCTCGGTGTTCTCATGGTCACAGGGACAAAAGCCAGTGGCAATGACTACAGAGAACACACTGGTGTATTTTTAACTTTTGTCCCCAGGGCAGGTTTACCACCAGGCTCTGCTTTGCAGGGTGCTCCGCAGGGCTGGCCCACGCAGGGGGTACATTTTGGGAGTGCTCCAGCTCATGGTCTCTCCTTTCCCATGTCTGCTGGGGCAGTGGTTACCAACTGGCTGAGCTGTGGCCAGGCTGTGGGTACTGGGGTTGCCTCCTGGCAGGTCTCTGCCATGATGTACTTTTTCCCTGTATGTCAGATTCTAAGAAATACCATGGCCTGGCAGATGGAGCATCCCACAGGATTACTCCGTGCTGGTGGCATGCTCAGGGAAAGCACTGTCTGTGCCGAAAAGTCCAGCGAGGGAGAAAATTACCTCCTACTCAAAAGAGAGCTTTTGCTGTGATTAGGAGGGGTGTGTAGGAAGCTCTTGCTGGGTTCCCTAATCCACAAAGACAGATGTAAAGCAGGAGGCAGTTTTGAATTGGGCAGGTTGTAACCCCTCTCCAGGGATGCCTCAGCCAGGATGAAGCCTTCAGCCTCTCCACGAGTCTGCTCCCCACCTCCAAGACAGGGCTAAATTCTCCTCCCTCTTCGCACAGCACACAGGAGGGGTGAAGCTGGGAGAAAGCACCATGGAGGTCACGGGGAGCAGCCGCAGTGATTGGCTCAGTGACCCATCCCCGCCCTGCATGTCCGGTGGGGCTGGGGCTGCGCGGACCAAGCCCTCCTCACTCACCATCCCATCGACGGCGTGATCTGGCTGACTCCTCCGGGGGGCAGGGGGTAGAAACCAGGGATGTCTGAGGTCTGGGAAGGACGGTGCACTCCTGGAAGAAGGGAGAAGGAGAGGAGTTGGACCTGGCACTGCACTCCCTGGCTGACCTGGATTGTTCCAAACCCCCTGGCTGCTTCATCTATGGTCACTTGTGGACAGCTACATGAAATAGCTCTCTGCAAGTGGCAGGATGGTGTAATTCCCTTTTATTTCCTGTGGTTCTCTCTGTGGGGATGCGGTGGGTCATCCATGTTGCTGCAAAATCACAAACACTCACATAAGGGGGTGGAGGAGGCATCTTGCTCTTGCACAAGCATCACAGCTGCTCCGTGCCACCCTGAGGCCAAGCGGCACTGTGCTTTGGTAAGGATTTGGCTAACTCCAGGCTCCCCTCTGCCTTTCCCAGAGAGCCCACTCAGGTGCTCAGTGGATGGTCAAAGCCATTCCTATGCTCCCTCTCCAACTGTCATCCACAGGACCCCCCGTGAGCAGGCAGTGGGGATGCTCCAGCAGTCATCACTTCCACCTTCATTTTAAGTAATTTGAGTTCAAACAATTGTTCTGCAGCTCTGTGGGTGCCAAGAACTGTGGAGGTGGGTATGGTGCCAGCTGGGAATTCACCCTTTGTATGGGGAATCCCTGTGTGATCTTCAAAGCCGCTGGCACGGGCAGCATGGCCAGGGGACACAGCTGCAGCCATCGCTCCGTTCCTATCTGGACTGAAAAACATCCTGTGGAGCCTGGGGCTGTGAGTGGGACTCAGACAAACACAGTGCTGCTGGCAAAAACAGCCTCCAGCCGACCCCTGGACTGGGAAACTGGGGGGTACTGAGGCTGAGCTCTGGCACAGCATGGTGTAGTGATGGCTGCTACTGAGCCTCAGACAAAAATTGGGTACAGGGATTGAGGAGTGGCTGTCCTGGGTGATAAATACATGGACTAAATTGGTGATGAGTTGCAAGCAGTTGCAACTGGATTTTTTTCCTAGGTGTATGAATGATACCTTATTAATTAGGAATGACATCAACCGATTCCAAGCATCTTAGTAGGCAGCTAAAATAAACACATAACTGACCTGAAAGGAATATATAACCTAATATGAGATTTGCTTCAAGTGGGACTCTGTGGCCCACAGAGGGTCAAACAAAACCAGCCCTGCACAAGGCAGCTGATGGAACATCCTCAGATTTGCACCCCCAACAATATGAGTTGCGTAAGTCAGAGCACAAGTTATTCTTGCTGGCCCAGTGGTTGGGACACCAGCCACTGACTCAGAATTCCTGCTTGTATTTCCTTGTCTGTGTGTCCTTGGGCTACTGTGAGAAACTTTAAAGGGGTGCTGGGAGAATGAGAGTGACTCTCAAGTGCTTACTGTGGGTGATAATGGGAGCTATTTCAGTGATGAAAACAGAGATGGGGCACAGCCAGGATGAACAGGGAAGAAAACCCTCACCCCAGCAGTGTAGGGATGGGGCATGTATGTATGATCACAGCTGCACCACAAAGGCAAGACCCAGCTGAGGATGATGGTCTGAACCTCTCCTTGAATAGCACCTGGGGGGTCTCTGGGACAAACAGACTCCCCATGTCTGTAAAAGTACAGGCTAAATGGGAAGCGGAGACTGGACAGTGCCTGCAACTGAGGGTGCAGGTGGGCAGTCCAAGGACAATGTCCTAGAATGACTGACCCACTGCAGAGATGAACGCTCAGGGACTGCTCCAGTGCCAATTGTAGCCTCTACAGAGGGATATAACCAGCTCTGCCCTTGGGAGAGCTGCTCTTGTATCACTTAAGGTTTTCCAGGCTGACAGTGAGTTCCAGGAGGCATCTCACAGCAAGAGGCTCTTGGAGGGGCAGAGCCCTGCCAGGTACAGCAAAGGCAGTGTGGGGGAAGGTGTGTCAGCTTGCTTTCTTGCGCACTTTCTCTCCAGAATCAAACTCAGCCATTAGCTGAGAATTTAATAGGTTTATTTTGTTAACTCTTCCTATTTTTCTGCTGAGTTTATTATGCTCTGATGGCTGAGAAGCAGTGTGCTGCCTGGAAGACAACCAGGATATGCCTGGGTATCTCTTACACCAGACCTAAATCCTACTCATCTGCATCCCTGATGAGTCCAGAATGTGGCCTTCAGGGTCAGACCAGGGATTATTCAGCGAGTCCTTCAGCCAAGAGCATCTTCCATAACCCATTGTTTTATCAATGATGTTAACTTGGTGAAGCTGATGCCTCTGGGACAGTTTGGATCACTCCTGGGTGGAGGCCTTTGCCTAAATCACAACAGTTGGTTTTGTGCCTCTGTTTTGGCACTGATTTCTGGGCTCTGATGGACACTGACCTCCTTCCTGAATGCAGTTTGACAGAAAACTGTCAATTTGCTTGCTTTCCCACGAAATTAAGCCCAGGTTTGTGTAAAAGTCTGGGTAATCTGAACAGAGGTTCTGCACTAATGTAAGGTTGAGAAAAGTTTGATTTTGCACTCAGTTTGCCAGGAACCCATGAAGAATGATGGAATGATGGATTGGGGTGAATTCCTCAACACATACCTGTATTTACAGTTTATTTTAGAGGGTTTAACCTCAACATACTGTACTTTCCTCCATAGCCTCATAAGCCAATTGACACAGCCTGGGCTCACACAGGAACACAAAAAGCCAAGCCGTGTGACAACCAGATAACGTGTGGCTACGGGGACACATGTGTCACTATCCAGTCAACTATCAGACACTGATCCTGTTTAGTCAAAATATTTCCTGTTTCAAGCATTTACTTTCTCAAAATGACAACCTGACAACAGTTTGGGTATGAGTCAAAGGAAAGATTACTTTCCATTTTCTGGTTGACTCTTGTGCATTATCATGCAGGCTCTGGTCTGGTCTCAAGGTGCAGGACAGCTTGTACAGAGAACTGAACACACTCCATCAGCAGGGCTGGCCCTTTTGGTATCAAACTGCTCATGGCCAGATCACAAAGCATTGCCAATAAGCTAAATAACCTCTTACTGCTAAGCAATGTCCCAGCTGACCAATGCTCCCAGTTTTTCTCACTGATTTGAGACCAGGAAGGTTACAGCCTCAGTGGTCTCCAGCTCTGTGCCTCTCCTAGCACACAGGTCCCAGTGCTGCCATTACCTTGTTTCTGGTTGATGTCAGCGGGCAAGTGGGGCGAGTGGGAGCCGTGGCTGAAATGGTCGTTGCTGTACGGGATGAGCGGGGTGAGCGGGTGCACTCCATGGGACGGCTGCACGACGGGAACTTTGTTGGACTGCAAGACACAATGACAGAGAGGACTCAGAAGTCATCAGGATCCACCAGCAAGGAAGGCCAGTGCCCTCTGCAGTCCTGCTGATGCCAGCAAGGCTGGGAATAACTAAAAACACTTAACAAACCCTAAACAAATTACTAAACAAACACTGCAGCATCCTGCAAAAAAAAAATCCATAAACCAAGCAGGGAAAACAGCTGGAAATGATTTCTTGGATAAGTGGAAAACAGATCAAATCAGCATGAAGTTTTCAAAATTCAGAACTTTTTTTTCATTCATTTCCAGTCTCTTTTATTCCAGGATGAATGCTCCAAGTGTGTTACCCAATGCAAAGCTCTTGTTCTCTGTCCTGAGCTACCACAGGGTCTAAATCTGGACTTTCACAGTGAATCCTTCATATTCACTGTGAAAGTCATGTTTGGGCTTTATTTATCAGGGCTGTCATGCACGGATAGACACAGGACCACGCAATCATTTAGGCTGGAAAAGACTTTGTAGAGATCGTCAAGTCCAACCATTAACCCAGCACTGCCAAGGCCACCATTAAATGCCAAGGGTAATGCTTTTGAAAACGGGACATGGTCACCAGTGAGCCCTGGGGCTGAAATCCCTGTTGGACTGAGCTCCAGTGCTGGAGAAGGACCAGAGGGAGCTGAGGAAATGCTGGAGATGCAAAAAATCCAGGAAAACTAAGCAAAGAAAAATCTGTCTCCTCTTGCGGCTACTCCTGGTTACGCACAGCTTGGCTGTTGGAGCCCAACACCTTGGAAAAGGCCCTTTTTGGTGAACACAACAGGAAGTCCTCCTGCATGTTGGAGCAGAGAGAGGGGAACCTGTTTGGAAGAGCTGCACAGCTGTAAGGAACACACACACACACACACACACACACACACACATTCACACACGCTGCCATCTACGCAGCCTCCTCGCCTCGAGCGTCTCGTGCTGCTTCCTAACATGCCCAGTTTCGCCCATGGTTGCCTTTAAATCCAAACTGACTTCGTCTTGGTGGTGGAATGTTAGGATTTGTCCCAGATAAATCCACAAAAAGAAACAGGATTAACAGCACTCCAAAACAGGGTGAAAATGGAAACAGAGCAGGTCAGACAGCTCTCCAGGGGCTAGGAGCTGGGCACTGCCAGCCAGTTCTCATCAGTCTCACTGGGATGTCTACAGATGATTTGCTGTGTGACTTTTGACAAGTCATTTGATTCCTGGACTCAATTCACTGGTGCCTTTCACTTTGGTAATGATTTTGCTCAGGCACAATGAGCACAAAGCTCCGGTTGGCTTTGGTGGAGGAGGCACAGATGCAGACAGTGGCTCTGGCCGACCGGTCCTGGACCTTTCCCGGCTGCTCCAAACGAACTGGGAGCCCTGGGCAGGTTCTGTGTTTTGCATCCGCACTCTGAGGAGGAAGCCCATGAAGCGGAAAGGAAAACAAACTGGTGGAGACGCTGCTTTACATCTGCCTTTCCCACAAAGGTTTGCTCATGCAAATAAAAACCAAGAGGCACGCAGGTTTGCATTTGAGAATCTATGAAAACCCTAATTCGTGATGCTTAACAGGTGTAGATTTACTGCATACAATGGGGTACTGGGAATGTAACCCCCCTTCCCAGTACAAACTGGTGTGGTACAAGCATTCCAGTCCTGCAGCAGGGCCATGGGTTATGTGGTTTTCCCATTGAGACCAGCACTTGGCTGGCTCCTGCTTAGTTAAACACATGTTTGGAACTCTGAGCTTTTTCTATTCCTAGCCATGAAATGAGATGAAGCAGAGCTTTTCAGTGATATTTCTAAAATTAGCTATGGTTTAGTTTATTTGAGAGCCACAAAGCCTAAATGAGGGATATGCAGTTCTACGTGTACGTTTTAACATGATACTGGAGCAGAATGAGTTCGATGTTGAGCTGTTTGGAAAACCTCAACTCAAGCATTTCTTATGTTCAAAGTAGGGCAGATCTTTCTTTCCCATTTGCCTTGTGCTTGATCCAAAGCACAGCACCATCCACCAGCCAGTCTTGCTGCCTGATGACTGTGAACAGCTTTCAGAGCAATGACAGAAGACACAGACCACTAAAAAGGCAGATGAACTGTTCTGATGTTGATCTGCAAGATACCTCCCCAGGGAAAAGCAGAGAGTACACGTGGTTAGAGCAAAGCATGGACTATCCTCCTTCCCATCAAAGCAGAACTTTCAGAACAAGTTCTGGAAGTGTTCAAGGCCAGGTTGGACTGGGCTTAGAACTGATCTAGAGGAAGGTGTCCCTGCCCATAGCAGGGGATTGGAAGGAGATGATTTTTAAGGTCCCTTCCAAACCATACCATTCTCAGTTTAAATGATTCAATGGTAACTTGGTGGTACAACAAAGACTTGCAGCTCAATTACTCAGCTTTTCCATCAGTTCAGACGGAAAACAAGATGCTGCACCATTAAGAAGAGCTGCCTTCCCCATGACCCTTCTACATTTGGCCCTTGCCTCACTCAAAAACTTCTTTACTCTATAAAGCCATAAAGATCAGGTGGGGAAGGATGACCAGCAAGGAGACAAGAAAAATTTCTGCAAGGGGCTATTTATGCCCCTCCTACTTTCTCTATTAGGGAGTTTGTTACAGGAACCCATCTCCCAAAATGAAGGGAAGAAGGAAATGCTGCACAAAAATACGGAGAAACAGAGAAAACTCTGTGTTCATCTTGGTTCAAAGACTGCAGCTGCCAATGATTGTGGTCCATGGCCATGACTGCAGCTCCTGGTCTTCCCCAGCTGCACTATGAAACCATACCTGGCTTATAGAAATCCATATGCCAGAGAAACAGGATCAATCCTCTTTTTTGCAAGGTCTAGATTACGTTCCTGCAAATCAGCTGCAGCACATGAACCCTGATGAGGCTTTTCAAAGCCAGAACTTAGCAGCTAACAATGTTTTATGCCATAAAATTAACCTGAAGTAAATGTTTTCTACCAAGAAGATTGATTTGACAGGAGGGCAGTGATTTGGCGTTCTCTCAGCAGGTCCCCTGGGAGAACACAGGGTGCTGCTGGTCAGGACATCACAGAGGACATGCTGTGGTTTGGTAAACCATATTATTTTGTCTCCTGGGGTTCAACACAGACCAGAGCTGCAATGACAGAGCTGCTCACTACCCACCCACCAAAAATAAAGCTGCTGGTGCCAAACATCATGGTCCCAACACCAATTTGTCACCTCCTGTCCTTCAGCAGCTATGGGGGACATGAAAGGGCTCCAAGGACAGCATTGCCTCACCTCTTTCAGCACAGCCCTTTGAGAACATGTTGGGGAATGAGCTGTGCAGCCACAACCTCCTACAGAAAGGAAGAGGCACATTCACAGCAACAGCAGAATGGTATTTCCAGAGGGGACAGAGCAGCAGGACGGGGTTTGCAAGCCTGGAGGGCTTTTTCTCCCCCTATCAAATTTGCTAAATTGCAGCTCTGCTGAGTGCCCAGCTCCCTGGTGAGTGCTGCCCCCTCCTCCCCTGTGTGCTAGGCCAGGCACTAATGCTGCAGCACATCCCTCTCCCAGCACCAAACAACCCACCAATCTCCCTGAAAATGACTGAAAAACCCAATGCTATGGAGGGAAGAGGATCCCTCCTTGAAGCCAAGATGTGACTTTAATAATTAGAGGTAATTGCAGGAGCACAGAGAAAACACAGTTGCACTAATTGCTAAGAAAGACTAATTGTTGGCATGGCAAAATTAGATCTCTCCACTCACACACGGTGTGTGATTGTGATTGGATCTCAAGGCCAGACAGAAAACTCTCCTCTGAGCACACACAAACCCAGTGGATCTTGCATATGAGGATCACCCTCACCACTGCAGTTCCAGTGTATTTTGGCTCCAAGGTGCCTGACCAGGCTCAACATCCTTCTCCTTTACTCCATTCCCCATCACACGTGCTCTGGCCACAGGTAGCAGTGGGGTTATACAAGCTGCTGGGATGCTGCTAGTTGATCAGAACTATAAATGAGGGGGGTTTTAATAAAAATGTGGGGTTTTCACTAGAGAATGGTGTGAGATTATAATAAAACATTTTCTGGAAAGCACCTTGTGTTAGCAAGTATTTTAATTCATTTTTTTAAAGACTTATCTATTTAGTCATGACATGCTAAAAAAGAGTAGTTTTACTTTGCTGGTTTGATGGAGGATTTTTCTCTTAAACTTTAAAGCTAACCTTAGAAAAATGTAGCACAGAAGGTCGAAAGTCAAAGTTTGAGTGAAATGATCAAACTAAAAAAATTTCCATGGCTGGTAAAACTCTTTGAGTTTTTAACTCTGGGAAAATATTAGAGAGAAAACAAAGAATTTTTTTCTGCTCGGATCAGTTTAGGAAAAGAAACAAATGAAAAAAAGAAGAGGATGTTTTGTAACCTGTGGGAAGTATTCCTTTTTACAACTGAACACAGCTATTAAAAGCAGCAGTGGTCATACCATGCTGCCTTGGGGGCTGCTGAGGATCTCAACATCCCACCAGCGCTGGGCTCCACTGCTGCTTCTATCGATGGGAATGACTTTAATTAATTTTCTGGTAGAAGACAATTCAGAACTAAAATAAAGCAGCTTAATTCTACTGTCCCTTCCAATCGTGAAAAATGTTAAATTTCATGCAGGTAAATTTTCTTTGGGGATGTGACTCCAAGGGGTGCTGTGCTCCCCACAGAGGATAACAGGGTGCTGCCTGCCTTGCACAAACCACAGCTCCCAGAACATCAGCCAACATTCTGAGAGCCAAAACTGCTGGAAACCCCTGCACTGTGGGAGCCACTGTCCGTCCATGGATGCACAGTAGTCTGCAGGGAGAGGAAAGTCCCGTAACCCCTCTGTGACCCCTGGAGCCAGGTGCCCCCATGGCCCAGACCGTGCTGAGGGAAAGTGGGAGCACCCTGGAGGGAGCAGGATCTGTCCCCCACAGCACAGAGTGCCTGGGTGCAGGAGTTGGTGGCCGGGGTGAGCGCTGTGGTTTCCAGCCTCGCCGGGGAGCCGAGCCGCAGTCAGGTGAGATTACTCACATTACTTTCAAATTTTCCCACACTGCCAGCCCCAAAAACAGAGAAATGAAGAGCTGTGGGGCAGCCCAGCAGTGACCCGTGTGTGGCGAGGGGCCTGACCAAGGGAAGGGAGCTGGGGCTGGCAGCTGTGCCGTGCTGGTGGCCATCACCACCATGGCAGAGGTGGGTTTTGGCAGTCCCAGAGCCCTGTGTCACTGGCTGCGCTGTGTGTTTGGCTGCTGGGAGCATCCCCGAAGGCTGTTCCCAGCTCAGATGGTGGGCTGAGCTCCGAGCAGGTCTCCGTGCTCCTCTGCCCTGCGTTGGTGCCTGGGTGCAGCACAGGAGCTGCAGGCTGCAGTCCAGCCCCGAGTCGCCCCATATGTGTTTGCTCTGATGTCACTTCTCAGAGAGAGTGAGATGAGTCGATGTGTCGGCTATGAAAACAAAACCTACCAAGTTTTGCTGTGGCTGATTCAATGAGGAATTAATTCCTCTTCACTGCAAAATTAGTCATCATGCCACAGAAAGAGAGGTATAAGGTCAGGCTGCACCAAGCATGCACTGCTGCTGGGGAAGCTACCTGTGACCAGGGGTACTGTGCCTTTTGCTCTTTTAGCAAGGGATCAGGGATGTATTGGAGACATTAGACCGGGTTGAATGAGGCCCTGGGCAACCTGGTCTAGTGGAAGGTGTTGCTGCCCATGGCAGGTGGGTTAGAACTGGATGCTCTCTAAGGTTACTTCCAACCCAAACCATCCTGTGATTCCATGGTATTATTAAGGACATTGTTAGGTACATCCTGCAGCATCCACTGCCAGGAGGGCTCACAGGAGGACTCCCAGGGGAATGCTGCCACTTGGGGCACCAGGGACCCAGAGCCCATGACTCAAAGCCAGCTCTCCACACTCTTAAGTTCTGGTAACACCTCCCAGCTCAGGGCCCCAGACCGTGTCAGCAAACACCTTCCCCCATCGTTTCCCCTGTTATACCAGGAGATGCTGTGATAAAAGATCACCCTAAGTACCCACTGCAGACCGTTTTTGGCACTGACTGCACGCACCAGGGCTGGAGCCCTCGGCAGCCCGTGGGCAAAGGCAGCGTCGACTCATTTCTCGTCTCAGCACACTTTTTTCTCTTTTCTCACTTTTGCTGCAGTCCCAGCGCCCCAGCCTGCTGCCACAGCGGAAAGGAAACAGGGAAAGTTAAAGCTGCCCACGCTCAGGCACTGCCCTCATCCAGCTGTGCACCCCTCCAGCAGAGCCAAATTTTGGCGGCTGCAGCAGCAGCAGCAGCAGCATCTCCCTTGCCACTGACCAGGTCAACCAGCATGGCTGTGGCTCAGAGATCTGGATATGGTTCTTACCCTGAGCACCACCAAGGGTTCCTCCAGAGCCCAGAGATCTCATCCCCAAGACCAGAAGAGTCCTGCTGCCCTGTGCACCCCACCTCTGGCTGGCTCTGATGTACTTATGAGCAGCAGTCAGATGGAGAGGAAAGGAATAATCTGCAGCTATTAATTCTTGCATTAATTCTGCATATGAATTGCAACAGGGAGCTGATTGGTTTAAGAGACATATCCCACATACAGGCAAATACTGTCTTTGCTCAGGTTTTTATCCAAACATTGTCCTCGCCCTGGTTTTTATCCCGGCACTCTACATTTTGTGCTTGATGGAGCATGAATTCCCTCAACTCTTCCCTTTCCCCCTGATTTCTTTCAGCTTCTTTAAAATCCAGCTCTGCTTTGAAAATGCTGATGAGGCACCTGGGTAGCCCTGATCTTTGCACATTCCAGGGGATGCGCTCACCTTAGTGGCCAAACTCAGCTCCCTTGATGCTGACTCCCCTGCGACTGGGATGTGCATCACAGAACAAGTTCCCTGGCATTTCACCTCTTCTGTGTCTGAGCACTCAGAGGGGTGACCAAGCTCCAGACACAATGGGGACAAATCACAGAATCACAGAACAGTTTGGGTTGGAAGGGACCTTAAAGATAATACAGTTACAATCCCTGCTATGGGCAGATATACCACCCACTAGACCATGTTGCTCAGGGCCCCCTCCAACCTGGCCTTGAACATGTACAGCGATGGGAGAAACACAGTGAAAGAACTTAAAAACGTTCTAAAATTTCTCAGTGACCTTCCATGCTGCTGCTGGTTTCTGGTTTTAAGCAATAAGGGTTATTATTTTTCAGTCAAACTCTACAGGGGAAATAAGCTGAGTTTTTCGCCATTTATGGGCACAGGAAGAGCTGTTTCACTTCTCAAGTATTTATCTTCTAAGAGAAAGATGTAGGTGGTTCTTCCTGAAAATTAAAAAAAAAAAAAAAGAAAAAAAAAGGCATGGAAAAATAAAGATGAAAAGTCCCTCCTAGAGGCTGCTCTCTTAGGGTGACTGGGGGCAAGTGTAGAGGCAGCTACACACTATACCAGAGAGATGGAACCCCCAAAAAATGAAATTTAGACATCACCACCCAATGTTTACAGTTCCATTCAGCAGAAGAGCCACCTCACTCCAGAAAGCCTCCTCAAACCCACAGAAAGTGCCCTCATGCAACGCTTGCCTTGCTTGGGAAATGCTCCTGCTGTGATGCTCAAAGCATCTGCTCAGGAGAGGACAGAACCATCCCTCCAGTCCCAATGTGCACTGCCACATGGAACCAAAATGCTGGGGCAATATAACCCAGGGGCTGCACTGGAGCACCAAACCCCTGCTAGTTTCTCCCCAAAACCAGGGCAATTTAATTCTGGGGCTGCATCAACCCCCAGCTGTTCCTCTTGCTCTGCAACATCCATCCCTGGTTACTGGCTCTTATGTTCTGGGCTACAGAAAAAAAAAAAAAATCTCTGTCCTCATCATGCCCTGTGGTTCTGAGAATTTGAATCAAAACCTGCAAACCCTGGAGTTACTGGTAACACTTGAGGCTGTGAACACGAAGGCTCCCACTTGACCTGTGGAGGCTGATAGTATCTGACCTGCTTTATTTCACTCCACTTCTCGAAGGCGAGCGGTTGATCCAGTACCCAGAATTAATCAGGAAAATGCCCAAGAGAGAAACGGAGGGAAGCAAAATAAGAATATGTCACAGAAGCAAGGCTTGCCCTGTTGCCAGGCTTGAAACACCATTTCCTGAAGGAGCAGGGATGTCACCTTCTGTGTGCCTGGCAGCACCAGGTCCAGCCAAACTTCAGGGTGCAAGGTTTGGTGAAACACTGAGGGTCTGCACTGTGAGAGCCGTGCCTGATCCCTGGTGCTGCTGGTTTCAAGGATTTTCACCTGCTTTGAGAAGCCATTTGCAAACCCCAGCCCCAGCTGCATGCTGGATCTGAATTGAGATAGCTTTGGCACCTGATTGTCACATCTGTAGATACTGGGAAGAAATTATTCCCTCTGAGGGTGGTGAGGCACTGGCACTGGTTTCCCCGAGAAATTGTGGCTGCCCCATACCCTGGAAATGTTCCAGGCCAGGTTGGCTGGGGCCTGCAGCAACCTGGTCTAGTGGAAGGTGTCCCTGCCCGTGGCAGAGGAGATGGAACGAGATAGTCTTTAAGGTCCCTTCCAACCCAAACCATTCTGTGATTCTAAGATCCCTCCTCTCCAAGGATGTGCTGCAGCAGCAGATGGAAAAACCTGCAAGATTTCTGGGGCCATCTGCCAGCAACAAGAACCCTCCAGGTGCCAGCATCGTGCAGTTTTCTGGAGGCAAATATTTGCTTACAGAACCCTTGGGCGTGAGGAGAGGGGTCCTGGCTGCTGGCTGCATTTTTTCTTTCCATTTATAACAAAAACAAAACCAGCCCACGTACTTGAAAGAGTGTGGGGGAGTTTACAAAACACAACCCCCCAAAAACACTGTGATGTGATTTAAAACGTTTCTATTCACCAAACATCAGAGGGGTGAAACCTGCCCCTCCACATCACAGCAGTGCCAGGGTGCAAGGCCACCACGGGTGACACCATCCTGCTGGTGTCAGCCCTGTCAGACCAGGACCTAGACAGGAGACCTATCATAGGATGTTTGCCCCTTGTCTATAGGCTTGGGAAGGGACAGCCACCAGCCCCTCCTGGCAAGCACTACAGTCTCTATTTTATTTTCACCTTTTTCTTTCCCCTCTCCCTCTCCCTCTCCCTCTCCTCCCCATCCCCTCTCCCTCTCCCTCTCCTCCCCATCCCCTCTCCTCTCCTCCCCATCCCCTCTCCTCTCCTCTCCTCCCCATCCCCTCTCCTCCCCATCTCCTCTCCTCTCCTCTCCTCTCCTCTCCTCTCCTCTCCTCTCCTCTCCTCTCCTCTCCTCTCCTCTCCTCTCCTCTCCTCTCCTCTCCTCTCCTCTCCTCTCCTCTCCTCTCCTCTCCTCTCCTCTCCTCTCCTCTCCTCTCCTCTCCTCTCCTCTCCTCTCCTCTCCTCTCCTCTCCTCTCCTCTCCTCTCCTCTCCTCTCTCCTCTCCCTCTCCCTCTCCCTCTCCCTCTCCCTCTCTCTCCCTCTCCCTCTCCCTCTCCCTCTTCCTCTCTCCTCTCCCTTTTAAATCTGCTAGTCTCAAAGGTCAGCTTCAGGGGAGACCTCACTATCTGACAACAGCACTGGTTGAAAGAAACAGACAACCAACCCAAGTTTCTCACCCCATCTGAAATCCTCAACTCGCTGACAATGCTGCGAAAAAACAATAGTAATAACAGGAATAATAAATAAAAATAAAAATGGTATTGTAATGCTGCTGACTTGTCCAGAGGGAGCTTTCTCCCATGGCACCCGATGGCCAAGGCCACGCACTTGCACAATGTCAGATGACACCAAAGGAAAGTGTTTTACCATGTCAGAGGTGGCTATGTCCAAGCCCATGCCACAAACCAGTAACAGATAAGCTAAAACAACCAGGGATGATAATATGTAATATCATCATCCTCTTTGAGTGCACATTTCTCTATTATGGTGAAATCCTTTCAAATTTATACAAATGTCAAGCACATTTCCAGCATGGATGGCCAGGAAAGAATGAACCACGGCTGCTCTGAGCCTTCCCCGGGGTCTCTCCCAGACTCCTCCACAGCATCATTCCAGCCCAGTGTGAGGACAGATGTCACTCCCTCCGTAACACTGGTTTTGCCAGCCAGTGAAGCCCAATGGGTGAGGGCTGTGGCAAGGGGCATCCCTCCCCACAGGGACCCCCAAATCCCCCTGCCGATCCTGGCACGGAGAGAGGCGAGCTGCCTGCTGCCACCCCCACATTATCCTAATCTGACTCACATTTATTTCCCAGTTTCCATGATAAATGGCTCTGTGGGGGCCACGGAGGCAAGATAAGCACCTCTGGAGCCGAACAGATGCTCTATGGACACCCTGCAGCAGTAAGGTGATAGCAGCTTTCCTTGTTGCTCACTTTCAAGGGTGACATGTTTACAAAGAATGCTACAGCTGCTAATCCTGGATGATACCCTGTGTCTGCCTGAGAGAAATCCTAATTTTCTCGATAGGAGGAATTAGTTCCTTTAATGCTTAATACCCTTTTCTTTCTCTGAAAGCAAGCAAGCATTATTGTGCAGAGCGGAATAAACATTTTAATTAAAATGTGGAATTTATCTCCTAGTCAAATTCATACGCGCCCCCGACGACACGTCAAACTCTGCTTTCCCATTTTGAATCTTCCTCTGATCTCTTAATGCGAGCAGCTGAATTAAAACCTGGGCTTGGTGGATTTGCATATAATTAGAGAGCAAGGGAAATTAATAGGGAATTGAATGGGTTTCTCCTCTGCCCATCTGATGTTTTTACTAGATTAAAAAGAGTTGATTTTTTTTAATGACTGCAAAAATGTATTAAATATTATTTAACCTTTTTTTGTTGGGGGGAGGGAAGCAGACAGACTAAAGAAACAAACTTATACATATGATAATGAACAACTCCTATCGTGGGAAGCAAATATCATTGTAATTAGGATTAGAAAGGAATCCTAATTAATCTTGTCCTGCCACTTGACTTCTAGAAGTTCCTTAAATGTTACCTCCTATGAGATGTAAAACAAGGAGCAGTTTAAATGCTTGACAGCTAATCCTGGCGGCCTCAGCAGCATGGGGCAGAGGGTCCTGGATGAAGTTTAGGCTGGAGAGGTTTGATCCTGTGAGCTGGACTCAGACTTACGGGCAACATGCAGCTTTGCTGCCTCAGTCTCCTAATTCCTCACAACAAACTAGGTAATGAGCTAGCAAACCAAGAGAGATGGGATGCACTAAGCACCATAGGAACTCCTGACTCCATCCAAAACATCTTCACAGATCTTTTTCCATTTTATTTTTTCAATATTGTCTATTCAGAAATACTTCTAGGGCTCATTTTCAAAATGGGACTCCAGGTAAGGGGTGGGAATATATGAGGTAGCTCTGGTGCTATACATCCCCACCCCATGCCTCGATTTCATCTTCTCCACACTCGTGATGATAAAGATTATGCACCGTGCCAGTAGTAAGTCATACATATTTTAACTCGGCTCTTGTCATGTGTCATCAAATCCTGTTCTTCAGGTATTGAGATTCATAGATTTAATTGCACAAGATTTTACTACAGGAGTGGATGGTCATGAGATTATTTTCATCTTTATGTCTCGGTATGGAAAGCAGCTTGGAGAGAGCTGGTTTCCAAACTTCAGGGCCTGGATGAAAGTCTCATTTTCCAAATACAGCCAGATACAGTGCCAGGAGGTGCCATAATGGGGGATTATGACTTGGCCTATTAATAAATATAGCAAACTTTATGTTCTATGCTAAAATAAAAATAATAAATGATCCCTGCTATGGCTAGGCTGGCTTCTCAGCATATTTTTACCAAGAGCTCCCATCAGTTTTGGCTATGCCTTTATGAAAGTGACTGCCAGCAATGGCCCAGGGATAACCTGGTTAGGACAGACATGAAAAATTGTCACTTCGAAACCAGAGACCACACAAAACGTTCCCAGTCTTGGATTTCATTTTAACCCCAGCTAATCATATGATCACGAGGCAGGACTGATCAAAGGCTTCACATTGAAAAAATGAGAAAGTCACAATTTCATATGGTTTTGATGAGAAAAATAATTGATGAAACTTTTCTCTTTCAACTTGGTTTTGCTTTGAGTTTGGGGTTCACGGGAATACAAGAAGCAACAGGCGCAAACCTGCGAGGGCTGAAATCTTAGTACGGTTCTAATGATGCAGTTCTTACTGGGGAGCTTATCACCTGGTTCAGGACTGCACGGGGTCAGGAATTTTAAGCCACATTATTTATTTTTCTCAGAAGAACCCACAACTCTTTGTAGGGTGCACCAAACTTCACCACAGTTTTGCTGGGAGAAGTTAAAGCGCAGGACAGAGTCCTGGTTGATGCACTCACCAAGACCCAGATATAAGCCACGTTCATCCCGAACCTTTCTTTGTATTTTCATGCTCTGATTCTCATCTCTGGTGACACTTGCAAGAGCAATCTTCTGGTGGGCTGTACCCCTGGCTGATCACAGAGAGGGTCCTGGTGGCCTGACCTTGAGTGGGGAAAGCAGCCCGAGGGAAGCGTCTGTTCCCATCACCCCAGTGTGAGATATCACCATTTCACGGAGGTGGTGAAGGGCAAAAATGTTAAAGTACCAACTTTGCTGGCTGACGTCAGACTTTGTTTTGTTGTTTTCCAACACAGCTTGCCCTGGGAGCTCGCCCTGCCCCGCGGTCAGCTGCGACATGGCACTCCGTGGAAGAGGTTTTCCAGAAAAGTGAAACAGAGCAGAACTGAGCAAACAGAAGGGTGTGTATGGAGTCAGTCCCACAGGAGGCAGGGACCAGGGTGGCTGATCTGCAAGCAGCCACTGCGTCCCAGCACATCCCAGTACGTCACTGGTGCAGAGGTACATCTGCCAGGTCTGCCCGCACCAGGAGCCCCCAGTGATGCCACCATGGTGCCACCACAATGCCAGCTGCTTCCATGAAATGCAAACAGATCCACAACAACTGCCCCAGAATTTGCACCAATTTAGATGAAAAGAAGAAGAAAAAAAATTCAAGAAGAAGGAAGAATACAGGACAACATGAAGCTTCTGGCATAGATTTTTTCCCAATCAGATAATTAACTAACTCAACCCACCACCAGAGATCAGGTATTTAACTGCAGGTCATTCTGCAACACAGACTTTTTTTTAAACTTACTTGTCATGGTCTCTGATCTATTATAGTAACTGACAGCTGTATTTGCTGAACAATGGAACTGAGGTTACAGAGAACACTGATTATACTAAAAAAAACCAAACCATCTACCATACCTGTATGCATACAACATCGACATGCCTATAGTGACATTTTTAAGCTTAGGAATTATTTAGGGCTTGAGTTGGAAGTCCATGTATCCCACATCTGCTTTCAAGAGAATCTGGAATGCCAAACTTATCTTGCCACCAGGACAATGATACACAGGCAAAAGAGCCCTTGCTTCAGGGCATTGCTACACAACTAAATCCTACACATATATTGCATTTTTTATAGTAAAAGTTCTCTTTATTACCTATGGATTGTACATTTGCTGAAAAAAACAATTGAAACACTATTACCATTGGGTTAGGATTTACATTCTTCCCAGCAAAGTTTGCAATTAAAAAATAAGTCCATCTCTCTTCTGGCCATCATCCAAGCTCCTTAGAAAGCGAAAGGTAAAAATCGTATGGTTTACAGAGAATTACACTTTTTTACACTTCTCAGTTTTAAGTGCTACACAGATAAAGCAATTTCTTCTTAAAACACATGTTTAATATAACATCTTCCCTTTAATTCTTTGGATGGCTCTCTCCTCTATTTCAGGACATAAAGCAACTTGGGACTTTCTGAAGAAATAAATCCCCAAGCTGAGCCAAGCCCTAGCTGACGGGATTTATAAGGAAACACCATCCCAGAACAGGCGACTCTGTATGTCCCCAGCTGAAGGGGCATTTCCAAACACTTTTAGCAAAAGATTAAAATTTAGATTCATGGAATTGAAAATAAGATACAACTCGTGCCAAAGTCAATGAAGTATTCCTACTGACTTATCTCATCTAAGGCCAAGAACACGACATTAACTCCAGTGTTGGCAGGTGTTCATTCAGGTCTTGAATCACAGAATCGTTTAGGTTGGAAAAGCCTTCTAAGATCATCGAGTCCAAATGTTAACTCAGCACTGCCAAGGCCACCACGAAACCACGTCCCGAAGTGCTACATTTACATGTTTGTTAAATCCCTCCAGGGATGGTGACTCCACCCTAAGTGCCTTGGGCAGCCTCTTCCAGGGCTTGACAATCATTTTGGTGGACATTTTTTCATAATATTAAATCTAAACGTTCCCTGCCGCAACTTGAGGCTGTTTCCTCTTACCCTATCACTTGTTTATTGGGAGAAGAGATGGATCCCTACCTGGCTCCTCTCAGGGAGTTGTAGAGAGCAAGAAGGTGCCTCCTTTTGTCCAGGATGAGCCCTCCTAGCCCGTCTCCTCATGAGACTTGTGCTCCAGACCCTTCTCCAGCTCCAATGCCCTTCTCTGCAAACTCTCCAGCACCTCAATGTCTGTCTTGGAGTGAGGGGCCCAAAACTCAACATAAACAGAATTTGAGGTGCAGCCTCAACAGTGACTGTAGAAATAGGAAGAACCAGAGTTTCCCACAAGATAAATACTTGTTTGTTGTGTTGCAAAGAGACCGGCCATAAAATGCTGCCTTTAGTCCATCTCTCTTATCATCACATCCACCTGCCTCGGCTTGCTTGTCTTGTATGTGTACAGGGCTATATTCAGATCAGGAGTTTAACAGAAATTGCATTTCTTAACTGTAAAGTGTATTTTAGGGTGGAGACTTGTTATCTCCTGAATCTGAAGAAGACAGAACTCAGCAGACTCAGCTCTGCTTGTGGTCTTCACCAAGCAAACAGTAAATATTGCTTGTAATGGGAGATTTTATATAAAATATTTCTATACATTTGATGCAATGACATAATAATAACAACTACCAGTGACTGACCAAGGTCTTACAGGCAGCTCAGGGATGTTTCTCTGTCTGTTTGCTGGCTGACCCCAGAGAAAGGAGTGGGGAAATTACTCAAGAACAGAGCCTAATGAGCATTTTTCATTATTTTGTCTTTATGACAGCAAACTTTGCCACTGATTTCAAGAGGAGTATTGTCTGCCACTCTGTAGCCACTAGCATAGAAATCTGTGAGCATTAAAAACTGAGGTGAGCAAGGGCATAAATCCCTGCACATACACGAACGTCCAGGCAAACACATGCACACACATGCACGCCAAGGCTCTCCTCCTGCACCAAGGAACCACAGAATCATAGGATCTTGGGATGGTTTGGGTGGAAAGGGACCTCAAAGCTCACCCAGTTTCAACCTCCCTGCCATGGGCAGGGACCCCTTCCACTAGAGCACTGTAATGGAGATGTGCACAAACTACCAGGTCCTGGAGACATGGCAGAGAAAACAAAGGAGGGAAGCCAACATAACAGCAGTGAGTCACTGCTGTAACCAACATCTGGGCCCCTGGCACAGCCCCCAGCCCCACGGGCTGCTGTGCTCCACTCTCCTCAGAGGGTCCAGCACGGGAGGAGCACTGGAGCATGGGGCAGATCAGCCCCTCACCAGCACCCTTCATTAATCCTCAGGCTCGTTAGGTTATCAGGACCTGACTACTCCCATTAAACAAAATCCACTTGCATGTTCCATTTAAAAAAAAGTATTACTATTCTAAATGACTATAATTTGTGCTTGGGACTAATAAATCTTAATTATTCAGCAGAAAACAAATTGTAGTGTGGGATTTAATCCCTCATATCTACTCTATCTACTACAAATGAGCTACCAGTGATCTAAGAATGAGCTAACTGGCAATCAGCGATTACTTGATTTTTTTATTTTCATTCTCCATTGGGTATTATCTGAATACCTGCAGTGCCTCTGTTCTCACCTGACGTGTACCACGCTGTGCCGCTGCAATGACACCTGCTGGTGGCTACAAACTTTCTCAGCTGGCCTAGGTGACTTTATTCCCCATAATAGAAGAAGCAGCTACGCGCTCCTGCACTTTTGGATTTGTTGTGGTATTTTTTCCTCCAACTCAGTACAGAGCTATGGAACAGTATTTAGGTGAAAAGGAGTAATTCTGCTACACCTGAGCAAATTCAAGAGGTAAAACCCACCCCAGCAGTCCATGGAGCACAACACTGCTATGACAAGTCTTGGTGGTTTCTCTAAAAATCCCATGTGCCATGGGTAAAAAAGGAAGAGGCGGGTTTCAGTGGAATGGAAGAGTTAATGTAATTATAAGTTATGGGATCATGGCAAAATCCAGATCAAAGAAAGGCATTTCCCATGGCAGATCTCCAGCAGTTTCAAGGAAAGATAACCTCAGTTCTGTCTGGGTGGCAAAGAAACGCATTGGCCACCACAGCAAAGGACCACACGACTGGAGTACTGTAGAACTCTGAACCCACAAACTGGCAGACATTTCCCTTTTTCTTGCCCTGGGGGTCGGCTGACACACATTCCCCACATCCCAGCAGGGCTGCCACTGTACTCGGTGCTGCTTCCCATGGAGCCCATAAGCTGTTCCATGGAGGAGAGGCTGTGCCACATCAAGTGGATGTCAAGGCCAGGTGGGACTACTGGAAAGTGTCCCTACCCATGGCAGGAGGGTTGGAATGAGATGATTTTTTAGGTCCCTTCCTACCCAAACCATTTTGTGTTCTGTGACCAGGATGGACTGTGGACCATCAGGGCTGTGGGGCCGCAGGACAGTCCCAGTTTCCCTGAGGTGCCATGCTGCACATTGAGTGCCCAAGCATCTTTAAAATAATTCCTCATGGGTCTCACTGAAAGCTAATTATCTTTATGCTAATGGATAATTCTGAATCCTGGTTCCCTTTGTACTGGGATTCCTACTGCCAAACCTGAGGTGTGAGGAGACACACCACCAAAGCCAACGCATTTCAAAATCCAGAGGCATGCTGCAGATGCCAATAGGTAAAAGCATTTGCCATAAACAATCTTCCAAATGGGCCAGCACTCATGGAGGGTGGTGTTTGATGGCATCTTTCTGCTGAGACTGAATTCCTCGTGTTCCTGCACCACAGACTTGAACTCTGATTGCAACAGTCCTGCCCCAACCAGGGTGAGGACACACTGGAAAGTATTTACAGGCATCCCTGCTGCTTGGGATTTTTTGCTACAAGGTACATTACTAGAAGAAAAATGCTGCAATAGAATTTTAAAGATTTCAAACAGAAAATTATTGCCCGGAGTAGAAAGAAGGGGAACATAGCCTGATATCGCAATTACTCTACATAAGGGAAATACTTCTCATCACCACTTACTACACATGATGGGATCTCTCTATTCTGTCATATTGAAACAAGATAAGAGTTAATTTAAATTCTGGAGATAGTCATGTAACGATTTTAGCAGGAGGGGGCTGCAGGCAGCTTCCTGGCAGGGAGAAACCTCTAAGCCCAGCAACCATCCCATGCCATGGCACAACCCAACCCTAGTCTGTGGACTTCCAGGCAATGCAAGAAGTAAGATGATGGGTGAGATCAGGGCAGGATGGAGACCAAGGGACATGAAAAGGCTGTTAAATTTCTCATGTCACCAAAGAGTACCAGTCTATGAGCTTGGAAGCTTTGAAGAGTCCTATTTGTAAAACTGAAAGAAATGAAAATAAAATAATTAAATAAGTCAGAATTCAGCTAACAGACTGCTCACCTAGCATTTTCCCACCCCGGGCAGGAGCTCTGATTAATGCTAATTATCTTATCTTCACATTAGATCCTGATGATTCATCACTTACTACCCCAGGAATTATGACGCACTGGGGAGAGATATATTTGTAGATTCCATGGGTGTATGCCATGTCTGGAACACTTAAATGATTTTGGCATAAAAGGGACCAACCACAAGCCCAGCTAATCAAACCAGCATTTCTCAACCTACACCTTCCAGTAGTTATAAAAAAGATTC
The DNA here is from genome assembly GCF_965178545.1 of Coloeus monedula. Lineage (NCBI taxonomy): Eukaryota > Metazoa > Chordata > Aves > Passeriformes > Corvidae > Coloeus > Coloeus monedula. Next base: position 9,981,067 of record NC_138795.1, read on the forward strand.
AGAGCAAAGACAAGACTATGGCACTGAAGACAAATTTATCTGCCTCATCAGTGGTGTAGAATCTTTGCAGAACAAAGAGCTTTATCGGCAACCTGCCAGGAGCCTGTGGCTGCTCCTCATTTGCATATAAATTTAAAAAGAATTTTAATAAGTGTTAAATGCACACGATTATTTCTTATTTATAGCTGAAAGTAGGTGTATGCAGTGCTTTATAAAACACAGAGAAGAGAAAAAGTACCTCTAGAAGCCTGAATGGAAATCAACAGGAAAACCTGTGACTGCTTCACTGAACTAACTTTAGGGTACATGGCTTTGCTCCCCCGTGGCCACAGGCACAGTGGGGCCAGCTTGGAATACCAGCCTTGTCCCTTCACATGTGATGCATCAAATGAGAAAGGATGCACTCACAGCTGTGTGCTCCTCCCCAGAGAGGTGCACAGATGGCCAGCTGTCCCTGTGCCACTGGGTGACTGTCACTCAGCATGGGGCTGGAATGGAGCAGTGCATCCTCACACAGCTTTGACGGGGGTGGTCTGCAACAGGGGGGGATGCATTTGGGATGGATTTTGACCTCAAGTTGCTTTGCATTCACTTGTGAGCAAGCATGCATACAGCCTGGAGCTTCTCTTCTTCTGATAGCTTTTGAACTGTTGATCACATAAATCTCAAGCCATCTTGTTATACGTAGAACAGGAGTAGCTGTCATACTCCTTCCAACTGAAATTTCTATTCTATTCTATTCTATTCTATTCTATTCTATTCTATTCCTCTCTCTCTCTCATTTGTCACTGAGCTGCAAGGAAGGGAAGCTCATTCCCTCACACTCATCGCACTACCAGGACCTGCCACCTGACTGTGTTTGTTGTAAACAAGATAAAACAAAAAAAAGCTGAATTTTACTGTGGGGGTTGAAGTATCAGCTGTCTTTCAAAAGCAATGTGGAGTCATGAAACAGAAGAGATCAAAGACTTATTTGCGAACTTGAGAGTTATTACTGGATACAGTCCCTTCTCAGTCAAAGTATCTTGATCTCTTCTGGAATTCAGAAGAATTTCCTCAGAAACAGATCCTTGCACCACTGTGGAGCTGCAGTCCGTCAAACATTTTATTTACAGGTTAATTAAGGAAACTGTTCTAACCCAGTCATCTCTCAGGGATGACATCAGATACTCTTCCTTGAAATGTGTTTTGCAAGGAAGACTTTTGTCACACCAAGCACCTATGGTACCAATGTTTCTTTTGTCCATGTGAGAGCCGGCAGGGAAATCTGGGACAGGACACTCCTGACCTACTTGTGTGTGAAACCAGCACTAGTGACTGGAGACATGCCATAGTGTCATCACTTTCCCATTTTTTCCTAGCTCATGGCTCCTGTGAAACATGAGCCTAAACAAATCCTAAAGTTCATCTGGAGAACAATATTAACCTCGGCCCTGACCCCAGTCCCAACTCATGGGACTCTGGATCTCAGTGTAGTTTCTACCCAAAAAAAGCATTCTAGCAGGTCCACCTGGATTTAAGGCAGGTTGTACATAGCTTCCATCTTTACGACTCGGGTGAAAGTTTTGGTTAGGATTAGTATTGAGCAAGGGGAAAACAATGGCACTGAGGCTGGAGTAGGTGTTAGGACTGTAAGTCAGGTCAGGAAGAACAGATAAATTTGGGTCATGAGAAGGTTCAGTGGAGGCAGATGAGCAAAGTATGGGGAGAGGACATGACGCTCTTTGAGAAAATTTTTTTCTGGAACTGGCAAGGGCTGCATGACTTTGGGAAGGTCCAAAAGACACTGATGGGCTAGGATAATAAAGGGATTTGGGGGAGGCAGCACCAAAATGGAAAGCTCATGGTGAGTGAATCTGTGACTCCTTTGAAATCTGGGGTCACCAGGAGTCACTGGAGCAGTGAATAGGCTGAGATTGAGGTCAGGGTTAGAGTTTGAATCCAGCAGATTATATGGTGGGCTCTGCTGCCTCATCTGCAGCCATTTCATTTAGTCTGGGAACTGGGAGAGGTTTCTAGGGCTGGGCTGATATTAAACGTAGGATTAGGGCTTGAACCAGGAGAAACCACTGAGATTGTACTACAGGCATCACTAAAACAACGTTAGAACTGCTGAGTGCCCCTGGGCCATGCTTCCAACCACAGCCAGCAAGGCACTGATGGCCAAGGCTCCAGGCAGTAGGTAAAGCTCAGTTGCTAAGTGCCAGTTGAACAGTGTCTCATGTCCAGATCATGAATCCAGAAGCAGCTACACTGTCTCATGGCTTTTCTCAGCCAAACCTTAGTCCTAAAATTTTCTCCTCCTATCCAGTGTCTCCCAGCAGCCCTAATGCCCATGCAGGTCCTTGCTCTGTCCTGGTTCCTCTACCAGCCCAAACCTTCACCCTAACACATATCTTACTCTAACTCAAAAAACGGATTTCATTTTTTTCCTAAAATGTACATTCAAGCCAAATCCTCATAAAATTGTTGCCAGGTGAAGGATAATCACATCTTGGCTTTCCGTTCCCAGCTGGTGTTCTGTAGCCAGCTCATTCTGGGCCTTAGTGCTAATGAAGAATACAAGGAGTAAATGAGAATGAGTAACTACACCCAAAATCTGTTTCCTCCAGGGCAGGCTGACTGACCTGTGAAACCCACATGTGTTGTGTTACAGACTGTAAACCTTCAACACTGCAGGAGGAATCAAAAGTGAAAGCAATTATGGATGTGGAAGGCAGTTCCCTCACCCACCCCAGTAATGCACGATGATAAACACATACAAGTGTCCTTTGCGTAGATCTGTACTGGGAGGTCTTTTTTTTTCCCAGTCCAAAGGTGGAAACGATCCATTTCAGATGATGCATTTTAAATGTGGTGTGCCATACTTTTCCCCCTGACTTTTTGAGCAGCAAATAAATAAAACCATGAAGAAGCAACAAGTAAAACCTGGCTTTCCTTTTACAGGCACAAGTCACTGGAAAACAGGCAGCAGCTGTAACTGTGCTGCTAAGAAACAAGGTATGAAAGGACTCCTGAGCCTCGTATTTTTGGGTGTTGCTACCTGCATCTTAATCCTCAGCCTGCTTGGAAGCAGAGAAGGGGAAGCCTAAATGAGTTCTGTGTACAAGTAATTCTTCCTGTCTCCCTCAGCTCCAGTGGAAGGGCCATACCCTGCCCTTTCCAAGCTGGAAAGATGTGTCATCCATATGGGATGCTGAAACATATGGGTCTTGTATGAGCAAAAGCAAGGAAGATTTTCACGCACTTACAAATAAAAGAAAGACTTGAACTTGCTTACAAAGATTTGTAGAATCCTAGAAAGGTTTGGGTTGGAAGAGACCTTAATGCTCAACCAGTCCCAACCCCGGCCATAGGCAGGGACACCTTCCACTAGACCAGGTTCCTCCAAGCCCTGTCCAACCTGGCCTTGAACACTTCCAGGGATGGGGCATCCACAGCTTCTCTGGATAACCTGTCCCAGTGCCTGCATCCTCAGGGCTAAATAGAGGCTAAATGTGTGTCCAAGTATATATGGAATATTGCTGAGGTCACGTCCATGAGTGTTGACTCCCTCCCAGCACAGTGTCCTTCCCAGCACAAAGCCTTTCCTCCACGGCTCGGAGGGCTGGAGCTCCACGCAGCCTCTGCTGACACAGACACAGACAGCTGCTCACTACAACCTGATTGCTCTGCAAGCCAAAATGGCATGAGGACGTCACCCTACAGCAGCCTGGGTGGGTGTGCGTGTTTATCTGTATTTATCTGTGTGCACACCGAGGAAGTTAATTTCAGTTTCTTGTCTGAAATTCTTCACTGCTTTAGCTACACAGTCTCCTCTGTCTTTGGTCTGTGTGTAGCCAAGTTCAGGTGAAAAACACCATGTCTGTATTTTCCATGGTAAACCACACAGGGTTTATACTCACATCACTGTATTTGCAAACATGCAACTTCTGCATGAGCCAAATCCTGTTTCATTTGAAACCCTCACCCCCAAAGTGTCTGACGCTAGAAAAAAGAAAGTTAAATTCTCGACCACAAACAAAAAAACCCTCATGCTGGCCCCACTGTATCCTGTGTACACCATTAGAGAAATAGGAGCCTGTGTTTTGATTTCCATGGCGTGTTGTCTTTCTGGTCTGGCTAGGGTTGGTCTAAACTGTATTCTGAGCAGAAGGAGAAGCTAATCCTTCACCACCCTCCCCCTGTGATACAGGATGAGCCCAGGTGTTCTCAGGCACAGGAGCAGGGATAATCACCCTCCAGGACCACACATTAATTTGTTCTGCTCTGTTCCTAAATTCAGTCTCTCTGCTTCAATTATCTCTCTTCTTTTCCACCCAACCAGCAGCATAAGATTTTGCAGGCTGGGTATTTCAGGCTCTCAGATCCTAATTCCTTATTCCTGTTCCTGATTTCCCATGATATGGAAGCATTTTCTTTGCTCTATACATTGCCTGAAGAATGGGAAGCAAACCCAGGGCTCTAAGAACACTTTTTACGACCCAGACACTTCATTACATGGCTCCCTTTTCAGCAGGTGCTTTAAACAGAAACATTTCACTGAGGGAAAAGAAGATTAATCCAGTTGTGAATGACCAGATACTCTCATTAGCACTGGCTGACAGGCTTTTCTTCGGAAAGTTGCACCACTGAATCTTGCTTGCCTACATTCTTTGCAGGTAATGTAATCCTCATTTAAAAGTTTGTGGCTGCCCAACGTCACTTGTTACCTCCCTTCCACAAACAGCAGGGGAAGGCAGAAGATGCAGAAATTAGACTTTATTGTTGGCTTGTACTCCATGATGTGTCACAGGCTTAGTTTCTCTCAACAGAAGTGAATGAAAAATGAGGTGAAAACTAGCTGAATTCCTCATCCCAGCTTCTGCAGCATCAGCAGTGTGGCAGCTCCAGGCAACAATGCCCAGCATCCAGGGACAGGATGAATTTGGGATTCACCCAGCCCTCGCCACTGTTCCAGGTACCTCCCTGCGTGCTCACCGTGAGTAATGAGCATTATACCCTCCTTACTCATCCATTATTCACAAGTAAATCCATGTGTGGTGGCTTGGAAATGAAACGTAAAGAGAGATTTTTATATAAATTTCTATCTAAACATGTTACTGTGAATATTAGCCAGACTGAAACAGGAAGTACTGTCCAAGACCAGATCAGCACACATTTGCTGTGAGGGGACAGGAGTCATTCCCAGCGTTTCCAAGGAGTGGCCCACTGCTCACTGATGGATCATTTCCAGACATTTCCACTCCTACCTGTGATTACAGCAGCTCAAGCTTTTCCCCTCCCTCTCTCTGGGCATGTTTTTGGGTGGCCCAGCAGCTGCTTGGATCTCCAATTGCTGCTGGTAGCCCCAGCACTGGAAGACAACGCTTCACCCGTGCTCTCTCCATCAGGCAGCAGAGCTCCTGACTCCCTCCTTTTAGCTCATTCCACCATCCTCGTCGCAAGGGAAAATACAAATCTCTGTGAGCCTGCTAAGGGAGCAGGAAAACAGAGATCAACACCCAGCAGCTCTTGGCATGCTCTGCTCATCTTTTAAGAAGCCGAGTTTTAAAAAATGTGTCAGAGTAGCAACACTTTGCTCCTTTTCTGTTCTCTCCTGATCCCAGAACGTGTTATGTCTGAACCAAATGCCCCAAGGGGCAGAGCAGTGCACCCCAGTGAGTCATCCTAAATAGCACCCTACATCCTACCACTGAAGTGATGAACCTGACAGCCACTTGCACTGCATATGGAAGTCAGGACATTCCACACGTGTGAAACAGAGAGACTGACACAGCTGATATAGAACAGTCCTTTCCTTAAAGCTGGTCAAGAATATGCTGAGCTACAAGGCAGGGCAACAGGCGGTACTGTGGGAATAATGGAGCCCCAGCGTGGTACCAAGGATGCTGCTGTCCTGAGGCACTGACCTTATGGGCTCCCTTGGGAGTTTGGTACCCAGGATACTGGGGTCACTGGATTAATTCCCTGTTTCATAGGCACTCACTGCTGCACTGCTGCACCTCCTCCCTTCATGTGTGATCTGAATGCTGTCAGCATGCCAGGAATGGGAAAACAGAGAGGACAGAGTGGCCCAGGATGTTCCCAGGGAATGAGGGTTCAGCACCCAGGTGGCACAAGGATGCAGGAGAAGAATGCACTGGAGACACAGTCCTCTGCCCCAGGAAGATTCAAATAAATACCCACACTGCCACTCTATCTTCCCCCAAGGAGGGAATTCCTTTGAGGACTGGGGAAATCCCACAGCATCACTAGATTTTCTGGGAAGGCTGGAGGATAAAAAAGGCACCTGCCTCCATTCAAGTCTCTAAAGCCTTAGAGGCCTCTTTGCCAGCAGAACACCAATGAAACAATATTGAGTGGTTTGTGGGATTGGGATAAATTTATGTAGAGGCATTTTGAAAAGGCTGGATCACCACCACCTGGCAAGAGTGAGTCAAAGGTACATCTGAAATCCTCCTCAACTGCAGAAGAGGTGCTCTTAACATGGCAAAGTGCTTAAGAGGAGAGCTGCTTTCCAAAAGAAAGTAATTAACTCTTTTGTCTTAATTCACGTGGATGAGCATGAGGAAGTGACTCTGGAAAATGCCCATATTGGGTTCCATGGTTGTCAGCCTGTGAGTTCATGATGCAATTCCAAGACTGACATTAAATGGCTGTTTTTTCAGTGTTAGTCATGCAACCTTTCTCTGGGATCTGAATGTCAAGCTGGGTCAAACTCTCTCCTTCCTCCGCATGGTCACCAATTCTAAGGAATATATAGGTCAGATTCTATGCAGACACTCCTGCAAAGCTATTACTTCAAATTATACGTCAATTATATGTGTTGAATTTAGCAACTCTTCCTTTTAAATGCAAGCTTGTTTCAGGACTTTAAAACTCTTGGTATCTGCAGTAAAACACTTTGCCCTACAGTAGTTGTCCTGAAATTAGACAGGACCAGCAGAGAATGGAAGTTGTCTTCTTCAAGGAATTGTGTGGTGGCCTTCAGAGTCAAATTCTGATGGCCAGAATTGGCCAGAGAATCTCAGAGATCTCAGAGAATCTCAGCCCCACAGTTGCCCCTAACAGCAAGGGGAAGGCAGAAAATTGAATGGACAGAAAATACACTTCATTGTATTTCCTTTCCTGACATTTCATTTCATTTCATTTCATTTCATTTCATTTCATTTCATTTCATTTCATTCCTCAATTTCTCATTTAATTTCTTTTCATGAAATAAAACTTCTTCATTTCATGAAAGGAAATGAAATCTCAAGATTTTAATGAAGATCATTTCATTAAATTTTGGCTCATTTCACTGCACTTCATTTCACTCTATTCCATTTAATTGTTTTCACTTCATTTCAGAATTTTGGTTTTTTTCACACAAACCTTTCAGCAAGCTTAGCACTGTGGCTGAGATGCCCATCCCCATGCATGGCCCTAATCTGAAAGGTGTGGAGGCAGCAATGTTGTGGCTTTGCTATGATCCTCTTGGTATGAGTTTTCCAGCCCAAGTGTCCAAGGAGCTCTAGCCTATTTCCCTCTCTCCAGCCTAACTCCAGGCCTAATGGCAGCTTGTCACTGGGGCTGAAGCCCCCATCACCACGGCTGGTCCAGATCAGAAAGATGCAGGAATAGCAATGTTGTGGCCCTGCCGTGATCACCCTGGCATGCCTTTTCCAGCCCCAGTGCTCCTGGAGCTGTAGGCTCTTTTAATCTTTCAACCCTAACCCTAACTGTAACCCTAACCCTTACCCTAACGGCATCTTGGCACTGGGCCAGAGGTGCTCATCACCAGAGGTGGCACAAATTAAAAAGTGTGGAGTTGGAGATGTTGGCACCCTGCTGTGACGCCCTTGCAAAGCATTTTGAGTGCCATCATCCCTGGAGTTGTAGGCTCTGCAGCTCTCTGAACTGTAACCCTACCCCTAATGGCGGCTTGTTGCTGTGGCTGAGGTCCTCATCACCATGGCTGGCCTGGATTAAAAAAGCATAGAGTGAGCAACCTAAAAATGGAGATGCTGATCTAGAACTGTCTACCTCTTTCACAAGAAACTTCTTCTTCAACAATGAAGAAAAAAACCTATGTTGAAGAAAGCTACGTTCACATGGAACTCAGCTGGAACTAGGGAGACTGATTAGAGTCAGGATTAAAGAAAACATTAAAGAATCATATTCCTTGTTTTGCATAGGGCAGTGCTCATGAAAAAACACCTAAAGCACAGAAATAAGCATAATGCATTTTCTTTCACCTAATCTGGTCATCTGCAAAGAGGCATGGGTAGCATTACACACATGGCAAAACAAAAATGTAGGAAGCCAAGTGCAGCCAATGATTCCAACAAGTAAATGAAGAAATTCAAGCAGAATGAGATGAAGATGCAAGACTTTCTGAATGATGCTGTTGAGACTCGCTTGCAGGCCTTTGCAGCAGCATGGACTGGTTGGCTCCAACAGCAGGACATGAGATTCTACCGCTTCTGAATTTTTCCTTCATAAACTAGAGACTACAGATTTCTGGATTAATTAAGCAGAACTAATTGGCTTTTATTGTTGAAGCTCAATACGGACAAAATGACAGAAATCCATGAGCGATCAAGCAAGAAAAGCCTCATGTGAAATGCGGATGGAGTCAAACTGGGGGGCAAAGGTGCCCCCAATTTTCCAAAGTAAGATTTCACTTGGTGTGACAACCTAACTGCCCACACTCGGAGCACAGCAGATTTCAGACTCCTGGTGCATGTGGAGAATGCACCACAAGCCCTGCCAGTTCCCAGACCATATGAATCATGCCTTGGGATTCTCAATTTCAAAGCATGCAAGAAAAATGCTCCCATTGATACCACAAAGGTCCTAAAATGTCTTTGGGACTGGGATTTAGCTTTCACCACTCTGTCTGTGGATGAGGTCCCCTCCCAAGAGCCAGTCTGCAATGTCTGGAAAACCATGTCCCATCACAGCAACGGGTGCACCAGGGTCACTGCCTGGGAACATTTTGGACATGTAATGATAAAAGGCTTTTTCCACATCTGTCAGAGGTGGAGGTGTTGAGCATGTAAGGAAGTGGAGAATTCACAAGGTAATTTAGCAAAGAAAAGGAAGTTTGAGAGGCTTTGTGGTAAAGTCAGTTAAAGCAATGGTATAGTACTGAGGTAAAAAAACTGAAGATACAAACCCCACATCATCCTAATCTCTGTTTAATCAATGCCATTGAAAGAGGCTGAGAAAAAAAGCGTGTATTTCACTCTGTCAAAACCAGACATTTTTGGGCCTTGACTGCTGGTAACACATCACTGGAAATGTGGCATCCTACAGTGAGCTGACCTGCTGAAATATCCTTCAGTTTATAATAAATTTGAGAATTTTATAAATATCTAGGTCTGCTCAGGAAAGGCATACAAGTGTTTTTTATTGAAATTCAACACGATTTATGCAGCACAGACCTCTGGGTACACAGTCAGCAAAGCTTTCATGTAGCAAAACAAAAAAAATTACAAATTAAGTCCTTGATCTTGCATGTATAAATCCCACACTTGCAAATACAAATATATACAAATAATTTTATGCACCAATTGTTAGGCTGGTTTAGACAAGACCATCCATATAAGTGAAATCATTTCCCTACGTGAGCATCTGCAGGTCCAAGCCTAACACCCACCAAAGACTTTGGGAATGCTACCCATGGCAGAGGCAGTAACCATCAATTTAGCAAAATAAGGCATTTATGGCCATAAATCTTTGGTATCCATACAAATCAGATGAGACACAAGTTTTTAATAATTAATAAATTCTCTGTGCTATTTGGTACTGGCACAGGTTGCCCAGCGAAACTGTGGATGCCCTGGAAGTGTTTAAGGCCAGTTGGACGGGGCTTGGAGCAACCTGGTCTAGTGGAAGATTCCCCTGCCCATGGCATGGGGTTGGAACAAGATGAGCTTCAAGGTCCCTTCCAGCCCAACCCATTCTGTGATTCTGTGACTTTGGTACTCTCTCTTTTGGACTCTGGTAGCCTGGATTCCTCATTTAAGAGAATTACACTGAGAAGGGATTAAACCAATATAATACGCAGATATTAAACAGCTGCCTGCAGAATTTTATCTAGAAACCTACAAAACTTTTAAAGAATGATTCATTTAGTCATGAACATATTGATCGTGGTATGGAAAGGAGTGAAGAATTCTATCTTTCATCTTTATTAGAGAATTACACTCCCTACCACAGAAATCCATAGAAAAAACCACCCTAAGATGATCTTACACCCTCTGGGAGTCTTGCACATGGGCACATAATACCTGGAAGTTTCCTAGGAATCTGAGGACATAGCTGTTTTTTCGGAATAATTCATAAACAACAAGAATAGCCAAAACGTACGAAGAGCTGCTACTGGAGAGAGAGCACAACAGTGATCAGACAAACCAGAGGAAAACACAGAGCCCCAGGATAACAAAAGCTTCAGGGCTTTCCCAGCGGCTGACAGTACACAGAGCATGGCCCTGCCAACTCACACCAGCTCAACATCCAGCCCTAGCTACAAAGGTAGCTACCCAACATTGTCATATTCCACCTTCGGAGCTAAAGAAAACAAATTACCCATCAGCAAAGAGATAATTTTTGCCACTAGCGTGTTCTGCAAGTGTAGGATACAGCACTCCCAGCTTCTGCCTTTACTTGTCATTTTGTGTGCAGAGATAAAGCATTTCTGCACAGCCCTTATAGTAAAGGCAAATTTTAAATGCAGGGCTATAATTTATTTATGTACATTAGAAACTAGCTAATTTGCACTAGTGACTAGATACCCTATTGGAGCTTTTCATATTTTATGAATCAGCAAGCAAGCTAATGAACAAACAATTAAAGAGTGAACAAAGAAATGTACTTTGTTTGTTACTCTTTGTGAGTTCTAATAATATATCATATTAGTGAATACCATTTGGTTCAAGTGATGCAGTCTAGACAGTAACCCACACCATGTGCTGAGATATTTTAGAAAAGAAGGGAAATGTCCGCGCAGGGCATGATAATGAGAAAGAAGGCAGGGTTGTGCACGCTGGTGGGCAAACCCAAGGCAGGCAGGGAATGTCTGTCTGATGGGATGAGAAGACAACTGAAAAGGAGGAATGCTGCTCTGAAAGATCTGGGTTGATATCATAGAATCATAGAATGGTTTGGGTTGGGAGGGACCTTAAAGCTCTTGTTGTTCCAACCCTCCTGCCATGGGCAGGGACACCTTCCACTAGACTAGATTGCTTCAAGCCCCATCCAGCCTGACCTTGAACATTTCCAGGGGTGGGAATCCTTAAATACTGCTGTGGGTCAACAAACATGCAGCTGTTATTTGCAAAGAGAAAATCAAATCATTTAGAGGAGGTAGAAATTAAAGCAACCAGTGCTGCCCAGGTAAGTGCCAATGCTGCCATCAGTTGATGAGATGCAGGCGGTGGGAGGGCTGTGACGCTCAGCTCCCAGAAAAGAGAAGTGAAGTGCTCCAGTAGCACATTCCCCGTTTTCAGACCTGCCTGCCCTTCTCCATCCCTGTCAGGAAGTGTGCATTTGCACCTCACCATGCACCCTGTGGCAAGCGGAACCTGGCCTTCTGGTACGGCACCACAGTGTGCAGGCGTCACAGGAGATGTGCCCACAGCTCCTGGGTGGTGGCTGATGGGGCACCCCGGCCACCCCAACCCTGCTGCCACAAACTGGCTCCATGGCTGTGTGCTGCCAGCTTTGCTGCCAGTTCCTGCACCCCAGCTATCCTGCCATCAAACAAGCCCAGCAGCTCCACTAGCGACCAGCAGCTCCAGCTCTTGCTGGCTCTTTTCAGGCCAGCTATAAAGCTGGTAAACACTTGGACTCGTCTGACAAAACATTCGAGCAGGAGGAAATGGGGTGTGTGCAGAAATACTCCATTACATATTGTAATGGCAGACATTAATTCAATGTTAATAACACTTTGCACTTTTCAATCACATATTCTAAAACCCTTTAGATAGGTGGGGAAGCATTTGGCTGATGATTACTGGGCAGAGCCCAAAAATACACCCAAAGGTGTATTTTTCCCTTAGGCACGAGGAGATGAAGTGACTCGTCAAAGTGGCAGAGCTGGGAAGGGAATCTACATTTACCCATTTCCAGACCTACATTCCCATCTAGCTGCCAGAAAGAGGAGTTAATTTAAATATTACCGTTTGCTGACCTACTTACAACACTACCATCAAAACTTGGAAGCCGTGATCAAGTATATTCCCCTCTATAGTTGGGCTTTTTTAGGATAACACTATCTTTGAAGTACGCCTTTCAGCTGCATTAAACATATGGATCATTATTATTTGCTCCAGTTTCTTAACGAGTCCCTGTTTGATGCGATTCAGCTGCTGCAGACTCTGAATAGACTGTAGCTCAGCTTCACAGCCCTGAAAAACACCTTCCCAGCGCAAGGATTGCTCCCTGTTACTGTGACCCCATGGCCATTTGTCACACTCAGCCCAAGAAACCTGTGCAGAAAGAGCAGAAAGTGTGACTGTTCTTGTACCTGCTCCTGTTTGTCCTCTTCTCCTTGGTTTTCTTTCTAAACAACCTTCTCCTTCCTCAGCCAGCCCATCTTCAGTACTTGCTGGGACACTTTGTCACCTTTTATTGTCAGCCTTCTTCCCTTCACCAAAACCCCAAACCCTTTCCTGCTTGCAGAGAGAACTACAGGCATAATCGAATGTCAACAACCACAGCATGCAACGTGAAAGACACTTACAACACACCGTGACTCCTTCCCAACAGGCACATCACCCACCATGGCTCTGCTCCTGCAGTTCCTTGTGTCCCAGTCCCCTACAGCCCACTAGGCATCTCAGTGCCAGGCAGGACAAACCCCCAACGGAAACTTAAGCCACTGTGCTAGATTAAAAAAGCTGATAGCAAAAATTTGATGTAAGAGGACAGAGGAAATGGTCAGCATTGTGCCCAGTTTTGAGGGCTGACCTTCCTAAGTAGGTCACATTGTGTGGAGGGGAAATCACGGCTGCCCGACCCCGCTCAGCAAGAACCTCCTGGGTACTGTCACCCCGACCACACTCTGCTTGTCCCACGCACTGCTGGGAAAGCTGACCTGCAAAGCTGCCTACGGCCATGGAAGGGCAAAATCCCCATTTTAATCCCCTGGGCAATTCCACCCCAACCAAAACACCATCCCCAAACCTCCGTGTGCCTCTCCCTGCATCTCCTGGAGCCGTTAGCCGTCCTCAGCCTCGCCGTAACCTCACTCTATCCAGACTGTTTACAGACATTTTATCGAGGTGCACCAGGTGTGGATGCGGTTACCGACTTTGAGACTGTTTACCTCATCCTCCCTTCTGCATCACATTGTCACCAGCTGTATGTAAAAATCAGATAATGATGGTACTTTGGTCACAGCCAGCTCAGCCTTTGCACCTTCCCTTCACACATGCACTGGAGGACGCAATGCATGTACAATCCTCGCAGCAAACCACACACACGAGCTGCTGCAATCAAATATCTGCCTTATCTCATTTTTTTGCTGAAGTAAATTACACTGAATTTTTTTTTTTACCCTTTTCAAAGCTGATACACAAATGACAGGATGTTGTTGAAGGAAAATATGAGCTTTCATAAGCTATTATTATTAGCACATGTGCACCTCTCTGCTGCTTTGATCTTACTGTAGGTTTGTGTTTATTCCTCCTGACTCTGTACCGACTGAACTCAAACCTGATGTCTGCTCCGATAGAGATCAGGAACAATTAAAGTTGGATTTGTTAGCCACAACACTGTGGAGCCAGAGCTATGGGATAATTACCAGGGTGACATTCGCCCGAATACACTATATATAGTTTTCCCAAAGTCTCTGGGCTGTGACAAGGTGTTTGCTGTGAAACGGAAGGGCGGTGATGTGTACTGAATGAGCGCTCTTTGATATTTCACATGTAAGCTAGAGCATGTTCAGATTTTGTTTGCAGCGGAACCGTGCTGCTTCTATTGTTTTCCGAGCAGAAAAAAATAAAGCAATGTTCAAAAAAACCATTACAGGCTGCCTTAAGAATGGTGTCAAGGATTCACAGCCATCTCATCTGGGTCAGTGACCAAAAGAAGTTTATATATTATTACATATAGGGTTTTAAATACTTCAGCTGGCAGCATGGAGTCAACATTGCTGCAGAAAAGGAATTCCCAGTGTGGCTCTGCTTCGTTCATCAGGGAATCCTCTGCTGAGCTCCAATCCATTACACAACCCCAATCTCTCCAAAGCAGAGGAGTTGTGCAGGAGTTGGACAGGGCCCTGCACAACTTATCTCTTGGGTGGCATCCCTGCTGATGGCAGGGTTGGGGAAATGAGAAGGTCTTTAAGGTCCCTTCTGACCCAAATCATTTTATGATTCTGGGATTCTGTGACTCCAGTCAGGCAGGGTCCATTTGTGCTTGGTACTGTGCAGACTTACAGGAGCAGAGCCCTTCAGCTGTAAAGGCAGCTGAAAACAACCACATTTACTAAGGCAGATGGAAGGAATGAGTTAAAGAGAATAAAGTAACAAGAATAGGAGAGGTGTTTTTAGACACTGGCTTCATGCACAATTAAACAAAGATTTAAGCGCGTGCTTTAAGCCCAGCCATGCTCTCACACATCAACAGGCCATGGAAGGCAGCACGTGGGGATAAGCACTGCAGTGGTGTGTGAGACTCATGTCTGGAGGAGTGACTAAGTCTATCCATTCTTCCCTGCATCTGTGGTGCTACAATCCCCTTCTCTGACCCCATGTGGCACAGAGAAATGCATTAAAAGCACCCCTGCAAAATGGGGAGAGTGATGGATTTCTAAAACCCTGCTCAGCTCATTGACTTCACAGTGCCCCACCAATGTTTGCAGCCCCATCCATGCTGGTGACATGCATGGGCTTGTGCAGACTGATGCCACCAGTCTCCGTGAATGCCACCAGGTTTGGTGGTGACACACAGGTGGCAGGTGGCTTGCAGTGCTGGCACAGGTCTGCTGCAGGACCAGATGTTGTTTGTATTGAAGGATGATAACAAACTGTGCGACAGCAGCATTGAGAGGCTGGAGAGAGCTATGGGAGAAATACATGAGGGAGAAGAGTACATCAAGGAAAAAAGATATTCTTGAGGAATGGGTCTGTGAAAATTCTAACCTGGTGAAAAATGTTACTTATTCAACAAACAGAGTGAAAAACAACCACAGAGCCCAGACAGTTTTTGAAAAAGACAAGGAGTTCACAGGACTCTGAAAATTCCCCGTCAGCCCTAACGACTGTGGAAAGGAATTGGGAACGGCAGCAATCACAGGAGACAGCGGCTGCCAGCACTGCTGAGTGATATTTACATCAATGTCCTGCCAACAATACCATTACTGGATTATCAGGGTGGATTAAGCCTTTAGCCAATTACCCCGACTGGTAAATTGTAGATTGTCTAGACTTTTTCATGTTCAACAATATGCATGAAGTTTCTCTTTATCGCTACAGCATCACACAGTGCTCTTGTGGGATGTAATCCTGTGCTTCCCCAGGAGGTTCAGGTGAGCTGTGCCTGCAGCTCCTGGTTGCCTTAGTGTGGCCCTGTGCACAGACAGATTTATTTCAGACAGGATTCTCATAAATTCAGAACGACTTCCAAATTTCTTGACTAGGAGATCAAAGAGGCAAGCATTTGCTTCATGCCATCTGGGGAGCTGCTCGACAGGGCAACGCAGTCTGGGGAGGGGGGAGGAGAAGGGAAAAAAGAAAGTCTTGGAGATTATGCCCTCAAAAACAAACTTAAATGCCACCCTCACATTAAAAAGCACTGGTTGGCAGTAACAATTAATTTCTTAACTGAAACCCGCCCAACTGTGTCCAAGTGTTTTAATTTGCCTATTGCTACAATATGCAAGGGAGCTGGCAGTAATGGATTTGCAATTAAAACTAAAACTGGCAAAGAAATCGCAAAGCTGGCAAAAGAGCTAATCTGCAAGCCATGATCACAAGATTACGAAGTGTTTATGAACATGCTAATTACCCGAGCACATCGCTGAGAATGGCTTGTAGGAGGGAACACTGAGTTTGCGTGATCTAAATCCCTGGATCTGCACAGCCAGCCCAGTCCATGTTCTACCTACTTCCCACAGCTCCCAGGTGCTGGGGAACAGAGGGAATCGTTGTGGTTCCTGTGTGGAAGCAGGAAGAGGGACAAGAGACTGAGAGACAGACGGTCCCTGTACCCTCCTGCATCACAGCAGGGGAAGCATGGATGGCAATCGCCTCTCAAGCAGGTAAATGCCAGGAGTCACTGGGACTCAATTGGAATATGGAGACCAATCAGTGTGAAATTAAAATCAACCTGAATAAAATAGTGCCCTATTTACTTTCATCCTGCTGTCTCTTGGCTTTATAAATAGTTATTCCAGCAGGTCCTGGATATTGCCAGTTGCAGAGCACACAGCCCATGCTGCAACCTCTGGGAGCAAACAGGCATCTATTGCCATGGGCATGAAACCTTCATGAATTACCTGCAAGGGACAGGATGGGAAGGGAAAAGGGCTTAAGAAGTGATCAAACATCCATGCAAACAGCTCATAACAGCAAGTGACAGTGGTCAGGGGCACCGTGAAGAGCAATTCTGAACCATGGGAGAGGATTTCAAGGAGAAAACAGAGTGGAAGAGTAGTCCCAGAATGAAGGGCTGCTGGGAAAACTGAGATTCTTTAATATATAGGATTAAGGATTGCCAGTATCCTCAGGGAGGAAATGCAAATGGGGTTCAGACCATTTTTTCCATAAAAATTAGGAATGAGAAAGAATAGACTTTGAAGTTCAACATGTTAGCAAATGAAAGCAACAGCAAAGGAGACACAAAGAGAAAGCAAGCCCTGGACGCCTAGAATTATGTCTTAAACACTTGGTACCGAAAGACAGAACCTGAGGTGATGAGGAGACTTCCCTTAATGCCATGCACAGATCCCAGAAAATCTCTAGATTAGAAATTGCCTGAGAAAAAAAAGTATTGCACAACCAAGGCAGGATGGAATACAGCATCCGAATGGATTCTTCCTGCCTTATTCAGCCAGACTGGGATGATGAGGCTGTGTGGAGCACAGTGAGGAAGACATGATGGCAATACCAGGTTGCTCTTGGATGCATGGAGTAGGGAAAGGATTTCTGGATGGTTCTCTTTGCTCTATGAAATGGTGGCTGAAGTTGGCATAGAAGGAGGTGACAGCTGACAGACATCTGTGGAGATGTCACAAATCCAACGGGCACTTCTACAGAGATTTGCAGGGTTGGCTGCGTTGACAGGGACTGACCATGCCCAACACCCTCATGAAAGCCAGGCAGTTGGTCTAGGCTGCACAGAGGTGATGAAGGACATGGAGGACACTGTAAGGACACACAGCAATAGTCATCACTGGGTCTGGCCGGGGATGGATGGTCTTTGTGGTGACTCCTCAGAGGCATCAACGGTCTCACTCGGATCTGGGAACTGGTTGAGGTGGGCACTTTGTATTTGGCTGATGGTCATTTCAACCTGTGTACTTGGGTAAGACAATTACAGAGTGAGTTCAACCTCTCATTACTGGTGGCCGTGGAATGCCATGCGTCAGGAAATGGCACCCGACCATTGCTGATGCTGATAAGTGCTATGGAGTTAATTGGTGCTACGGAAAGGGTGGTTCAAGGGAGAAGAGCTTCAAAACTTGGCTTGGACATTAATTTATCCATGCCTGCCTCCAATGCACTGTCAAGCAGTTAATGTATGTCCGGATTTGGGGGTAACTGAGTGAAACTCAGGAGTCCATGGCCTAGAGGAGATGGTACATCAGGATAAAGCAAAGATGAGATCATGTTGGGTCCTTCAGACTATGAATGCTCTGGCTCTACGGTGGCTCCTTCCTCAAAGGGAGATGTGTAGAGTCTAAAAGTTTAAAGATTATAACACAATCACAAAGTCTTCAGTTGGTTGGTTTTTTTTTTTCCTTCTTTTAAAAATATATTTGGGAGAAATGTTTCCTAACATCCAGAAATTTGGTTAGCTCCTCTGTACTTTTTATCCAGCATCTAGGGCAGGCTCTGCTACTGCTGGGGTCTGCCATTCTGCCTCTTGCAAGGAAAGCCCCAGATACAACTGTTGCCTATTTAAAGTAATCTACAAACCAGTTTAATAAAAGCTGACTGCATCTGCTTCCATGTTATTAGTTCTGCCCCAAAACTCTGTTCCTGGCAACACAATGTTCCACGCTAATGAGCCAAATCTTCTCCTCCCATGGCAGTACTCCTAAACCTCCACACCATTCAGTTCACAAAGTTACCACCCTGTTTTTCCCTCGGGGGAGGGAAGGATTGCAGCTGCAGAGGGGGTTCTTCAAATAATATGAAGGCCAAAGATCTGTGGGAAAATCTGCTCTCAGACAAATAGCACTTGGGGGCATCTGCAGAGAGAACCAGCCCCTCTTTACTTCTGTCTGGGTCCCACGTCCTTCTGGCAGCAGAGTTTTTTGTGAACCAGGCTGCCATTAATCCCCTGCCAGTTCCTACACCCTACCATCCTCTGTGGGCAGACAGCACCGAGTGGGAGATAATGCTGCAGGGAAGTGGCATTTACTTCAGCTGGATTTTGTGGCTCTTGGGAGAGTTTCAACTTGGGGCAGTTATTTCTCACCCGCTCCTGCTGCAAAAAGGAGGGATTTGGTGTAGACCAGTGCAACTTTTCTCAGCTCCTTTTCCAGTGAATTTTCACCCACTCTTGCCATTTTCTTCCTGTAGCACTGAGCGTGAGATAAACAGCGATTCGAGGTTATCGCGCTGGAGTGATGCTGCCCAGATTAAAGCAAAATCAGATAACTCATTACCTAACTGAAACTTGCTGTTAAACTTTTAGAGAGAAGTGATAACATCTGAGAGCTGGAGGACTCTGCTGCCCTGGCAGACACCCTGCGGCACCCCAGCTGAGCTGGGGGGGCTGCACCCCGGCTCTCCTGCCTGGCTGCCTCCGCACCTGGGATGGGGAGATGCCTAAGGATGTGGAGATGCTGGGATGCAGAGATGCAAATGCCCAGGATGGTGAGATGCAGAGATGCCCAGGATGCAGAGATGCCCAGGACACAGATTCAGAGATGCCTGGGGTGTGGAGATACCCAGGATGCAGAGACACAGAGATACCTGGGATACAGAGATGCAGAAATGCCTGGGAAGCAAAGAGGCACAGGGAGCAAGGCAGAGCCCCAGCCACCACAAACACATGTGTTTTTGGCCTCCACACACACACCTGGAGCCTCCAGTAAGGAAAATTTAGGCTTGGGAAGTTGACAAGGGCACAGTTGATGGCTTTCACATTCTACACATGATGTGCTTGCAAAAGCCATCTTTACCCTGTTGTGCTGAGTTTCCTCGTGATTCTAAAAGTTGGACTGAACTCATCTGACCGCCTCCTCTCTTGCTTTCTGCTATAAACCTTTCTGCACCCCATGCGACAGCAGCATCTCCCTGGAAAAGTTTTCATCCACTTCAGACTTTGCCTCAAGCTATTAACTGACAAACTGGCAGCAAACTACTGTTAAATGATTTCCTAGAGATTACTGTTTAAGTAAAAAAGGTTCCAAGATAAATAGACTCATTCTTCATGACAAGGAATTTGAATTATGCATCCAGAGGTTTGGTACATGTGTCCAAAAGCTACGCTGTGTGATCCTGTGATCAGGAGGTTGTTCTCATTACCATATTACAAGTGGGTAAATAAATGACATTTGTTCCTGGTTTAATAACAAGGATTTGTGTGTCATGTGTATTTCAGACAATGTTTTGAACCATGCCATCATCACTGCCATCCAGCTAACACCACTCTATGAAATTATCATTTAGGCTGAGAAGGTGATTTGTTTTTAAAGGAAGATGCCAGTTGCCTTTGAAGGAGTTGTGGTCTTAGGGCCATCTGCAACTTCCTAAAAGATTATGAAATTGCAATTTGTTTAATATCTCGAAGTAAGTGGTCTAATAAGCAGCACAGCTTACTCTTTTAGGCTAGTCCTCTGATCATTTCTGAAACATCCCCTTTCGCAGCAGCCTGTGTGGGATTTTACATTTTATTTCAGTATCGACATTGCCATACTCTCCAAACATCACTTACACATGAAACGATAAAGCTCCACAATGCTCCTGGGGGAAACTGAGTCAGAAAAACAAGCTCCTGTGGGACTGGGAGCTGAAGCTGGGATAAAACCACGCTTCCTCTGCCACAGCCCTGCACGGCAGTTACAAGACTATCCGGTTCCTCTGCTATAAAACTTGGTAACATGCCTCACTTCTTACCTGATTTTGAGAACATCCTGTGTTAACACATAAACAACTGGTGCTACTCATGTCTGTTTATTTGGCTATTTACACCGTCTGCCACAGCACCTGGTGCTCTCTGGTAAGAGGATCGCTCGGCTCCCAGGGCACAGGCAGGAGAGAGGCAGCTCCCGCCCACAGAAACAGCAATGCACCCACCCCACAGTCAGGCATTTACCACTGGTTTCAGAAGGAAATTTGGATGAAGAGTTATGCTTTTGGATACGGGAGCTGATCTTTCAGGGATTCACTGCAGCCTGCCTCATCCATCACTATGCACTTATGTGCAGATCCATGCGCTAGATCTGTACAAATAGTCTATTATAATTTGAAAACATTCTATTTTACAGATTTTGAATATATGCATGTAGTTATATACTAGTTCCAGTAAATGTCAGTAGCCAAACAACTGGCACTGACATATTAAGTAATTTTCTGTACTCTTGAGTCAAGAAATTAAATTTTCTCTACAACAGCTCTTGCATTCAAGTGCTGCCAGAAGTCCCAGTCAGGAACATTTGGTGCTTTTACCTGAAATCTGCTCCTAGAAGAAAAACCTGAGCTCACCAGAATAGTAAAAAACTGACATTGACAGATATAACCCCAGTTTCAGCCACTCAATTAATTATGGAAAAGAGAAAAGGGCTTAAGCATGATGCCAGCTTCAAGCATTAAAAGAAGCATTAAAACTTTTTAGTTTTTTCTGAACACCACTGTCTATTGCATTATAAAGAGCAGGATGCCAATAGAAGCCAAAATTTCTCAGCCCTCGGTTGGAAAGAGATCCTTCAATTATTGATGACTCCATGTACAAATTAATGCATTTACACTATAAAACTATTGCCTTGTCAAGGTGTTCCCATGTCTCCTAGTCCAGCTGTTCTAGGGAGCTAAATTAGCAACAATAAACCCACTTCTGTGAAGTCATTTTACAGCATTTGATTCTTCAGAACTGCTAACAGCCTGCAAGAAATCAACTGACCAAGGTAAAAACTGGAGAGTCTGTTTGCCTTGGAACAGGACCCCCACCCTGGGCCAGAGACAAGAGCTGCCCTGCAGTTAAAACAACCTGGAACAACTGTAAGTCTCCCTGTAAATCCCTTGGAGTTGCATTGCTGGGTAAGTTTGCGTCCTGCCCCACGACAACCAGAGCTACATCTGATTTGAATGAAACTTCAGACGTCATGATTTTCATGCCAACTATTTCAGAAGCAATGTCATTTTCTTCAACACCCTGTTATTTCACTTGCCATCTCCACAGATTTTGCTCCAGTTCCAGAAGCAAACTTATTTTGAGGATATAGACTCAAGCATTTCCAAGTGGTTTTAGAAGGGCCACACACTTAAAATCCAGGATAGGCTTAAAACACAGACTTCAGCCACCCTCATGTGAAGGTGTGCATCTCCAGCACCATCATATTACTTATAAAAGAAAAATGCAAACAAGAGATCAGAGCTGAAGATCCAACATTTTTCAGAAAACTATCCCTATAGTAATGCTTTCAAACAAATAACAAGTGAAAACCGAAACACAAAAGCAATAAAACCAAATCTGATGAGCTCTTCAAAAAGATCTCGAGCGATATCAGCTGGCAGGACTCTGTTGTCTACCCCAGAGCTACAGCAGTTGATCCCAGCCAGGGCTTTGCTGCAAACACACCGAAGCCAGGAGGCTGCAGTCTTTCATATTCCAAAACAAAAGCCAAGTTCTGATCACTGGGATGAGGAAGAAATTTTTTGTTGTGGATACATTACTGTGTAATTACTGCAGATTTCATTTACTTTCTTTTGAATACTACAGCAGATACAAAGGCTGCATAGATGTGGCAACTTCTTGTGTTATTATCTAATGCTCTAGGTTTACATTTTAACAGTTAGTTCCCCAAAATACCAGGGATGTGTGTGTCTATTGAAGAAAAAAAAAAAATCCCTGCTGGAAGACAGGGAAATACAACTCATATTGCCAGCCACTGTCAAACTGATAGCCAGGAAAGAGTTTCACATAAAATTTGAAAAAAACCCCACGAAAAGTAATGTACCCATTTTCTCAATAAAATCAGGGTTAGAAACATGGGAATAAGAACAGAAATTAATGCCCCTGGGTAAAGGACTATCCATGGGACGAGATGTAAAATTCCATAAAGCACAAATATTGCTAAGAATATTCAAAAGTCAAAGCTTTCTGTGGGTGTGCATGCATTGAGATGTCAACACAACTATTTCACGATCACCGAAATTGCTACTAGCCTGCATCCTCTCTGAATGGCTATTTTTAGGACCTGGCCTTTCATGTGGTATAATGATGTGGATTTTACAAGAGCATTTATAATGTGTTTCATACGGTGTACAGCCCTGGAGAAATTGCTTCGTATCAGAGAAAGTAAAACAAAAAGTTTTGGATGTTTATTTAATTTTTTTTAGAATTTTATTTCTTATTTTATGTTATTGCATCTGGTTTCAATTTTGGGTTAATATATATATTTAATTTATCTATTTATTTAATTTATCTAAGCACTCCAAGGAATACTCAGCACAGCATGATGCAATCTTGCAAAACATCACTTGGATTTCTAAATCCATATATTCTTTTGGATGGTGAGATTCCAG
Organism: Coloeus monedula; assembly: GCF_965178545.1. Lineage (NCBI taxonomy): Eukaryota > Metazoa > Chordata > Aves > Passeriformes > Corvidae > Coloeus > Coloeus monedula. The sequence goes on from NC_138795.1 coordinate 10,003,983, forward strand.
ATCTGGCAATGCCACAGTCTGCAAGTCATAGCAGGAAGCCAATGCTCAAAGGCCAGTTTTTGACCTGGGGTTTGGTGGTGTCAGGGGTTCTGCTGTGTCTCCCACTTAGAATCCGAAGACAACAACTCCTCCTCACTAGCCCGACTCCCGCACCAGTAATTCCAGGGCAGCAGCAGCAAATTCACCGCATCAGCCTCTCCATGCTAAGAACAACAAATTTTCATGTGGTAGATCTTACAACGGTTTATTTCCTAAACATGAAAGCAATCTCTGCAGTGCCATATCCTCAGTGTCAGAATAAAAATGCCACATTTCTGATCCTTTCTGAGCATTTCGCTGCAAAGAGTCTCTTCCCAGCACTTCTTCCCCAAGTGCCTTTATAATCACAGCCCTCTTGCACCCAGTCAAACACACCTTATGACCTTGGGCTTTCATATTTTACTTTTGTGTAGGTCCCATCAGAGCAGAACCTCAGTTTATGCTCATGGACGCTACTCCTCAGAACAAACCACAGCAGAAAACAAATTCAACATAGAGCAGACAAGCTGAATCACTTAAAAAAAAAAAGAAGTCTTTTTTTGGTCAGTCTGTGATTACTATGTAGCTCTTCAAGGCAGACGTGTACTTTGTATATTACAGTTCCAGATTCTTCAATGGAACAAAGGAGATACTGTTGAGACTTTTTTTTTGCCTATCATTTAATCAAATGCAAAGTTGTTATAACCGGAGGGGAAAAGTGCTCTAGATTCTAGTATCCAGTTTTACTTTGGTTTCAAAAACTTACCACAGCATGGTTGAGTTTATTGTTTTCTTTCACAAAATACTAATTTTGGGACCCCGTGAAACACAATGAACCAGATTCTTTTCGTGGCAGCTGAGCTGTGTTTAGCACAGAGGTGGTGAACGGGAAAGGAGCAGTGGTTTAAAGCCACTGTGGTGACCTCTTGCCCAGCCCCTCCAGCCAGCAGGATGCTCTGGATGGGGACAGCTGATTTCATCAGGTTTTGCTAACCCTTTTTTACTGACCAAATGTCCCACTTTCTCCATGAATCCACTTCAAAGAGGGGGTGGTGGTGGAATAGTCCTTCATTGGGAATGGTCATAAATAGCATTTCCAGAGAAAGGCAATGGAGCTGATGAAGGGTCTGGAGCACAAGTCTGATGAGAAGCAGCTGAGAGAGCTGGGGGAGCTCAGCCTGGAGAGAAGGAGGCTCAGAGGGACCTCCTTACTCTCTAAAACTACCTGAAAGGAGGGTGGAGCAAGGTGGGGGAGGGGGCTCAGTGTTTTCTCCCAAGTAACAGGCAATAGGATGGGGAAATGGCCTCAAGTTGCACCAGGGGGAAGTTTAGGTTGGATAGTAGGGAAAAGTTCTTCATTGGAGAGGCTGACAAGCCCTGGTACAAGCTGTTCAGGGAAGTGGTGGAGTCACTCTTCCTGGAGAGATTCAGAAGATGTGTAGATGTGGCACTTGGGGACATGGTTTAGTGGTAGCCTTTAGTGGTAGGGCTGGGTTCAAGGCTGGACTCGATCTTAGAGGGCTTTTCCAGCATAAATGATTCAATGATCCTAAATTATAAAGACTCGAAGGCAAAAACCAGTGACAGCGCAGTGCTAAGTTGCTCTGCAAGGAGGTGCAGGTAAGAGTTCTTTGTCCGAGATAATTGACCAAGAAAAAGATCCTGCTGATTATCAAGCCTGAGAGGCACATGGTGTTGCAAACCCTTCCTTTATGAAACAAAGTCGGTGGGTTTGTGAGCCACCAGCATGTGCTGAACTGGCAGTCTCATGGTGAGAACAAGACCTTGGTTGATGCTCACAGAGGGTTTGGTCCAGACTTTGCATGTTCTTTGGACATTCACCCCATGAAACACTCGCACTGCCTGGGGCCTGGAGGGAGCCGTGCCCTCTTGGACAGACCGCTGGACAAGCCAGCAGACAGAACAGGCACCTGGTCTTTACTGATTCAGCTGGATTAAAACTGGAAACTAGGAAGTGAACAGCTCTGTATCCTGTATCCAACCCTCTGAGTCACCCGTTCGCCTACCAAACCTTTGTTTCATCCTCCAGACACAGAGACTAATGAGCAAGTATCTTGTTATAGCCTATTTTTTAAAAGAGAGATTCAAAGAACAGCACATGAAAGAGGCTGGAGGGGGGACTCACATGTCCCAGCTTGGCACCAGCCTGGGATTTGATCAGGCTGGGAAGTTTTCCCTGCCACAGTGGCTCTGCAAGGAGCTCAGGAAGCAACTTGTACCTACTTTGCTATTGCTGTGCCCTCCACCCACCATTGGTAAATGATGAGGTAAGAGCATGTGTACACCAGGCTGGCAGAGATGCTGACGTAAGCCATCTCCTGGCTCCCCGAGCAGTGAGGTAGAGTGGCAAAGACATAGGAAACCAAGGGCCCTGAGCAACCTGGTCTAGTGGCTGGTATCCCTGCCCATGGCAGGGGATTGGAATGTGATGATCTTTAAGGTCCCTTCCAACCCAAACCATTCGGTGTTTCTATGAAGTGAGCAGCAAACAGAAGGAGAGTAGCCAAAGCCTTTTAGGGGTGGGATGAAGAGAAGATCCCACAGTGGCCATGCCTTCAAAAAGACAGTTCTGGCACCTAATCCCTCTTCAAATCAATGGAACAGAGAGGGGAAGATAATCCTTGAGGATTTGTTAAGGAAATTGTGACTCACACATGGTGCAGGAGGTTTTAGTAACTGAAGAGTAGCACGTGCCTGACTATTATTCACCCAAACCCACCCTGTCCAGCACAGCCTCCCTGTGACAGTAACGATGCTCACAAGTGCTTGGGTCCTTCCTCACCTTCTCTGTGGTGAATTGGCAAGGGGACTCAAAGGCCAACCCATAGGAAACAAAGGCTAAATTTGGTCTTGATGAACCATGGCCAAAAGGCAGACAAAGAACTGCAAGTATGAAATTAATGGCAAGCTGTAGATGCTTCCTCAGAACTGTTGATGTTCCTCAGCACTAGGCTTTGCTCTGCCCATAACCACCATTCTGTGTACACACAGACACAGTCCACACCAGATTGCCATCTTAGGTGTGCAGCTCACACCAACCCATATCCCAAAATCCTGCTTCCCTTGCAGATTATGCTACAGATAAAGAGGGTTCAGCCTGTGATTAGGATCTGGCCCTACACAGAAGATCTATGACAGCAGGCAAGAGAGTTGTCCCTCCAGAGCCAGCAACGTCTGTGTAGTCACAGGAACACACGCGGGGTTACTGGACTGGGTACCAAGGGAGAGCAAATGCTAGCACACCCTACTGCATGGATTAGCCAGGGTTTTCACCCCAATGCAGGAATTTAATGGTGCCAATAGAGTCATGGCATGAGAGGGATCACAAGCTGTGAAGCAACACACGAGTGAGCACATTGCAGAGCCCCGCCTGCTCCCCCTTCTCTCAGTTACAGCTTTGGATAGCAGATCAGCTCTGCACTTCTCATCTTGGACATGCCATGTGCCACTCAAACCCAAATCACTTTGTTCTTCACAGTTAAAATTTCAAGCCCACTAATCATTAACATGGATGAGCTTTGGGAACTTCAGTCGATGTTAAGCTTCTGCTTTTCTCTCCAGATTCCCATTATGGTCAAGCCCATAACATTTCACAAACAGCAATGGTTGGAAATTTGCAGGAACAGTGCCTTTACCATACATATCTCATAGCAACTCTCCACCAACAAAGCATCCCATGCCTGGGAAGCCAGTTCCAGGGTAGCCTGTGAAGGAATCCCACTGGGAGAGCAGATATTGTTGAATTGTCTGAATCCCGTGCACACTTATTCACATTCACAGATTTACATAAAACTTGCTTTTGTTTCCCTGTGACATTTTGCTTTCTCTTTTTTTCATTCCAAACAATTTTAAAAGTAAGGTTATATTAGACCACACACATGCAGTGCTGTATCATGTCGCTGCTTCTTAAGCAGAACTCTCTAATTTATTTCAAAGGGAAGTTCTGCTTCAAAATTGAGGGTGTGATATGAACTCAGAAATTAACACAAGAATTTTCCTTGGGGGGAACAAAGACTGAATCAGACATGCAATAAATGACCTCGTAAGCCCTGTGTCTTGGTACATCCACATATCCAAAATTGTTCTTTAATATAAAACATTATTTTCACCACTATCTTATTTCAAGCTAGGTAGAGGAGCTGAAAGAAGTGGATTTGCTTTGGTCAGAAGGGAACAAATTACTCATCTGTCTGTCTGCCAGGAGGTCCATCAGCAGCCACCGCACTCCTAACGCTTTGTGCTGGGAATGTTACAATTTATGGGGACAGGGAACCATCCTGGTGAGGTCCTGCAGTGCAAGCCCTGCTGCTAGGGAACCTGGCTGGGATGCTGCTCTCCCACAGCAGCAGGCACTGCTGGGAACACGCAGAGCTACTGCTGGCTTCCAGCTGCCCTCCTTCCTCCCTCCACACACAACATCTGGAGAGGGATGCAGCAGTGCTCTCAGAGCAACAAATCCCCATCACATGGCGACTCCGGGGAGTTTTCCCACTGATTTCAAAAAGATCCGAACTCAACACAGGAAAAAGCAATACTAAACTATTGCCCTGACAGTGCAAGTCAGGACAGAAAGGCAGAGAAGCAGCTGAGCTGCAGATTTCCTTCCTCCAGCTGCTGGCGGGGGAGGGGGGGGGGGGGACAGTCTTCTGCTGCAGAGGGATGGAGCAGAAGGGGATGCAGCAGGAGCAGCTGTGTCCTGGGGCTCAGCTGGTGTTGCTTCAGCTTCTGTCCAGTGAAGAGCAGTCCTAGACTGTAGCTCCATGCTTTTTGACCTGGCGTTAGACATTTGGGCCCTGTGGCCCCAGGCCAGCAGTAACTGCACTTTCATCTTGCCCTACCCAAGGGGACATTTCATACCCTCTGAACAAGCTCAAGGAGCGCAGCAGACCACAGGGATCAGGCTCTGAAAAGCAACATTATTTGTGAGTCCTGCTGTCTTATTTGGGGACTTCAGCTGTGCAGGGCTTGGGAAGGTACCCCCACTCTTCTGCTCCCATGTAAGCTCTGGTTTGACAACTTAGTAATTAAGAAAATGAGGTAGTGTCTGTTTTCCAAAGAAAAAGAGCCTCTTACACTTCTGTTTCTCATACAGGCAGAAAGTCAAGTGCCTCAGCTTTACATATGGAACATCTTAATCCTGCCTTTACACTCCTCACACACTCAACAAACACATCTGAGGTGCACAGAAGGTGTGAAGAGCTCCCCTCGGATCTCTCCCATCAATGGGAGCAGGGAGACCTCGTGCCCTATATACAGGGCAGCATGGCTCATTCCCCTATTTTATAAACCTATTTACAAAATGAACTTAAAGGAACTTATAAGTGCTCCTTTTACTATTTAACTACCACATAGTACAAGATATAACAATGTTCAGAAAACCCCCTCAGGTCTAAACTCAATTATACAACTGTAGCAAGAAAAATATTTTAATCTGATCAAAGTGTTAACATGTTTGACCATGTCTGACCTCTAATGTTTGTAACCACCTAAAAGGCTGATGTTCTTACTAAGGATGTACCTTAATTTGATTTAAAGTCATTTGTACTATTTAAAAAAGGATATAGTTTTATGATTTTATATTTAATTTAGAAAAACAGTTCCTCAAATTTTTCATATTCTTTGGAAGTTTCTTGCAGATTTTTAACCCATAAGTTCTACATATTTCACTCTGGGAAAAGCTGGACTTTGCATAAGACGGGATAAAGTGGAGCCATGAACGACCACACACACAACACCTGAGAGTCAGGCGAGAGACAGCTCTCCTGGGGCCTTGCAGTGTCAGGATTTCAGATGCACACACAGGCTATGCCAAGATGCTCTTGAACACCCTTGACTGAGAGTGTGCCCTCCCCAGCCCGGCAGCTGATGGGGTTCACAGCTCCCAGAAGAAGGGACGCCTGGGCCCAGCCCTCTGCCTTATCCTCAGCTCTAGCAGCACCTCCAACCAGCCCGCGCCCCCAGCGACAGCTCTACTGCCAGTCCAGGAAATCTGTGCCTGCCAAAACCAGCAGCACTCCAGCTGAATCATCCTACACTGGCATTTTCCACCTTCAGCCAAGGTGGGCCACCCTGCTACGGGGAGCTCCTGCCACCCCATCTGCTGCTGGCCCTCCAGGGACCATCAGCTGGGCTTGGCTTTGCTGCTGATGGCAGATACCCAGCCATCTTCAGAGCATCACTCTGGAGCAGCAGCAGAGCACATAAATAACACAGCTGCGTGTGTTTTGGTAAAAAGAGGCAATTTTGGCTGGGAGTTGTGGGGAGTTGAGCAGGATGCTCGGGTGAGCAGTGTAACAGTTAGTGGCTACAAACACCTTGAGGGAAACAAAGCAAAAGTGACGCTGCTGAGAAAATCAGAAAGAAAATAGGAAAGCAGCACCCCGGTACTGCTGGTAGCAACACACCCAGCCAGGCAAGCACTGGGGCCAGTCCAGAGCCACTTGCAGCTCCCTCACAGGGTTCATGGGGGGCCCATCAAAAAAAATGTGGTTTTACAGAGCGCTGTAGGGCAGGGGTTCAGCCCCAGCCTCCGTGCCGGCTGCTCTGTGTCTTTCAGGGAGTTATACTCTATTTTCAATCAGGTAAATTACTGTTTTCAATGTAAAGCCCTGACAGTTTGCCAAAGTACTCCTGGGTTAATTTTTTAATTGATTTTTTTTGAAGATTCTAAAATTAATCCTACTTGCAAACAACTGTTTCCAGGAAGCCTCATTAACCAAAATACAATCTCCACTATCAAGTGCACGCATGACTGTGATACGTAATCCTATTCACTCACACAACCCTCCTCCCCGACTCTACTTGTGCTAAAGTATTAATTAAACACACTTTTATGGATGGTTAAGTATCTGCAATCTTTGGTCACAGATCTGACCTCCTCAATTATTGGAAGCAGCCACCAGATTATAGCCCACACTTTATGTAATGTACACAGCAGCAATAAATCTCTATGAGAGCAATCCATAATTTACCATGATAACCTTTGCAGAGTCAATAGAAATATAAGACAAAACTGCCCAGAATAATATATTGGAATAGTAATTGTAATAAGTTGAAAAACCGCAAGACCTGCTTTCATCTGAGGAAGAAATCTTCCCTTGTCTGTTAGGGAACAGATTTTTAATTAAAAACATCAAATCAGCTCTTCATAAACCACGGCAGGATCGAAACAGGCCTAAAGGAAGCTGGCTGAGGCATTGGATGATTTTGGTGGCTCTCAAGGGGATGGGATCATTCCTTCTCTGCTACTTATGTTTTCTCCCTTTCAAGATCTGCACAGTCTATTTGCTCCTGTCTGCTGCTCTGACAGTAACTGCTTGGCTTTTATTCTGTTATCAAGAGAAAAGGTGACTCCTAAATCACAATCTACTTCATAGCCTAGCTGCTAGTACATAGGCTACTGCACTCTGCTGCCCATCTAAGAAGAGTTTAAGATTAAAAGAAATATTCCACTAGAGCAAAAAGTTGCTGGACTAATGTAACTCTGGACCTATCCAGATTCTATCTCAGGGAGCAAATGAAATGTATTTACATAAGACAAATGTAAAAGCATTTAAAGTTTATTAGGAAGAGAACAGCTTAATATTTTAGGGGATGAGTGGGATACCTGGTCCCTGGACAAGGTGGGAAGCACCAGAAGAAATGCTTATTTGGGTTACAACAACGTACATTCGGCCTGCCTTGCAAACACTTCTTTTCTTGCTGTAAACTGAAGGAAGACTTAAAAATTTAGGAATAGATCCTCAATATCTGCAAACTTCAGCAAAGTTCCAGCTGTCTGCAGCCAAGAAAACGGAATCCCCTAGGAAAAGCTGTGTGGGGTACAGGCAGGCTCTTGCAGGGACCTGTATCCCGCTACCCAGGCCAGCTGGGTCCGGTGTGAGGGTATGGCACTGATTCCTACAAACAGTACTGAGTTTCATACTCCACAATCCATCAATTTTTCGTAACACCAGTTTTACATCCTCCTCCTCTTGTGAACAAATGACCGGATTAAGGATGGGTTTATAGATTCTTTTAAACTTTATCCCTTTAAAGGTTAAAACCTGAACCTGAAGTAAACCAAATTACATTCTGTCCTCACTTGCCGATGGCTAAAGCAGAACAATGTCTGAAACAAATGCAGCAGTGCCGGCTCCCAGGAGCAACACCAGCACCGACTGTCTGCTGCAATGTCAAGACATTATTTTCTGAAGTTCTAATAGAGATGGTGATGGGAAAAGACAGCTTTTGTAATGAAGCCTTTAGTTTAATCATTCAGATAGCAATACTTAGAAACATGAGAACATACAGAATTACTAAAGCTGATTTAAACCGAGAAGGAAAAACTTTACAGGAAGAAGACGGGAATAGTCCTCCAGCAGCATGAAGCCTTTTCCTAAAAACCTCTATTGCCATTTTAGAAGCACAAAATCCACTTTCTGGGCCATCATCCACAACAGAGCCCTAACACACAGAATGCCAGAACCTGGCTGTTTTACAGGCAGACACATCGAACTCAAGCTGAGCTGCAGGACATATCCCTGAACACATTCACAAAGACCAGGAGCTGCTCCCTCCAAAGCCCATGACCCAGAAAAAGGAAGAGACATTTTTCCATCAGATATTAGGATTTGACTGCTGGAAGAGTAAAGCCAAACCTAGAGGATGAGGAGACTGGAAAAGCAGCTCCTCCAGCAAATTTAGAGCGAAGCAGGAGCTTCCTGCCGAGCATCTCTCCCCCTTCCCACTGCTTTTCCCTTCGGCTTGGACAGAACAGTGTCCAGGTATTTCAGAAACTGGGCTCCAATTTGTCAGGAAAAAAGCATGTGTAGGTGCCTGCACAATACCTGCAACATACTTTAGAAGTGAGAGAGGCCACAAACTTCTCCATGAGGAGAGGAGGAACTCACCAGAGGTGACATAGATCCATTGGGCAGATATGGATCTGAGAGCATCAGGAAAGGGTAACCGGAATATGCAGATCCTTTATACATCCCCGGGTCCTGATGTTTCATACCTGCTGAAATCAATGTTCCCTGTAAAAATTCATCTTATGACAGGTGATTCCCCTGCCTGTTGGGGGTCCCCAAAGAGGTTACAGCATGTTGTGGGAGTCTTTTTGTTCCCATACTCCTCAGAGAAGGTGTTTGGGAGTGCCAGGGTCTCCCATGAGTGCGGACTCCCACAGTGGGGACACTGGGAAGCCTCGGTGCTGTCAGGAGTAGCTTTCCAGCTGGGAGCTGTGGTGGCCAGGCTGGCATCCCTCACTCCCAGGGGTGACAGGGTGACGGGCTGGGGAACCGGGGGATCACCACCCCGGGGAGGGTGAGCAGTAGACGGGGCGCACTGGGGGAGACCGGCAGGAACCGGGAATGAGGAGAGGGGGGACACACAGACACGCGGAGGTTGCTGTGACTAACCATCATCCATGTGGTCCGGGAGCTTCTCCTGGTACACCCTCTGCGGATCCTGCACTCGCCGGAGGGCCTGCACGGGGAGGAGAGAGAGGGGCAGCGCGGGGGCGTGGGGCGGGGGCCGCGGCGGGGCGGGGGGCGCGGGGCCGCCGCGCGGGGCCGGTCCGGCCCGGCTCACCTCGGGATCGGCGGCGGCGGCCGGGCTGCCGCTGCCTTCGGACTCGTTCACCAGCGAGGACTTGAGGTCGGCCAGGTCGCGCTCGGTGAAGGCGTTCTCGGGGATCTTCTCCTCCTGCTCGCCCTCGTCCTTGAAGGCCAGCATCTCGTCCGTGGCGCCCAGGTCGTCGCCGCCGCCGCTGCCCAGCTGCGGCATTTTCCTCCCGCCGCTCCCTCCCCGCCGCGCAGCAACTTTCCCGGGGAGTATTGTTCTCCCGGATCAAGCCCTTCGCAATTATTACTTTTTTTCTCTCCCTCAATTATTTTCTTTCCTCCTCTTAAAAAAAAAAAAAAAAGCTCTCTCTTGAATTTTTTCTTTTTAAAGTTTTTTCCTCCTTTCCTTTTAACTTTTAAACTTTTTTTTCCCTTTAATTTTGTTTCCCCCCTTTCCAATTTCCCTTTAAATCCTTCCTTTAGAAAAAAATAATTAGAATTGCTTTTCCCTCTTCACTCTTTTCCTTCCCCCCCCTTCTTCCCTCCCCGGTCCGGCGGCTCGCGGGGGGCTCGGCAGGCTGCGGGCGGGCAGGCGTCGCGGGATGCCGGGCTCCACGGGCCCCCCCGTGCCGCCGCCGCCCCCCCGCCCTCCGAGCCCCGGGAAGTTTGGCTGGAGCAGCGGGCGCCGGCGGCTGGCGGAGCACGGAGCGCCCGGTCCGACTGCGAGCGCGGCGGCGCGGCGGGCGAGCGCTGCGACATCAAAGCGGCCGCCGGGTGATTGGCAGCGCCGGGGCGGGGCCGGGGGCGGGCACACACAGGGACACAGACACAGGGACACACAGACGCAGACAGAGGCGTGCACACTCGTGTGAACGCACAGAGACACACACAGACACGCACACCGCACACGCTCCGACGCCAAGTCCCTGCAGCAAGGGCACAGCCGGCCCGACGCCGTCTCCCCGACCGCGCTACAGCGGAGTGACCTCCTCCCGGCCCGGCTGCGGGGTGGAGGGCTATGGGGGTGCGGGGTGGCCCGAGGGTGGGCAGCACCGGGGGCTTGGTGCAGCCCCGGGTGTGTGTGCGCATCTGTGACACACACGGGTATGCACGTGCATCTCTGCTCGGACATCTGCACACACACCTGTGCCTACCTGTGTGCACACATGCCTGCACACAGGGACATGCCTGCACACACATCTGAGCGCACACACACACGCCCCGTGCACACCCGTGCACATCGTCCACATTCCTGCCCACGCTTCTGTGCATGCACATCCGCACACGCACCGTGGCACAAGCCCGCCTGCACCCACTCCTGCATGCCCACAGCTGTGCGTGCACCTGCACATGCCAGCACTTACGCACAGCTGCACGTGCACATGTCACACACATCCACACATAAGTCTATGTGCACACGTCCATGTGTGCACAGTCCATACACACGCATCAGCACGTGTCAGGGTCTGCAGGGCCCCACACATGTCTCTACAGGTGCCTGGGTGTACAGCTACACACACACCTGTATACACACACAGCATGCACAGCTGCACATCTGGCACACACGAGCACTCACACAAAAGCACACGGCAGTGGGATCCACGCAGAGCCCCAAACACATCAGCACAAAAGAACACACAACTGCACACATCAGCATGCACAGCTACACATCTGGCATGCACAGACATCTGTACACACACATCTGCACACACAAACACATCTGCATGCTCACATTTGCCTATGGAGCTACAAGCACAGATCAGCAGCACATGACTAAACACAGAGGACAGAAGGCCATCCGTGGAGCTGCAGACACACATCAGCACGTGTGTGCACACAGACACATCAGCTCATTCGTGTGTGCACACACAAGAACACATCAACACGTGTGCATACGCTGAGACATCAGGACATGTGTGTGGGCACAGAGAGACATGCATGAAGGCATATACACGTGTACACAGTAAGACATCAGGATGTGTATGTATGCACACAGACACACCTCAGCACCGTTTATGTGGGTGCTGAAACACATCAGGACGTGTGTACAAACACACACTGCGACATCAGGACACGTGTGTGTGCACAGACGCACATGAACACACACATGCACACACTGTGACATCAGGACACGCATGTGTGCACACACTGAGACACATCAGGACACATATGTCTGAGCACAGGCACACACAGCACACGTGTACACACACACCCACAGCCCCACAACAGGTGCCCATTCCCAGCTGTGGGTGCAGACACACCCGTGTCACACATGGGTGCCACTGGCCGCCCGCCGTGCACACCCTGGGCACGGGTGATGCTCCTGCCATCGCGACCTCAGCCCCTTTGGAGCACAGACATGATGTGGGGTGGCAGAAAATTATTAGTTTTCCTGCCTGGCCCCGAGGGTCAGGAAACAAGAAATTACCATCTTCGCAGCCCATTTTGAAGGCACTAGACACTTGTGTGTTGGCGTCGGAGGGTTTTTTAAGCAGTTCCCATGGAAAAGGAAACTCCCCATCTCTTCTGATCACACACGACAGGTCCTGTGCATGTCTCCAGTAGCTTAAAACAACACACCGATATTTATTTTCCTTAATTAAGATTGCATAAGATAGCCCTGGGTCCTGGAGACTTTGCTACAGACTGTAATGACGCCATGTAAATTGTTTTTTATGACCCAATATACAACATATTGTCACATTCAGCCCTTGAATAGGAAGCTAAAAATCTTGGTCCCTATTTTTCTTGTTAATTAGGGTATTATTACTAGGGATATAATCTCATTACTTTTTGGGGAGGAGAAGAACTAGTTGGAGCCACTTTGAAAAGTACTTGAATATATTTAAATGGAGCAAAATCTGTCTTTCTGCTAATTGCTGATTTTGCATGACACAGAATTATTGTTCTGATTTTGGGGCATGGTTGATGCTGGGCTGAAGAAGATGGAAGAGGGGAAGGATGCTGTTTGCTTTTTTCCTGCTCAGTTTTCTCCTCCAAATGAATGAGCTGCCCCATAGGAAACTCTGTCGGCAAATTTCCATTCTTTTAAACATCCCAAAAATAAAACAAGATGCAGCCACTTTGAGGAATAATCATTTGAATGAAATATTTGCTACTTTAAGATTTTTTTCTTCTTCTTCTTTCAGATGATCGTCTTGTTTTGCATGTGAAAAAAATCGTCTGAGATTTACAGCCCTCCCAAATGGAGATAAAGCCTTGGCAATGAGTTGGAAACCTGTTGTAATCTGTGATCCAGGAAACAAAGAGCCTCATTAATGCAGAGACTTTGGTGAGCCTTTGATGTTAGCTAGCATAGCATTCACTCTCAGTTCCATTTGCATTTAAACATTCATAAAAACATCATCTCTGCTTCCTTTGCCTTAAGCAATTTAGGAGTAAAGTATAGCTTCTATTTAAAGAAACCCACTGTGGTGAGGCTTAGAATACAAATATCACATAATTTTCAAGCAGAGCAAATATTTTATCCTACATTTCTGGTGGGCACATTTAATAGTATTATGTGTAAGACCCAAAATAAAAGATCCATCTTACTTTCATTAACCTTGCACCACATATTCAAGTCAAAAGAGAAAATGGGCCCTGTTAATTCTAAATATACTACATACCAATTTGTGGAAGGAAGAGAATCCACAAGATTTTACATTATTGACAAGAGCTAAATTTTTTGAAAACTGGATGCCTACAGCAAGGTGCCTAAATCTGTATTTAGGGACACAACACTGAAAACTGTGAACAAGGTCAGATTTTTTTTTTTTTTTTTCTGAACTGCAGAATCTTCATCCTGGTTTGAAAATGGAATAGAAAAAAATTTTTTAAAATTATTTTAATTTTTCTTTTTAACAGAATCAGAGAAGTAAAAAAAAAAAAAAAAGAGTAAACCTAACTTGTGAAGGTTTTCTTCCAAGAGAAGGCACTGTTGCTCCCAGATGGCATCCTGAGGGAGTGGCAGCATGTGGGGAATTTGGGGAATCACTTAGAAAGCAAAGGCCTGTCTATCTTATTATCTTTTTAAGTATTATTCCCCAACACGCCTAGGAGATGTGGAACAGTGCAAAAAATACTGGACTTGGCTTGTATATTAGAAATATTTAGAAATATTCAGCTGGGGTTGTCCATGTTCCCTGTACTATTAAAAATAACTGAGCACTGGAAATTGTTCCTGTGTCACACTGGGAGCTCTTGATATTCCTCCTCTTATGAGCAAATACAAGGAAATCTTTATGTTTGGTTCTGCGAGTCAGTGCAGCCTGGCTGGTGTTTGAAGCATTATAAGCAAGTTTCCTATATGATGAATATCCAAAATTAAAAACTGAAATGGAAAACACTTAAAACCAACTTTACCTTGGATAAAATATTTCTGGAGCTGGATCAAAGGAAAACAAAAGCCTGGCTTACTTGTCAGATCATATCTGCGCTGAACTTCAAGGTTTGATATGTATTATTTACATGGAAAAGGTCCCAAGAAACCAATTTGGCACTAAATAGCTTCATTACGTTTTTTCGCTTGTATGGGTGATTAAATCAATCTAGGGTTCCTTTTTAAATTTTTTTTGAAAGGTGCAGCCATCTGTGAATTGAGGAACTTTTCTGATGTCATCTTTGTGCTTCAGACATACTTTTCCCCCTTCTTTTAATTTTTTTTTTTAAATAAGGAAACTTTTAAAGGAACATGTTTGCTTTACTATTAGATTTTCTAGCTGTTCTTCCAGTAACTGTTTAGAATTAAAGGTGTATAGTAACTTTTAAAAACATTTTAACTGCAACACCTGTAGGTAACAGCAAACCAGATTAAAATATAACCAAGTCTGTCTGTTAGTCCGCCGTTCCTCATCCTGCATTTATCAACATGTTCCCTGAATGCTGTGTGTGAAACTCAGCACATGTATTTTGTACCATGCTTTGCACAGAAGCACTGTGTGGTTTTACACATTAGAGTGAGTGAAGCCTCTCCTTTAAAGTTAATGTAAATGTTGCCACTGACTTCTCCTAGACTAGGGTTCTACCTTCTGTGCTTTAAAAATGCCTTCCTTGGATTTATTTAATTCAGGGGCTTTTTTTTTTGTTTTTTTAATTCTAATTGATCAGTTTGGAGTAGCTCCCATTTTACTCTGTTTGGACATATTTTGTCCTCGGAGACTATTCATTTAATGTGGGTAAGGGACACATCTACTCCTGGCAGGTTAAACATCCTACATCAGGTTTCCTATTTCATTGTATTTGCAGCAAACACGTTTCCCTGATATGCATATACAAATTCAAATATGATTTAATTTAAACCCAGATTTATTTAAGCCTTTTTTTTTCTTTTAGCCAATTAATCAATTCTCCACTAACAGAGGAGCCTTCTGAATATTTACCATTCTTTTGGAGAAAAGCATTTGCACAACCATCCCATAAGGATGGCTTGATTGATAGATTGGCAGTGCCAACGTTTCAGATGAGATGGATGAAAACTTCTGTGCGGGATTCCAGCTGGGAGCAGGAGATCCTGGAGGACAGGCTGGTACCAGCTGAACTAATCCTGGCAAGTGACCAGCGTAAATCAGGCCACTGAAAGCTCTGTTTTGCCCAAAGGGGTTTACACTGGTGTAATTACCTCAGCATAGTCATAGCAGGAACATTTCCTTAGTCTAGACAAGCTCTAATACGTAAAAGAGATCTATCGTTTGCAACTGAAACATCCCGACCCAGCTGAGGCCAGGGACAAGCCTCGTGTTCTCTTTTCCATAGCGCCTTTCCTTCACTGGTGTATGCCCAGGTACAGCAGGATTTGGGGTTGGGTTGGAGCATCCAGGTTGGTTGGTCTGCAACAGAAAAGAGGGTCAAGCAGTGGCTCAGCCATTTCCTGACTGGATTCACTCTGCCCATCTTAATCTTGAGGAATTTTAAGTGTTTATTTGACTCCATGCATTGATGTAAATGTACTTAAAGGATTCCCTGAGAGCTTCCAGAAGTTTGCTTTTAAACTACCAACAGAAAATTGACTCCCTGACACTGCAATATTTAGGTTGCTCTCGAACATCTACATGCTTTTCTGGAAATGTTTCCAGCTGTTAAGACTGAAGACTCCATTTTTCCCCTTTGGGAGTCAAGTAGCAAAGGCAGTGCGGACTGCTGACTGGGGCCAGCATCCTGCTTTCTCCAGGAAAAGAGGATAATCTCTCTCAAAAGACTTCATCAGATGTCAAAAGCCCTAGTGTGAAATCCATTTTGGAGCCTGTGATCTTTGGATCACTCCCTGTGTGTATGGCACAAGACACCATAAAATCTCCCAATTTTTGGTTTTTTACCCTCTGTTCTGATTTTGTCAGGTTGTAAGATCATCTCTTCAGGCAATTGTCACTTAACAAGTCTTTTCTTTGCTCCTGATACCAATAGCACTTCACATTATTGAAGGACTTTAAAAGACTAATCTATTTTTGTCTACCTCTTGCTGTTGGAACTGGACCAAACAACTGGCATTGCATGTAATATTTCTTATTACTCTCACTGTCAGGTTCTCAGGCGCTTGCCCAATGCTGAAAGATCTGAGTTTCAAACAGGAAGGAACATGTTTATTTGTTTACAAAAACACTTTTCCAGGGCTGCATCCTGTGGTCACACAATCATCCAAGGAGTCCCTGCTCCAATTACTCATGCCTCTAAATTAAAAGGATCCATGAAGACAGATTTGCAGAATCACACTCATTTCTTCCACAACCATTTTCCTGTAAACTATAGGGAAAAGTATGTTGATTTTTGGGTCTATAAAACTTGATATTTTTACCAAACTAAGGTACAGAGCTCCTTTTTTCTCTGAAAGCATCCTTTACATTTTAAGCAAATCCTTACAACCCAGTGGAAATAGCCTCTTGCTGTGCATTTGCTGCAATTCACATAGAGTACACTTTGTCCTGGGATTCCTGTTTGAACATTGGATGGACCAAAGTACAGGAGAAATCCAAATATTGTTCTTTTAGCTCAGGCTCTGCTCAGACGTGCTGTCCAGGCTGCAGGTGAGCCTGGCTAAGAGGTGGTGATCCAGCCCCATCTTCCAACTGCTTCTTCCCTTGTTGTGTATCTCCCACCAACAGTGTTCCATCAGACAGGGCAGTGTAATTTCCCACATAGGCGCTCCCCAGCTTGCTTTTGCCTGAATGAGCTCATTTCTAAAGGACAGCTCTGGTGTTAAAAGAGTTAGTGGAGGGAAGTGGTGGAGTCACCATTCCTGGCAGTGTTCAAAAAACCAAGTTAACGTGGTACTGTGGAATATGATTTAGTGTGCATGGCAGCATTCAGTTGAAAGTTGTTCTCAATAATCATGGAAGTATTTTCCAACCTTGATAATTCTGTGATTCTATGATTAATTTTGAAATTTTAAGAATAATTGGGAAAAACCTGGGTTAGGTAGATGAGAATGAGGATCATTGATGACAAGGGGGCTGGATGGCAGCAATGAACTGCTGAAGTGAGTGGCAGACAGTGAAACTGGTTTTAGTTGTGGTGACCTGGGACATCTGAGTGGAAAACTGCTGTCTCTGGATGCTTGAGAGGAGAGTAAAAGGAACAAGACCCAAACCAGAGGCTGCTTCACCAAGAGGTACCTGCAGGGACAGGTGCTGCTAAGGAAAAGGAGAAAGGGTTGGCCGCAGCTCTCTCTGTAATCCTCACATTAGCACATCAAACTTCTGCAGAACAGAGCTGGAGGCTTTGGCGGCTCCTGCCTTACACGAACGCCCGTCTGAGTCCCATGGCAGGAAGCCCTCCCTGAGTCTTTGCAGTCTGACCAACTCCTCCCCAGTGCCAGAGCCATGCAGAAAGAAAAGGGGAGTGAAATGGAAGCAGCTGCTAGAAAGTGAGACTAAAGGGAAATTGTCAGGATAATGGTGGTGGGATAGAGTGGCCAGATCAGAAACTAAAGGAAAATTATTCCAATGTCTAAAATTGACCCATGTTACGTGGGGTATATTGGCCACTTCTGATACATCCAGCATCACTCCAGTCCCACACCAAAAGATGGGTTTTTTTCTGCACTTTGGTTTTTTTTAAATGATTGTTAGAGATTGATTGTGACAAAGAATAAAGTAATTGAAGAGATGAAGTGGAAAACGAAGCAGGAAAAAGAATATGGGATTAAGGGGGATGCTGAATTTATAAATGTTCACACCAAAATTACTGAAAGAAAAAGGAGGAAAGAACTGAACTTATTTTAAAATTGGAAGTCATCAGGGCAGAGCTTTCTGTTGATGAATGCAGAACACTTCATTTCCAACTTGGAATATATTTTTATTTATTTTGCAGACATTGCTTCTTTCAGATCTTTACTGATGACTTTCTCAAGACACTCTGACAATGAACCAAGGTGAGCTTGTCAGCATCGTGCTTTTTTGTGCTTCAGACTGAAAAATGAAAGTGAAGACACGTAAAAGCGGAAGAGAGGATTATATTCCTGTATCATTTATGACACCCCCCCTATCCTTGATATTTCCCTCTTGCCAACAGGTTTGTTACTTCCCCCAGCTCAAATAGGTGTGGGGGACCTTGTGCAAAGCACAGCAGGGCTGCTCCTACTGACTTCTCAGTGTTTCTGAAGTGGCTATAAAGAAACCAGATTAAAGCAGCATTAAAAGCTGTGCTACAAATCCTACCATATTAAGCAAGACAATTCTAATAGCTGTTTTGGGCTAACTGAACAGAAGGGGTGCCTTGGAGTTGAACTACATGTTTCAACAGTATGTTGTTCTGAAAAGTGTTGTATATGTGCCGACATCCGCTGCTGGCATGTGTGCAGACTGAAGCTTGCCAGCTCCTCCTAATCTGGAAAGAGGAGACATGCAGTGTTAAATACATGTGTCATCACTAGTCTTTCCCCCCCCACCCCAAATTTTATCATTTGGTGTTGGAACACATTTGAACCAAATCAGCCCATTTAGTTTAGATGAACTTAGGCCAAGTAACTGTACTGGAGCTGACTTCAGAGGCTTGAGAGGAGCTGCTGGTGTAGCTCTTCCATAAGTAAATGCAAACACTGTGTTGTGCTCCTTATTCTACTCCTTAGACAAAGGCCTTTTGGTAGGGCTGCTGTTGGAGGGAGGGAGAGCCCCTGAGAAAACAAACAAACTGCAGCTCATTTCATCATATGACTTTTGACTCCCATCGTGTTAAATCTTACAGGCAAAACAGGGTCAGGCCTAAGCAGGGCTTACAAAGGGGACTCCAAGGAAACCTATGCTGCAAGGGGTGGTTTTCGTGACTCAGTAGGTGACACTGGTTCTTCTGAGTCAGGACTGAACCTGTGTTCTCGCATGATGTTAGCGTACCCGAGCTTAGGATGTGTTTTAGACTGACAGCCTACCACTCATGCCAGTAAGGGTCCTGGGAGACTTTTGCACTCATAGAGAGGGTGATTTTAGTCTTCTGGTTGGAGTCCAGCTGTGTGAATTGTGTTTTCCCCCCAGTATCTGCTTTGTATGGTGTTAGTCATTGCCTCCTTTAAGCCTGTGACCATGGTCCCTACCGTGGCCCTGAAGTACCTCTGGAGCTGTGCCACACCTTTAACTCATCAGGTGGAAGTGAACACCTGGCACCTACAGCATCAGCTGCACAGGATTTAGGGAGGGCTCTCAGAGCTTCCTTCTTTCTCTCTGATGATGGCTACAGCATCAGTGGTGAGTGAGCTCAGTGGTTTAAACGAGCTTGAGTGTTATCCCCAGGGGCTGGACACACTCCCTGGGGCTCTTGGGGTGACTGGAGCTGTCCTGTGTGGCTCTGCACTGCATCACCAGCACTTCACTTGTGTGCTCAGGAGATACCCACAGCTCTCCTCTGTTTGTTTTAAGTGGCTTTTGTGTTCTTTATATCGTTCAATAAGTGGGCTGAAAACAGAAGCCCTGAATACAGTCAGGAATACAGAGGACATCTTGGTGGACCCTGGTCCAGACTTTAGCTCTTGAGACCTTCAGTTTTAGGCTGTATGTGAGTTTATTTCCTTAATTCTGTGGTGAATCTGTTCTGATCCAGAATGATGCAGTAGCATCAGATGGTGCCTTTGTGAAGGCTATGGAGATGTGGAAGGTGTGCAGTTGCCATAGGCGGTTTGCTAACAAAGAGAAGCTGTGAAAAGTTGGTGATTAGAGAAGAAAGTACAGAAGCAGAGACTTTAGAAGGACAAGAAGAAAAAGTATGTAAAAATGTGATCCCCCATTTTAATGGCTAAACATGAATTATGTTATGAGATGCTTTCATCTTAGTATAGGTTAACATTCCCCAGCTTTTATATTTGTATATAAATATTTTTCTTGAAGTAAAGTCAGCCTAATTGGAAGTAAGAGCTATTCTATGTCGTTTATTTTAATACTCTAATATATTTCCCCTAGTTAATCATTGCTATTTCTAAATATAAATTTCCTTTCCTTTCTTTCAAGTCACTTAAAATGAAAGGGCCTGCTTTACTCTTTGACCTTCTCTAACAAGCAGACCCTTGAAATGCAGAATTTCCAGAAAGCGAGCTGTAGGAACAACAGATGGATTTAGTAAATTACAGCCTGCAGATGAATTGTATGAGGAGTCAGTTTGGGATGGAGGCTTAAAATACACAGAAATTTTCTGTGCTGTAGCTTGTTTCTTGCTGTCAAACACTGCTTGGTAAATGTGTAACTGGTGTGATGTTGGCTTTCTGCACTGATTGATTTGTAAAAGCTATTCCATCCCAAATTACCAGCTCTTTGGGTCTCAGCCTACAACCCTACTCAGCCAGGAGACTCTGTCCTCTAGGTATGTTTTGGTATTTTGCATTTCTTTTATTTGCTAAAGCTATTCTGACAGACTACTTACCCTGATCAGCAGATTCTAAAACTCGTTTGTGGTTTCCCAGGGATTTCATAGACAAATTATTAGTGCATGTGTATTTGCAGGACAGGTGACTCCTAAATGATAAAAATGTAGTTTATAATCAAAATGCCTTGCTTGTAACAATCTTGAGCTAGGCATTTGGTTATCTCCTAATTTGTTAGTCCTTTTCGGGATTAACAACTCATTTTTCAAAAGCGTGGTCTTGGTTCTGCAGACCATGTTGACATAACTAAATCTTTGTGAGTTCATGAGATGTAATTGTGTGCAAGGACTGCAGGAATGGATGGTCACCTCAATAGGTTTCCTCAATGTGATTTAGCTCTTGCTCTGGGGTGTGAAGCTCCATAATGTATTTGATGCAGAGCAGAAGCAGTAAGTTGTCATTGTGATCAAACACAAAGCTTCTGTGGGGAAGAATAAATTATTTCCCTGGGTGTGATGAATGCTTGAAGGGAATTTGATAAGTGGCATGTTGAGCACTGGGAAAATTTCTGAATATGATCCACGTTGTTCTTTGCAGTGTCAGAAACTTAACATAGGCTATCATCCTTAGCTCTGGTTATTGCACAATTTTATTAAAGGTCTTAAAAAATGAATCTAAGATAGAATGGTCATCAATATGAAATCAGGTAGGCTTAGGGGTTTTTGCATAAATAAGGATTTATTTCTATCTACTCTTGTATCCATAAGATGGTCAATAATTTTCCTTTTACAACAATTTCCTGTGATACGTCTGAGAGTGCAGCCCTTGAAGTCACTTGCATTTAAATCAGTGTGTGACAGACTTCAGTAAGTCTCTGCATTGGGGTTTTTTGCATGTAGCCTATATTTTTCAGTATGGGACTCTCAGGAATCCTGTCTGCTTGAGCTAAAATATGATTCCCTTTTGTAAGGAAAAGATGCATATGGTAATAATAATCTCATCAACACTTGGGAAACTCATGCAAAATACCCTCAGTGCTGCTTTCTGCTTGCCCTCTGAAAGCAGGCAATGGTATCAGCAGCTGCAGTTCAGTACTGCCCTGGTCCCACACCAAACCCACTGGCACCGCTCGGGGTGCAGCCCAGCTCCCACCCCCAGGCATGCCCTGACACCCTTGCAAAGGAAATTAGTGCGTGTGGGGGGTGGCTGTGCATGCACACTCCTCCTGGAAAGGAGACAGTGTGGGGCCAGGGTATGTACCCAGGGACACAGGTAGAAGGGAGCATCTGCCCAGCCATGTAGATCTGCCTCTAGGGAATCCTCCCATACAAGGGTGTCTGGAACTGTAAATGCTCTGCTTGCAGAGCAGGTCTCAGTGCCGCAGCACTTAATGTGCTGTTAGCATCCAGCAGCCAGGCTGCAAATGCTGTGTTCACAGTTGGTAGTGGTGTTACGAGACTGCAAAGTTTTCCCACAACTCACAGATCCAAGCAGGACTGCTTCCATGAGAAACAGTGACACAGTGCAAACTTCAACAATTCCAGTAGAACAGCAACCCTCGCCTGTCTCTATGAGCTTCTTCCAAAGCAAGACCTGTGTACCTTCATCTGTGAGTGAAGGTACAATATTTTTTCCTTTTCAGAAGGTCTGTCCCACAAAAGTTATGTGCACTGTAGGTTTCATGGCATTCCTAGAGCTGCTTGGGTATAAAAGGGCTGCAGTGATGCACAGTAACCCAAATAACTTTTCTGTGGCATGATTAGCTACCACTCTAAGGTTTACATCTCCATAATATGAGTTGTTGGCACAGAATGCTGTTGAGTTGTACAGTCCTTTTCTTGAGCCACACACAGCAAGGCTGTGTAACGGTTCAAGGGCTGAAATGTCCAGCTGGAACTCTACAGAGAACTGCTCAGGAAGGCAGAATGTAATTACCTGTGTTGGAGTCCGGCCAGGTTTCCAAGGTTAACACCTTTCATCTTGACATCGAATCTTTAATGACCACATGTGGTAAAGACATTTGTTCAACATCTCATTTGGGAATGTGGCATTGTCACTGTGCCTCTGTTGTCTTGTATTGGTTCAGTATTGGTTTAAAAGAAAATTGCTCTCAAAGTCCTTCATAAACAGCCACACATTTCCTCTGGAAATTCCTAGTTGAGTATAACCAGGACCTACTGGTCTGAGTTTTCCTTCCTCCAAATGATCTAGTCCTCTGTCCTCCTTACAAGCTAATAGAGAACACTGTAATTACCCTTATTTTCAGGCTGCCAAATAAAGTAATTAGAGAAATAGGCATTATGATTTTGGAAAGATACATTAGAGAATGAAGGGGAGTGATGAGAGCATGTTCTCACAGAGCCAACTAAAACACTGCTGAGGAGATTCAATGCTTCTTCTTGGCAATCCAAGCAGACAAAAGAGATTCACAGGGATTTACTCAAACAGAAGGATGGCAAAAATTCTCTTTTCTTCTTCTAAGCATATGACATATGGAAATCCAGCTAGGGAAATAACTTATGGAGAGACTTTCTTGAGCAGTACCCACCATTTAGAAGTGGTGGAATAGTATGAAGCATCTTTCTTAAAGGTATTTGTTGTGATACTTGAGATGGTCTAGCTGAAGCAAAGAATATTGAGTTGCATTTACTTATTAATTAGTCTTGTTTAGACTCTGTAAAAGACTTCTCCTTATGACCATTAAACACATGAAAATTTTCATGCTATTAATCTCTGTTTAACTGTAACTTTTGCTTAAAAAGAATTAAAAATATCTAGATTATGAGGGGTTGAGGCACATTGAACAGAATCACAAAAAGAATATGTGCATGGGAGTCAAGGAGATCAGGAGCACCTCATATTATGCTGAATGAAAACTCTATGCATGCTATAATTTTTAATGGCTTTGGAGAAATGCCTCTTCCTCAGCAGCAATTTTAATTGCTGAATGAACAACTGGATCCCAGTTTTTGCCCCTCTTATCAATGAACTACGTGGTCCTCTCCACATGCCAAGGTGGTGCATAAGGCTTCAGTCTAAGTCTTGGGTTTTTTCCCTTGATTGCACATCCATGAAGCTCTTCACACCCACTGTTCTTTAGGTACTTTGCAGTGAAGATATGTAAGTGTTTTCATTTCACATATTGGAAAAAAGAAGTTTAGATGTTGCCTGTACAAAGTCAGAGAGAAAAGAAATGTTTCTTAGCCTCTCTTTCAATACTGATATTGGATCACACAACTGTAAAGCAAGGGAAAGTTGAGTTTATCCATTTCTAATGGCAAAGGATTTCCTGACCTCAGTGTGAACCTTCCTGGGTTCTGTACAAGGTATTTTTGTTCATGTGAAGTAGCATTTGAAGTACAATAAAATTCTAACCTGTGAACTGAAGCAAGAATTTAACTTGAGCTAAATTCTCCTCTTCCAAAGGCCATTTTTCCCCAGATTATTGACAGGTATATGTTTATCAGTGCAATCTGTGATCTTCAAAACAAATCAGTCCACTTTATGCCTGGCATCTGTCCCACTGGAACATGTATCTGCTATAGTGAGCTCGTATGCTCACAGGTGTGAATGCTGTGTTGTTTTGCTGTGCCCCTGTTTAACTGTTCCTCTGCACTGTCTGAGGTGGTGCCTCTCCTCAGGGGCTGTAAACCAGCAGGAGTTCGGTGCTTTCTTGTCTAGAGTGTGACCATACACTGTGGCAGTTTCCATAGAAAGAAGTGTTGTAAGCCAAGACAGAGAAGAGGTTTGTAAAAGCTTTGGCTGTTTTCCCTTGAGGCGTGTACGGCCCATTTAGCCAAAAAGAAGCTACAGCAGCAGCTGTAAGCACTGTGTGCCTCACCTCTTGGGGTGCTGCACCCCTGATCAAAAGGAGCAAAACGATTTCTGTGTTCTGTGCAGGTCTTGCTGTGGATGTCAGTACAGTTCTGTCTTGGTGCATTTTGTAGCAATATACCATATTCTTTAAGAAAATGAACATGATGACTTTCAAATATTAAATACAGAGGTGAAAAGAACAGAGACTGTAGCATCCAGATAAGACTGATGATAGATCACATACAGAGACTACCTGGATCATCTAGAGACTACATCAAGATCAACTTGTTTATTACAATAGAAATATCTGCAATAAAAGTTCTCTTTTCTTGTGGTTAAACAATGCATATCTGAATCCAGAAAAGGTTTGGTTATGGGGCCCTTTCCAGCTTCCATCAGAATCTGGTTATGTGCTTTGTTTCTCATTTTTCTGTCAGTGGCACTTTAGCATTCCAAAATATTGGTACATTTATGGCTTTCTCTAGACGTAATAGTAAGAGGCATGTGCTTTCTTCAACTGCTCTTCCTGCTGTCACTCTGTCTGATCTCATGAATGTGCTTTTGATGCCACAAATAGTTGTGAGGCAAACCTGGAACCACCCCTTGTAGCTCCCCAGCAAAGGGGAAAAGTCTTACAAATCCTTTTTGTTTTAAGGTACTGGAAAGCACAGAGTTTCCCCCAATTATCACTCTTGATGCCACAAGACTCTCACTGTGGGGAGGCAGTGGGAATGCCAAGTCCTATCCCATTCCCCTGCACGTCTTGCCCTATTGATCCATTCTTGCCCCTCTTCCCCTCAGGCACTGTTTGGGGCATAAAATATCTCTTTGCTCTTTGTCTTAGTGACTGAGGAGACTCCTGCCAGGTCTTGAGAAGGTTAAATGCACAGAATCAAACTGTTTCTCACTGGTTTTGATGCTGTGGGGTTGGCAGGACTGTGGGTGCTCACCTGGCCCTGGCCGAGGAGCCAGCTGTCCCTGCAGTGCTGGCAGAGAAGAAGGCTCAGGGGCAGCCGTGCCTCTCCATCCTGCTGCAGGCTGAGCCGAGCGAGCCTTTCCCCCTCCTCCTGCCCCTGTTGTGCTCAAGTTGGCCTCCTTCCACAGCCAGCCATTGGATCTCTGTGTGGCCATGCCCCGGCAGGAGCTGAGCCTCACTCCCAGCAGCCTCTGCCCAGGCCTGCACTGCTCCAGCATCCTAAATTTTATCCCCATCCATGTGAGAAGCCATAAAGTCCTTGCTCCTGCAGTCCCAAGGCTTGGCTTGCTCTCTATATCATTAAAAAAATCATAGTAAAAATTCTGGTTTTCATTACTCCAAAGAAAAGCTTGGAAAAAAGGTCCCTGTTGTCTGAACCAGATAGGAAGAGAATGCCTGAGCGTCTTTATCCATTTTGGGGCTCTTTTATAATCGCATGATTTTTTAAAAATCAGCCTCTCTATTATTTAATTTTATGAGCAGTCTGACTAATGACTTTTGTAAACTTGTGTTGGCGGAACTAACAACTGCTTAAATAAAATGAGTAATTGTTTTCATTCATCAGTTGCAAGAGCAATTACAGTTTCAGTGTTCTGCCCCAAATGGGGGCCGAATCTTCCAGTCATGGATTATTTATACTACCTGTCTCCCTGTTTACATTCTTCAGCCCACTGATGGCTCTATTCAGTGTCCAGGCCCCTTCTTGTAAAATCTGGTTGCTTCAGATTTGGGTAATCCAGGTAACTGCTTCTCCTTTTGATTTCAAGCATGAAATAAGTTATAATGAATTCTTGTAGCTTGTTTTGTTCATTTGGTGATAAGTGGCTACTAAAATGGTAAGATGTTAAATGTTGAGAGTCCTTCACATAATTTTCTGACATGTAATGTTTTAGGGAAAAAACCCCATTGAATCACACTGAGTGGTTTGGGTTGGAAGGCATCATTAAAGATAATTTTGTTCCAACCCCCAGCCATGGGCAGGGACACCACAGCAAACCCCAGGTCTCCCTGATCAAGCATACCCAGTGAAAGAACCAGAAATAGTTCAATTTGAAATGGTTAAAGAAAAGACTAATCTGTCACCTGCCTGCTGAACATGAGCTGTGGGACAGTGAGTGAGCTGCTCCGGGAATGGAGCTGGTGATCCCTGGTACCCCGGGCAGGAGTGAAGGATGAGTCTCATTGTCTGGGATTTTGTTGTAGTTGTGTGGTTGGAAATCGTACCAGGATGGAACAGCTCAGCAGGGATTCAAGTCATCTCTCCTCCAAAGGTCCACTTGTGGTCATGTACACGGCCTGGAGCACAGGGAGTGTCCAACCCATGGGAGCAGTGGGAGAGATGTGTAGCAATGGAGTCATATTGCTGTAGGCACCTCCGTCCCTGAATCTTTATTGCTTTTTGTGCCACTTCACTGCAACATAGAAAAGGCACAGGAATTATCTACTTTGGCTCTATCTTAGAGCTGAAATTGAGCCAAAAGCCCAAGAAAAGACAGCTTTACTGGATTCTGCAGTATTCTGGGCATAGATTGAAAGTTTGTAATGTTCTCTTTTCTTTCTAGTGGGAAGAAGTAAAATTGATGCTTTGAAAATCATTGAAGTCTAAATAGCAAATTTCTCATCAAATCCAAATTTCATAGCTTTATCCTAGTTCTGCCACTGCAAGCTCCATTTCTGTGTATGACACCTGGAAAGGCGCAGTGTTCATTCCTAACCTCCTGATCTGCTTCTTGTCCACAAAGCAGCTGGTGTTGATAGCAAGTAATTCATGGGGGGGGGGGGGGGGGGGGAGGGGGGCATGGAATCGATGTGGTAATCTTGACAGTCTACTTTGTACTTGGCAGATTTCAAAACACTTCCCGAAGTGAAGGTGCCTAATTTTAAATCCTTCAGCCACCCAATGTGCTTGTTAAGAGGAAGGAGGGGAAACATTTGCTTGAGACAGAGCTATTAAATGTAGGATTTGTGTCTTATAAACTGGTAGTGTTGCTTTTCCAGGCTGATTAGAAATGGTGAATAGATTTGGGTCTCATGGCCCTTGAAATGAATGCAAAACTCGCTCCACTCCAATAGGAGATGGATAGGGAAAATTGTTCCTATTCCAGTGTCTTCCCCTGTGAGTGTCATAGTAACGTTGTCTTGAATTGCACAAACATTGTAGGCAGGTTTTGAATGTTCTGGAAGCAGTCCTTAATGCTAGTGGGTACTAAAGCGATACCAGAGGTATGAATCTCCAAGAATTTAATTTTAAATGGTGTATCTGAAAGCAATGCAATTCTATTACAACATCGCACCTGCTTTGCATATATATATATATAGTTCTCTTTTCAAGGCTCTCAATATGATTTATGAGCAGCAATTAACTCAACCTTTTAACAGCGTGTGACAGGTGTTGCTGGGCCCATTTATGAACTAGGCAAGCTGAGGCACAGAGGTGTCAAGCATAGTTTGGCAGTGATGGTATTGCAAAATGAAGACCAGAACCCAAGAATCCTGAATCACAGCCCCTATTCTATGAGCTCTCCATTTATTGCTAGGAGAAAAGATCATTAAAATCCACTGGGCTTGTCTGGCAGACTTTATAAACTTATGAGTGCTTTTAAATGCAGTGGGGTTATCGTTATTAAGTGATGAATGTAGGAGGGTTTTTACATATTGCTGAAGAAACACATTAAACCATGATGGTGAGAATCAATATAGGTCATTAGAAATAAGAATTCTGCTGAAACAGATTCTGCCTGTCATTCAGCAATGTTTATATACTGTGCTTGCTTTATGCTGCTCTACCTATGTAATATAAAAGATTTTTTTCAAATGTAAGTGTCAGGTGGCTTTTAGAATATTGTACTTTAGTGCTCACAGACCTTGGGCTTCCTTCCCTGGTCAGCAGGACTGAGACTCTGTATCACAGCCTGCAGCATCAGGGGAGGTGTGGGCTCTGTGTACTTTATGCTCACAAGATAATCTGGGGTTTTGGATCCCTGTTGGAATACTGGCCTCAGTGCTCTCATTGGCAACCTCATAGGATGGAATAATGCTCCTGACTGGGGAAAGGTGATGGGAAAAAGGTGCTCCAGTCAAGGTAAAATTTTCCTCTCCTTAGCAGAGACCACAGCAGTGCACAGACCTTGCAGTGTCCCTTGGGGACCAAGTTCATCCTCAAATGCATCACTACTGAGAAAGAGATAGAATTAGAGATGAATATCTACTTCCAGTCATGGTCCTCAGAGGGTCTGAAAAGTTCTAGATCAATAGAAGAGGGGTACTTCAGCTGAAACCTGGTTATAGCACCTGTTTTGGAATAGAAAAAGGGGGTCTGAGCCTCTATTTTTCAGCTCTGTGTGCAAAAGAAGAAATTTATAACGTATATTGTAGTTCCTCCCTGCAAGTACATTCATATTAGTAATACATTAAGAATTCCAGAAGTTCTACCTTGCTAACTGGGGAAGGATAGAAACATGTGAAAACTTGATAAATGCAGCATGAGGATTTGCCATGTGTTTAACTCTTGGAAAGGGAAATGCTTTATTCACATTTGAAACTCACAGCTAAGTAGTAGTGGAAATAGCACTTTTTTTGTGTTGTATGGAGTTTTCTGCCGTATGGCAGACGATTTAATTAGGGGATTTTTTTTTTTTAATGAAAAAGAAAAGTAGAATACAGATGTGGGTAATTGAATATAGATGATCCTGTTTCTGGTTTTAGTGTAAATGCATTTATTATTTGTAAACCTGATTAATTTGTAAAGTCATACACCAAAAAATGGACACACATTCAGAATTATCCAAGCCCTTTATGAGTGTGGGCAGTACTTTATAAACTGGTGTCAAAATGTTCCCCAGTAATAGTCTGGGCTACGAGTACATTTACTGCTGTTACTGAATAAATCTTCTGTATGTTTATTTTCACATGCAACTGCATTAAACTCTGGGCAGTATTTCATCATTTGCAGATAAGTACTTACAGAGAATTAGGTAAGCAGTTAATATGGCTGAAAATAATCTCAAAAATATAAAACCCATTCCCAAAATCAAAGCCAAAGGCAAAAAAAGTGGCCTTTTACGACCCTGTAACCCAGCACAAACATCTCAGCCCATGAGACTGGATGGTCTGGTGATCCTTATGTTGCTCTGGACTCTTGATTCAACTCCAAATCCTGCAAAATTGTAACAATCCCTGCCTATTGTTTGTTTGGTGTGTTGGTTGTTTTTTTTTCCTCTAGCTGAAGGTGCAAAGCAAAATAGGTCTGTGGTCCCGCTCCCATTACAGACTGTGAGAGTTTGCTTACACTGAAGTCACTGACAAAACCCTCAATAGCTTTAATGGGGGCAAGAACAGGCTCACCGTGATTTAATCTAAAGTGTTCAGCTCAAGGCAGAAAGACGGGGGCTCTTTGAAAATGACAACTTGTGGGTTTTGGAGAGGTTATTAACATATTTGTCATGGGGGAAAGAGGGTAAATAAGGAACTTGAAAAGAAAGACAGATATTAATTACGCTTCAGACAACATTGTTGTGTGCTGATGACATGCTGCAGCTCTCCAGACGACTATAATTTGCAAGGGAACCCAACGAGTAGGAGACTTTACAACAAGCCGAGCAATTAGTTCTTCCTGAGTTGCAAGAGTGACATCATGTGTGCAAAACATGCCTTCGCCTTCAGCTAACAACACATACTCATTTATTCTTCCTGTAGGCTCACTGTTGGCTGTGAAGGCCATTAAATCATTCCTCTGATGGATGCATTAACTTTCAGAGCCAAGTGAATAAGGGTCCCTGAAGTGCAGATGAAGGAACACGTGTCCAAAGCACCAACTATCAACAAAAGCAACCCCAATATTTGATTTTATGCGCTATGCTGGCTTACAAAATTCTTGTATTCTTTTAAATACCTTAAGTTATTCTCCATGGTCTTGAAAATTTGTCCCTGTTGTAGGGTCTGACCTGATAAGTGAGTGGGTTTTGGTTGTGTTTTTTTGGTTGGTTGGTTTTGGTTTTGTTTGGTTTTTTTTTTTTTTTGGTTGGGTTTTCTTGTGTCTGAAATTTGTCAAGACATTGTCGGACAAGCTGAGGCTTGCTTTTATGAGCTCTTTATACAGAGTTCTGCGGAAAAAGCAAGGATTTTATTTGACTAGGAAATTTAATAGAAGTTAAATACTTAAACAGCAATGTTAATATATATCCAGGTATAGATTTCCAGTAGTGTGTGCTTGGTTTCGTAAGCTGGATCACTTAGTGTTTTGCACTGCATGAGTTTATTGAAGAGACTATAAAGATCTATCTGATACTCAGTGAGGAGTAAATTATGTCATTGATCTGGAGAGACAATTACATTTATTCTTTAATCAGATGCATAGTCCCACTGGAGCCACATAACAACTTACCCACAGTAAACTAAGCTCCTGCTTAAGTGCTTTGTAGAATCAAGATCCAAAAAAACCTAACTCGTGAAGATATTTCAGATCTGCTGTCTGTTAGAAGTGTGATGCAAATTGTCATGTAGGGTTTTTTTTCCTCTGGATTAATGAAAAAGAAGAATGAGATGTGAACAAGCTTGACTTTAGAGATCCATTTCATGTGTGAAAATCTGTTGTATCTTTTGAAGAAAGCTGTTACTACGAATGCAAAATGAGCATTTTACCACTATATTTTTTTCTAAATATAGCAGTGGGCACAAAGATTTGGCAGAGCAGATGCAGAATGGAGCTTGGCACAGAGAGCTGAGGAGTTTTGCATCAAATGAGAGAGGGTTTCTCTTACTGTGATGAGGTTCTAGACAGGGCTGTGCACATCCTCTTTGCCTTTCCTCAGTATGATAGCATTTGCCCAGTGTTGGTGGCTTTCAGTGCATCTTTATCTGTCCCAGATTTGCCATTTCCCAATGAAGCAGAAGGGAAAGCTCCTCTTTTCAGCAGTAGCCCAGCCAGACCCACGATACCCTTGTGCTGCACTCTTCTGTGGAAGTCCAGGGCAGTGACTTCAGTACAGCAGGATATTTGGATCTGACCACCCACCCCAAGCTTTCAGCAAGTAATCTATATGGTTCTTTTGTTTGTTTCCAGCTCACATGTTTACATAGTCCCCAGAATCTTCTAAAATTAGAACCTGAGGAAAATAGAAACCTGTTCTCCCAAGCCAGCAGGATGTTTTAATAGGAACTGTTATTGCTATTATTAAGAATAATAATAATCTTTTGTTAACCAAAGGCAGGGATGAATCTTGCTGGACCGTGCCTGGATGCGTGCCATGTCTTTATATCCTTGCAAAGCTGTGGCAAGAAACTGTCCCAGAGAAATGGAAAAGCTGATGATGGCTGTTCTGTAACAAGTGATACAAAAGGAAACTGTGCAGTCTTTTAGTGCCTGAGACACTGAAGTTTCCTGGTATTTCTTCTATTTGTGACAGTTCATCCAAGCAGAGAGGGGCAGATCATGTACAGCACTCAATTTAGTTTTCTCCAGTAAAGTTCCTGTTTTGGTCACAGCATTGTAGGCAGGCAGACATCTGAGAAGGTGACACTAAAAGCACCAAGAAGAGCTGAAAGAGAGGAAAAGAACTCTGACTTCTGTGAAAAAAAGCCTGAACCCTGCTCCTCAGCTACAACTGCAGGGACTTTCCTCCTAACTGAACCCTGAGGATCCCTTCATATGAGCCTGTTCAGTTAACTCCTTTATCTGTAGCTGCCAGCATGGCCACAGATGCGATAGGGGAAGCCACTGGTTTTGGTGGTGTGGTCAAAAGAAGGGTGAGGCATGTGTGCATGAACTGTCTTTTTTGGCTACAAGCTCTGCACAGCCTGAAGAATGAACCTCCCACAGAGCCAGAGCCTGCCTGCTTCGTGGGACATTCTGATTGAATTATTCCTCTGGCAATGCACCCCCTGAGCTAAACTTAAATAATATAAAGCTGGTGACAGGCTGGTTTGGTTTTAAGTGCATGTTTTTGGTTAATTTGCTATATATCAAGAGAAAAAAAATGTGTAAACTTGGTCTTTTTAAAATACTACACTGCCTTTCCTGTGTTGTGGTCTACAAAAATTGTATGCCTTTTTTGCCTACCTAATGTACTTTTTCATATATGGAAGAGGCAGAGTTCGGACATTCCACATTTAAATAAATACTCAGCAAAATGGTGTAGAGCAAACTGAGGTTCTGTAAGGATTAGGGTGAAGCTTTCAATATGAAAAAAAAAAGAAGCACTAAATGCAACTATTAAAACCTATACATTCTTGTGCTCTGTTCACCTGGCCATGGTGTATAGAAGAGGTGAAAGTTCTCTCTTCTACACCCACACATTCATGTGTGCCTGTGCTCATACCCACCAAGCTCCCACACAGCATGTAAGAGAGAACCTATTTAGTGGTTTTAATAAAACTACAGTTTCATAGCTCTAATAATCCACAGTTGGGAAAATACATGCTTTCTTCCTTCATCTTTAGACTTACTTGAGAGATTTTTGTTTTGGGGTTCTACTGGGTGACTTTTCCAATGAACTGATTTAAAATCATTTAATTTCTTTGAAGACAGTAGTGGCTACCATAGAAATACGTCTGCTGCAAAACAAGGAATAATTAGTTTATGTGCTCCTTTGTGTCCCTTAATTTCTTCCATTCAGGATTTTTAAGCATATAATTATAGGGATTATTCAGCTTCATGATTTTCCCCCCTCTATAAATTCATTTAAAGACAAAACTCTGATGTCTGTAGAGCATAAATAATAATGATTATATGTGCTAATTAGTCCAACCCGTTTGTCCACATAGCAGAAACAATGTGTTTTCTGTCAGAGGCTGCAATGCTGACTAGTGGACACTCTGAGCTTCCACTGTGGCATCTTCAGTTATCTGTCTCATCCCTTACTGCTACTCAACCAGTGACCCTTAAAAGTTAGAAATGGGACTCTTGAGAGCCCTGCAGGACACTTCCTCATGCCGTTCAAGTTCTGGAATGGGCTAAATTTGACAAGAAAGGCATCAGCAGGCTCCAGAAGTCTCTAAGGTTGGGTGACAATTGAGCAAGGATGGGAGTATTGCGACACTGGGGTTTAAGGTGGTTATTTAACACCTCTGCCCTGGCTGGATTTGCCGAGTAGGCAAAGTTCTGCCTCTGTGGAAGGGCTGAAACTTGTAGGACTTCTCCAGCAACACTTGTGATGGATCAGGCTTTTTGCAAAATGGCAGTTTTCCCTGAACACAGGGAAGGGTGCTGGAGCCTGTCAGAGTAGTTCAGATTAAATCACTTTGCAACTATTGTCCCATGAGAGAGATGTTTTTTTTCTCTAAAGCTCCAAGATGAATAAACAGGAATAAGAAAGAGTCTTGTCATAGACTTTTTCCTTTTCTTCAGTCCAATCTGTCTGGAAACATTCCAGACAAGGGAAAAGCATCAGGAGCAGGGTTTATGCACAGCCTTTTGTTGCCCACAACCTGCTGCTTGGGAGCCAGGATGCTGCTTATGGATGGGGTAGGTATGGCCCTATGCTCCTGAAATCCTGAACCTGGGGAGAGGTAAGGCTCTATGCTCCTGCAGTTCTGAGCCGGGGGAGAGAGGTATGGCCCTATGCTCCTGAAATCCCGAACCGTGTCCTAACTCTGAACTCTTCTTTGGAAAAAGAGGAGAATACTGCCAATACCTGTTCTGGTAAGTATATTCCAGTGAATCTCCTGGATCAAACCTTTAAGGAAAAATAATAATCAGTGTCATGTGGCTTTCAAGGGCTCTGGTTCCAGCTAGGTTAGAATCATGGAACGGTTTGGGTTGGATGAGACCTTAAAGCTGGGACCTTAAAGCCAATCTCATCCCAGCCCCCTGCCATGGGCAGGGACACCTTCCACTAGACCAGGCTGGTCTAAGCCCCGTCCAGGCTGTCCTTGAGCCCCTCCTGGCACGGGGCAGCCGCAGTTTCTCTGCACAAGGCGGTGATCCCTGTGATCCCGGCGATCCGGCTGCCCTGGCCTCCCGGGGCCGGACTCGCGCGGTCGCTCCGCGGGCGGCCCGGCCCCTCCCGGCACCGCCCTCTGGCGGCCGCGGGCGGGCGCTGCGGGCACGGGGAGCTCCGGGGCCGCGCCTTCCCTGCGGAGCGGGGCTGCCGCTCGTCACGGCCTGTCCCGCGCAGGTTGTACTTAGAGGAGCGTCGGCTTGCTGGGCAGGGCTCGGGGCTCCAGCGGGTGCTCAGAGTGGCCACTAGTCTAGCATAAGACTCTTATTCCTGTTTATTCGTCTCGGAGCTTTGTAGAAAGAACATCTCTCTGAAGAGTCAATAGTTGCAAAGTGGTTTAACCTCTGAACTAGGGAGCCATCCCTGCTCAAGGGGCAAAGCTCAAATCCCTGGTTCTGACGCTGCTTTCAACGAGTTCTGATCTTGTACAAACCTAATTCACACCTTGACATAATCTCTGATAGTCAGAACATAATTTCCAGTGCTTTTTTTTTTTTTTTTAATGCTTTTCATAGATGAACTGTCAGCTTTAGTTTATTGAAATATAAAATTAACTTCCTAATGCAGGGATGGCTTTTGGTAATAGAATACAATATCCAGGAATGGACACTCAGGATAGAGCATTCCACTTAATGCAATTCTTGCACAATTATGAGTTGCTTACCTTAAGAATTATTCAGAGGAGTAATAAAAAAAAAAAGGTAAGAAAATTCTAGTTAATAACCTGGGCAAAACAATTATCCTTCTAAGAGTCTTTATTGAATCATGCATGCAAAGCAGAGGAGTTTTTCATAACAGATGTATTTAATCTTGATGCAATAATGATTTTAACCCCACAGTGTCTTTCAATTCAGTTAGAACTTAGACTAGTTCTGATGTGCTTGAATAGAGCCTCTGGGATCACAAACAAGATTCTACTATTGTGGAAGCCCCTCAAAGTCGTGTTATTTTCCAGCACTAACCATAATAATGAATGCCTGGAAGATCATTTATATAATGGCTCAATGGTTAGTTTTCATAACTGCCTACAGCAGGCTTTTGGAAGCTCTCCCAGTGTTTATTGAAACAAATGTTGGAGTGAGACCACTGTTTGTGTCGTAGATGTAAACTCTGGAGCAGTGCGCGCTGTGAGGTTGCTCTCCTTGTGCCGGAGTTTTACCCTTCCAGAGTGAGGGCAGCATCTGGCAGCTCTTCCTGCTCTCTGATTGCCATTCAGACTGACACCATTTATACTTGGCTCCTGCTGGCACTGGTGGTCATGTCTTGGAGCACAACAGAAGCTCACGTCTATGGACCTGCATCAAACACAGCTCATGTGGAAGCAGATATATCAAGAAAAGACTCTCCTAGAAGTGAGGATGTTGAACTTTACCTCATTGCATCCCATGATGTGGTCAGGTATAAATAGAGCACTGGATCTTACATCTGGCAAAGCATTAGTGGATCACCAAGACCGTTTCCCTCCTTGACAAGGGATGATTCTCCTTGCTGAATATTTGTTAGTGTTTTATTGTGCTGGCTTTTGAATTCTCCAGTGAAGAAGTTTCTACAAATTACCCTTTTACCCCCAAAGTATTGCATATTCTAATTTTCTTCTTTGATTTTCTTTCCTCATGTTGAGTCTAAATTTCTCTTTATTCAGCTTCCTGTAATTGCTCCCAGATATCCATCCTACCCCACCCCACCTGCTCTGCCCCACCCCCCTGTGTGAAGCAGGTACCTGTCAGACCTTCCTGGACTGTTTCCTTTGGTCAAAGATATCCAGACGTAATTCTTCTAATCTTCCCTCTACCACCTATTCCCTCAGGCTCTTCATTATTTTCTTAGCCCTGCTCTGAACAGCTTCCCATTTATCAATATTATTTTATGATGGGTTCTGAATGGCTCCTTCTGCCATCGTTCTCTCCCCTTCCCAAATCCACACAATGCATGGAGGTTGTGTTTTGGGTACAGACCTGGCTGATCCCACTCTCTTAGCTAAGGGAACTTTCACAACCGGAGAATACCTTGTCCCACCATGTAGCCATATGCTCTGCAAGCAGGAGTGTGGCACGTCAAATGCTTCTTGCATTAAATATCTACCCAGAATAAAGCATCCATGGCAAGCATGACTGTTTTTTCTGACGACTCAAAAATTGTTTTCTGAGGACATCTCTAGTGTCTGAGATCTTGCCTGGCTTTTTTTTACAGCCGGGAACAGTCATTGAGACACAGTTATGTCATGTAACTTGCTTTTTAAATCACGATTTAGTCTCCATTAATATTATCTGCTGAGTGCAGAAGACCAGAATTTGTGCTTGCAGTGTCGGTCTCCTGTGTGCTGGAATTCCTGCTACCATGGTATTTCTTGTGACAATGATGGAATGCAATGCTGGAGAGGGACTTTTTACAGTGACATGTAGTGACAGGACAAGGGGGAATGGCTTCAAACTGAAATACAGTAGGTTGACTGGATCTTAGGAAGAAATTCTTCCTTGTGAGGGTGGTGAGGCCCTGGCACAGGTTATCCAGAGAAGCTGTGGCTGCCCCATCCCTGGAAGTGTTCAAGGCCAGGTTGGATGGGGCTTGGAGGAACCTGGGATAGTGGAAGGTGCCTCTGCCCATGGCAGGGGTTGGCATGAGATGTGCTTTAAGGTCCCTTCCAACCCAAACCATTCTGCAATTCTGTGATTTCTGACTGGGTGTGGTATATGTGCCTGTGTTGCTGTTCTAAGGACTTTTATATTTATCTCGAAAATAAGTAGTTGAAGTCTGCAAGTGGAGTTAGTTTTGGGTAACAACATTTTGAGACTTGAGTTAACCTAACCTCTTTGATACAGCATACAGATTTCATTCTGTAACGGACAAGTAAGTTTGGAGAATATGTTTAGGAGTCTTTTTATGATAAATTATGTGTATATGTAGAACAAACCCCAACTTCTAAAACACTAAGTACTAGTAGTGAAATATAATGACCACCAAGTATTTAATGTCTTGAAATAGACCCCCAGAGAACTATATTGGAGTGTTTTGTCAGCTGAACATCTTTTTAAGAAGTTAATCTTTACAAGAACAAAGGAAAAAGCTTGAACAATAAGTCTGCATGAAATAATTGTGTAAGTAAATATCAAGCCAGTTAAGGGAGGAAAACCTCTGTGAGCCTTGTGCAGTGTGTGTGAACAATAATTCAGACCATGGCTGAAATGAGTGGCCACACCTTCCTTTGGGATAAATCATCAGTGTAATGTGTGGATTTGGCCCAGGGTTTGCGATTACAACGTCCTGCTTCTGCTTGAAGTGCAGGATGTTCTGTTGGATGTTTTTTGCCTTGGCCAATGCTGAGAAGAATAAGGGAAGGATATGGGTATAAGGCAGGAGCTCCTGGGACAGCAGTTGTTTTGCTCAAGGAAAAAGATCTGAGATCTGAGAGCTGCGCCAGTGCTTTTGTTGTTATTGTTGTTAGACAAAGACTGTGAAAGAAAATATGAGCCCAAGTCTGCCATGGAGATCATCCTGTGGAAAAGTGCTCCATCCTCCTCACACAAGCCAAGCCTGTTCCTGGAGAAATCTTGAACTGCAAGTGAAAAGCAATCAAGGTGAATTCTTCCCTGTTCCCACCATAGATCTCTCTCAGCAGAGTGAAATTGCATCATCTCTGTGAACTTTCTGGGTAAGGTTGGTCACTAACTGTTGTTGAGGGTTTAAAAAATGTAGAAAATTGTATCATTACAACATCCATGAATCTGAAGTTGCGTTGTGCTTGGTTTAGCGTTCACTTTGATCTGCCTGGAGAATCTAACCATAGTTAGCTGTTTAATAAGCAGGGAAAGGACTTCTCGTGTACTTTTGGCTGATCCCCTGAACCACTACAGGAAAAACTGCCTTCATCATTCGGGTGAAAAACTCTTTCATCTGCTCTACATGACTTCCCATGCGGGAGCCGCACACCTTCTCCAGTCAGCTGATTCCAGTGCTTTCCTCTCACTAGAGGGTTTTCTTGATGTCTAACCTGAATGTTTCTTGCCAGAGTCTAAGTCCATCCTCCTCACTGAATTTTCTGCAGACATGCCCAATAAAATATTTTCTTGCTTGGATGTCTTTTAGAAACCATGGTCATATCATTCCCTTGCTGGTGGCCCATTCACTGAGCTCAGCAACCTCATAATTCTTAGTCCTCTCTAATGGGCCATATATTCAGGTTGTCTGATAATTCTTCTCTTTGGCTTTTGTATTCTTGCACTCTCTCCAACTGTTCCAAATCTTTCTTGAAGTTGAATCCCCAAAATGGCTTGATGGTAGCACTGACCACATCGACTCAGAACACAGCTGTTGCATTTTGTTGTGTATTCTACAGGAAATACTGCATGTTCCTATTTTTTTTTTTTATAAACAAACCACTCCTCTTTGGTGTTACCCTTTCACAAGGTATATCTGCAGGGGTGTATTTGTGCTTATTCATTTCATTTATACCTGTCCATATGGGACTTCATCCATTTTTATTTCTGTTGTAGAGATCATGTTGCTCTTCCTCTTCTTCTCTGATGTGTTTGCAAAGGCTTCCATGTTCACATTATCTGGAAATTGAGTTTCCTTAAGATCTTTGATGAACCAATGTGATAATGAGGTGTTGATTGACTCTTTAGCTATGGCTGGACACCCAGGTCCTGGGGAATGGGGGTAGCCACTTTGACACTCATGCTGAAGAATCACTCAGACTTTATAGCGCTAAAAGTGGCCAAGTACCCCCAACTGTTTTGTCTAAATATGACAGAATCTGAGGCTTTTTTTATGGCTGAAAAACTCTTTTTGTAGAAAGTTCAGATCAGGAGTTACTGAATCCCCCTGAGGGCTAAAACATTACCTTCTTTGGGAAATGGAAGCAACCTGAGAGCCACAGCCTCATGAGATTTCCAGCTTGTACCAAGTAGTTTCTGTTTGGGTAGGAAGCACTGCAGTAAAGGGATCTGAAGATAAGAAGGGGAAGAAAACTTTCAAACAGAAAGTGTGAACCAAAGCTCGGTGAAGTCAATGGAAACTGGTAGCTCGTGGCCATGTGGGGGGCTGTTTAAGAGGAGCACAGAAAGAAAAGCTAGACTGTTGAAGCAAAAAGACTGTGAAGATAGGAGAGGAAAATACATTTCTGTAGTAACTTTTAGGGCTCTTGAAAGACAGCCTTCCACGGGTACCTTGGAAATATTTAGAGAAAGACCTTTTGAGTTACATAATAATGGTAAAACAGGACTCAAAAGAGAGAAAAAGGAGGTGGAACAGAATAAAACCAAACCAGAAATACAACAAATTTAGAAAAATTAAACAAAACTTTTGGCTTTCTGAAACTCCAGGTGGTGTGCGCTATCCTGCATCCTTTTAGGGTTTCTGTTTTGAAAATTTACTTTCTCCTGTCGTAGAGAGCACACCATGGTTTCCACAGAGAAAACTTCCCATTGTTTTCAGCGCAGGAGCAACAGCTTCTTGGGCAGTGAGGATGATGCAGCCATAGGCTCTGGGTGTCTTTGGGACCAAATACTATGCAGATTCTTTCCCGTTGTCCTCTTTACTTGTACATTTTGCTGCCATTCAATTAAAGGTGCTGTGTGATGCGGCTGGTTGAACGCAGCATTTTCCCCAGACAGATAATTACTCTGCCTTTTGCCTTGTCCTTCTAATTGCTATTAAAAGTGGTGCTGTTGGCACCTTTTGTGAGCCTGCAAGTGTTCGTGTGTTTACATAAAGTCTGAGGGCAGAATTTGTCTGTGCAATAACGTTTTATCAGCAGCAGGTAGCAATTGCAGGAGAGTAAGTCCCTGTCTGCTGCTTGGTTTCCAGAGCCTGTAGACTGCTCGTTACAATAATGAGAAATGTAAGTAAGCAGCGTCGCATCAGCACTTGCAGTCCCACTTTCTATTGCTGTCATCAAAGGGTTTAGGAAAGTTTGCATTCAGAGTAGTTTTTTTACTAATGCACATATAGATGTGCACATTACTGTCTGGGAAATCTTGTGCTGTACCTAGCAACTTATGAGTAAGGCACGATCTGGGTTTGGGCGCTTGGTTCAGTGGTTGTGGCCAGGTGAGAACTGGGATTGAGTGCAGAGAGTCAATGTAACTCCAGATATCCCAAGAAAGAAATGTGTCCAGGAGTGGGACCATGACCAGAAAGCTAAGAAAGTGAAGTTGTACCACCCTAGAGCATGAAGGTGGTGTGGATTTTAACCAAAAAGCTGGAATCATCCTGACACTCACAAAGTACTTAGGGGAGGATTGTAGTATCCCACTTTGCAGATGACTCTTGTTAATTTATGCCTTTTCTTTTTGTTTTGTTTGGGGAAGTGGAAGCTTTGTCCTGGCACTTATAGGCTTGTATTGTATTGCAGGGACAGAATTACTGCTCTTAGCTCGGATTTCCAGCTACTGAAGAGTTAGTGTGGAAATCTGGTAGTAAATCCCATGGTGGTTTCCCAGCGTTGGATTTCGTGCAGTATTTTCAAGTTTACCAGCCACACATAGGCTGGATAAAATTGATGCTGGTAAAATAAGCAAGAAATATGTTACTATAGAGAATCTTGAAATGGCATCAAAAGGAGCCCCAGGAACTCACCAAGGCATTATAAGCAGCCTCTGTTGTGGCCAAAAATTAAACATTTACACAACCCAGACCTTGAAAGTGAAAAAAAAAAAAAAAAAAAATCACAGAAACATTTACTACAAATGAGAAATCAATCAACTGAAAAATGGCATTTGTAACCCGAGAGTAACCTTTTTCTTTTAAGAGCAATGTTTTCAAAATTAATAATGTCTTTATTTTTCTGTTTCTTGCTTTATATTGTCCCTCTACCTTGGAATAAACTAAAGTGGGTGATTGCCACAAAATCTGTGCAGCTTTTACAGCTCCTGTGAAATTTGAAGAAAGACATAAAATGGAAGATACCAAGCTGGCCTCATCCAAGTGCCAACTTTCATTTCTAGTGAACACTCAAAATTTGGATTTTGCACAAGCTGAAACACAACCATGTGTTATATTAAAGGATCTGATATTTTACTTGTGTACCTGCCCATGTGTTAGATTTTCTCTTACACTCAGATGCTATTTTTGATGTCCAAGAAATACTGAGGTTCCAGTGTACTGCTTCAAACCCCCAGGAAGGGTAAAATTTGTTTTAACCTATGCTACATTAAATGATTTTACAGTATTTTGGTTCACATACCCTTATTTGGTGTACTTCAAGAATAGCCTTTTTTTTTTCTTTCCCAAA
This sequence comes from Coloeus monedula, assembly GCF_965178545.1. Lineage (NCBI taxonomy): Eukaryota > Metazoa > Chordata > Aves > Passeriformes > Corvidae > Coloeus > Coloeus monedula. The sequence continues at coordinate 10,045,303 of NC_138795.1, forward strand.
CCTACTGCAACACAATTCTTCCTGGTTTTGGGCACTGGGGGGATCTTTACTGGAGAATGGAATGATAAATTCAGGAAAGCCTTCAGCCTATTACTCAACTTCTGTTTCCCATTCTGGTTTTACAGACAAATTGGACTATCAAAGGTTTACATTTAAATTTTTTTTACCAAGACCAAGAAAGAAACCATCAATTTACAACTGAACTCTATTAACCACGAGGAGAGAAGAAGACTCTTGAAGCCACTGGATTTCTGTAAGAAAGCAAAATGAGTCAGTCATCATCTGGATTTTACTGGATTTGATAATTTCACTTAATTAATTTTTAAAGTTTCATTGCAAAGAAATGTATATCCTCTTTGGAATTTCTTAAGTATTGGGATGAATATTTAACACAGGATTGGGGTTTTGAAACACAACGTCATAGCTATTACAGTATAATGCATGGTCTCTTTAATATTTTTTTAATACCTTTTGCTTCCTTAAATCCTTGCCAGAAAAAGGGAAAAGAAAGCTTATTTTAAAAAAAGCAATTTGCTTTTCTGTTTACTAGAAGCAGGTGATTTCTGTGGACACTTGGATGACTCTTCCAGCAGTGCTGGGAAATTAGCACATGGATCTCATCAACTTCTGGATTGGCTCCTGTCATCTGAACTGAATCTTGTGTGAGTTATCATAGTTCTGCTGAACCCCCAGGGCTTTACTGATTCCCACTAGCTGATGATGGACTCTCTTTTCCCCCCCAAACATGTGCTCAGTTTTTTATAAGCTATAAATAAAGCATTATCTGGGTCAGAGGAGCTTCACTGCGGGTTCAGCCGGGGCTCTGGGCTTTGGTACAGAACCCACCTGTCCTCTGGGCAGACAAAGCCACGGGGACAAGCAGTGAGATGAGAAGTGTGCAGGTGAATTCTGCTTAGGATCTTCCATGTTGCAATTGCTTCGCTCAGGAGTTCAGAAATTGTTTTTCTCCCAAAATGCCAAAGAAATATTTGAATTAAAGAAAATTATTTCACTTTTATATGTTTGGTTGTGCTTTGGTGCAGGTCAAAGCCAGACCCAGAGCCCACATCTGCTCTCCCAGCAGTGCTGGATGCTTTGGGATTGGCTGTAACTCACGGAAAGCACATAAAAATTTACTACTGAAGAGGTAAGAGAGAAATACAGAGCTGAGCACACTAAAACTATGAATTTTAAAAGTTTCCATTGTTTACTTATCTCATTAAGAATCTACCTCCATGCATGCACACAAGCAGCAGGTACAAATATATCTTGATGTCTATCTTTGTTCCACTGTACGTTTGCCTGCAGCTCTCTATAGATAGAAACATAAACTGTGTGTATATCCTGCTGCCTTTTGAAACGTGCAGAACATTACCAACAGTTTCTTTTCTCTAGTTTGCTCAAATGCTTGTGGTTAGATATTCTGAAAGTATAGAATTAAAAAAAAAAAGAAAAAGAAAAAGACAAAAAGGTTTTGACACTTTGAAAATTAGTTGCTTTGTTAAAAGTATGTTTTTAAATATTTCTTTTATTTTTAATAAGCCAGCAAACTACTTTGTTTCTCGGCTTCTGCATGTTGTATTTGATAACATAAAATCAGATAGTATTGTTGATGAATGTATATTAATTCAGAGCTGGAGGCACATATAGTGTGTGGCAGTTGATAGGTGGAATTTGAGTGATACAGTGGAATTTTCAGAGCAGGACTGTATTGTGTGTTTGTTACCAGGAAAGTCTGGATATAAGAAATAAAGCTTTGAGTACACAGAGTTCTTTTTGCACCTTATTGGCTGTCTCAAAATCCAAATTAAAAGCAGAAGTTGAAAAGAAGAAATTTAAGTAAGGCAAAAAGGACTCTTGTTATTTTATTCAAATAAGAGAACATTTGGTAGCAGCATTTAAACATAAAGAGTTAAAAAGGGAAAATTCCTTATTGAAATGGTACTAAAAGAATATAATGAACAGAAATTATATTTAATAATTGAATTAAGATTATATCTTGGATAAATTTGATTATCTTCCTGATTGACCATTAACATTCAAAATATAGAAAGATTATGAGCACACCTGGCCTTATTATTTGCTAAAACAAGACTGAGTCAATAGGATCAGCACTTTGAATGTAATAATTCACATCGGTTCTTGGAGACTCAAAGGAACAAAGATCTGTAATGTGTTATTTCAAAGAGTTTTACTTCAAAAGTTATTTAAAAAAATTGCAATTGATTAGTACTTAAGACAAACTCTTCAGTCTTGTAAGTTTATAATGCTGAAGTGCTGTAGATAAACATCCAGGGTTCCCATTTTTTAGTATTTTTCACTGCCACTGTGTCATACTGAATTAATTCAATATTACTTCTAGTTATGATTCTACAGGGTTTTCTTATTTTTCATATAGTTAATTTTCATATTTTAATACTTTTTTTTTTTAAATACTGTACTTTTGATAATACAAGTCCATTCAGAATGACACTGGTATGAATTACTACAAAAAAATTTATGGCTTAATCCCGATATCCTCAAATAAATAGTAAGTGGTCAATGATTTTGGTGCCAGGAGGATTTACAGCTGTGGTTCATGAAAGCTCTTAACACAGATATTAAGTTAACCAGGGCAATTTCTGTATCAGACCATTGGGAACATACTGTTAATATTGCATTTGTGTCCTCTGCACCAGAACCAGCACTTAAAACCCAGCTGGCAAAATCCATCCAGGATCCTGGGGAAAAACTCCTACTCCACTAAGTTTACAAAAACTAATGTAGAAAATTATCAGTTTATCTGACAGGGTTCTAGCTTGGAAATGAAGAGAAACACAGTACTTAGTATTTTAAGTGGATAATTATTTACTGAGTTTCTGATCCTTCAGCTGTGTACTCTGACACTAATGTGCTGTGACTGTAACGTGCATCGGGTTTGTAAGGAACGTGTAGTTTTTTTTCTGCTTCAGGCTTATTAGAAGTTACTACAAGTAGCTCAAGAAAGGCTTTTGCATGCTAAATGGATTTATGACTAGCCCAGATAAATTCCAACTGTTATTGAGCCACAACTGGCTGGTGTTGTTCTAGGGAATTGTTCTGTTCCTTGATTCAATGGTTTTAGTTTTCAATTTACTTCCATGTGTATTACAGCCTGCCTGCAAAGTGAAAACCTGCTTTCTGTGGGCACTGACTGTAGTAGAAGCAGCTCACATGTGAGCTGGAAAAATTGAAATAAAAATAAATCATGGAATCCCTGAATGGTTTGGTTTGGAATGGATGTGGTGTTCTCCTGGTAATGTATCAAGGTGCTAATGTTCTCCAAGGAGAGTGTTCCTCCTGGAGCACCATGTTCCCTTCCTCGGCGGTGTATGCAGAATTGCCTCTGGTTTTGTTGGAAGCTCCTTGCATGGGCTCAGTTTGGGCTACAAGAGCTCTGATGCCATCAATTTGTGATTCACAGTTTTGAGGAGAGCTTTGCCTCAGTGAATGAGCCGAAGCAGCTCTAAAATGCTCATTAAGCTGACATGGAGCTGTGAATGAGCTGTGTTCCCTGATACACCTGGGCTTAGCAGGGCTCTGGGAGGCCTTTTAATAGAGTTTTTGGAAGAGGTGTTTTACATTAGAGTGTGGGGAAAGTGGAGGCTTAGTTTTTTGTATACAAATGCACTGTACTGTGATGTTGGGGTGGTCAAAAAGAGAAGGCATTGCAAGTGTCTGAGTGCAGATATGAATGCTGACTTGGAGAGCTGCTTGTCACAAGGATGGGACCAAGCAGGGCCCTTTGAGATCTTCACACCTGGAGTCCTGGGCTGGAGGGCAAGCTCCTGGTTCAGGGATGGCTGAGCTCCTGGAAAGTGTCTGGTCAGCTGGTTAGACTTTGCCTCACACAAAGGTGTGAGGAAAGAGGAATTTGTAGGAGTTGATCTTTGATATGGGAGGAAGCAGTATCCTTTTGGCTGTGCTGTGAGGGAGACGGGGCTTTGGCTTCAGTTTTGACTGATCACTTTGACAGGGCACTTTGGGAAGTCTCTTACAAATGGTACAATTCTCACCAGCCCCTCTCAGAGCTGGGCTGGGTGCTGTGGTCCAGTCCTGTCCTGTTGGCTCACCAAGGGCTCTGCCTGCTGCATCCCCATCCAGGTCTATTCACTTTCCTTGCTGCTGGAGAATAGTCTGTACCACTCACACAGAATCTCCCCTGTCTGTCCTTGCTGCAGGTTTCCCCTTCAGAAACCATTTGAGTAGTTCTGTTAGTGAAAATCATAACCAAGGAAAGTTTTTAATTTGAACAGTCAGACAGACACACACACATAAAAAAACCCCAAAGAATGATCTGGAAAAAATCCCCCAAACTCCATTCGCCTGCCACACAGTGACAAATGGAAAGAAGGGTGGCTACTGCCTGTACTCGACAACACTGCGATGTGATATTTTCAGAGGTATCTCGGGAGCATCTACCACATTTACAGCATGTGAGGCATCTCATCTGGAGCCGTTTTGATCTCCTGTAACCTACTCACAAACGCACATATTTCATAACAGGCCCTGCACCCTGATAAGGATCTCTGAGTTTCTTCTGCGCGGTATCTGCAAACAATTCAAAGCTGTTCCACACAAACAAATGTGAGAACCCCCTGACCACAGACTGCCTTTAGAGCAGACCAAGATTTGATGTTACTCATATCTTCCAGTACCTGTCAGAGTTCAAACAGGAAACCTGGTTTTTCCTCTCATGTCAACAACTTTTTTCTTCTTTTTTTTTCTATCTGAACAGGCGTTCGGCAGCAGGCTCATGCTCAAGCGGTGGAAGTCCTGTATTTCTACAGGACAAACAAGTACGTGCTCTGGTACGTCATTGCTGACATTAACAAGAACTGAATATGTGGTTTTTGGTGATCCTGTGGGTGCTTCTGTAGAAACGGACACATTGGCTTTGAACAACCACACAAAAAAGGGATTCATTCATACAGGATATAGGTAATGTGCAGCCGAGGGCTCGCCGCAAGTAGTGCTTTGCTTGGGAAACGTCAGAAAAAACTGGCTGCTCTTTCTCCTGGTACGGCTGTATTTTGTGCTTACACAGTAACACTTTTTATCACTTCAGCCTGTTTTTCATTTATATGATATCCTGCTTGCCAGGGCTCCAACAATTTAATGTGAAAAGCTTAAACTAAAGAATTATTTGTATTCACTGATTAGGAAGTTTCATCTGAACGCCTAAACTAATGATTAATTATCATGTCTCCAGAAAATATGAAAAAAACCCCTCTTGTCCAAATCAGCAATTTGGCCATAGCCACTCATGAATGTTTTGGCACTGCTGGGAAGAGAAATTAGGAATTATAGCTGACGTGCATTCCTCTTACACTGTACTCATTACTTAATCTTTCATAATGCAGATCTATAAATGTAGCAACTTTCAGAACTTTCCAGTCCAGGCTTGGAAATGCTTCAATAACACTTAACTTAACCTCTCCATGAATGCTGGAAGTGGAAATTTATAGTGGAGAACAATTCTTGACAAAGACTAATATTGTGACAGAAAACACTGACTCTGTCAAGGAATGGATGACTTCTCAGGATTGTTTTCCCCCATTTGATTTATGCCTGACAGATACAAAAAACCAACTCAAATACAGCTGTGTTAAGAAAAGAACACACAGGCATTTCCATGACTTTCATCTTGCTTTGTATTTATGTCATGATAAAACATGCTTTTGTGGCTTGCATCATCAAGGGGCAGAACATCTGGAAAAGTCTTGTTACAGAAAAGTGTCCATAAAGCTAAATATGATTGTTCTCTTTTTTTCTTTTAATAAAACTCTCAAAGCAAACAGCTGGATAACAGTATGACTAGTAGTAATACTTGCTGTGAGCTGGAACAATAGTTATAGGCTCCCAAAGGAAGAGGCAAAGAGGTGTCACGGAATTTCTTGGTGGTGAGCCATGGCAGAGGAGTGGGTACCCCTGAGCTGCCCTGAGGAACAGTAGGTAAAAAGGTAAAACAGCCTTTGGGAACCACCTGCCACCCTTGAAATCACACAGACCATTTCAGTATTTTGCTTTTTTCCTCTTTATCTCTTTATTTCCATATTTCCAATAGGATTTCTGCCCAGATGATTGAGTTTGATTCCATGTGTTTTTCCAGTAGCTGTTTCAGGAGCTAAAGCACTTTACATAAAATCTGCTATCAAAAATGGCACTGTCTTGACATTTTGTACAGCTCTGTATTGGTGCTCTGTGTGTTCCCACTGAGCAGCTGCAGGCCTGGAAAGACCTTCAGCTCCTGCTCTGTCTACCCATCTCTGCCTTAAATGCTTGTAAACCAGTGGCAAGAAGAATGGAATCATCTGTGTTCAGTAAAGGAAATATTTGTCTTCTAATTTTCTTTCTAAGTCTTAATATTTCATGAAGCCTCGGTGAAAAAAAACATGCCAGGTATGGGCTGCTTGGAAGCCTGATTCAGAGTAGAAACACAGACGTAGGTTACATTGCTAAGGTCAAGTTCATGCTGTAACAAACATCCTGCTGAATAAATGAGTACCCATGGTTCAAATCAGCAGCTCTTATCAGAAATTAGTATTAGAGCATTTACAAGCTTTTAATTATTTGCCTTCTGCTTTGAAAAATATCTTGACATGTCCACTTGGTTGATGCCCCTCATTATCCATGGGATCTGCACTTACTGCGCGCGATTCCCTGGGGCTGATCCTGACTCAGAGAGTGCTGGCGCATGAATGTGATTCTGCAGATGTGCTTGGCTGGGCTTCCCTTGCCTCAGGGTGGCAAGAGAGGGGCTGATCCTGAGAGCCATCTGGTATCACCAGAGTTACTGATGGAATGGATCAGTTCTTGGTGCTCACATTCCCCAAAGGCAACTCAATGCTCCATGTGCACCACCATCTTCAGAGGGGTTTTCATAAAAGTGCTGCTGATCCCTGCATAGTCAGGGGCATGATGAGCTGAAATTGGGTAAATGTAAGTAGTTACCACCAGCTAGTGTTCTAGGACAAACTGGGCTTTACCCGGTAATTATAGGTATTGCTGTCACCAGTGTGTGTACAGTGGTGCATATTTTTATTTTACTAGTAATTGAATGATAGATCATGGCTACTAGCCTGTGTATCTAGGAGAAAACAGATAAATTAGGTTCTTCTTGAAGGGTTCTCTTACAAATAGGAGACCTGATCACTCTGTAACCTTTAGAAAACAAATGGTTCCCATTGCTGGAGATTAGCACATGCTTTAGGAGCTCATGTAACCCAGCATCCACAGCAGTTTGGATGAACACGTTCATTGGTATTTATATAGAGTTTTGAACTGATTGAACGGGCCTGTGGAGAATGTAACATCATGCCCCAAAGAGCAGTGCAGCTCCCGACCCCCTGCAATGTGCCAGTGAACTGGACTCCTACCAGCACAGCCAAGTTCTGGGAATTCAGTTATAGTAAAACCTGTTTGTTACTATATTTCATGTTTTTACCAGGGCCATTGCACACTGGAGTTGCCCAGGCCCAGCCTACCAGGCCGCCTGGGTGGTGCTCTCCCAGGTGAGTCCTGTGGGGTGTGATATGAGTGTTATCTCAGCTCCCTTCCCCTTTAGTCTGGCCAGAACCGCAGCAGGGCCACCCTGCCTGATGCTGCCTTTGTCAGAGAAGGAGCTAACCTGGTGCCCCAGACTTGTTTATGTCAGTTGTTAGATGGAAATTCTTTTGGACTCTGGGTTGGATTTTATTTGTTTGAGATGGGAAACTCTATACCATTATCCTTTCATGTATCTTCCTATTGAATTTTACAGTACAGAAGACAGAGGGAACAACCGGTTGGATTAAATAAAGTGTTTTACCGATTCTGCTCCAGAACCTTTGCTCGATTTCTCAGACTTCATAAGGTAACAATATTGATTTACTGGGGACACCTAAGCCTCTAACAGAGCTCAGAGAGGGATCTGGACCTGCCTCTGATGCTCTGGTACCTGCCTGCTTTACATTGGGCAGCAGGGCAGGGAAAGATATATGTGAGAAACCACAGCCTGCAATGTTCTGGGTCAGCTGCCTTAGGATGCCCTTTTGAGGGATGACTTGGGACTTTTGGGAATGTGCTTCGTGTCTTCAAGGCCATAAATAACCTCTAAGATGTCAGGGTGGCATGTAGTGGAGAAGAAGAAGGTCCTGCCTTCCTCTTTCCCTACACTTTCCTCTGTGCAGCTCCAGCCACACCTGGACAGGCTGTCTGCAATGTGTGAAGAGTTCACCAGGGAAAAACAGGCACCCCTGGCTGCTGTGCAGAATCCTATTCTGGTTAATACCCACCGCAGGAATCACAAGATCATCACTCAGGCCAGTGGCAATCTGCTGAAAACAAAGGGTTCCTTAATAGTCAAGATAAGCAGATAAGGCACTGCTGTGCTATTTAAAGTGCAGTGTTTATGCCTGAATAAAGTTACTCCAATTTTGGAGTAGAGTGTTTGCTGGGAAAGCTGTATTTACATTCCACCCCAGGGACTGAAGGGCCCTTGCACACTTTCATGTATCTCCTTTCTTCAAAGTCAGATGTTTCACCTACAGCTTCATTCCTGCCTACAATTAAAGCAGGCAGCTCCCTTCAGTCCTTTTGTAGCTTTTTTTTGATTAACAGTGGTGGCAGGCACAGAGGTGGCTACGAGCTATGTCTGCACCTCATTATCTCACTCAAAAGAAATGTTGTGTGCTTTGGGACAGCCCTGTGAGTTAGGAAAATGGTGATTTACAGATGGGGAAAAGAGACAAAGAGCGGGCGAGGGCCTTGCTCGGGATCCCACGGGATGTTGGCAGCAGGGAGTTGTATTTCTGTCTAGTGCCCTAACCACTGATCCATCCTGTCTCCTGCTTTCGGGCGAGAGAGTCTGAAAATGCCATTGATTTGCACTTTCTAGGTCTGGGGAAGAAAGGTAGGGCTGACTAGACTATACAGGGAGACATGCAAAAATAAACAGAAGACAATAAACAGCATAATGTAAATTAGCTTTGTAAAACTTTAATAATCTAAGATGCTATTTAGAAAACACAGGCAAGGAGATGTCTGTTAAAAAAAAAAAAAAAAAGAAAGATATGATTTTAACCAGATAAAATCCCTTTAATTAGTCTGAAATTCTTGCCTATGTTTTATAGCAACACACTTCCATATGCATGCCAGAAAGTCGGGGAAACATGGAAATCATTGTCAATTTGCAGCATTCACTGCTGGGATACAGCAGATTATTTCAATGAAGGCTAGGTAAACTCTGTGTCTGTAGAAAACATTTGTTTGGTGGTCTCTTTGCGTTGACATCTTCTACTGCACATCTGGTTTGGGAAGGAATAAATGAGCCTATGCTCAAGAACCAGGTTGTTTATATGATGCAATATTTAAATGATTTTTGTTTTTCATAAATCTGGAAAAGTAACTGTCATCTTGGTGGCACTGGTTATAACATTGAACCCCTCTTGTTGTTGTGGGTGACCTTGGGCCACAATGGAAAGCAGTATTCTCCAAAATAGAGATATGTTTGCCCTCACTGATATGGGGACAAGGCTTCTCCTACATCTGCTCAGCACCCAGGCGGTCCTGAAGGGAGTTTTGGAGTGTACCATGACATAGGCAATGTGGATTAATGGTTGGAATAAAAGTCACGAAATCTCTTTGTTCATGGAGATGCACAAAAATGGATGATGGGGAGTGCTGGGACCCGAAGGTGTGGGGCACAGGAGGAGCTCTGCACCAGCTGCGGAGTAGGTTGAGGGCAAGTGTGTACTGGGGAAAGGAATGTTCTTGCATATTTTCCATTGCACTAACCACAGGCAGTTTGTTTTCAAGCAGTTCTGTTATTGCACTGTGGCAGGAATGGGCTGTGTGTCCCTCCCATTGCTGTGTCCCCACCTGACACCCGAGGCATGTGGGGGCTCTGGGGCTGGGAGCACAGTGCTGTCCGGGGAACCAGGACAGGAGCTGCAGATCCTGAGGGCACCTGCTTGCTCTTGCAAGCCTTTAATCTCGAAACACTGAAGGTGTTTTCCCCAAATCTCTGGTTGCCTCCATGAGGTGTTTGTTTGGCCCCAAGCTTGGCTGCCAAAGGGGGGACACCAGCTCTTTCCCATCCCAGCTTCCCCAAGAAGGGTGGTGCAGCCTTGACTGCAAGCACCAATTAACCACCTGTAAATTAGTGCTAATGATATTTTCCCATCAGGTTTTAAAGCCACTCTGGCGTTTGCAGTGACAGTGGACAAGCTTGGGTGTCACCTGCAGCAATCAGGCAACTTGTCAAGGTCGTCTTTCTGCTGTGCAGATGCAGCACAATGAGAAAAAGGGGTGATTCAGAGAATCCCATGGTTTGGGATGCATGTTGGCTTTCAGCTCACAGCCCAGGGCCTACAGCTGGCATAAAGGGGAGAACACAAAAGATATATCATAGCAGGGAACCCCCTGCCTTCCCCACCAATGCTCCGTGATTGGAACATGGGGAAAGAAATTTCCTTTTTTGTCTCAAGTTCTTTGCTGCCTTTGTTTCCAGGTGGCTCCATACATTAATGGTCTTTTGGTCTCCAGTTCTCATGAAAATGCTTGTACAGCTGAGAAAAAAATCAGAGCACAGCTTTGAAAAGAAATATTTTTTATTTATACCTTCTAGCATAGTATTTTTTTCATAGCCATACTCTCCACAGCCGAGTCTGTGGTTCTACCAGAAGAACTGTTAGCAGCTGAGGACACCTCCATCCTGGGGAGCTCCCCTGGAGCACCCTATATCCCCGTGAAAGGACCCACCCATGTCAGGTGTCCCCTTGGTGGCTGTTCCCTCAGGAGAGTTCAGGCATCCCACCTCATTCCAGAGAAGAGACCCAATGCTAAACTGGGGTATTGGCAATGTCTGCTGTCAGGGGTTATAAGGCCTTGGAAGAGACAAAACCTTGATTTTCCAGTTACTTACTGGCCTGGGTAAGAGAAGAGCTGTGCAAATAAATGCAGTGTTTAATAAAAGTGAAAACTGACAGAACTGGGTATTTCACACTCACTGTAAAATTGAAACCTGAGTTTTTTTGGTTGAAAAATTCACTGGCTTTTTTTTTTCCATTTAGACGTGAGCGATTTTTGAACAAAGAGAGGAGACTGTTTAGAAATGAGTAAAATTGGTGCTATCATTAAGCAAAGGGGATTTGCAATGGGAATAGCTCAGTTTGTGCTGACATATGTGTGTGTGTTCCCATGTGAGAACTCAACAAAACACACATTTGGGGCTAAGCATTAACTAATGTGTTTGAGCATCACTCATGAAGGGAAGGTGAAAATGCTCTGCAGATGCACTTGACAGCTGTTTGCCAAGTCAGAGAAGAAATCTTTTCCTTTCTACATGCTCTTGAACTGTGGTTTTGTAAATGCTTTTTTGTTGGGCAGTAAGGCCCCTCACTACAGGAAAGACACTTGTAGGATCAGAATTGTTAAGGTTGGAAAAGACCTTTAAGATCACCACATTCAACAATGAGGGGCTGGAGCATATCCAGAGAAAGGCAATGGAGCTGGGGAAGGGTCTGGAGCACAAGACTGATGAGGAGCAGCTGAAGGAGCTGGGGGGCCTCAGCCTGGAGAAAAAGGAGGCTCCAGGGGGACATTCTTGCTCTCTATAGTTCCCTGAAGGGAGGTTGGAGCCAGGTAGGGTCCATCTCTCTCCCAGGGAATAAGCAATAGGACAAGAGGAAGTAGCTTCAAATTGTTCAAGGGGAAGGTTTAGATTGGATATTAAAGAAAATTTCCTCACTGAAAGGGCAGCTAAGCCATGGCAAAGGCTGCCCAGGGCAGTGGTAGAGTCACCATCTGTGGAGGGATTAAAAACGTGTAGGTGTGGCACTTGGGGACATGGTTTAGTGGTGGGCTTGGCATCAAATGGTTGGATTTGATGATCTTAGAAAGCCTTTCCAACCTAAACAATTCTGTGATCCTAAGAAGGCTCTGTCCCTGCAGGAATACTTGCCATGCTTCCTTTGCATCCCATTCAGCCATGAGTACAGGAGTGTGGTTTACAGTAGTGGTCTGAAAGATGGGATTTGCTCTGATTTGCACTGATCTGAGGCTCAGCACAGATCACCTACATCCCCTTTTGTCTCTCTGAGTGGAGAGCCCTGGCCTGCAGTGCTCACATTGTCTGACTGATGGGGCTGCGCTTTGGGAGAGAACATTTTTGCTGGATTACGAAGGAGCTAAACAAAACCCAGAGTCAGATAATAATTACAGATCAGTAACCCTCCTCTTTTTCAGAATTACCCACAGGTTTTTTTATCTTTCCATCTTTGAAAGAACATTATTTTTCCTGTACTTTTGCAAATATTATCGCTGTTTCTCTACGTTTTCTGTCCTTTCCAGACATTCCCCTCTTCTCATCATGCTGCGGATATATTTAACAGAAGAAAACCCAGTGGATTTGTTGTCTGCTCTGTGGTAATGATGGGATCACTTAGCTTTGCTCAATGCAGCTCTGAAGCAAGTCAAGAGGGAGCACAAGTCTAATAAAGATCAGGTCACAACATGCACATGGATTTTTGAAAAATCTGGGTATTGTAGGGTTTTTTCAAGTTGGGCTCCTTCTCATGTTTTAGACGAGAGTGTTATAGTGACAAGACAACCAGATGTAAATGAGCTCTTGATTTTGAGATGACAAAGATAATTAAATGCCAGGAAAAAGTTTCTCCTCTGCTGCCATTTATTGAAAAATTTACATTTTCTTGAATGCATCCTTTGGGTGATTAATAAAAAACAAAAGACAAATCCAATATCTGAAGATGTGTCACACTCTTAGATGAAAGAGGTAAGTGAATTTGTTCATTCTCATACAACTCTGATTTCAGAAAAGTGGGAGAGAAGCCTTTTGGAGGATAAAACATCCCTTACACAAGTATTTGCACAGGAAACAAACCAAGGTAACCAGGTACAATCCAATTCCTGCTTATTAGCGTTTATAGATTTTATGGGTTATCTGTAACCACCCATTTTTACTGAATTAAAGATTATTTAGTGGACTGCCATAAAGCTGCTGAGGTGTTACTTTGAATGTGGTGTAAACCAAGAGCTTGGAACAGAAATGTGCTGGAAAAGCAGTACAAGGGCAGTGCCCAGGTGGGTCACCAGCAGCAGCTCTTACACTGGGCTCCTCCTGTGCTGGGACAAATGGCAGAGCAAGTGAAGTCTCTCCGTGGAAAATGATCAGCTCCATTTGGGGATGTCAGGGAGATCCCACAGCCGAGATTACACTTGATCCCAGCCTAAGGGCACTGGAGGTGCAAGGGAGCGGGCATGGGGAAATGAAGAAAAAGAGAGTTTTTCTGCTTCTAATGATGATGATGCAGAAACAGCTCATTTCACACTCACACCAAGCAGATGAATTCATTCACTCTTCTATTTATCAGTAACCGAACACCCCTTGGTGCTCTTGCCCACAACACCAATTACATCAGTTCTCATTCCTTGGAAACAAAAAGCACTAATCATTTATTTCCAACCCATGCTCCCAGCTGGAACAGTTCCTGGGTAGTTTGATTTCTGTGAGCACTGTCACCACCTAGTGGCAGCTCCCTCTTGCTTTGCGGGGGCAGCTGTTGCATTATCCTCCTGTAGGCTTTGCCCCAAGGTCACTCATTTCTCTCCCTTATCACCGCAGCTTTGCCAATTCGCAAGTTAAAAGCCTTCAGGTGGGGTGGCAGCTTTATCTGGCAGATTTTCCCTCTGCGCCTGACTGGGACCAGCTCAGTCTGGTTGAACGTGGAGGATTTCTATGGTAAGGTGGCTCTGGAAGACTGGAGGGTTGTGTTTAAAGGTGTTTGAGTGCCGGAGGAAAAGGTTGTGGGAGACTTTTGTGCTCTTGAACACCCAGGCTATTGCAAAGTGGAAATGTTGTGAGTTTTGACTAGATAACATATAACCACTAGCAATAACACAGCAGGGGTGTGTGTATGTTAATCATACAGCCATGATTATGTTGTTTAGCAGTTTGATTCAGTTTACAAAGGAAATGTAGAGTAAAGACACCCCTTGCTCACTGCTCAGGTCTCTGTGCCATCCCTCCCCCCCCCCCCCCCCCCCCGTGTGAAACGTTTGCATGTCAGCATCAAAGCTGAGCTCTTGCTTTTCTGTCTAATGCTAAAAAATTTGAGATGAGCAATATTGTATGTTTATCCTGGATTTCCCTCCCTTACTCTGTCCTCGAAGCCCTTAGTGGGCTCTGTGATGTCCCAGCAGGGGGCTGAGGCATTCAGAGTTGCTCCCACGCAAGAGCTGGAGGGTGACACCACTTGTTGCGTGATGATGCCTTGATTTTAGAGGGGTTGTTTCCATGCAGAAAAACAAGCCATGGACGCATTAATCAAAGCAGAAATTTTCCATTACTGAGGCTGAGAAGGCACAATAAGCAGGACGAGGGTTGTGGCACTCTGCCTGGCATTGTGGGTTGCTCAGAAATTATTTTCAGCACTATAGACCCACTCACTTTACATAATAATGTAACTTTCAGGCATTTTTTCCCCCCCCATGTGCAGCTTTGGTTTGAGTTTTCGTTGTTTGTAAGTCACTGGTGGGCTATGGTGTGTGCATCATCAAGGAATCCATCCATCAGACCTATTGTGAAAGCAAAGCCTGAGCTGGTGGATCCATCTGTGTCTGCCTTTCCCACAGACACCATGCAAAGCCCTGAGGAACTGAGCTGCTTGCAAGGCACTCTCTTGCTTAAGAGAGGAAGGAGTCATAATAGTAGTGAGGAAAAAGGTAAAACTGGACTCTTCAGTGTAGTCTGGGTTATCTGGCAGCCTCAGCAGAGCCCCTGCAGCCCCCCCTGCTCTTGGGTGTGTAGCTCAGTTTAGGAGAGACCTTCAGAAAATGGAAAGGCACTTGGGCTTCACTCTAACTTTTCCTACCACCAACACCTGTGCAGCTGCAGGACTGAAAGGTCTTGGCTCTAAGCAAGCAAAGGTGATGTGGGTGGATCACCCTTGGGAGAGTCTCATCCCCCCATGAAATGCCATCAAGGGGCCTGTGTGCTGCCCTAGTTTGGCTTAGAACAGCCCTGCAACCTTAAATAATGCCCCTGGTTGTGTCTCATTCATAGCACTGAACAAAACTTCATGTGGTTTTCTAGTTTCCAATTTTTAAATTTAAAAGATGCTTTTCCCTATCCCTCTGTCTCTCTAGTTCACAAGTGCTCTGTGAGCAGGGGAGAGAGCAAATGAGGAGCTGGTCTAAGAAAAATGAAGGTAACCACATCTGAAAACACAGGAGCATAACCCTCACAAAGAACAGAAAATGAAAATGACTGCTTTTCAACCAATTAAGCTAACTGTTGGGTTTTTTGTTGTTTTGCTCTTGGCTGGAGCTTGGAGTTAATGAAGCACAATGAAACAGCAGATAGCTTCTTTGGAGATACCTACTGCTCCTTCTATGATCATTTGATACAAACTGCTGTAAGAATTGTGTGAGTGCTGGTCAAAATCTGAATTAAAGTATAAGAGCTGAACTATTACAAATTTATGGCTATATTGTATATGTGACTTATAGGGCCAGATCTTTCATAGTGTTACTGATGTCTTCCTGGAGCCAGTGTTGGATATGTTGTTGTTGATAAACTCCTAAGAATGGCCCAAACCAGTAAATGCCAGTTCTTCTTTCCAGGATATACACGAATTTCTCTTCAGCCAGAGTGGAGTGTGTGCAAATATAGGATAAGTTTTGGTGTTAAGTAACTTTATATTGTGCTGTTAATGCTGAAGCTTTGTAGCATGTTAGGTAGAACTACAGCCTGGTGGAAATGAGTGGTAAAGCTGTTGGCTTCCCTGGGACACCTTCTGTCCTGCCATGGGAAAGGCACTGTGCATCTGTGTGGTGAGGGGATGAGACCTGTGCTTGGGCAAGGTGTGGGGACCTTGAAAATGGCCTTTTTTATTATGTTGCCGTGGTATTTGGGAGGAATGTGTCTTAACAGCATTGATAGCATGTTCATATTTTTTCACCTCGAAATCTCAGGAAACAAATCAAAGGAACAACTCACTGTTCATTTTCCCTCTATTGACACACTTTGAAAAAAAAGAAAGTGATTGTATGCAGGAAACCTGCTTCTGGGGTATTGCCAATCAAAATATTTGGCAAGCCCAGTCCTGATTAAAAGGCAGCAAATGGAGGCCAGTTTATCTCCAGGAGCAATTCTGAGTGCCGTGGATATTGTGCAGAAGGGGAGCTTATGCTCACCCAGCAATTGAGGAGGGTTCATGTTCCATTTCAGCTTTGTTCCTGGAAGGGCCAAATCTACCTGCAGGTTGCCTTAAATACCTAAATAGCTGATAATAATCTAATCAGTTCTGATCCCTGCCCTTTGCACTGTTCCTCAATGAAAGCCAAGTGCAGTGAGCTTTGGTGGGGCTCTCTGGACCCAACATGAGAGATTTCCTTGGTTGGTTCACACAGCAGTGGGTGCTTAAAGCCAAAATGTAATTAGCTATTGGTATTTTACCAGGATTCTGTGGTCAACTACTTTGAGAGGTCATGAGGTCTCCAATGACCACAGGAACATGGTTTTGCATCCCATGACAGGTGTGATAAACCTTCAGCTAATGTCTCTGTATAATGTTTGGGCTTTGATCTCTCTCTGCAGCCATCCTTTGCGCCCAGCATAATAAACCATGTCTAGTGCACAGGAAAAGATCCACTAACTCCTTCTGCTTTGTCCAAAAGAGCAATTGGACTCCTACTCTGATACTTGCTTCTGAGTTTGTGAGTCTTCGCACTGGTACGTTTTGAATTCATCTATAGAGAAACAAAGACTTAAACTTTGCCTTCGTGCTCCATAAGAAAAGCAAAGCAAAAGGGATATAATGTTTTACACAGGTGTTCTGTAGAATCTGTTTTTGCATCTTTTGTGAGAGGAAGTTTGGGGCTTTGGCTCAGTTTCAGCTGAGCTGTTATTACCACAGAGCCAGGGTACATCTCTGGGAGAGCTGGAGCACGAAGGGCTCGGTCAGGACTTGCACAAATGGGTGATGGACCTCAACCATTAAATGCAAGTTCTGACAGCGTGGGTCAAACTCATGTGTGTCAGTCTTTGGGTTCCTCCTTTCTCATTCTCCTAATTGGGCTCATTTTCTGTTTAAAAATAATTGGCAGAATTTTACGATGTGAAAACAAAAATAAGGCAACTCCTGCTGAGATCTGTGAAGGCAAAATGTTTTCATGTGCTTTGGAGTTCACATAACAAACCCTTCTGTCAAAAGATGTGTTAAGAGATGCATTTTGCTGTGACATGCTTTCAGCTGGGTGTTATAAGGGGCTGCTTTCTGGGACTGGCAGAAACAGGACTTTCAAGTTTAGATCATGGAAAGTGGTGTGTGTAGTGGTGCTTTGTAGATCAGTCAGGACTGAGGGGGAAAAACCCAAAACAACAAAAACCCCCAAATCCCAAAGTGGAAAACCACAATTCTTTCTCCCCGTTGATCTCCAAATAGTCAAAAATAAGGAAAATCAGACAAAACTTTTTTTCTTGTCATATTCTGGAGAATGAAATGCTGGGCATGACTTGGCAACATGCCTTTTCAGCCTGGAAAGCCAACAGTATCCTGGGCTGCATCAAAAGTTTGACCAGCAGGTTGAGGGAGGTGATTCTACCTCTCCACTCTGTTCTCCTGAGACCCCAGCTGTGATGCTGCTTTCAGCTTTGGGACCCCCAACATCAGAAGGATGTGGACCTGCTGGAGTGAGATCAGGGAGGACACAAAGATGCTCCAAGGGCTTGAGCAGCTCTGCTCTGGAGCCAGACTGCAAGAGCTGGGTCTGTTCAGCCTGGAGAAGAGAGGCTCCAGGGAGACCTGAGAGCCCCATCCAGTGCCTAAAGGGGCTACAAGAGAGCTGGAGAGGGAATGGGAACAAGGCCATGGAGTGACAGGACAAACTGGAATGGCTTTAAACTGACAGAGGGCAGGGTTACAGCGGGAAGAAATTCTTCCTTTTGAGGGTGGTGAGGCCCTGGCACAGCTTGCCCAGTGAAGCTGTGGATCCACAAGGTCAGGCTGGATGGGTCTTGGAGAAACCTGGAAGGTATCCCTGCCTATGTCAGGGGGCTGAAAAAGATAACCTTTAAAGGTACCTTCCAAACCAAACTATTCTATGATTTTAGAAAGCTTTCTTGCCACAGTACTTGTGAAATGAAGGAGAAAAAAAAAATCATCTCCCAACACTTGGAGAGAGGATTTAATACTGACCAAATCCTGGCTTACCAATTAAGCTGCAGTCCACCTTTTTGCCAATTGTTTGCTTAAAAATAATCTGCATGGAGTTGATGTATTTTAAAGACTTCCCAGCAATTCACTGGGAGATTAAAAAGGAGCAGGGTGGAAAGGTAGTGGGCTGATTGGACAGCAGCAGACCTGGACAGGATCACAACCCAGGTGACTACAAGACCGGGCAAAGACCTGCAGTGCTTGACCCTGTGCTGAGGCAGGGCTTGGGGCATGTCTGTGCTCACACTGAAACCTGTCTGAAAATGGGCAGCTGCCTCCTCTGTTTGCTCTTGTTCCAAGGAAGGAGCAGGCTGTGCCACAGCCATGTGTGGTCCAGCAGGGTCCAGCATGCCCTGTGGTGAGGTGCCATGGCCAGGAAACGCATGCTCTGACTGGCAGATCCACGGTGTGCTTTCCTCTCTATCTCTAGGAGAAGGCTCCCGTCTGTGCTTAACTAAGGTCCTAGCAGTTATTTGCAGAGTATTCCTTATTCCATACCGTCCCCTGAATCAATTCTGTGAATGACTTATTTCTGAGCAATTTGTGGGTGTATCTGGACTGTAAATTCATGTTGTTTCCCACCGAATGTATGTGTTGCACAATATGCTTCTGCTCCCTCTTTAGGAGCAGGTATTTCTAGGTTCCAGTGTCTGGTATAAGGTTCAACTTGATCAACTGGGAAATGTGCATTTTGCTTTGATCCTGAAATATGGAATTACAGTTTGCTCTCTTGGTGACTATTCCCAGTGGTGGCTTTATACATTTAGGCTTGGAATTTCATGGGGTCTTAATGGAGGAAACTCCCCATAATGAAAACATTCCCCCTATACATCCCTTCTAGAAGGAGTCCAAGGGATAAGACCGAGTAGTTCTTTGAGGGTCCTCTAAAAACTCCAGCAAAAATATATGGACAAAACCAAGGTAAGTGGCTGTGTAACTGATGGAAAGATATTAGATTAGCAATGGAAATAACAATTCACAATTTGGGAGAAGGGAAACATTACCCAGTTATTCAATGGGCTGGTCTAGGTGATACATTGTACGTGCCTTAGCTGAGGGTTTAACTTTCATCAGAGTGAAATTTGCTGCTTTGCCAAAGTCACAAGAAATACCCTTTTTTCACAGTTTAAGGGGCATTTAAGTGAAATGTAGCCCTTGTGTTGACTCTGATGGTGAGTTTCACTCCAAGTTAGCCCTTAGAGCTAAAGATTTATGTCACGTGAAGAGGCATCCAGAGACTTTGGCCACACCTAACATACACTGCAACCCCTGAGAGTCCCTCTGACATCCAAGTATTGAAGGGACTTGTAGAATTTAATATGACTATAAAGATTCTGCTGGCTTTATAACCATTGCACAAATAAGGCTCATACAGAATTCTACAGGATGCATCAGGAGAGAATATAAACAAAACTCCATGGCTTTGCAGCACTTATATATAACCTTGTAATGTTTAATAGCTCTGCACTGCTTTCATCCCCATGGCATGAGGGTTTCCTACAACCAGTGCTTTTGCATGGGGGAGCTGAATAGCTGATGCATGAGTTTATGGAGGTATTACCCCTCTGCCTGCATCCTATTGGAGTTGCCCATGAATTTGCACTGTCTTCCCAGATTTTGGATGCTGAAGGCACTGCTGTAGCTGCTGCAATGAAATTTTAGCTGAGAAAGAGGAGAAAAGGTTGTGGAATATTTTGTGAGGTCTAAATCCAGCCTCGAACTGCAAAAGCCTTGATGATGCCTTGGCACTGCTATTGCTCTGCACAGATGTCAGCTGCCAGATTTGTTTTTATCATATGAGGAAACAAACTCTTTAATGAATGAAAACAGATGCACAAGATTGTGTTGAAAGTAATTTTGTAAAGAACACAACACAGAAACCTTGGAAAAGGCACCTAAAAATATTAATGGAATTTATTCTTGGCAATGAGAAGCAAATATGCATTATGCAGATATTCTCTTTTAACTGCACTATACTCCTTCCTGTCGGAGTGTAGGACTCCAGCATGGTTCCTCATCATCCTATGTAGCTCATCATGGTACACTGGCCATGGGAGCGGGTCCCCTGGATATTTTGTTCACAGAACATAAAGATCCAGAAACACAAGTAGTTGAGAAGATCGGGTCCTCTGACAGGAGGTAGAGAAAACGTGAGTTAAAGCTTGAAATAAGCCAGGCCCATATAAAAGCTTGCACAAACAGCTGGTTTCAGTTTGGACAATTCCCACTGACCTGAGTGGTTTCTCCAACAGGACCTACATGGATTAGTCAGTACAGACTGCTTGTCATGCACAGGGTACCCAGCACGTGTTGCAACATGTTATTCCATGAAACAAGCTAGTTAAAACTCTCTGAGAGCTACTGAAATGCTCCTAAACTGAAAAATAAAATGCCTTGTTAAAATTGGATTGAACCAGAAGATATCTTGCAACTTTACTGCCCAAATCACTTTAAACTTCTTTGATGCTCATTTTATTAATACAAAATCAGATGAGAACCCACTGTAACTGGTTTGGGGTTTTTAATCTCTGAAATTAATGATTAACTTTTCCCCAAGAGACTTATTTTCACCTTAATACAGTCAGGAACTGCTATTAGAACATGTTGCATTGACAGCCTTGACTGCTGGTCAAGGTGTGGTGCCACCAGCCCAGGTTTGCAAACGGACAGCAACGACATCTGGGATGGAACCAGGATGGGTGAACACAGCTGATGCCATTCCCAAGGGGGACTAGCACAAGAATATGGGAGAACCAGAGTTTTCCAGGTGAATCTGAAATGAAATTAAATCATTTGTGTTTGCTTTAATATAGGGATGTCTGATATTATCTGTCTACAGCATTAGTCTCTGCTGCTGCCTTTGAAGCTAATAATTGGCATTAGGGTGGTGTGTTAGTTACCATGTTAGGCATGAATTTGGAATGAATCTCAGTTATCCAGACAAATGGGCATTTTCATGGTATTACCCACTACCACATGATGTTACATATTCCTCATCAGTGGCTGTGCTCAGGTTTGGGCATCGTTGGGGTTTGGAGCTTTTCCTTAGCTAATTAAGACTTGTGAGAAGGGCAGAAATATTTGGGGTGTTGGAGAAGAAAGGTTAAACCAGCAAAATATGGCAAGCTTAGCCAAGAGATGCTTAAGGCGGTCATGGCTTGTGATGGTGGTGGGACTCAGCACTGGGGATGCCACCATTCATTAGTGCAGTATGAGGAGTGGCAATTAGGGATGGGGAGAAGCCAAATGCAGTTGAAACATCAGGATGTACCCTTAAAACAAGATCTTTAAAGCCCAGGTTACTTTGTTGAAAAGTACATTGCTGAAAATCCCAGGGAGTTTTGGTAGAGAACAATCCCAGTGGGAGAAAGGCAGGCTGGAGAAGCCCAGGAGCTATTCACAGGCTTTGGTTCTTTGGTTTTGGGTGTAGCTGTTGACTCCATTGCAATGGGCTTACATTAGGGATGAGTTGGATCTGTTTAGTGCAATGGCCTGAGTTCTTTGGATTGTGAGTCCTTAGATGATGCCCACAATGGAATTTTAATTAGGAAAGTAAGAAAGGTTCTGCTGGGAGATGGGTAAACCACAATAATTACTGGCAGTGAGAAAGTCAGCAAAGAGCAAGTAATCAGGGGATTTATAGAGGTCTTATTGAGAACTACCTAAATTCCAGTTTTAAGGATACCTGTGAAATAATCTTTCATAAGCAAAATTACCTAAAACAATAGCAATTCCACTCCTCTGCTTTATCCAGCGTTCAGCTGTACCTAAAAGCTTTAATGAGTACATGGATGAGGATCAAACTGCCTGTGTGGCCACTGAATGTGGAATCACCACAACGCAGAATCTCCGGAAGAACCTCCCAAGGGATGCTGATTCCATGCTAATGGCCGTGGAAACTACCATGCTCTGGCAAGGTAATCAAGATGCACAAGGAAGTTTATTTGTTTTGCTGGGTGATAGAGCCAAAAATCTCTCACAAAATGGCAAATTGCAAAGTATAAAAACAATTCTGAAGGGTTTTTATTTCCTAGTGCATAATCTCTCTTGAAAAAAGATTATTGAAACATCAAAATAAAATGACACTTTACATTTTTCTTTAAGAAATAGTGTGTAGCTTTGCTCTTCTGTCCAAGATTCTGAGTACTAAGTAACCTGACAAGGAGATCATTGCCAAACCAACATAACACATCCCGTGCTTTGAGTTCAAACTAACACTACCAATTTCACATGAAAATGTTCTTGGCATATGCTTGCTTGGCTAAATCCAACCTTCTGCTTCTGTCTGCAGAAACAGCTGCACAAATTCCCCTCTGCCACTTCTGTGTATGAGAGGAGGGTCCAAAAGTGTCACTCTGTACTGGTGATAAAACTTTACCTTTTCTCCATAGGTCAGTTGATGGGATAGGCAGACTTGACACACACACAGTTGAAGGCTGGTATGAGTATGGGATGCCTTTACTGGACAGGCAATGACACCCACTGCTTGACCTGGAAGACGTGTCTGGGCTGGGCAGTATCCACACCTACGATCTTCTCATGGGAATTGTTCTCTCATTGTACATAAGGGCTCTTCATGGCTTTTGTGGTATCGTGTGTCTCAATCTTGTGGAAGTAGCTTGGGAGAAATACCTAAAAAGATCATGCCCTTCCTGTTCTAAATCCCTCCTCTGTCCCTGGCTGATCTTTGAGTCACACTGTTCAATCAGTAGAAATGGGTTGGGCTTCTCAGGTGTGCTCAGAAGATCAAATCTCATTTCCTTAGACTCTGTGACCCTGATCTGACACCTGCTAAGGTCACCTCTCTGTATCAGCAAATGGGGCTGCTACTGAGGTTACAGGAGGTTTGTGCCTGTAAGAATGAACCCAGAATTTGCAGCAAGTGTCTGTCTGAAAGGATCCTGGCTCTGACCCCAGAACTGCACAGCCCCACGCAAACTGCTTGGGGCCAGACTGCCAAGGTGTTTAGGTGTTGGTCACCTTTTAAAGGCTGGTCTTTAACCTCTTGATCTTGTATTCATAATGAAACAGGAAGGATAGCAGGAACTTGCACTTTCTGATGTGGATTTTGCTAATTAGCTCAAGTGCTTCTATAACACTTAGTGGCTCTTTAAGGCCATGCATGCCATTAGTCCAAACTGCTTACTTGTAACGGGGTAAACAGCGCTGGGAGGCCACGTGTGAACACCAGCAGGCTCCTGGCTGGGAGTCTGTCAAAAGCTGCTTTTTGTGCCCAGTGCATGTGGGAAGCAGATTTTGCCATGGTGCAGCTGTGTGTTCTGCTGATGTGCAGTGGTTGATGAAAGCAGCAGTGCTGAGTGATCATCACAGACAGCATCTCATGCTGCTGCTGCTGGAGTGGTATCCAGTGCCCCATCCATTACTTGGAGCTGCAAAGCCTTGCTCCTCCCTGGCTTGTTGGGTGTTTTTGGGATAGAGGGGAGAAGGCATAGCCCAGGAGGTGGTGGTAAGTGGGTACTTGATGCCACCCTTATCCAAGGAAGAGACCTAATGAAACATGTGTCCAACTCTGCTTAAATATTTCTTGATCAAATTGAATGGAAATGGCTCTTTAGCTCCTACAGCCTGCGGAGACCATTTTAGTTTCAATTAAGATCTCCAGTCTGACTAGTGCAGTATAAAAGGGCCTCAGCAACCCATGAGCTACTCTAAAGGGAAAGGAGGATTTGCTTTATAAATAAGGTGTGTGGCAGATGTCACAGGCTGAACACATGACTGATCTATGAAGCTTTTCTCTGTATCATTAGAGTTTGTATTACTGCTAAGCACAGAAAAACAGATAACTCCATTAAGTAGTTAATTTGAATATACTAAAGTAAAAGAAAGAGTAGGAGGAAGATGTAGGTCAACTGCTTCAGGAAGATGCCAAGCAAATGTTCAAAGAACCGCAAGGTTGCTTTTTACCAGTGTCAGAGGTAGCTGCATGTAGTTTGGCTGTTGGTATGGAATTAATCTTGCTCCTATTAGACAAAAACTTAAAAAACCTAAAAAAGAAAGTAACACTATGTGGTGCTGCTGGGAAATGTGGGGGAACTTTGGTACAGCTTGTTGGTGTTCCTGTTTTGGAGAGCCCTCTTACGGTGCTGTACTCATAGCCTGGAATGCACTGTTGTCAGTGTCATCCTCCAGAGCCATCTCCATCCCTGCTCAGCTCAACCAGTCTTTGTTCCTGCTTGTAGGAGCATAAAGAGCTGGAGGCAGAAACTGCTGTCCCTTCCTTTTTAATACTGTGAAAGAGTAGGATTTTATGACTGATTTCCCTGATTTTAGAGGTATTAGAGGATGTTTGTGACTCTGTAGGAAACTGGGGAAATTCAGCAGAGTGGGAAAAATCTGCCACTAAGTCATTTTTAGATGAGAGGCTGAACAAAAGGGCCTTTAAATCTTGAAGGACCATCAGACTAACCCAGAAAAAAATCCCAACTCTAACAGCAAGGGTACTGGCCAGCAGTGTTCCAGCTCTACTGTTTGATCTCTGGCCCTGCTGGCACCAGCTGCCTGCTTTGTCCCAGACCGGGGGTTTGGATCCAGGTTAGTCACACCATGCCTCTGCCAGGCAGCTCATGTGGTTAGGGCTGGCAGGTTTAGCCTGAGGAAAACCTCACCAATGCAATAACATTATTTGGGGGCTGGAGAGACCTGACGTTCATAAGTGATCTCTGCACAGACACTGCTGCCTTTGATCAGGAAACCCACTAAACAGCCATCATTAAAATGAATTACTTTTTCTTAGTCTGACTTAAAAAAACCAAACTAAAAACATCCCCAAAACACTCCAACTCCTTTCCATAAAGCTAAAAGCTTTTAGCCCCTTTGTTTTCATATGACTCTGTTTCTGAAAAAGGTTGTGAATGTGACTTTGCACAGCAGGCTGCAAGAGCTGCCTCCATTGCGTGTTCTTTGCTACATAAAGAGCACGTGATTCTTCTTTCATGAAGGGGAAAACCTGGTGTTATGTCTCCTGTGACCTACTTGGCTGCGAGAGCCTCTGTGCAGAGCAGTGCTCTGCACCTTGGCTTTTATGCTCTGCTGGTTGTATGGCTTGTAGAGGTACAGTTTTGTGTGGCTCTTGCCAGCCCTTCAGCTGCTCAGTCTCAGCCTGGACTGTGCTCATGGCATGGTCTCTGGTTAAACCCTGCTGTGTGCTGATTGAGTGTGGGCAGTGGAGTGAAGAGTAGAGATGTGGCAGAGCTCAAAAGCTTCCCCTGGACCTTGAGGCTTTGAGCTGGACAGAAAAGGTAGTGGGGTGGGAGGAACAGGGCAACCTCTGAGTTGCTGTGCTGCTCCAGATGAGCTTGTTTATACCAAAGGAACTAAAAGAAAGAAAAAAAGACCCAGGTTAGGCTAAACTTGGATTGAAAGGACTGAATATTAATGCCACGTGTGTGATCTGTGCTGGGTTCACAACCTGTTTCCATTTTGGGGTTCATGTGTTCATGACGATGCTGCTGCAACAGAGAGCCTGTGAACAGGGTACCGTCCAGGAAGGCTGGGGTGTGAGGTCTGATGTTTGTATCCATCCCCAAAAACAGCCTCAGAAAGTAAGATAGTAATAATAGAGTAAATTAACTTTTCGTTTTTTCTTTTCTTCTGCTGTCTTCCCCTGCATACTGCAGACTCAAAGAAGGAAGAGTTTGCAACCTGGGAAATTCCATCCATGGTTTTGGAAGTGATGAATGGGAGTCTTACTCTTTGAGGAATTTCTGAATAGTAATCTCTGAATTACAAGATTAAATTTAGAGCAGCTACAGGGATACCCATCAAATGTATGCTACCAGCAGTGCAAATCTTACTGGTCCTAAAATGGTAATGATTTAATTTCTTTAACTCCTGTCTCTCTCTACTAAGAACTACTAAGAAGGAGTTAACTAGCTAACTCCATTAAGAAGGAGAGTTAGGACGACCAATCTCCCCAAGGAAGGCAGGAAAGCTAAAGCTGAGTGATGTTTTTCTCTCTAGAGCATAAGAAGCTGATAATTGGCAGGATACGTAGTGCTGGCCATAACTTTTGAGAGCTTTGCTCATTTTTATGGCTGCTCTTAATCCCATTCCTGCACTTCAAAGTTCAAGTCTTGTTGGTGAAGTCCTGAAATTTATTTAAAAGGGGACAAGACCTTATGAAATTAGCTGTCAATCACAATTTTTTGGAGGCCATTCCATTCATCCCATTTCACCCTCCAGTGGAGATCTGGTTTTGCCTGCTTTAAAGCATTTCCTATAACTCGGCAATAAAGGCAGACTAAGATCTTTTCTCTCTTGTGGCATATCCTAGGCTGGAACATAAGAGGTGGTGGATACCTGGGAGAGGACAGCAGCTCTGAAGTCAAGGGGGGGGAAAAGAGGACCAGGCACCAGCTCTGCTGAAGCTAAATCTGTACAGAGATGTGGTCTGCAACTGAAGACGTTCAAGCAATGCTCCTCTTGGTGGGTGTTTGTGGACATGGAGCCAGGCTGTAATGCATTTGGTGTGTTTAAAACCTTGCAATTAGCTCAGAGTGGTGCTGAATGTCCCTGCAGCACAGCTGTTGGAGGAACACCAGCCACTGCTGGAGACCAGCAGCACCCTCTCATGGGAGTATGCAAAATGAAAGAGGAACTATCTCTGAGTTTGCAGCTTGCCAAATCCTCCATGATCTTCTCCAGGAGATGAGATTTTTTAAAGTGAAGAAGAGAGGCTGAAGTCCAAGTGATGGAATATCCCTTGTTGCTGCACTGAGAGGACAACTGTCACGGGTGGAATAACCCATGACGGAAAGAGGAAAGGTGTGATCCCAGCTTGGGTGAAGGAACCCAGCCTGGGCCAAGAGGATGCAGACACGGAGAGACACCACCGCAGCAGAGATGGAGGGACTATCAAAATATGAATGCAAATGGGGTATTTATGGCTTTTATGTTGGCATTTTATGAGCACTTAATGTCTTGCCAGAAACAATGCTCTTAATGTTAAAAGAAAAGCTGCGGGCCATGAAAAGTGAGCAAGAAAAACTCAGGGCTTTCAGGGATAAACTTAAAGAAATATGGGAGTAGGTGTATAGGGAAATGAGAGATAAAATCAGTAGTTATTTCAGGAAAAAGGGATTGAAAGTGAGCTGAACCATTCATCTTACTAAGGAAAAAGCAGGGGATTAAACAATTTGGGGAGGATCTTGGGGTGCCTTTCATATGGCAGATCTGCACAATGCAGGACTTGAAACAGGGAAAAGTCAGATTACATCCCTGAGAAAGCCAACCCCTTGGGGAGGCTGAAGACAGGTGTGAGAGAGCAGATTCCCAAAGGGGGACTGCCTGGAGTGAAGGCAAACACTGATCCCTTCCTTTCCCTGCATCTCATGCTTTGAGAAGGTATTTCTTGGAGTAGGAGGTGGCTATAACCATCCTATGTGAGATGTAATTGCCTTGAAAAAGGTTGAAAACACTCTGCAGTCAAGGAGGGTAAATGGAAGCATGAAAGATGGAGATGTTATTTGTAAATATGGAAACTTCTTTGGATAAATTGGACACCAAACACTTGTGTCACAGCTTTAATGAGGGTTTGGGATTAGCAGAGCCTGGGCTGCAACCTGGTCAGTCCCTGTGCCCTCAGTGTGTTACTGCTCTGAGTGACAGTACCAGCCCACCCATGGAGTCAGGTCTGAGCAAATGTCCCTAGGAGGCAGCTGGATTTGCAGCCTTTGGTCACTCTCCATCCTGACCTTCTCATCTCATTTTCTCTGCTGGAGGTGCTCTGAAGCTGCCCATCCCACTGAGCTCTCGAGGGAGTGCCTCTTCACCAGTGCTTAGCAGTGAGTGTTGAGGTTCTCCAGCCCTCACCAGTGTTACATGAAATGGCCTCAAGACCAGTTTCACAGGAGAGGCTCTTGGCTCTGGGGCATCTCCAGGCCCATCTCCTCCCCAGCTCAGATGGGAAACTCCACATAACTCGTTCTTCATCCCAGCGACAAATGCAGCATTTAAGTGTATTGGCACAAGGCATTTCCATTTTTAATTGGATGGTTATTCCCACATCCTCCTTCAGACAGTGCCCTTCAAACCCACTTCCAGTAATTAAAATGGTAAATGTCTGCCCTTCATTTGCTGCCTCTGGTACTTTGTCCCTATAAATCCTAAGCAATGCCAGGGCTTTGATCTTCAATTAACATGTTTTTAGAAATCTTGGTGTTTCTTCAGATTTAAGCATTGGTGCCTTCTACTGGTGCTATTTAGTTCAAAGTTATTATTTAATCTAGTTATAGAGTAGTTATTGTTTAGTTCTTGGCTATTTAGTTACACTACTTTTACCAAGTGTATTTTTTGTACATGTGCACGAAAGAATATATAGACTTGAACACAAGCCTTGCTACTATTGATTTGGGTTATTTTTGGCTCTGGGTTCATATCAATCCTAAGCCTGTGCACGGAGAGGGCTGCACTAGCAGCCAGGGGCTGTCAGACACGGCTGCCTGTACAGCTTTGCTGGTGGCCATCCTCGTGGCTATGGGCCCTCAAATCTTGCTGAGTATTTTTGGTCCTGCCTGGCGAACTCCCAGTATGAAATATCAGTATCACTAGATGGCACATGTGAGCTGTTCTTGTCTGACTAGCAGAGGATAAGCCAGGCAGTGAGGTTTCTTCCCTCAGTGTTACATTTTTCTATACTTCTGTGTCTGCTTCTGGCAGCAGGATGCATTTAATGCATCCAAACCTGCCCTGTAGCCCCATTAAGTACTGCTCTGTTATCCAATGTGGTTCTGCCACCTCCGTGTTCCTGCCCTTTCCATCCCAGGGATGCACTCAGATAGAGCTTTTACTTTGCCATCCTTCATGAGAATGAAAAATAAACTCAAGAAGTAACATATAATAAATGAAGAAAAATCATAAAGATGATCTTAGCATATTTCATGAACTGTCTTTCTATAAATAATTGCTTGTAATAATACTTTATGAATTCTTTGTATACATAACTGCCCGCAAAAATATTGACAATCAAAGTCTAAAACTGCAGAATAATTGTGATCTAACGGTCTTTGCTGGCAAGGGACAGGGTGGTGGCTGTCCCACTGCATGGCCCTGAGCATCTGGTGCCCTTCCCCTGAGATATCTGTCCCTCAGCTGTCACTACAGGGGTGACATGCATCTAAGTTATGGCCTGAAGTGGCTGAAACCAAGTGTCAAACATGCTTCTAAAGTGCCCTGGGCTTCTGTTAACATCTGCTGCCTAATGGGACCTTTGTCGTGAGGAATTATGCTGGTTGTTGGATGCCTTGTTCAGGGCTTGGTGTGCCAAGTATGGAACTCATGGAGGAATTTCCTTCGCTAAAGCTTTCAATTGAAGTTTAGGACCAAAGATCAAAAAGAGGCTTTTGGACAGACAGAAATAAAATATTTTGATCAAAAGAGAATAGAAAATGGTAGCACTAATTACGGCCAACGGAATAGAGGCTGATGTGTGTGTGTAGGGAGCTGGGGTTTAATGTCAGTTTCTGCCTTATTCTTTCATAATTAAGGATATTTCCACATGGTAACTGATGTATCTCAGGGCTAAAAGGAAAATCACCTTTTCCTTCTCTAGGGTGGAATAGATCAAAGGGCAGAGTTTCTTGCAAAAGAGGAAATCCACATCCTTACAGGATGCTCTGCAAGCTGCTGTTACTGTCCTACTCTCTGGATCCAGGCTGGATGCAGCAAGGAAAGCAAATATCTGCTGAGCTCTCATGGTTTGCATTCCTGGGAGATGGGCTGCTCCCAGCCTCAGCAGAAGTGCCAGACATTGGGTAATGCTTTGGCTTGTGCTTGGGAAATAATCGTGTCTGCTCCAAATTCTTTTGGGATCTGTGGAAAGGCTACACTGAGCTCAGATGAGTGCAGTGAAGCATCTAAACTATTCTCTTACCTGTGTCTGAGCAAGTAGGTGGAGATTTTGCCCTGATCTTCCCTCTGAAGTGGAAGGGAAGCCCTGCTCACCTCTCCCACACGTACTTAATTTGTAAGATCTTTTGTACCAATTTTACCCTTCACCTGCCTTTATTTTTCTATAAACACCAAACCAGAAATTTTAAGGATTCTTGGCTCAAGTCACCCACTTCTCCTCCCTGCAAGGCTCAGTGGGATGACCTTAAGGCAACCAGCAATGTTCATCACCACCTCTAGAAAATATTTCTTTAGGAATAAACCTCTTTTTTAGGCATTTCTATAGGCATAAAGAGGCTTGAAGGAGAGCTCCCAGACAGCACTTTCTGTGAGTTCCTTGGCTGGAAAGTGTGAATTGTAAGGATCATAAAGAGCCCCTTTCCAAGGAGTCCAGTGATAGATGTTCTCAGCAGCGTGGCCCAGGCTGCTCCCCCAGCAGGACCTGTGTCCTCTGAGGAATACTCCTTCACAGTTGAGCCATCTTCCTTCGTCTTCCAGAAAAAACAACCCCTCTTTCCCAGAGCAGACCCCAGCTTCTATCACAACCAGCAATTTGTCTTGTGCTAATGCAGCCCTCCCATTCCTGCCAGGGATGGGATTACAAGTGCACTCAATACCCAGCTTTAATCTGTGAAAAACGAGGTTCACTCTCCTGTGAGAATTTAAAGAGTTTAATATAAAGACAATAAGAGACACATAAAATAAAGCAAAGGGATAACGGCCGGGTGCCTTGGCGCTCTGCCAAGAGCACACCTGCTGCTCGAGGTGAGTCCTTTTTATACCATTTTTACTGTTTGCTCTCTATTAAAACTTTTCCCGGAGCTGTTCTGCATGGCCACTCCTTGGTTCCGCCTTTTTAGAGCATGCGTATTCTTCTGCCTTGTGGTTTTATTTCTTTTGATTCTTGGGGTTGGGCCCGCTAGGTAAGAGTCGATGGTGGGGTGGATCTCTCAATTCTCCAGACAGTCAGGGCTGATTGCAGCTTTGGGCCTCTTTGCCCCCCGGGCAGAGCAGTGACAGTGGCTCTCGGACCCTCCTGGCCGCCCGTTCTCGGGGCGGAGCAGCCTTTGGGGCCTTTTGTTCCCTGGACAAAGTGTTGATCAGCAGCTTCTCGGGCCTCATCCTCTGCTCGCTTGGAGGTTATCTTACCTGCTCACACTTGCTAATATTCTTGCTAAAACGAGAGAAAACTACATCCACACAGCAAAAAAGCATTTCTAACATTATGTAATATCTACCTTTATACTTTGCGAGAAGCCAATATTATAATACATGTTTATAACAAATCTGATGCCTGGACTTGCTTGCAGGGCTGTGAAAGGCCTTTTCTCTTGCAGGCTCCTGATCACGTTGTCTTTCCTCTCAAGTTTCTGGTATAACATCCCTACTGTTCTTTTCAGTCAGTTGTTGGCCAGTTCTGATATTTTGACTTTTTTTTGAAGAGGAAAACCCATGTGTTGTGGAATGGAGATGAGAACTCTGGCTACTCCTGTATAATGCCAAGGATGGGCCTAAACCCTCACTGAGGTGGGAAGGACCCATTGGCACCTTTTGTCCCTCTCTGTGGGGGCTTTGCTTCTCTGCAGCACTAAAGGGGAGTGCAGCTCATTGGCAAGGGCTGTTCTTCCCTGAACCAGAGATGCCCCTTGCTCCCATGGGAAGAAGAAGCTCAAAGGGAAAAGCTGTAGGGCTGTGTCTATCCTGTTGAGGACACCTGTCGCAGTGACTGCTAATCCACAGCCTGACTATCACTTGCGGTGTGCGGCAGGAGCGGGGAGCAGCAGAAGGCACTCGGCTTTAAGGCTGCTCCTCTGGACTCACAGTTCTGCCCGTGGGAGCTGAAACTCCAGTTACTGTGATTGTCAGCAGCCCCGACGAGGGAAAGGACAAAAGGTTGCGAGGAGGTTTGTCTCTGGATACAGTTCCAAGTTTATTGCCAGGAGGGAGCCCAGGGAGAACAAGCACAGAGCAAAGGTGTGCAACAACTTGCAAAGGGGGTGTTACAAGGGGAATGGCCCAGTTAGGGTCCAATAGGGATCTCTGGGGGAGGGATAGGGACAGGGATAGACATATACACAGACTAATGGCCTTAAGGGGCAGAGGGAAAGGGGTCACATGCCCCAATGGGGCGTCGAGGTTTAGGGGATTTCCAGAGGGGAGACACCAAAAGGGGCAGGGTCTCAGGGGATTGACAAGAGCTATATAGGGGTAATCAGGGAGGGCCTCGGGCACAGAACCGTCTGGAGCAACGGGAGGGGTTTGGGTGATTGATAGAGAACTAACTAGAACGAGGCGGGGAGAGTAACCATGTAGGGAGCATTGGGGGATCGGCTGAGGTTTGGGGTGTACCAGCTGGGAATGGGGGCAAGGGAGTAACACGGTTGAATATACAAAACATTGCATCACCACAAACACCTAATGATTCAATGGACCCTACTTATTACACTACATAAATAGGTAAAATTATTCTATTGTCCATGTCCAGTGGTGATTTCCACTGTCTCCTTCAGAGTTTATCCCAGCTGTATCCACTCAGCAAGAGCAGAAACAAATTGTCACAATGCTTAGAGAATTTCTCTATATACTCAGTTTTACCTGGAGGAATTTAAAGACCTGTAGCCTAAACCCACATGTTCTGCTTCATTGGGTACTGCAGTTACAGCTGCATTTCAGTCTGGGATGCTCACACATAACCCAGCCACATTTAGATTTGATCTCATGCCTTCGGTTTAACTGCACAGAAGAAATACTGCAGCTGAAGAACAGATGTTCTTAGCTTTGTTGTGTTTTTGTTTTTTTGTTTTTGTTTTTTTTTTAACAGTGTTACACATCTGTATTTTCAGGTTTATTTGATCAGGCAACCTAAATATAACCTGATTAAATAATTATTTAAATAGAGCTGAACCATTCCCCCCCCCCCTTTTTTTTTTTAAATATCAATCCAGTGTGAATATTTTGCTTCCAAGTCTCTGCTTCTAGAAGTGTTCCAGCACTTAAACTCCATTTGTGAAGATGGCAGAAACAAGAAACCCCTCAGCTCCAGCAGCTCTTGTTTGCCAAGGTGAATTTTCCTTGACCATTTTACATTGCCATGAATCTTTCTGCCATGCCTATGCTGGCAATCAGCAATGAGCCATGGCAGCTTCTTCCTTCTCTGAGTCCTCTTGCCCATCACTGCAGCTTCCACTGCTTGACCCTCACTCAATGTTTTTTTTCCAGCGACTCAATGACCTTTTTTTCCAATTCTATTCAGCAGTCTGGTCCTGGATAAGTAAAAGATGTGTTAGGCTGTATAATAGCTAATAATTTTGTCTGCAGCTCTGTAAGCACAATGTGGAAACTTATCTGCCAGATTAATACCAATGCTTCCTGAATTTAAATAGCCTACAAATAATGTTTTGCTTGGCACGTATTTATCACCTCTTTATCTGACATGCCGTATCTTCACTGCTTCACTAGTGTTAGTTGTAAGACAAGATAATCATGACACTCATAAAATACTGTGGCCTGTGATTTTGGGTTTGATTTTTTCTGAGAAGTGAAGAGGGCTGACAGATTCTTCAATATATGCAGAAAAGATGTATGCTAGGAAATCATTACTTCAGCTTCTTTCTTCTCTTTCTTCTTTTTTTCTCTGAAGAAGAATTCATGGAAGTGCTGGGTTAAGTGCAGTTTGGTTTAATGATCTTAAGGGTCTTTTCCAACCTAAATGGTTCTATGATTCTAAGATCTCTTTGGTACCTGCAGGCACAGCTCTTTGCAATGATGGCACACTTGATGCCTCTGTGTCACTCACCACTTCCCTGTGGTTACTGATGTCATAAAATTGTAGAATGGTTTGAATTGGAAGGGATCTTAAAGGTTTCACACCCCCTGCCATGGGCAGGGACACCTTCCACTAGACCAGGTTGCTCCAAACCCCATCCAACCTGGCCTTGGACACTCCCAGGGAAGGGGCAGCCACAGCTTCTCTGGCAACCTGTGCCAGGGTCTCACCACCCTCACAGGGAAGAATTACTTCCTAACATCTAATCTAACTCTCTCCTCTTTTAGCTTAAAATCATTCTCCTTCGCCCCATCACTATCTGCCTGTGTATATATTGTCCATGCTCTGTCCTCAAGGAGGTTTCTACTCCAGCCTCACCTGACACATTGAATTTCCACCTCTCCCCAAACAATTCAAGTTGTAAAAGCCATGACATCTGTTTTGACAGGTTGCACCCCACGAGGAGGGTGTGTATCACTTTCCCACTCCCCTGCCTGGGCAGGACTCATTTGCTCCTGCAGTGTGAAGATGAGGTTACTGAGATCATGGGAGTTGGTGCTCCTGCAAACAGCTCTGTTTGAAGCAGACCACTGGTCCAGGACAGCCACAAGAGAAAGCACTGCAGCCTTTGCAACTCTTGTTTGGAGTGAAAAGGAAAATATACAGTGATGGAGGGGCTCTTGGCTTTGATCATTACTGATTCGGGGAAATAAAAACATAACCCAGAGGGAGTGAGCGAGGGGTGTAATAACGTCAGCTCAATCTCTTTTGTTATTTTCCAAGATCAAAAGGAGCTGGGGGAGTTTAGCTTTTATTGCCTTCCCCTTTTATTTTCTACTTTTCAGCTTTCTTCCTCAAAAATCAATACAGCCCTCTCTGGGGTTCTCACACCTGTGTGCCCCCACTCCTGCCAGCCCCCAGCCCACTGCAGGCTGTGTTGCACAGTGCTGGTGTAGCACACTGGTAAGGGGTGCCCATCACTGCTCAGCCTGCTGGGTGCTACTTCAAGAGATGTATAATAATAATCCTTTCTTCAGTGATTTGAACTGGGAGCTCTTGGCAGAGCTCACCCTGCTGTGTTGATGAAGGGTGTTTGGGTGCAGCCAGGACAGAAGCCCAAACAGAGCTCTCTCACCCCAGAAATGTGTTGATCAGCATCCATCCACAGAATTCCATTAATAATGTCTTTTTCCTTCAGCACCAGCTCTAGTGTTTTTTGCAGCATCATGAAGGACTGAGTCTGCTATGCCTGGGGAAAACCAAGCTCTGGGCTGGTTTATCTGGCTAGGGCAGAACACAACTTTCTGGTTGCTTAACATCTTGGTTAAGTAGCTGAGCAATGCCTGGAACAGTGGAACAGTGGTACAGTGGACAAATGGGAATAGGAACAACCAATGACCTTTCTGAGCTGAGCCCACATCTTGAACCAGTTCATCCCTTCCCCCGTGTGAAGCTGCGGTAGCTTCAGCCTGTCCTGGCTGCAGCTGGGCTGGCTGGCATGGCCACTCTCTTGGCTGCTTGGCCCAGAGGTTATGGATCCTCAAGGATAACTTGCTTGGTCCATACTGTGCTTTGTGAAAATAACCAGTTAAAACTACACAACTATTTTAAAGAGTTTTGAAGATATTTGTATTTAGAGGATGTTAGAGAACGTTTAGAGAATGGGGAAGGAGGGAGCAGTGACATGGGTGGGTGTGAGAGGGCTGTGCTGGTGGTGGTAAATAGCTGCTAAGGCTCATTTGTAGAGACCACCAGCAGCCCACTTACACTGGCCCAGGTAGAAATTGTTTATTCTGACACAGAGATGCTCTATGAAGCATCAGAGCTGTGTAAGCATCTCCAGTGCAGGGTTTTCTGCAGTGGAAACAACCTGTCTCTGACATGGGCACAGCAGGCAGTGAGGGCTTGGCTCTGAGGAACACAGCCTGGGTTGAGTTTATAAGTGTAAGAGGCATGAAGACATGTTTAGATAGTGTGATACCCAGCAGCGAGGCATCCTTGCTTATTTTATCATTCCATCAGCATGTTCTTGACTGATTATGAATGGATTCCTTGCAGGTTAACAAGCTGAAACATTTTTGTTACTAAAGAGAGCCAAATCAAACTCTACTGAACAAATACATCTTGGATCTCTGGCTAATGAGTTTTTCTGCTGTTCAAATATGTTATGTAATATGAATGAAACTGCAGTTGAATTAGACTTAGCTGTTCATGTAGAATTCACAAGCTGCATTTTTTTTTTCCTCACAGCTTTATTTTAGGCAGGTAAGTTACTTTTGGAGAAAATGACAGTTTTGCACAATTCAGCTATGTAAAAGTGATTAATGAAAATAGTATTTACTGGTCCCATTTTATGAAGAAATTGAATCAGAAGCATATTTTGAAGTGCAGAAGGGCTGATCCTTCCATGCATTCCACCTTTCACCACTAACTCCCGAATAAAACACTTGTTTTGTGGTTTGCACTGTAAAGCTGTGTCCTGTCAGGGGAGCACAGGGCACAGCTCCTGCAAGCCAGCCCCAGGACTGTCACCTGATGTCATTGGTACCTGCAGTGACTCTACTGACTTTGATTTATTCCAAGCTAATTTGGTATGAATGGTATCAGAACCAGGGTCACAACTATATCCATTAGTGATGCGGAACAGAGCTTAAAAATAATCCTTTGACTGACATGCAGATTTATATCATGAAAGATGGGGCTATTCCAGATTTCTCCAGCAAACTGGTGTCAAACAAGCTGCTCTGAGTGCTTGAGACCTAAAGCCTGTGATGGCAAAGGAACATTTAGACAGAGCCTGTATGTGAGGCATTTGTGGAATTATTGTTAGTCAAATCTATTATTATGCATTCCCTTCTGTTCCATTTTCACCTGTTAAAATAAATTAAGATGTAGCATTACTAAAAACCAAGAACTGCTAAA
Source organism: Coloeus monedula (assembly GCF_965178545.1). Classification (NCBI taxonomy): domain Eukaryota; kingdom Metazoa; phylum Chordata; class Aves; order Passeriformes; family Corvidae; genus Coloeus; species Coloeus monedula. The sequence continues at coordinate 10,082,134 of NC_138795.1, forward strand.
ATAAAAGAGGGAACTGACATTTAGAGCATTTTGGATATTTCTTATGCTGTAGAAGGAGTTTGTAAAATTTAAACCAAAGTCACAAGCACATATTTTCTCTGTTGAGAACATCTAGTGTAATCCTCCTGTTCTTCTGGCACTCCCCAGGATAGTCTACAGTTCATAACCCATAGGAAAAATAGAGCCCAAGAGAGCAGATGACATAGATGCCCAACTCCAACTGAGGAGACTTGCTGCCATCTTTTGGTAGATGAGTGTTCCAGAAAGTAATGAAAAATTATCTCTCACAGAAACGAAACATTTTCTCCCTCTTCTCGTTCTTAGCCCACCTACAGCATCAACCCCTGGAGGGATTTAAAAAATGTGTGGTATTTGGGGACATGGTTTAGTGATGGACTTGGCAGTGCTGGGTTAACAGCTGGACTTCAAGGTCTTTTTCAGTCTAAACAATTCCACGATTCTGTGATTCTGTGCACTCAGCCTCTACTGCAGGCACAGCCTATGAAAATTAACCTCAGCCAATGGCACCCCAAAGAGCCCCCAGTAACCCTGTGGTTGCCTGCAGGACTGGAAGGGCTGAATGCGGGGCAGGGGCTGGGCTGGTTTCTTCGTGGTCTTGCTGCTCAGAGAAAAGCTGTAGGGAACAGGCTGGAACCTCTGCATGTCTGCAAGTAATAAAATACTTCTTTGTGCCCAGGGGAAATAAAATAATATATTTGATAAGCTGGGCAACAGCAGGATGATGCAAGGGGAGGGAGCCAGGCTGGGAGTCAGCGCTCCACAAATCACACTCATTACTGTGACGTTTACCTTTGCAGAAGGCAAAGAGCTGAGGCTGCACTTTGACAGGAGCAGGTTGACGACCTGCTGCTCAGGGTGAAAGTGCACCCTTGTGACTGACAAAGAGATGAAGGGGAATGTCCTGTGCCCCTGCTCCCCCTCCGGGGTCCTGCCTCTGCACTGGCAGCCCCCTCGCTTCCCTTGCTCCTCTGACACCTGGAGGAGGAGGTTCAATGCACCCCAGCAGAAAGCTGCCCACTGTTTTTGCTGGGCTACATCTTTTTTGTGGGACAGTGAGTGAAGTCCAGGGCAGGCTCTGACAAGCCTCAGGATGTAGGAGAAGAGGGAAGGCACCAGCTGCTACCAGAGGGAGAACTGAGAGGGTGTTGAGAGCTGACACTTCACCCTGAGTGCAACTCTGTGCTCTGGTTACAACACCCACACTCGTAGAGGTGCCTGGAACAACAAAATGACTGCGGTTAGAAGAACTTTCCAAATTTGAAAGAGACCTCTTGTTTCCGTGGGTTCCTACCCTGGTGGTAGGCTGCACACTTTATTTTAATGTGGATTTGGTATCCGGCACAATTCCTTCAGCCTTTGCTGCCTCAGCTGCCTTTCTAAGGTCGATATGTGGCTACACACAATCCTTTACCCTCTACCACCCTGTCATGCCAAGAAATTCCTGAGATCCCACTGAATTCCACAAGCCACTTCATCTATACACTTCAACATTAAGTTCATTAAGTTCCTTGCAGGGTTTATTTACTTTGAACCCTGACCAAAGTTCCCAAGTGCTGTGTGTGTGCTCAGCTGGATGACTCCAACCTTGCTCCCGGGCTGTGCTGGGGCAGGCACCACTTACCTGCTGAGGGTACAGCCCTGCCACATCTGTGGGAGCAGTGCCCTTCAGAGAAATGCTGTTAGGAAAGCAAAGGCAGGAACCAGGTAAGAGCACAAGCAGGGAAACTGCCCTCTTTCACTATCCAGTCCCACTGTGCAAGGGAGAAAGAGCAGGAAAGAATTACTTAAAAAAAAAAAAAGTGTTCCTGTGGGTGGGATGTGAACTCTTAGATGTGACACTTTTTTTGACACGAACATCCCTTGTGTGGTGGGGGCAGAAGGATGACCAGCCAGACCATCTGCAGTTTCCTGGCTGGGATGGTTCTCCTGTTTATCTTGTGGGTGATCCTCTGAGTGTCTGAGGAACCTCCAGAAATGCAGGACTGGGTTTATATCTCATCCTGAAAGCGGCCCACCTTCACCTCTGTTCCTCTCTGATAGCAGAGCACTCCCTGACTGACCTTTTGTCACCGGGAGAGTGTTGCTCTGGACCCAGCCCAGCTTCCTTGTAAGCTGTGAGGGCTGATTCGTGTGTCTGAGGAGGAGTTAGGAAAGATGTCAACTCCCTAATTCATGAGAGCCTCTCCACCGCCTGCAGTCAGTCCCCACGGTGGGAGTGTTGCTGCTGACCCCTGGCCCTCTGACAGCTCCTTTGGACACTCACCAACCATCATACACAGACCACCTGCTCACAGACCCTCTTTCAGACTCTCCCTTCCTCCTTTCCCACCACTCTTGCCTCAACCAGGATATAGGGAATTGAAATTTTAACAAGACGTGGAGTTAGAATTAAATTCTAAATCGAATTCTAGGTAATTCTAATTTAGCTAATTCAAACTAAATGGGGAGTTTCATCGAATCAGAATGGTTTGGGTTGGAAAGGCGCTTTAAAGGTCACCTAGTCTCATTTCCAGCAGAGCTGGGGATTCTGGTACCCAGGAGGCTGCAGGTGTCCTGGATCGTACCGGGGCTGAACTAGTGCATCTCGGGGATGGCGCAGCCGGGGGCCCGTGCAGTCCCTTGTGCGGGTGCCGCTGGGGCACGGGATGCCGGCGGCGCGCCGTGCCCGGGGAGCGGCTCCCGCAGCCCAGGCCACCCCGCCTGCCGCGGCCGCCCCGCCCCGCCGGTCCCCGCCCGCCGTCACGCAGCCGCCGCCGCCGTCGCAGAGCCCGGGGAGGCGCCGGGTAGGGGCAGCCGCCGCCGGAGGAGGCCGAGGCGGAGCGGAGCGCGCAGCTGCCGCCGCGGCGGGGGCAGGTAGGGCTGTCCCGGGCGGGGGGTCCCGGGCCGCCCCGTCCGAGCCGCGGCGCGGGGCGATGCGGGCGGCGGGACCCGGTCACGGGTCACGCGTGGGAGCGCGGGAGCTCGCAGCGGGTTTGCCCACCCGCGGCCCGTCGGAACGGGGATAACTGTGTCCTTACGTAATGCCGGGCATTGCGACACGGAGGCCTGCTGGGAGGCGCGGGTGGCCGGGACATCGCGGGTGGCGGGACAGCGGGCGCGGCGGGGTCCCGGCGCCGCATCCCGGGATGCCGCCGGCCGCAGCGCGGAGGCCGAGCTGGATGAACCGGGCGCTGGCCCCGTGACAAGAGCGGAAAGGTCGCTGGGCCACGGCGGGCTCCCGAGGAGCGCTTCAGCAAGCGGGATCGTTCTGCTCCTTCCCGGGGAGCAAAGGTCGAAGGTGGCTGTACCTGTCCGGGTTTAGCACAGTCTTGGCTCTGACATCTCTTTCACTTCGCTCCTGCACACCCCCGGGATCCTTCTGCGGGTTGGCAAATTCTTTCTGATATGTATCAAAACCCCAAGCCTCAAGCCCAGCAGCCAGACCAATTTCTTCTTCCATTTTATTCTGCTTATTCTCAGAATGTAGCTTTTTACTTGTGTGAAATAATGTCCGTTTTAAAATCCCCATGTCTCTGCTTTTGCCTCCTGCACGGAGCACTGTGGGGCCACAGCAGCAGCTGCCTCCATTCTGCCTTGTCACAGCCCTTGCTGGGAACAACTCTTGCTGGAGGGGAAAAGTCTTTGAGTCATTCAGTCTTTAGGTATTTGCAAAAAGAAAAAAAAACGGTAACAAATTTTTCAGAAAATGACGTGGAGCTGACTCATCAGCAGTGACCAATGCAGGATTGTGTCTCAGGAATATTTATAGCGATTCCAGCAGAAGCAGATCCCAGCTTGTTTCTCAGATGGTTTAGTGAGAATAGACGTCTGTTGCAGTTTGTTTCGTTGGGTGCAGTGGTTGGTTGAATAATCACCTTTTCATGGCATTTCACCTATGAAATTTTGTCAGAAATGGGCTTTTGCACCATTGCAATGACATTCTGGAATAATGCTTCCCTCAGCACTCTCCGTCAAAGGTTTGCACTGATTAACCTTTTCTTCCTGCCCACATTTTGGGTGTGTGTATGGGGTGTGAAAGTGTGGGGGACGTCACTGTTGGCTACTGTGGCTGCAGGAGGGTGTCCCCAGCCCCAGCACTGTTGGGATGGAGGCAGGACACACAGCTCAGGCTCTTGTGGGCTTGGCCTCTGCTGCAGGTAGGCAAAAACCCATCCACTGGTGTGGCAGATGCTCCTCTTCTGTGTGAGATGTCACACTGTGCTGGAAGACAAGATGCCATTTTAATTACTCATCCCCATTGATCTGGTGCTGGGTGTTCCTGCAGTGGGACCAGGAGTGAGGGACATGTCCCTTCCTGAGTGTGCTTGCCAGGGCATGCGCTGGCCTGGGCCCTGCCATGCTGGTGGCATGGGGTGGGACAGCAGCACTGCTCTTCTCCTCCTTCACGGGTATTTAACAGAAAAGGTTTAATTTAACATGTAGGGTCTGTGGTTCTGTGTCATTCCCGTGCAGTTTAGTAACTACAGTAGCTACAGCAAGCAGCAACATCTCCCAAGTTTACTTAATTGGTACTTACATGTGATAGTTTAATAGGGGGTTGCCATACAACACTGCAGTTCTTAATTTATACCTGTACAATTAAGAGCAGGCTGTCTCTTTCTTTAATTCTGTAGTTAGTATAGCCTAAGTAATAATATTTACATTTGCTTTTAAGGGGTTTCTCTCCTCTATGCTCCTCTGTTCATTGGGCTACAGAGGTACTGCATAAACCCTTCTTTAAATCTGCTCCATCATGCGTGCAGTTCCAGAGCAAAGCTCCAGCAGGAAGGCTGGGATCTTGCAGTGTCACAGGGACGCTGCACGGCTTTATAATGCCTGCAACAAAAGAAATTGTGGACTCCCAGTCTTAAATTTTGAGTCATAATGGTGCATGGATTATATGATGTTGGCATAGTAGCAAGTTGGGACAAAAAGTGTTGTTAAGTGTTGTGTCTAATAATGCTGAGTATTTACAAGCCACATGCTTTTACTGGCTTCTCAAAAGCCTCATGAATGTGCCCAACTTGATGTTTGACCTCTGTGTGACTGCGCATGTATTTACGGGTAAGTGTATTCTTAAATCTCTGTACAATGAGGCTGCTGAACCTCATTTGAAGCAGACTGGGCATGACTTACAGGGATTTGGGATCTGGACCATAAAACCCAAAGTGTGGAGCTAGCACCATGCTCCCCTGGAAGCCTGGGATGTTGGACAGGGACGCTGGTGCCAAGTGGAGCTGGTGCCTCCAGCCAGCCATGGGATGCGGAGGGAGCTGGGCCCTGCTCTGTCTGAGAGTAAAGCCTCATCCTTTGTGGTGTATTGACACAAGAGACGTTGGCTGGGAAATGACACTGCTCAGGCTGGGGGTCCAGAAAGGCACCTAAAAGCTGCTTCATTCCAAGGAATAATTTTTCCTTTAATGAAGGAGATAAATGAAAAATAAATTAATATTGTTTTTAACCTTGAGGCAGAAGACCCTCACGTGGGTTTTTCCCCATGCAGACTGTACCTTGTCTCATAACCCAATGCTATCTGTCCCTCCCAGCTGTTCCCAGCAGCTGTAATGTGTGCACCCCGCAAGTAGCATCTTTTCATGCTTGTGGAGACTGGAATGTTCAGAACTACTGGTACCATCAAGAAATGGTACATGAGTGCAAATTTATTGGGAAAGAATGTGGCTACATAAGAATAAATCCAACCTTTTTACTTTCTTAGCCTTGAATCTGATAGATTTCCATTGTCTTCATGGGAATTTTATTCTTACAATGGATTTTATTCTTATCTTAAATTTTTAGATGTTCCTTTCCCCATGTAAATATCATAAATTTGATAAATATGTGCAGGGAAACTTTAACCTAGGCATGCATGAAAGCTATCAAGCAGAGATGAATTTTCCTTTGGTTGCAGCCAATCCTTGTATCTGCCAAAACCTGTGGGTTTGCTACTTTTTGGACTGAGTTTGATTTAATTGCCCAGAACTGCACCATAGAGTGAAAACATTGCCATCTGTGACACTGGAAAATATTCAAATTTGCCCTGCTGTAATGAAATCTTCAGTGGGGCTGCCTCTTGCATCCTGCAGCACCAAAGGGAGCTCCCGTTTTTCTCCCTGTGGCAGTTATAAATCCAGCATTCCTGGAGGTATGCTCACAGCAGCACTTGGAGTTTACTCCTCCTCAGTTCAGGTTTTCTTCAGTCATCACTTGTGCTATGGTGTTTCTTACTCAAGAAAACCAAAATACTTTCCCACTTCAAACATGTTACAGATATTCTACTTGGCCTGCTGTGTGCAGGAGTCAACGTCCGTAGTCACACTGAGCTATTCGCACAGTTGGACAAGGATAAAAGCAATGAATTCATTTCAGTCCAAACCTAATCTGAGTTAATGTGCAGGGATCCCACTGGTGAAAAGCAAGGGCACTCGGCCACAGCCATTCCTTGATCCTTTAAGAGTTTGAATCCCTGCTAAGCATGCTTGTCTTACAACCTGTACTCGCGCAGGATGTAATCAGTTTTGTTTTCCATCTGTTAAACAAGAGGCTTCTGATTAGCTAGTGCAACCAGAAATAATTATTTTTGTTTTGTTCTCGCTGACAACAGGAAGGTTAACCACCAAGTACACAGCTCCTGGCGTTTTCCACACTCAGCAGTTTTAAACACCTTGTTCTCTGTGTGTTACAATATTTGCCTTAAAACCGGCAGGGATTTGGCTTTCAGTATTGTCCCCTAATTACAGTAATTGTCTAAGTGGAGCTCTCATGTCTCCCACTGTTCTGGGCCCAGACTGCAGCAGTGGAGCAGCCTGGCATAGCTCATGTACCTGATGAGCCTGGGTCATCAGCCAGAGGGGATATACAGGTGTCAGGGAACAAAACTTGGCTTCATGGGTTTGGAGAAGGGAAATACATAACTGAGAAAATCCAACCCAAAAGCATACAGCATTCATTTATGAAGAAAATATTTTGATTTTATGAAGTGACTCAAAGGGACTGTTGATAAAATAGATCTGATAGATTCTGAGGTGCAGCTGGCAGAGTGGTGCATTATCTTTCAAAGCAATGCTTATTTGATTTGTAGGGATTTGTAATATTTTTAATTTTTGATGATGCTAAATGGCAATATCCATCAGAGGGTTCTCAGGGGGCTGGGCTGCTCTGGCAGGGCAGAAGCATTTGCTGTACACAGACAGCTCTTAGTGACTCCTGCCATCCCTCTCCTGAGTGCTGCCTGACTTTGGGGGGGAGATTTCCAAGCAGAGCATTGTATCTGCTTCTAGTGACTTCAATGAGGAGTAGAGGAATTACTCATATAAATCTGGTAGTACTTTCTTTGGGGTTTTTTCTGCTTATGTTTTTGGAGTTTTTTTCCCTCTTTCTCCCCCCCTTTTAAGGCTGGTTTTGTGTATAAACATTAAATCCCTGCTTTTATGTTTTCACAAAACCAACCCAAGCAGAGACACTTAGGTCCAATATAAGCAGCTAAAACTGCTTTGGAATATGAAATAAAAAAAAAAAAATTAAAAATTTATTTTAACTCTTTTGCTGCTTGTGTATTTGGGGATACATTCTAATACTGGACTATAACTGGAAAGAGATGACATGCACCCAAGTAGTCTGCAACTGAAGCTACATCACATTATGTGCCCTTGTATCCTACTTCATGTTGTGAAAAGAATGTTTGCTTTTATTTAGCCACCACATCTGTTTTGTTCCCTCTAGGATAGGGATTCTTCCTTCATGCAATAGCAATATCCTGCTTTAACAGGCCCCAGCATGTTGTCTGGAGTGCTTGGGGTGCTGAGTAACTGCTGAAAGTCCCTATCTGATCTTCATGGGGTGGTGAGCTTGCCTGAGAACTGCATCCCAGTCTGCAGCCAGAGAGATATTAAAGCACCCTCGTGTTCAGAGCTAGTGGCTTTGTCTGGGATTTAAAGGAGTAGTTTTCTGCTAACATTGAATACTCTGGAGTAAGAATGTCAGGCATTCTTTTAAGCATTTGCATGCATATGTAGTAAACTGCTTATTACTTTTGAATAGACAAAAAGTTTGTGAATATGGAATTTTAGTGCAACATCTGGTATGGAGAGGATTAGCTTTATGAGTGTGATTTATCTCCTTTCTGTGTAGAATTCAGAAATCTTGTCTACAAAGACAGAAGATGTACACCATTTCAGATTGCTTGACTTTGTTTCCCCTAAAGAAATTACTTCAGTTGAATAAGAAAGTAGAAATTATTGTACTTGGATAAAAAAAGAGATTCACTTGGTTTGTTCCTCTCAGGATCCTATTTTCTCCTCCATATATGGTGAGAAAACTTTCCCAGTGGCTGAGAAAATGGGATGCATTTATCTCTTTTGCAGGAGGCCACTGAACTAAGAATGTCAGGGCCTGCTGAAGATTGGCAAGTGAGGACCTCCATGGCACCATGGGCATCCCTAAGAAACAAAACACAGTGGAGAAAGCTGCCCCTGCAGTGTCCCCACCACTGGGCTGTGCCTTTGCAAGGAGCTCCAGTCTGCATTTGGCTGCTGAAGTGGGGTTGTGGCCACCCTCCTGATGGCCTGACTTCACAGGATGGCCTCCCTGCAGGCTGAATTTTTCTCAGCAAGCTCATTTTTTCTCAGGTGCACAGAAAAACACTTAAAGGTCAATGTTTAAGGAGGCATCTTAACCCATTAATAGCAATAGCAAAGTCAAAGAAAACAAGCACAAGAATGACCATTTATTGATTTTGCTGTCATAAATGTTATCCATTTGCTGTTCTGAATTAGGGGAAGAGAGATGTTCCTGATGGTAGGTGCTTGTCCTGGTTACATTTCCTGAGCAAATAAGTTGGGGCCCTAATGCTTTACATCAGATTGAAGAGATCCATTGCGAGAAACAGGAGAAACATTTCCAAGAAATGGTTTGACAAAACCATTAGTTCATTCATGCAGTTACACTGATAAGAAAACAACAGTTAACTCTTCGGAAAGGCATAGACAGTTCCGTTTCTTTTAATACGTACTTGCTCTGCAGCCTGTTTCACATCCTCAGTGGCAAGTGCATGGTCATTGCTGCTGCTGGCTCCCGAAATCACACTGTTTGCAATAGCTGTTTTCTTCAGGCTGTATTTCAGTGGTGGGTGGGGAATACAAAATGAAAGTGGGTGAAATGGGCTTAAGTTTCTTGTTGCTTAAATGAATTAAGTAAGTTTCTGAACACTGTAATTTCCTTTTTTTATTTCTTAAATTTTCCCTTCCAGAAAATGGCTGTTCCACCTGCTTATGCTGACCTGGGCAAATCTGCCAGAGATATTTTCACCAAGGGATATGGTAAATAAAGCCAAAATAAGTTTGGTCTTTTGCTGTCTACCTGATTCCTGAAACTGTTAGGATTTTATTACTTTCCCCTGAGAAATACTCCAATTATTTCCATTAGAATCCACAGAATCACAGCTTCACATTGCCCTCGCTGTTTCGAAAGGGATAAAATTCTTTTCTTTTGATAAAATTCTTCTTGTTTCCTATAGAATTGTTGCTGGTTTTGAGAGAAAATTGTGTGCTGTATTTTGGCTGCGCCTTTGTATTAATGAACAGGATCACTGCTGTCAGTAGTTTGCTTATGAACAGAATGCTGCTCACTGTGAATAAAAGTATTATTACCTAATTTGGTCCCAATTATATTGCTGAGGTCAGTAGGATTCATCAGACAAGTGCTATCTGAAGTTAGTACAAGTTGCTTCTTAGAAACACATGGTTCGATAACTGTGCCCTTGGTTTAACTATTTAATAGTTCACAGGTGATTTAGAAGAGAGTTTTAAGAAATAAATCAGAAATGCTTTTCAAAATCAACATATATATGATTAATATTTTTTACTCACCCTCTAGGTTTTGGGTTAATAAAGCTTGATTTGAAAACAAGATCTGAAAATGGACTGGTGAGTTTGGAAGCACACTGAAATCCTAAACATTGCAGTGTTTTTGTGTTTACTGTATATTTCTTTTTAAAATAAATATATTTGTATTTATCTGAACTAATATTTAACAAATTATAATGACTGATACGTTCTACAAGTATAAGCATTTGCCTGATTGCATATATGTATATATTGACAAATACATATATTACATGTATAAATTTTTTTTTTTTCTTTCAGGAATTTACAAGCTCAGGTTCAGCAAACTCAGAAACAAACAAAGTCAGTGGTAGTTTGGAAACAAAATACAAATGGGTGGAATATGGATTGATGTTCACAGAAAAGTGGAACACTGACAATACACTAGGCACTGAGATTACTCTTGAAGATCAGGTAATTTTTGGCTCCAAAAAAGCAATTTGAAAATTCACGTACACCAATCTCTAATTAGAAATCCAACCAGTGAATTTCTTTTCTGTTCAGCTTGCACGGGGCCTGAAGCTGACCTTTGATTCAACCTTCTCTCCTAACACTGGGTAAGAAGTGAGTAAGCTAAAGTGACACAAAAGGCATTTTAAATTTTTTTTCCTGAGATACCAAGACAGGTCATAATCAGCCTATGTAAGATGAAATCATGTACATCTCTCTTAAATCTTAGTGTTATCAATCCCTTTTTAATCCTAAATTATAACAAGCAAACTTTTACACACAATAGCTTGAAAATTATAGTTAGAATTAGAGAGTGAAGAAAAAGTTGAGGTTTTGCTCCCTGGTGTATTTCTGGCCATGTCAGAGGATGAGGTGCTGCCTGAATAAAAGCACTAAACAAGTCAGCTGTAATGCAAAGCTTAACAAGCTCCAGGAGCCAGTTGGGCACAGCTCTGATAGGTTGACACAGAAGTGGGCTCTTGTCCTGAGCTGAATTTATCACCTGAATTCTTGCTGGCCACAGTGTGCCCTGGTGGTGGATGGATATTTCTGACACGGCGATTGGATGCCATGTTTTATGTGGGCCAGAGGGATTAAGCAGCAGCTGTAGGTCTAGATGTTGGTTTATTTTTTTTCCCCTGATTATCTTTGTGTGAGCAGTGCTGCCAGTGAGTCAAAATACTCTGCACATCAGCTTCCCAGAGCAGCAAACAGCACTGCAGGCTTTCAGGGTTATATTCCCAGCAGAATTTTCACCCTGTTAGATTCAGTGTTCTGCATTGTCAACTGCTTTCAGTCCACTCCTAATTCTAGATTAATGAGATATTTTTGTTAATCAGAGTAATCTCAAGTGTTTTTTTATAATTATTTCGTAACTGATAGGTTTCTTAGAAAAATTTAAAGGAAAAACCTTGTACAAGAATGATGTTACAGGTCTAGAACTATTTCTTGGGCACTTCACACATACTGTAGTTATGATTGCCATGAGGGGAGTGTTAAATTTGGGTAAGTGGAGTGAGATTCAATCCTGGTGAGACCTGGCTTAGTTTAACAGGGGTGCACTATGTCTCAGTAACAGGCTACTTCTCCCCCTTGTTATTACTTACTGACTGTGATCAATCTTTCAGCAGGTGAAGTCATTTTTAGGAGCTCTCTGTGTTCTTACCTCTGTCCCTGTGACATTGGTGGGAGAGGTACCGCTAACTTTTACAGAAGTTGCAGATGAATGCTTTTGGCACTCCTGCACTTTATTTCTGATTGTGCAAAACACAAGAAATTCCTGAGTCTGAGCTAATAACAATAAAAAAGAGATCAGTCTCCGTGTGGGTCTGATACAGCACTGATACTTTTCTTGGAGGTTGTTTTTGTTAGCTGACGTGAAAGGTTGATTTGAAATTTCAAATTAGCCTGACTTTTCGAGAAAGATTTCAGTAAAGATTTGGTCAAAGACAGAAGACACTTGTAAAAAGAGAAGAAAAAATCTTAAATAAGAGTAGCTGAATATATTAGACGTAACTCTCTTGCCTTGTGAGGGTCTGCACTCTTGATGTAAGGACACCTGAGAAAATAGTGTTCTGGCCAAGAGTATAAAAATAAAGAGGTGACTCAGGAAAGTTTATTTCTGCCTTAACCTGGCAGCTTTCTGGTGGCTGTCAATGGCTGTAACCATTAAAGTTCATAAAGTACCCTAAGGAGAAATGGGGATGTCAGAGCCACTGAAGCAGCCTGCTTGCTTCACAGCCCAGACTTTCCCTCACGAAGCTGCAAAGTAGTGATTTCTTAATGTCTGCTACAGTAAATAAAATTACCCAATTCACTAGGATTGTCTAAAAATTGTTTGCTTGGGACAGGCAAGCAAGTCCGCTGCTGTGGACTTCTGGTGGCAAACCTGTAAACTTCTACAGTTTCCTTGGATGTACCACACTTCCAAAACCATCATATCAGTTGGAGATGAGGATATGGTTTTGTCACTTCCCATCTGTGTGCGGCTGCTTTTCAGAAAACAGCCCAGAAGTGCTTTTTGGGGCACCACACCACATTTTATTGCTCATTTGCAAAGAATTCACTGTAGCTGCCTTAGGGTTTTGTAAAGGTGAACACTAAGAAGATGACATATCATGTGGTTCTCCAGGGATGCACACACTGTCTTCAGGAGCTACTACACTGAGTTAAAGTAAGTGATATGATGGAATTGTTACCTACAGGTGTACCTTTTCAAAGATACAAGATACTTTCTTTTCTCTTTAGGAAAAAGAGTGCTAAAATTAAGTCGGGGTACAAAAGGGAACACATCAACATCGGCTGTGACATGGATTTTGATATTGCGGGTCCTTCAATACGTGGAGCCCTTGTGCTTGGCTATGAGGGGTGGCTGGCAGGCTACCAAATGACTTTTGAGACAGCAAAGTCTAGAGTAACCCAGAGCAATTTCGCTGTTGGCTATAAGACCGATGAATTCCAGCTTCATACTAATGTGTAAGTACTGGCAGACTGGCACTAAAAAGGAATTTGGAAGGATTTTGCTGCTTAGTAAACAGTAAAAGCGTCAGAGGTTCAGCAGTGGTGAACAAGGGAATTGTGAATTTGAAATTAATTCTTCATTAAAGACATCAAGCTGTATTTTTTTAGCTGTGTTACCTTTTCTTTTAATTGTGTGGGTGAAGGAATGCATGATGGAAGGAACTGGAACTCACTAAGCACCCAAGGGTCCAGTGTCTAACAGATAAGGACTATTTGAATCCATTAGTGGTATATAAAAAAAAAGGAAGTTATAAAAATACTCATTGTGAAAGCTGAAATAAAAGCAATGCTTTCTTTTTACACCTGTCAACATCGAACAAAATGGTGGTTTGATGTGTAGATGAAAGAGTTGATCAGAGGATGAACAAGAACAGGCAAAAGGGAGTGACTGGAAGAGACAGGGACTGGGTTTGTTGTAGTACTGGAAAAAATGTGGTGTAAAAGTTTATTTGGTATTGCAACTCCTAATAATATATTTACACAAGTATTTGTCCTTTCTGAATGTATCAATAGTGGGAAACCAGGATCAAATTCCATGAAATCTTTATTTCTCTGTCTCCCGTTCCTCCTAAAAAAGCAATTTATGCCTTTGGAGAATACAGTTTTTTAAGATTAGGCAATCCCTAATCCATTCTCCTGGCCCCCCCTTTCCGTGCCCTTGGGTAATTGGATATTTTGCATGTAGCAGAGCTATTCCAGGCTGTTTCCGTCTGGGGGCTGAACAACTGTTCTGCCTTCCTAGAGCTACTTCTTCAAAGGCATTCTGTTCTGTTTCATGCTGTTTTGCAGTGATCTGGTTTAGGAAGCTCCCGCTGCCTTACAGAACAATCGAACCCCCACAGCCCAGACAGTACGTTTGAAGGATTGCCAAAGCACAAAAATGTGGGCAGAAAACTTCCATCACAATATGTGGAGTCCCCTTCCACTCAGGATATAGAAGTTACTCCTTCAAGCGCAGTGACTTTCAACTTAGTTATGCTGTAGCAGTTCAAAACACTGTATTATTTTACTAGAAAATGCTGTGGTTATTATTACTCTTAACTAAAGCAATGGCAGAAATTCATAACAGCAGCAGGGGCTCAGATCTAACTGTTTCTTGGATTCCTGAGGGTCTGTTTCTTAGGTTGCTGTTACTGGACAAAACCATAGATGTATGATACAAATAGAAATTTTATTTATTGTTAATAATAGATTAGTTAGGTGATTGATGTATTTCAGCTTTGAAAGCGTGTCAGAACTTTTATATAATCCCAGAAAGAGTTGTGTGTGGAACTCCCCTCACTAGGCAGCTTGGTTTTTTCATCTACACAAGTTACTGTTTCACTGGGATGCTGTGGCAGAACAGATAATGTAACTAGGTGGGGCTTGAAGCATGTTTTTTTGTTCCTGGCATTACACAAACCAGCTGGGGATTCTAGCAAGTTACTTCCGTTAAGGTTGCCTTAATATATTAATTTTCATAGGGGGCTAGTGGTTGTTTTTTTTTTTTTTTTTTTTTGTTAATCTACATAAAAAGTGCTATTACCTGCATAGAAAAGTGCTATTATTACTATTAGAGTTAAAAAGAGGTTCAACTTTATTATTATTTAATAATAAAAATAAGGGAGGTAGGGCTGGATATTTTCTAGTTTTAAATATGACTTTCCTCATTTTTTGAGCATAGCTCAGACCGCCCCCCCCCCCCCCCCCCTAATGTTGCAGGTCAAGACAGAGCTGTGTGGAAACCTTGCACAAAGTCTGCCTGTATAACCAGCTCTCCTCAGTCCTTTTTAATTCCTCCTTTTCTTGAGAGCCAAGCACATGCAGTTAATGTGAGCTTCAGTCTTATCTGAAGTAAGTATTGCAGTGTTTTTCTGGAAGAATTACTCTAACAATTTAAAAGGCTGTTGCTATTGCTTGAACTTTTAAATAGGCATATCACTGCTGTTTGTGCAACTGTTACAAACATCAGGCCAAAGGGGTAAAAGGGAAAAGATCCTAAATCTACCCCTTTTTGTAATCACTAAAGGTCTGGTGTACTCTAATAATTGGAACCAGATTATTTCACAGTTTAGAAATAACCCCAGATCTTCCTGGGGTTTAAAGCCTATTTTCTACAATATGTTTGTATCCTCTCTTTAAGAAAACAACCAAAAATGGAAATTCAGATGCTCACTGGTTTACAAGGAGTGCAAGGCCTTTAGGAGTCTTTTGGTCTTGTTTTTATGATCTGCATGCTCTAACATTTTGCCTTTTATTTACCACATTTTATTCCTATGTGACATTTGGGGCAGTAGTAATTAGAAGTTGTGCTACTCATCATTCAGCTGTGGGCCAGTGCTCTCTGCAAAGAAAAATTTCTGTTTCTAGTGCACAGACCATAGCACAGATGTACCATAAGGACTGCTGCAAATGCAATTCATTTGCAAAACCCTATGGACTTGGATGTTAAATTGGCATCTTCACTTCTGATACAGTTCCTGTGTCTGGTAAAAGCATGCTGACATTGCAGTTTTGGGATGACTTGGGCTCTCTGACTGGCATATAGCCCTTTCAGGGCACAAGGAGACATTTGCCAGGGAAAATAATTATTTCAGAGACACACAGGGAAAAATAAATCTCTCTACTACAAAGGCTCCCATCTGTGGGAAAGGGAAAATTGGAAGCTGTCATCATTGGTCTAATTTTTAATAGTTTGTCATGGGGTTTTTTTTCAGTTTCAGAAGTTGCTGAAATATAGTAATCTTCAATGAATTGAAGCATCTAAAAATAACTTCATGACCAATGTGGCCTAATGTGTCTATCTTAGTTGTTACAGGCATATTTAATGAGGTGTAAGTGGATGTTGTGCAAATACAGCTCTTACTGGAAAAATAAAAGATGATTGTTTTGGGGTGCTGTTTAAAACTACACTAATGCATTCCTTCCAGGAATGATGGAACGGAATTTGGCGGCTCCATTTACCAGAAGGTGAATGATAAACTGGAAACTGCTGTGAATCTTGCTTGGACAGCTGGAAATAGCAACACTCGCTTTGGAATAGCAGCCAAGTATCAGATTGACCCAGATGCCTCTTTTTCTGTGAGTCCTGTGCATGTACATTTATATGCATTTGAAAATAAGTGCTTAATAAATGGAAATGGAAAGCAGCCTTTCCATCAGCAGAGTACAGTCTTGATGCAGTTCTGTGCTGTGTAGTTGGCACATGGATCTGTTTGTTTTGGTTTTGGCAGCCTGAGAGCACAACTATTGGATTTTCCTTAAAAGAGACACAGAATGTTTTATTGCATTACTGGGCACTATTTTGAGACTCTTTTTGTGTCAGTGTGGAAAAAATTAGAAATTATGTTAATAAACCCATTATTTTCTACAGTGACTGTAGATTCTTTGAGATTTGAGATTTAAGTTATAGCACAATTAACTCTAGATTTTTTTGGGATTTAAAACATGAAATCCCTACATGCTTAAAAGCTGTTGCTTAATTCTCAGGCAGGGAGGGCTTTGAAGAAAGATACTAAATTATTTACTAAATTTACTATTTATTACTAAATAACGCTTTATTTTTTCCCTTTAAGGCTAAAGTGAACAACTCCAGTCTGATTGGGTTAGGATACACTCAGACTTTAAAGCCAGGTAGGTTTATGCAGAAAAAAATCAGAATCAATAAAGTGATACTTTAATCTTGAAATATCAGAAATTTTTGGTGGTAAAGTATGATGGGTTTTGTAAGATTGCTCTTCTGCTTGGCAAGCCAGTGATGAACTTTTCCAGCGGCTGTTCTGTTAATTTTGGATGTCTGTTGGAAACAGAATTACTAGAGATCATTGTTGACTAAACAGTCAGATAGTCTTTTATGTTGATTTAAAATATGTCTATAATTATTTGTGTCACAGATAAGTAACTAAATTTTTAATATTTCAGAGGCTTCCTATTATTGAGTTTACTCTTCTTAAAAATGTGACTTTCTCAAGGTCCCCTGGCCCAGGAAGACGACAATCTTACTGCTGCAAAATTGGTTTTAATGTAGTGTAATAAATCTGCTGCCAGAATGCTGAGCAGATTGACATGAGATATTACAGCAGACGGGGCTTGGGCTTTTTTATACTCAGATTTTAAAATGGTTTAGAAAGGTGAGTATGTATCAAGGTCCCAGGTTTTTGTAATACTGGACTCTAAAATTAGATTAATCAGTAGACCAGCAGCAGTGAATTGGCTCAGAGCTTTAATTACTCAGAGTGATAAAAAGCAGAATCTATCATCATGTTTTATTTTAAATTTCATAATTCAGAAAGATTTCTTATCTGCAAATTGTTTTAAAATGCCCAGTCCTTCCAAGGCCAGCTGCCAAATCCCATTAACTTGGCTATCCAATAAATGAAAGCAGTAACAGACATGGCACTTCCGAACATAAAGCTCATTCCAAGTTTTAAGCTGACTTTTCTCTCCCTTTTCTCCATTTTGCAGGTATCAAACTGACGTTGTCAGCTTTGTTGGATGGCAAGAATGTCAATGCAGGGGGTCACAAACTTGGTCTAGGACTGGAATTTGAAGCATAAGGAGTGATTTCACAATTGCTAATCTGAAAATACAGCATAGCTACCTTCAGAAAATAGTGTACCTTTCAATGTTTTGTCTGGAGTGCAAGTATTGCTATGTATCTGTCCTGCTAGTCCTGGTTAAAGACAGCTAAGCTTTAAAAATGATATTAAAGAAGTGGAGACAAAATCATAAATAAAAAAATCCGGGCTTTTTTTTCCATATGTAATTGCTCATCACATCTGTCAACTACCACGTGATAAGAAGAAGGAAGGTGTTGATTACCTCTACTAATATATTGATGGCACAAGGAATGTGTTAATGTGTTATAAAACCTGGGAATTACAGACCATTATATTGTACTGTTAATTGTATAAGCAAAATGTTCTGAAACCTAAAGTTTCAGTCAGTGAGGGAATGTGCAAATTTGTCTGAAAAAGGGATTTTAAATTTTTTTTTTTTAGATACGTATTTCATCAATGGTTTGTCTTATTTGGTTATCCCACACCTACTGCTGTCTCCAGAATGCTTTAGGTGGTCCACCTTGCCCAAGTCCTTGTGGAGGAGGTTTGATGTGACTCAGCCAATACTGCCTGTGCTGTGTTGTGGTTCCTTCCCCTTGCACTGACCGAAAAGCTGGTAAAACGTACATAATCAGGGAAGAGTCTTTGCAACTGCAATTACATAGTTGCATCACTAATTCTAAAACGGAATTTTCTTTTATTACCACTTTTTTTTAGCAACTAAATGGGTACATTTTTAGAGAGTCTTCCATTTTGTGTGGAACTAGACCCCAAAATGCTGTACTTGACACTACTAAAAATGGATAAAAACCCAAATCTGACTTGAATAAAATACTGAAATGTCATCTTCTACTCTGTCTTTATATTAATTATGAAAACAATTACATCTACATTTGTGGCTCCAGCAGAAGACTGGCAACGTCTTGGTGCATGTTTTGTACCAAACAAACCAAAAATACTTAGTAGAATTAAATTCCAGACGTGGCAGTGTTCTTAGTGCTCTCTGAGCTCTAACAATTGCACACACACATGTATTCAGCTCTTGGATAAAGCAAGATAACACGACTTACTTGTCTTTTATTACATTCAGTAAGTGAATTACCTCTCTATAAACAACTAAGTGTGGGCAATGAACAGTTACCGGCTTGGATCAACTTCAGTGGCTGTTCGTTTGTACTTTTATGTGTGAGCCATTGCCGTGGGTGGCTGCAATGATGGCAAGAGCTGAGGTGCAGGAGGACGTGTCCGATGAGGCAATGCCATTGCGACAGCGTGAGACTGCAGAGCCACAGCCGCAGCCCACAAATTGGGAAATGCTGACTTCCCTCTTACCGGGAGCCATTCCTGAGTATTTCCTATCTCAGATATTTAACCCAGCGCTCCTGGGAGAAGTGGTCCCCTTCCAGACCTCACCGATCCAAATGAGCCATATGCAGACAGCTCCCAGGAGCGTGGCAGATGCAAGCAGTGAGAGGACCAGAACTGGTCTAAAGCTGAGATAGGAGGATTCAGATCAGATATTATGAAAAACTTGTTCGCTGTCGGGGTGGTCAGGCATTGGACCGGGCTGCCCAGGGAGGTGGTGGAGTTACCATCCCTGGAGGTGTTTAAGAGGCACCCGGATCTGGCGCTGGGTGGTGTGGTTTAGGGGTTACAGTGGCGGTGCTGGGTGGAGGGTTGGACTGGACAGTCTAAAGGTCTCCCAAACTTGATGATTCCGTGACTGTATGATTCCATGAGTCAGTGATTCCACGATTCCAAGACTACCACTCCACAGTTCCCCGGTTCTGTGACACCGCGCCGCTCCCCTCAGCTCCTGCGCGCGCCTCCCGCCTTCCCGTCCGTGCGCCTGCGCGACCGCCTCACGAGGGGCGGTGCCATCGCCACGTCCGCGGAGGGGGCCCAAGATGGCGGCGGCCGGCGGTGAACGGCGAGGGCCGGTGGGCCGCGCCTTGTGCTTGCTGCTGCTCTGCGGCTGGGCCCTGGCGGCCCGCGGGCAGGTTTCCCCCGGTGAGTGTCGCGGGGCCGGGTGGGGGGCGGGCTGCGGGCGCTGTGCGGCCGCCCTGCCGATGTCTCCCACCAGTCTCTCCCACCGGTCTCTTCGGTGGGGCCTGAAGGGCTGTGTGGCCTCGGCCGGCGCGGGTCGTGCCCTGAGGTGACCGGGCCCGACCCCGGGCCTGGCCTCGGCCTCTCGTCTGTTTGGGGTGGGTTGAGGGCAGCGAGCGCTGGGCCCTGCTCGGGGGAAGGGCAGCGCCCGGGCGGGGGGCGGGAGGCCGCCTGCCAGGTGTGCACGGCTTTTGTTGCTGTGAAGAGCAGTTTAGCCGGTTACTTAATTAATCAGATTTGGGTTTTTTTTTCTAACTACTCTAGCTGCGTTTCTGGTTTTAGTCTCCCCCTCCCCTAGAAATTAAGTTTATGTTATTCTGCAAGTTGACCCCTAGTTAAGTGTTTTCTGTCTTCTCCTTAAACCTACAGACGGCTGTAACCAAAGGCTAATGAGTGTTTCAAGGACAGTGAGTTTCTCTTTGTTTTAGATGGACTACTGGCTGGGCAGTGAAGAGAAAGGAATTAGTGAAGGAAATAAAGGGAACTGTTTGATCCGTCAGTGTGCTTGTCAGTCAGTATATCCACACCAGCTCTATTTGTGTTGCCCCTCACCTGGTCTAATGGGTAGGCAGAAGAATTTGGGACAGAAACGTATAGGAAACTGAAAATTTTTAACTTCAGGAGTCATGAAACAACTTGCTTTCCAAACGCATTTTTCCTGGAAGTGAATTTTAACCATGATGTGTTTTTTATGTGCAGTATTTACTAAGAGGGTTGTGTTGCTAATCCTGTCACTATGATTGAACATTAGTATCTGTTTCTGAAGCTGAGGCATCTCTGGATCTAAAAATCATCTGACAGTGTTGTGTAACTGTAAACAGTGCAACCACCGTTTATAATGCCAAATAGTTTTGGGTAAATATCATAAATCAGTTGTGGTTTAGCTGCTAAACTTCCCGCTGCTACTAACATAAAAAACCACTACGCTTATTTTAGGAATAATAGGAGTGTGCTCTTTTTTAGTCTGAAGCTGCAACAATAGCTAGTGGGAGACCCTTGCATTTAAGCATATATCCTTCTAAAACCTCCATGTTAAAATGAATTCAAGAATAATTTGAAGTGTAAGGCCAGATGCAACATAGTTTTATAGGCAAAATATGCTTGTTTGTATTTCAAACAATTTAGCTATTACTGTCTAATAGTTTTTGTCTGTTTGGGGAGGGTAGCAGTAAAGTTGACCTCACAACATGCCAACTAGCTGTAAATGTGAAACTATCTTGCAACTGCCTTTCCTCGTATTTATCTCTGCATATGCAATTAGCTGGCTTGACTCCTGAGGGGAGATCAGAATTCCCTAAACTTGTCCTGGATGAGAACTGCACAAGTTAACGTTGATACGATAATTCAGATGAGTAGTTTTTTCAGCAACAAGAAGTGTATTAGATGTGAAATGGTTGACTTTGAACTTCAGCAAAGAGGCACCATGGTGTCTGGTTCATATGAGATGAGTTGAGTCTTCTGTGTTTTACAGTTGGTTAAAGAGTCATTCATACTGCAAAAGTGTGCCATGTAAACAAGAGCTCTGTTGTAACTGAGCCTCAACAAATATACAACTTCCATGAATAACGTGATTCAGTGTCCCCTCTATAATATTTTACTTACAAGTAACCTGACACAAGCAGTTGGTTGAATGCTTCGTTTCTAGAGTCTGTAACTTTCCAGCGAGGCTTGGAATCGTTTAATGAAAGTACTGTTGCTTTTGTAAAATGAAAAATTATTTTGGCAAGCCAAAATACAAGGCAAGTATGGTTTCTGTATTTATATGAAAATGCAGACTGAAAATCTAAAATTTGTTATACATTTTTTAAGGTGCCTCTGGATTTGAATCTGGAAGTGATGTGCTGCAAACATGAATAGTTTGCTAACTTTTAGGTTTAAAAAAAATTGGCTATTCTTAAACTGACTCTTCATCTTTTTCTCTTTGGATAGAGAAGAGGGACAGTGGGCTCTGCATCTGGATTTAATGCTCACCTTGGTTTTTTATGTAGTTCTGCAAAGTCATCCCAGCTTTGGAGAGATGCTGAATTTGCCTGAGGGTGCATTGTTACAGTGCTCTTTCTGACTTACTTCATTACAATAATTGCTGCCAACAGAAGGCGTTCCTCCAGGAGCATGGGTAGTCAGATTGTCCTTTCTTCAGCATTTCTTTTTAACCTGTGGCTCAGTAGTTTCATTTGAGTTAATACAAGGTTGGAAATATTTTTCAGTGTCTACAAATTCAATAAAAATTAGTTCTTGGGAAGAGGTGCTGGGACTTTGTGTCCTGGCCGAAGGGGACTTTGCAGTGTCTTCTCATTTTTTGTTGGGAAAACATGCAATGGTGAAAGATGAAAAACTTAACTGCAGTAAAAGCTTTCCTGAGAACATCCTCCTTTGTAGACCTAAGCTCAATCTGTGGGAAGAAGAATTCGATGATGGTCAAAAGGCTAATCATGTATGATTCTACAAGACTTCATGAATCCACAGGGGGAAGGATGACATGTGTTTGAAGTTCTTACGTCTGGAAAACAGGTGTGCTGAGTTTTTCAGGGACACTTTGCCATACTAATCTAGAAGGCAATGTGCTTCCAACCTTTAGTTCCTGTCCCACTGAAGACTTTTCTTTGGAAGTTGCCAAAGTACAGGAATGTGTATTTCTGCAAATGAATTCTAAGAAGTTTGCAGTGTGACATATGCTGTGTTCTTCATATGACTTCTTGTCTGTGAAAGAAATTTGTGGCAATAGTTTTCTGTCACAGGAGAAGTCAGTGCCTTGTACATAGTATTGATTGTTTCTCATCCTTTTCTCAGGTCCTGTGAAAGCAGAGATGTTTACGAGAAATAGTTCGTCTAAAAGCGAGAATGAAACACTGAGTAGATCCCAAAATTTGACAGACAGCTTGCAGAGTTTAACCTCAGCAAGAAAGGAGGCATTCCCAACAGCAGCCAAAATCAGTTCGATGACTGCAGGAAAGCCACCTACAACAGATGGTGACTCTTCATCACCTGTTGTCCCTGCTAGTCCGGTATCACAGGTGGATGTTGATGGTTCTGAAGATACTAAAATTGAGGAAGAGGATCTTCTAACAGATTTGAAAGACACACTAAGTAGTTCCCCACCCATCATAAAAGAAACTATGGAGTCAGATGGAGATGACTATGCTTATGAAATGACACCAAATTCCAGATACAACCCAGACCTTCTAGAGATGTCAGAAGATGACAACTCTGACACCATCAGTAACTACAATGAGGAGATCAAGACCCTTGATGAGAAGATAAAAGGTGTTTCTGTCTCTGGGTTGGATGAAGAAGAAGACAGTCATTTCTTTTTTCATCTGGTTGTAATTGCCTTCTTAGTAGCTGTTGTTTATGTCACCTATCACAATAAGAGGAAGGTAGGTGTGCTCTGAAAGGTTGAGGGAAACAGCTGCAGTGCTTAAAATAAAGTTGCATTCCCTTGTACACTTCTTTAAGAAGAAGAACATAACTTTTTGAAGAATGAAATCTTTGACCACTTAGTCTTGTGGTGATACTAATATGCAGATCACTAGTGTCATTTTTATCTGCACAATGAAAATGAACTTGAATCAAGCATTTGTGATTAGAAAATGAGTTAATTGGTAACATCAGTAATCAGTCAGTACAGTAGTGGACACTGGCAGTGCACAACATGAGTTCTATAAAGAAGACCTGAGCCAAGTCAAGTGGGGGGTGAGCGATTAACTAATTTTTTTTCTGCACAGGATTATAAACAACAAATTAAGGGAAGTTTAATTGCAAATGGTGTGGAAATGTTATGACTCTGATAATCCTTCTAATAGTTCACTTTAAAATGTCTTCATAGCATAGATATTTTGAGAGTGTAACTACATACTTTTAGAAAATGTTTAACACTGTTTCCAGTTTTACATAGAGAAGCTACTAAGTTACTATTTTCAGGTAAATGTATTTTCAGTACAAACTAATTCTCTATATTTCAAAATTATCCTGACTGGTGTTGTTTCAAAATTTATTGCTAGCACTAAAAATTAACTCCAGCCCAACCAGACCCAATAGAGGTGCATGCACAAATTTGCGTTAAACCATAGCTTAATTTTTAGATATGATGAAATTTAGTGTTTATCTTTGGGGAGAACACTGATTTGGGTGCGGATTTGCTGGATTCTGAAAAGAAAGCAGCTGAAAACCCAAAACCTTCTTTACTGTGCAGTGGCCTATTTGTAATGTGCATTGCCAACTCTTTGTAGGGAAAGATGTTGAAGACTTGCATTTGAAAATTTATCTGAGAGCAGTTCAAATAAGTGATTAAAAAATGCCTTGTCTTTGCCGCAGTAATGCCCTTGCCAGCATGCGGGGTAAAACCATGATGTCAGTACCACTGTGAAGCTGTCTATCAAACCCAAAATGTTTCTGCATAGCATCTATAAGTTGTCCCGTTTTTCTTTCAGATCTTCTTACTGGTGCAGAGCCGAAGGTGGAGGGATGGCCTGTGCTCCAGGACAGTGGAATATCATCGTTTAGATCAAAACGTTAACGAAGCGATGCCTTCCCTGAAAATAACCAATGACTACGTGTTTTGAAAGCACTGTGATTTGAGTTTGCTGAACTTACCACTCTTTGCCTGCCCAGTCATGTAATGATATTCAGGTATTCTAAATAAGCTGCTTGTATGGAAATGAGATGTACTCTCTTTGACCTGGATGTTTTGGAGATTAAATCTCATGGAAGATCAAGGGCATGATCCATCTGTTTGCTACTTTGGTCAGGTTTTATATCAACTGTAAAGATACAGAGTTTAATAAATTAGTGATATTTCCATTCATTAAGCATCATTCCCTTCTGTCTGGAGCAGTCTTAATAGTTATGCTACAAAAAAAAAGCATAAAATATTTTAGGTCTAATAAATTAATGACTTTGGCATCACTAAATCAAATTAATGATGTCTTTGCTAATCTCTTACATGGCTCATAAATTCCCCGATATTGCAAACTGAAAATATAATTACTTTTTTCTGTGCTTAAATTCTGATGCTGCAAGTCTTTCATCTCTTTTTTTCATATTCTGTTTGCTTGTTGCATAATTTGATCCTATTTTAGGCAAAATGGCTAGAATGGCAATTTAATAATTTCTGTATGTGTTCATGCCGTAAATGATTTAAAAATAATTATGTATAACCCATTTTATTTCAGAAGTTTTATACCATATATTTCCTAAAATGCTTAAGGTGTTTGTGAAGGTATGCAGCTTCCTGACTGTCCTTTTTTCTTTCCTCTAATGCTGTTTTTGTAATTAATGAATGGAAAACAAGCCTTGTTGAATAATCTGACAGGCTTTCAATATATCAAAGTTTTCTGTTGAATTTTAAGATGGCTGGGAAATGGCTATGTGATTTGTTATATTATAAATGGGAGAAACTGTAAGAATAATTTATTTGGTTGTTCTTCTGACCCAGGTAACAGACAGGTGAAAGTAAGGGTGTAGGGGCTGCCAGTCTCTGGACAGTGCACTCTCATTTTTGACAAACATTTATGCATTAGTGTAAATCAAGTTACTGGTACAGTTGTTTTTTTGGTGGTGGTTTTTTGGTTTTGTTCCTTTTTGTTTTTGTTTTGTTTTTGTCTTTCGTACTTCCATTATTTATGTTTTCATGAGTTGTAAAATATAAAATTTTAGTTTTCTGTACATTCTGTTTGTGATTTAGTTTTCAAACTGATAAATTTGTAAATAATGGTTAATCAGAACCCCATAATTAATGACTTGGTATTCAAGTAGTTATGTAATGTTTGGAAACAAATCAACTTCATGCCTGTTGACATGAGGAGTCTGAAGGCATGATATTGTCTTATGAATGAAGTGCTAAAAGTTCTGTATCCTACTGTTAAATGCATTCTTTTCATAACCACAGGAAGTAAAGCACAAACAAAATATCCCAAAAATTTTTTCTTGCAGTAATTTTTATCATATTTGGACCTGTATCACTTAATATTTTGAATAAGGTTTTTTAAATAAATGATAATAATAAGCCTGTGTTTCTTAACTATTTCACTGCTTTTATACAGTAACATACGACAAAGAACTTGCTTATGCTTGGAATTGGAAACCATTTCAAAACCATTTTCTCTGTTGCCCATACTGGGTGTATGAAGGTTTGTTTTATGCATCTGTTCAGTGGTGTGTAGGGTAGATAGCAAGGCTTAAATGAAATATTTTAAGCTATTGGAATTAATGCATTCTTTAATATGATTTGTTTAGCTTAAGTTGTATAGTTAATAATTCTTACCTGAACATACTTTAAAGTGCAACACTGCTGTGGTCAGGATCTAAAGGGAAAGGTTACTTCTCAAAGCTTCTTTAGGATATTTAAATATTGGAATTTGAGGGCTAATGTTTTTGCACTCAAGAAGTTCAGTAACTTTGCCCTTAAATAAAGTTACTGATTATAAAGTGTAGTAATTTTGACAGTAGAAAATAGACTGTTCACCCTTAGCGGAAGCTTGTGTTCCTTTCAGCTTGGTATCACAGGCCTTGCACAGAACCCATGGTGAACAACCTGACTGTGCAGAACTACAGTGATAACCCACATGAGAAGTTTCTTTTAAAGTGTCATTTTCTCTTCAACCCACCCAGTGAATTAGGCCACCGAGACAGATGTTACATTTTCAGCCACTTCCCTCACTATAATAGCTACAATACTGTTAAAAAAATAGACAATTAACATCAGTCTAAATTAGTAGAAATAAGGCATATTCTGTTATTTTCTGGAGTTCATAGATATGAATTTCATCCATGTTGGCTGTCTTCCAAAGCTCTTGAAGCACAGTTCAGCTGGTGGATAAAACCAATGTAAATGTGTTCTTTCAGCTTTCTGAACAACTAACAGTGTCTTCTTTAAGACTGTATGTTAATATGTTTGAGGAATAATCTTGCATTTCCTTGCCCTCCTTCCTTCAAATTGTCTTTGTGAATAGACTGTCTCTAAGGAGAGATATTTATTAATCTTTACAGCTTTTAAGCTGTTCCTTACAACAAACCTGCTAACTTCTGGAGGAGGAATGCACACAGCTAATGGCAAGTTTGACAGCTTTCTCTAAAAAGCTTACAGAAGGCAACGGCCTGGCATGAGCTTAGTAAACCAGGTTGTTTTGCAGTCATCACATTTTAAAATGCTTGTAGGTTTACCTGTGCTATGACAATACCTGTCTCACAGATGTGGAATGTTCATTGGGTATTTATGCCTAATGACCTGCAGCTCCCTTGGGCTGGACTGCAAGTGTTAAATCAACACTGCTGAATTGTCCATGTAGCTGTTCTCTGAAAATGCTCTTCATGAGGTTACCTTGGAGGAGAAAATCACACTATGAGCATTTTGCTCGTGAAGTCATACCAGAACTGAAACCTTTTGAGTTGGGTAAGTAATATTTGAGGTCATGAAATGATGGTTTGCACATGTGTCTTCCCTAGCAGAGTACAGCTTTGCCTCACTCAGGTACTTCAAACACTTAAGATGAGCAGTTACTCTTTGCTTGCTCTACTGTGGTGCACATCCTCTGTCACACAAGTAAGAAAAACTTTTTAAAAATAGAAATATTTTTTAAAATTAAGTTATTCAGTAATGATAATAAGGGCAGCTTGTAAGAATCTTTTAAAATTCAAAGGGAATTAATTTGAATTTGAAGTCCTTGAAGTTCTTTAAACAGTGGCTTTAGTTTGGGGAACTACCTACACAGATGCTCTGTTTGGATACTGATTTAAGGACTTCTGCTGAGTCTGTCTCCGTCAGGTTGACAGTTACTGCAGCAAGTTGCCCCAGGAGATAGTTCGGTCACACCAAAGTTTGTGGATGCATCACAGCAAATGATACTGTCATGATAATATCAGTGTTCTTAAAACCTGTCCACTGCTGATGCACAGCGTTCAGTAACGGGCTGCAGTGCCAATTAACGGCGGTGATTTGTATCCTAAAAGAGACATCCTGCCATCCAGTCCCTGCTGTGTGGCAGTATAAAAGTGTGGCTGCACTTCTAGCAAGGTGACCCCGGAAACAAAGCTGGCAAATAGCGATCTCTCAGCTCCACCCTGGCCCGGGGCTGTGCCGAATTGTTTGTCCAGCTCCCTTGTGTGTGATTCTCCCATTGAAAAGGGTCCTCGCCGTTGTGCAGGTGAAAGGTTTGACATGCACACAATGACTTTGACGTTTTTCCAAGGATACTTTTTCATTCCAATAGCCCTTGGACTGTTGCCTGAGCAAGGGAAGTGCTTGCTGAATTGGCTTGGGCAGTCAATAGCTGTTGCCTAATAGCACCAATAGAGGGAAAGGTTTTTCCTGATCCGGTTTTGCAAGCACTCCAGCAGCACCAGGAGAGTGTGGCATATGTCATCCACTGCGATAAAAGAGCCATTTGCTGATGAGGCAATCAGGATTGAACTACTGGGTTTTAATTTCTTTAATTGAATTTGCTTGTGGAAAATTAAGAGCAGGCAATCAAAAATTCATAAAGTGCTGAGATCAAACAGGGAAAAGCGAGTGCATTTATGTCACATCTTACCAACAAGAAATGTCTTCATGAATTTCTTTAGTGAAGAAAGGAAACACTCTCACATTAAGGTGAATTATAACTTCCATCAGTATTCTGACAAAAGGAATAAAATATTCCTGAGGAGCTTTCTGATTAAACTTCCTGAGATGGAAGTTCAAGCTCTATTTATGTAGGTCCTTGTTAGGGGCTGGGTTTTATGAAATGAGGAAAGAAATAATGAATAGGATAGTTAAAACAAATCATACATTTCACTTTTACTATCCAGGAAATCAGGTCTTTTAAAATATTTATGGTTTAATTTTCATTTAGCACAGTGCATATTATTCAGCTCTAAGTCAACTGTCCTTGGCTGCTGCTCAGTTGTGTACAGGGTGAAGAGAGAAGACTTTATCTGAGCAGGGTGCTTTGAGTTACGGGAAATTAATTTGCAAGGTGGAGATGAAAAATGTCATATCTCTTAAATGAATTTTAATGCTATAAAAATAATAGAAAGGGAAAAGAGAGAGTTCTGTATCTCTAACACAGACTCCTATTAATAAAAACACTGGTCAGGGGTTTTCCAAGTTATGGTCAGTTTAGGAAACCTCTGATGAGCCACAGTAGGGCAGATTTTATTTGCTTTTATTGTTGGTGGAAACCTGGCATGCTGAGCAAAGAGAAACCTGGCTGGCAGCAGGTACTTGCTCAGGCTTCAATTTTTTGCCTAAATTTGGAGGCAGTGAAGCCTCCTGGGGTTGGGTGGCAGGAGGGACTTGTTATCTGGCAGCTGTTGTTGCTGTGGAAGGGAAGGAGCAGGATGTCCCAGCAGAGGAGCTCCTCACCTGAGTTGCTGTCAGGGAGTGAAGGCTGCAGGTGTGTGGTGGGAGGTTCAGTGGGCAGCACTGTCCAGAACCTGGGTCACTGAGAGCCTGACACCCCGAGGGGAGGCTCTTACTTTCCCTGCCTTGCCATTCTCCCTGCTCTGGAAGGTAAGTGGGTTCCTAACCCAGTGAAACAATTCCACTTTCTTTTTGAATCCTATTCCTAGGCTGATTTTCAGTCATTTTAGGGTGCTGAGCTGGTTCACTGTGCAGCCAGACCAGCGCCAGAGCTGGCTCAAGGCAAGTGATGGGGGTGTTGAGAGCAGAAATGGGGCCAATCCCTGTTCAGTAGCAGCAAACTGTTCATTTTTGTTTCTCATTACGGTTTCGTCATCGTTACCATCATCAAGTTTCTCATAACCTTGTGTTGCCCCACACCAGGGGAGGTTGGAACTAGATGATCTTTAAGGCCCCTGTCAACCCAAACCATACTGGGATTCTGTGGTTCTAGAGCTGTTTCTGAGTTGTCTCATAAAGCCAAGCCCAAACAAGAGCATTTCATACTGTAGAGGCCAGGTGAGCAGTGGTTACTACAGTCTCAGCATCATGATTTTTGTTGCTGAGAGGCCAAGCCAGACTGAGGATTTGGGGTCTCTTCTGGTTTGCATTGTTTTTTGTGGAAATTTTCTTGTGGGGAAATCTCAAAGCAGACTCTCTGGGGAGGCTGAGGGGTGGCGCTGCCCTGTGGCAGTGCTGGTGTGTGCATGGTCCCCAACACCACAGCACCCCCTGTGCTGTGCAGCTTCCCTGTCTGGTCCAAAATCCAAACTGAAGCTGCATTTTGTGCCCCTACAAGGCTGAATAGCTTTTATGGGAGTGCTAAATCCTCATAGAAGGCTGATAGAGCAGTAATCTTCAAGGCCATATATCTCAGCCACCCACAAAGCAGCAGAACTAACAACATCATTTTTGCACCCTTTTTTTTTTTTTTACTATCAAGTGCCCTTTAAAGAGAAGTCCCTGTACTGGTTTTTGTTAAACTTTTCTGATACAGACCATATGAATATCCTTGCTGTAATAAAAAATGGTTAATACGAGAACTTCTCAGCTTCACTGTTTCCAATGTATCTAACTAGAAAGGGGAGAATGACATCTTTAATTGATCCTTAAATCATTATGAAAATAATTTAGCAGCCTCCTAAAAGTTATTTTTAATTACAAGGTCTGTTGCCTTGTTAGTAACACTGAAAATCACTAATCTATGCAATTTCCTATCTTGAGTAAAAATAAAATACGTAGATTGTGTTATTGAGGTGCACTCATTGAGGTTTTATTAGAGATTAAGTGAAACCAGATGTAATCCTTTTGTACTATTCTGTAAACAATGTTGAAATGCTGCTATTTAAGGAAGCTGATGGGGTTAAGAACTGGACTTGAGTTTCACAAGTGTACCCAGGCTGCTGAAATATTTAAAATTCAGATTACCTGAATTGGGGGACCCTTGTGTTTGTTGCTCACAAAGCTGACCTTCATTATCAGCTGGCTCTGCAAGGCAGTAGGATTATGTTGTATATTTTGTCAGCACCCTCCTGCCTTTCATCTTGCCATGTCACAAGGTGGCTTGTGAGGACTAAGGGAAGTGCTTTTTGTCCCTGGGGAAAATGTTTATGCTCTCCACATAACTATTCCCCTTCTGCAAGCAGGGACAGTGAATTAAACCTTCAAAAGTATCCATATAACATAGCTTTTGCATTGCAACAAGCCCTAATGACTCACTTTAGAGGTATCTTTTCAGGTTAACTCATGGTTAATAGTTAAACTTCCAAATTGTAACAGGGTGAACATTCTCGAGCTGCAGTCACTGGGGCAAGGAATAGCTGATTATAAAGGTGCAAAGTTTTTTCAACATCTAAAAATTGTCCTCTTAGCATTAGCTGACAAATTCTAACAGTTAATCTGGAATAGGTTTTAGTTTATAATGCATGCTGACTGTGAATCCTAACAGCTGGAATGCCAGATGTTCAAAAAAGGAGGATCATATTCCACATTGTTTGGGGAGGGAAAGAAGGTTGGAACAAAGGGCATAATGGCATCATGCAGAAATTAAGCCAAAATCTTCCAAGCGACAATGTCACATTTTCAGTATCATTTCTGGGAAAGATTCTCTGCATTGGAACAGGTGATCCCTAGAGAAGGAAAAGCTGTCTTTGATCCTGAGTACAGAGGGTTTGGGCTGGGTTGCATCACAAACTGATAAAAAGGCTCTGTGACACATGATATCTTAGCAGTTTTGGGGCAGTTGGAGAGGCAACCATCTTTTGTGCAATTTGTTCTAATTTTAGCTTAACATAAGGTGTGCAATTTATCCAGGGGCAGCTGTGATGGGTTCACAGGGAGCAGTTCAGGGACTGGGGGAGGAGGTGGCATCTGAAGTCCTCTGCTGTGGCTGAGTGGTTTGTGAGAAGGATGTCCTTCTGCATCATCCTTGGTCTGCATGAGACTGATCTGCAGGAAGAGCTTGTTAAAGAGAACCAGGACAGTGAACTGGGCAGTTTCTTTATCTTCCAACCCCAGAAAAGAGCTCACCCTTTCTCATTTCAGTGTGACTATTTTGGGTATCACAGTACAAACAAGATGTGTTTTGCTGCTGGTGGGCAGTGGCTGTGAGAACAAAAAGATCCTTCTGTCATCTCTGGCACTTGCCTAGACTGTTGCCTGCTCCTGCCTGGACCTCGGCAAGCAGGCATTAAAAGCATTAAATAGAAGTTGTATTGCAAAAAGAAGGCAGAGGATGGTATGTCATCTGGCAAGCAAGCTTACCTTACTGGGGCTGTGAAACCATCATTGTTGAAGAAAACTTTCTCGAAGTAATACCCAGAAGAAAAATAATAATCACTTTAGATATAAAAAAAATTATTTTTCAGAGTTTTCCCTGATGCTCACCATCTCGTGGAGCAGCCAGCAGGGGGGAGTGTGGCTGCGCCATGGAAGGCACCTGGCAGCCAGAAAAGTGCTGGAAAAGTGCAAAATAAGTTCAAGAATGAGTGTTAGGATAAATTCCTTTGGACAAAACTGACACTGTGAGACAGACAGCATGAGCCCATAGAGCCATCCAGATGTGGAGGGGTGTTAAGGGGTGTTTACTTAAAAAAAAAAAAAACAACAAACCAGTTTATTTTATTTTAAAAAATTCCTCAAGAAACAGAGTTTTTTACCTTGGAGTAATGACCTCGATGATCTTACATTGTCTTTTCCAATCTAAATGATTCTATCTTCTTCTTACACTGCATCCCCAGGCCTTTATTTTTCAGTTTTGTCCTGAAAAATGTGTGTCTCTAACATCATGAGCTCTTATGTATTAATCCATCTCAGCTGTAATAAGTTTGTAAGAATAAAAACTGTCTTTACTCTTGGGTGGCTCAGCAAAATAATCTCCAGCTTTGAAATCAGAAAGTTCTTCTCTTATTCAGGGAAATATAAATATTTCCTCAATCAAACTTATATTTCTATTATTGTGCAAGAGGAAAACATTGGAAAACAAAGACATGAATCTCCCTAAATGTTATTGCATGGGAAAACAGAAATTAATAGAAAGCAAAAAATGTTGCTATTTATGGGATTGTAATATGATGAATTTTACCTGACAGCACCTTTTTCCAGAGCAATATACAAATGATTGCTATGTGCTTGAGTAAATACAGATTTAGAAATATGTCACCAAAACACCAGTTAATAGGTTAATTACTTGCATACTGCTAATACTTAGTTCTTGTTGAACTTGATGTCTGAAAACCGGTTACTTTATGTCTGTAAATAGTTTGTCTGCCTAATTACTCGCTTAGCCATTTCTCCTTCCAATTACACACATGTGCAGTCGTTGCATGGGAATTGCTAATGCTTGCGGACCTGCAGTGTTGGGCAAGGATGTCTTAGAAACTCAGAGAAGAAATTTCTCCATTTGGGAGAAACATAAAAATTCTCATCTCTACAGCAGCTGCTCTATCTGGGGTGATCTCCAGTAAGGCCTCCTTCATTCCCCAGTGCTACAGGAAAAGAGCCCAATGTTGAAAAAGGCTCCAGACCAACAAGCAACGCTGGGAATTGTGCATCATCTGCAGTGTCCATTTGTCATCCTCCTTCTTTAAGTCTTGACATGCTCCACAGGGGTCCTTCAATGGCTCTTGAGCCACCAAAGGTCAAGAGAACCCTTCTGAGGGCTATGGAATATGAAAGATGAGTTATTGAGTGCCTAACAGCTGAGAGCAGGAGAGGGTATCCTATCCCCATCCTCAGAAACCCCAGTCCCTGAGCAACTCAAGTCAATCCTGTATTGCTGATTCATTTTCATGTTTACAGCAGCAATTAACTTCCGTTAAAATTGATTATAACTCCCACCAGGGAGCACTCAGAGCAGAGTTCTGCTAATGTTCAGAGGACTCTGATGTGCCTCCGATCCTGGCAGTCCTTCATACTATTCCTCTTTATGCTCCACACAAAAAATAAAATTGAATATAAAAGTTAAAATAGCCACTAAAATTGGTACAGCCATTAGCATGCCTCTTTCCCCAAGATTAAGGTGATAGATTTCCTAAAAAATGTTAATCAGAATTGATAAAGAAAACTATCATGGTGGCACCCACCAAGCCTTTGGGTTAGCTTCCTGCTTTATTTCTCTGTAACTTGCCAGTCCTAGAACGTAAAGCAGGATCCAGAGGTGGAAACAGCATCAGCAGAGATAATGATAAAAAATTTCTATGTATTTCTGTCCAGTTTCTGGTTGTTTTGAGTGCTGCTTAATTCCCGCCCTACAATGAACTGCAAACAGATGCTTAGGTAATTGAGGGCTGAAGCTTTAGAGATGATGGTCCAGGCTCTGATGCTGTTACTCAGGCTGGATTACACTTACTTCAAAAGCAATCCCACCAGCTTTGGTACAATAAACTAAACAATATTGAAGGGGAAAAAAAAAGCCTAAACTAAACTGAGCACTGTGCACAGCGCTGGAAAAGAAAGCTGTTCCTATTGAAATGCCACTGACAGCTTGTGCTGAAGCTGCAGGAAGGACAAAGTAGTCTCTTAACAGGTTTGCTTCTTTTTGCCAGATGGTCACAATCTTGTTTGGGTTTACAGAGCTCTTCCCCCCTCTGTCTGAATTGCTTCTGAGATTAATGTCAGAGGTTTCTGCAGGAGGCTCCTCTGAGGGTGAGGAGCAGAGAGGCAACATTCTGTCTGAGTGAGGAAAGTAAAGAAAAGCAAATGCAGAAAATCATGGGGAGGTTTGGCTCCCAGGCACAGGGTTGAGAGCAGGGGGAATGTGATTTTTTCCCCTCTCTCTGCTGACACCTTGGCTCAAGGAAGGTTGCCCTGCTGGGGGTATGGGTGGGAGCTACCAACTATGAAAGGAGGAAAAGATGCCACTTCTCTAAAAGTAAACAATTCTTTCTCCTGTATTCGTGGCATGTGCTGCAAAGCATGACTCAAAATGCCCCATTGACTGAGGGAAGGGGTTGCCTGCATTCCCTGTCAAATTAGGGAAGTCTTCTTGGGAAGGTGGAGCCACATTAGTGTTCAGGGCTGGAGATGGGCAGGTAGATCTTGCATGAACACTCAACAAGTCTTTGGGTCTGAGGGTTTCTCTGCTGTACCAGCAAACCTCCCCAGATTGCCATCAGCCCCCTCAGCCTGGTTGTGTTCTCCCCGGAATGCACAGCTCAACCAGCTTGGTCTTGCTGAGCCTTAGTTTGTCGTGAGGAACCAAGCAGAGATGAGGGCATTCAAACAAGCAGCCAGTTTTCTATTTCAGGACAGATTATCTTGAAATATTTACTATAGAGGTGCTGATGGAACCAGTGTGTTCACGTCAAAATGTCTGACTGACATGTTGGTTTTCAAATAGCCCTTTGCTCTTGAGATACTTAAAAGCTTTTCCAAACATATTCTTCTATCTCTGGGGACATAATCTGCATGTTGCATTTCTGGTGTGCAAAAGATTGTATTTTTGCTTTTGGGTGAGAATATTTGAATGTCACAATTCCTTCTACTTGCTAAGTGGGGCATTTACAGATTTTTATACCAGCATTTACAATTTCTTGTGGAAATTGCTGGTTGGATAAAGGTCTTCACTACAGAAATTATTTACATAATGCATCTCCTATTACCATCAATCCTCTTAAAAAAAAAAGAAAAGAAAAAGCCAAACCCTCTAATATTTTCCTCTATTGAAAACACCAAAAGCCTGTTTGTTCTAGCAGAGCCTCCTCATCCTCTTCTGCATGACTGAAGCTCAGGGCATGGTTTAGACTGCATGTGCTGAGTGTAACTGCCCCAAACCCAGAATTTCAGGAACACATGGCATCTGAAAGATGCAACATTATGTAGTTGAATCCCTTCCTCTCCACTTAGAGTTTTCACAATTTCACCACATTTTAGGGCTTACATTTGAAATTTTGCCTTTCCCTTTATTTTAGACAGATTAACACTTTATAAATAAAGATATGAGAATTATGAAAACTCTGGAGAAAGATGGGTTTTGTGGTGATAAATGATGCAGCAGCCCTGTCAGTGATGTGTGTTCATTAACAGTGTGATGCTACATGTATTTTATTTGATGCCAAACTGCAAGATGAGCCTTTCCTTGCCTGTGCAGCTGATCCACACATCCTCATTAAGCAGCAGGATCCAAACTGTGCACGTGCCATAGCCTGGTGTGATCCCCGAGGGGGGGTCGGGGGACTGGACCACAGCTCCATCCTGGCAGTGCTGCTGCTGTTGCTGCCTTCAGGGGTTGTTTCTGATTCCTGTGCCCCAGCTGGGCTCGGGTATGCTATCATGTACCTACATCTCCTTGCAATAACACAGCAATAAAACTGCAAGATGCCTACAATCTGTTTGTAATCTCCAGAATATCACCACCTGCATCCCATGACTAAAGGATGTAAATACTTCCTTCTGTGCAGAGTGGATAAAACTTTCTCGAGGGTCAATTGCCAAGCGAGCAGTTTTAGTTTTGCAGAGGTTGTAAAGCCTTTTTCCCCCAACAAAATAGCTTTTTCCTTTTTCTTGTTTTTTGTTTGTTTGTTTTTGTTTTTTGCTTTGTTTGTTTGTTTTGTTTTGTTGTTGTTGGTTTTGTTTTGTTTTCAGTTTGGTTTGGTTTTCCCCCTTTTGCTCACTTCTCTTTCCAGGGAGCCTGTTGTTCAAAGCTCAGCCCAAGGACTTGCAGAGCCCTGGGGTACTCCAGGTTACAGCTAACCTGGAGGCTTTAGATGAGATGCTTTGCAGCAAAATTGTGAACAACATCTGACTTGTTCTGTATTACAGAGGGAGAGAGGCTGTGAAATTAGGTATGTGTTTTCCAGTCCACCCAGGTGTCTTTTCCAGCTGCAACACTCTTAATCTGAGGTAAGAAGCTGGTATGAGCTATGAATACATTTATTACTCAACAGTAGCAATGGGATATGTAGAATGTGCAGGCAATAAAAACATGGACACTTTCCAACTGCTGTTGGCAAAATGCTTGATTTGGTTGAGATTTATCATAACAAATCAACTCTGCTGGAGGTGGGCTTTCAAATACTCAGTGAGTATGTGAGAAGGTGTACAAAGGTGTTTGTGGTGGAAGAGCAGCAGTCACAGCAGTGGGGCTGAAGCTGTGACACACTCCAGCCGAGCTCATCCTTTCTGACACCTGCAAAGTGGCCATGTGCCTTGCCTTTGCAGTTCTAGAATTTGCTACAAATAATTTTATTGCAGTGCTGTCCAAAGGGCCACACCCCACTGAGAGCTGTGATGAATGGAACATGTTGTTACACTGTAAAAAAAATAAAAATTACGTGCTCTTAGCCCAACCATGTGATGCATCTCATGAGTGTTCCAAGCCTGTCCAGGTTCAGTATTCAACACTTTGCTCTGCTGCTTTTGACTATGATCCCTGCACAGCAATTGGTATTTTGGGGCAGTTGCAGCATCTGATTTATACCCAGGCAGCTTAATCCTCAAAGGGAATTAGCACTTCAGTGGCAGCATCATTTAGGAATAGCACATTGCTTGCCTCGAAGATCATCTTTGCTGTAACTAATTAACCCATCATGCTTAAGTGCTTTGTGCAATTGACGGTGGAGTTCCATTTACCTCCAGTTAGGTGGAGGGAGCCTGGTGAGCCACCCCCCGTAGAGAGGGAGAGCAACTTCACTGTCAGCAGCATCACCCCAGGGCTGCACCAGAGTTTTTGGTGACGGCAGAGCTGCCACAGGGAGTCTGACAACTAAAATTATTTCCATTAAAAAAATCTCCCATGGTTGAGTATTCAGAATACTTAATTAGCTGAAAGCCATGATATCTGTCAATCATGTGTTGCCTCAGATTTTGCATTTATAGGGCAGAGTTATTACTGAAGACTTATTATTAAAGGAAATTACTGGTACGGTTGGCTCAGATCTCACTAAGAAACAAGATTATAGATACGTAATGTTACCATGGAAAACCAAGCATTTTAATCATACCCCAGCACGTATAGAGTTTCAAAAGCCATGCTACCAGAAAACTTAACAAAACCCAGGTGCTGGACAGATACTTGAATATTAGTGAGCACTCAAGGGAACTTTTAAAGGATTGAATTTGTCTTGGGGCTTTGCTGCTGCAGCAGAGAGTCATCACTTCTGTCTTGCAAGTGTTTGACATACATGTAAATGGATGCACAGAGAATTAAATCCTAGGGGAAATAAACCACCGAACTACTGTATTTCCAAACATTAGGAATCTCAGGAATATGTGTCCCACAGAGGCTGCTGTGTTGGCTGCTGGTTCAGTTCACAGGTGCAGTATGTTTTACTGGTTTGGTGCTCTTCCTGGAAGAACAGGACTCAAGTGTGTACTCATCATGAGATTAGGAAGCCAAAGGGAAAACCCTAGGATGTAAGAGAGCTGATTTGTTATGGATACATTGAAGAAATAATAATAGAAGTAGTAGTAATAACAACAACAAAAACAACAACAATAATAATAATAATAATAACAACAATTCTATTCTGTCTGTTGCCATACACTTCCTGTGATCTCATAATGTTACTAAGATCATAGAGAAATTCTGGAAAATTTTGGTCTCAGTGGTGAAACCAGAAGGGGATGCTCTGGTCTTCTCCAGAGTGTCACAGGACAGTGGCTCTGTATGCAGCTGACTGATCATAGTTTCTTCTTATGCAAAGAGAAGTTATGAATATTTGGAGGCATATTCTCTTAGGCAGGATTTAGTGCCTGAACTGTGATCAGTGTCAGAAATGAGATAATACCATTCTTTACCCTTCTCCTGTCTGTGTGCACAAAGAACACATATTATCAAATACAGCAAAGAGGTGAGTTTGCTGCCAGCCAGGAGAACTTTTTGATTGTATTCCTGTGAAGGAAGCCTGATGTTTAGACCTTATGGACCTTATGGATGTGTGCTAGTGATTTCCATGGTGGAAAAATATACTAATCTTCTATTTGGGAAGACATTTTAGGTACATTTGATTTGGCTTAGTTTGTTTCCTGAGCTCTAATTTCTGAACCTCATGAATCTGGGAGACAAAATGACAGCTGTTGCAAATGGATCAGTGCAGAGGCTGATGTAAAGAAAATATGGACAAGTTCCTTTCAAAGTCAGTGTGGTCTGTGAAATTGGATTCACGGCTCAACAATGTGAGAGGAGGCATGAAGAGGCCATGCCTAATCCCAAATGCTCTCAGAGTACGGGAATAGTCGCTCACGGATTTCAGGCTTTGCGGTCAGAGAGTTTCAGACTCACTGATGCTTATTAATGGTCCTACCCAGTCATCTTCTCATTCACTGTGGAGTAATCCCCTTTATGTTAGAGCATAACTCCTTAGCTTTTCCTTGCTCTTTTTGCTCTCAGGTTTGGAGGGATGCCTTCATGCCTCACTGAACCGTCGTGCTCTCCCCCAGGACAGGAGTGCTGCCTCCTTCATGGCATGTGCCTGTCTGGACCACACCATCACCCTTCCTCGTTTTCCTTCCCACTTCCCACTCTGAGTTATTGAACTGTGGAATTATTGTTAGGCAAACTATGGGTCTCTCCCAGGTAAAAGCTTTCAAGCCCTTTGCATACTATGAGTTTGTTGGTTAAACCAAGAGAAATGGCCTCATGTCCCATTTTGTGAGTGGTGAACTGCTGTTGTTTAATAGGTAAATGAAGTAGGTAAGTTTTCTTTTTGACCCCTGAAGATGAGACTAAATTATATCTCATTACTTAACTGGACACATGTCCGGTTTTAGTGATTTATTATGCCGGAGACATGGCAAAGGAAAAGAAAATGTGTGACTGGGGAATACTCAAGATAAAAAAAAGCAAAGAAAAAGGTTGTCCTTCTTGGACATAGCTTTTGAGTTTTAATTATCTAATATATATTTATAATGTTATCTCAAGAAAATATTTTTTTTTTACTAATTAGTTAATCCCTGTCTGGTGCTAATACAAAACTGTATTTCAGGGTGGTTTGTTGTTGCATAGCTGAGGAGTAAGGCAATTAGTAGTAATATACACTATAGCTGAATTTCCAAACTTAGACAAAATGTTTAATGAGACAACTGGGACACATATGATTGGGAGCCAAATGTGTTGCAAGTTGCTTGCTGTTACTAAACCGAGCACATGTGGTTTGGAGAATCTCCCTTATAACTGCCCTGTTCCTCCCACTCGGCTGGGTTGAGCCTCCCAGGACAGCAGTGGTTGGAATTGGGGTGCTGTGGGCTGAGCTCCCTGTCCAGATGTTTTACAGAGCTGTTGAGTGCCTTCTCCTGCTGCCAGATCTCCAGCAAAGTGAACAGCTTTGTTGTAGGCACTATATTGCAATGTCAATAATTGATTATTTCAAGTCCTACCGAGATCTTGGCAATCAAATTGCTGGCAGCCTGGAAAATCTCAGCAGTGAGGTAGAAGACCTTTTGTACTGGAACCTTGTATTTTCTGAAGTTGTATGTTTAATTGATGAGGCTGTTATTTCATCTGGAAGAAGGTGTGTTATCAAATAAACACACTTCAGTCAGGAATTCCTGTAACTCCAGTCTTAAAAAATCAAAATAAACATGGACTGTGTGGATCTTTACCTAGAGCCATCATTCACTGAGCTGAACCCCAAAACCATATTTGAGGGCTGTCTCTCTGCAGACCAGCTACTGGCCTGCGTGCAGGCTTTGGGTGGAGAAGAGCCAAGTTAGGCAGTGCTGTTGGGCACTGCTGGCTTGGGCTGGGCTTTAGGTGCAGCTTCTTCAAACCCGAGTTTCTTCTGGTGCTGGAGGGAAGTTATTCCCAAAGTGCTTGTGGTGGAG
Organism: Coloeus monedula; assembly: GCF_965178545.1. NCBI lineage: Eukaryota > Metazoa > Chordata > Aves > Passeriformes > Corvidae > Coloeus > Coloeus monedula. The sequence continues at coordinate 10,122,264 of NC_138795.1, forward strand.
AGAAGAGCTGGGTCTCTGTCTACTCAGGGCAGTGATGCTTAATTCAGGTCCATCAGCCTCACAGGGGATGGGGACCATTTTTCCCATGGGCTATGAGATTTATAGTTCATCTAATGGTGTCTTGGATGTGAGTCCAGCTCTGTATCTCCTTGGTGATAGGACGAGGCTCAGGTGACTGGTAGGGTGGAGACCTATAGGTTTTTATTTTGTTTTGTGCAAATTGGACAGGACTCAGAGGCCTGGTGTGTCCCATCTGTGTCCAGTGCAGCTCATGAACAGGTGCTGAGCAAAATGAAAACATCGTTACTTTGGATGTCTCACTGCCTCATATCTACGAGGTCAGGATTAAGCCCTAATTTCTGGCTGTTTGTCTCAAAAATGACTTAAAATTTTTCTATTCTGATTTCATAGAGCCAAAGAAAGGTTTGGGTTGGAAGGGACCTTAAAGCTCATCTCATTCCAACCTCCTGCCATGGGCAGGGACACCTTCCACTAGACCAGGTTGTTCTAAGCCCCATCCAACCTGGCCGTGAACACTTCCAGGGATGAGGCATCCACAGCTTCTCTGGGCAATGATTTCTCTCCAGTATGCAACTTTCACAGTGGAGTAGTCTCTTTTAATTTTTATTATGGAGCTGCCATTAAGAAACAAAGCTGTCCTTAACAGCCAGTGTGATGTTGCTGCCCAGCTTGCACCATCTCCCCCAGCTGCCCTCCAGCAGCATTAGTCTAAAACTCAAACAATTCATTTTCTTCTAATAAATAACAGTCCAGAAAGAACTCCCAGGGTGTCTGTCTGCAAAAATGGTCAACTCCCTAGCAGTAAACAGCAGTGTAGTAAATTAGAAAGGCATTTCATAACTTCAAACCTGATAATTTTTAAAATAAATGTTAATAAATTCAAAGAAAATTCTGTGATCCACCTGTGCCAGCCAATGCAAGCATTAAGGCTAAGAGTCAATCAAGACATAATTTTGTGATCATATAATTCAGAATGGCTGTGTATTCTTTCTAACTCATTTTTTATTGCTGTGACTCTATTATGGATAGCTGTAAAATTCTGTTTATGCCTCTTTGTTCCTTTTCTTGACCCTTATTTAAAATGTAGTTTTCTACAATTAAGTTGACAACATGTCAAACTCTGCAGGTCATAAGTGTGTTAATAGGAATACACTCTTTAACCACAGGCTTTCTCAATGCATTACACATAAGTTGCTAATTGGACTTGGAGAAATTGCTAAAATATCTTATGAAGATTGGGTCTGATCCACAGAAGCATTCCTCTGGATCTGTGTCAGTGCAATCAATTTCCTGACATCTGGTGCCTTTCCAGTTCCTTAAGCCCAGAATAGCCTCCACATAGTTTGGATTTGCAGAGCACAGAATTAAAAACCGGCTAAAAGTGACAGAAGTGATCCAGGTCACAGAAAGCACCAATTAAGTTTTTTAGCTTGGTTTCCTAAAGAAACAACACTTGCGGTATCAGGCTCGCAGTGTCCATGCTTGTGTGGGTGTGTATCATTTCTTCTTGCCACTTTTGACCCTATTAACATATTTTAACTCTATTTTCTGATAATAGAGGCTTTGAAACAATGATATTCCTGTAAACTTTTTTGGGACCAAGTCCGGAGAGCTGGCCAGAGTAACGACACGTACACCGATTCGATTAAGCGTCATTCTCCCTTTATTGTTTAACTATGCAAGCTTATATCTACTTTTTTGCAAAGATTCACGCCCAGTCCCTCTAGACAGCCTCTAATCAGCAGGGGAGATGACCAGTGTATAACTTTGCCAAGGACTCTCAGGGCTGCCTGCAGCCAGGGGCCAGTTCAGGGGTTTTTCCTCAGCAACCCTGGGTTGTCCAATCTTTCCAGGGGTATCATATGCCCCTGTTCCACAAGGAATCCCTCTATATAAATTTAGTGAAAACAAACCTTTTCAGAGATTTAGACTAAGGAAAGGCTAAATCATTACCTCAAGTCCTTGCTGAGCAGTGGAGAATCAGTAGAGCAGAGGGATCCTCTCGCAGGGGTGTTGCAGGTGAGCAGAAATCTTCCCCAAAGCTCAGGCTTTTAAAGGCAAGCAGGACCTGCACTGGCTCTTGCAGAACTGCTTGTTTAGATCAACAGGAGAAGAGCTGAATTTTCCAAGCAAGTCACAAGCCCTGTTGTTTTTCTTAATTGCTATAAGACATCTTTCATAACCTCTATTTTATCTTTGGATTCTTTGCCTTGGAGTCAATCCAGAAATAAAGCAATCAGAAGGATTTGCTGTGTGCACATCTTAGTATTACTGGTCTGATGTGCAAGGCTGTATTTCTTGCTACTGTAGTGTGTTGGTACATCTAATTTTTTTCAGCAACCCATTTAAGCAGCCCCTTGCAGGGGCTGTGCCAGGCAGTACTTGCCTTCCTGTTCCTCTGGTGGGTTTATTGTTACTTATAATACACTCAGAAGGTTGCAGCTTGCTTTCATCTTGCCTTTTTACTGCCTTGCTTATTTTTGTCTTCATCCTACTGTTCTCTAAAGAGGTCTTTATGAAACAGTGTCTATATGCTATGCATGTCTCTTTTATTAATAATTCATTAATCAATTAAACCAGAGGGAAAAGAAAAGGCACCAAAACCAACAGCTAGAAGTGATCACAGCTCAGGAACAATGCTGTGCATATTTTGCACCTCAGGCTGCATCATTTGCTAGTGCTACCTGCAATACTCCTGCCAGAGAGCACTGGAGGTCTGTCTTTGTATATCTGCTTAAAAAACTCCAAAACATTCTTTCTTGCTGCATGGAAATATGCTCCCTGGGAAATCAAGTGATATTGAGCAAAAATGGCACCATGTTTCTGGAGCTGGTGTTTGATTTTTGCATTTGAAGGGATGCAGACGTGTGTGTGCTTACCTGAGTCTGCTGCACAAAGCAATTAGAGGTTCATCAAGAATTAAAATTCACCAGTGGCTGAACACTCATTTAGCTGAAGCTTCTGGTAATGAAGCCAAAATTGTTTCTATAACATGCAGGAATCAATGCCTAATTCTGAGCAAGCAGTTTGTTTTTAAGCCAATATCATTTACCAGTTACTTCTAATACATGTTGGACAGAGAACAGGCTTCCTTGGTCCAACTCACTCTGAAGAATCACAGAATGGTGTGTGTTGGAAGGAACCGTAAGGATCACCCTGTTGCGACCCCTGCCATGGACAGGGACACCTTCCATAGACCAGGTTGGTCCAACCCCTGTCCAACCCAGCCTTGAACAGCTCTGGGGACAGGACATTCACAGCTTCTCAAGAAGCTCTACCCCATGACAGGGCAGGACCAGGGCAGTGGTCTGTGGAACACCCAAAGGAAAGCAACTGGATGGCAGCTGGACAAACAAGTGTGATCACTGCCGTTGTGCTCATACCTCATTACTCCCAAGTAAGTGCTGTGTAAGCACCAATGCTGTCTCTGGTGCTCTTCTGGCAGCTCGTGCAGGGCAGTTTGATCATGCTTCTTCTCCCCAGCTTCAGCTGTGCACAACTCTTCCACCCTGGTGCTCACCACTGAATTGTTTTGGCTATTTTACCATAACCAACTTTGCTCAACATGCCTCAAAGCTTCATGTGAAGATTCACCTTTACTTCTGTCCTCCAGAGAGAAAACACTTGCTCGTTTTTCCTAGAACCTTCAGCATGTTTCATGCTAATCCTGCAGTATCAAGGCAGTTTAATGCTCCATTAATTATTTTGGAGGCGGTCTGGGAACTGCACGTGGTAACGACTGCGCTGCTCATTCAATGGGAAGGAAGTTCTCAGCACAATGTGTCTGGTCATCAAGGAGAGACTTTTTCCTCTAAGGCAAGTTAAAGCCTTTTCTTAGTCTGCTTCTGACCTGGAGTTTGCCCCCTCTAATCCTCCTTTCTGTAGGCACAAAGAAGCACATTATGAATTAACAGAACTCAAGCAACTCTCTGGAGGCAAATGAATCCCCAAATACGTAAGATGTTAAAAAAATTCCCATACTTCATCCAAGCTTCTGCCACTAAGTCACAGGAAGGGATAACACTGTGAGTTTGTAATTTATTTCCATATTCCTTAATCATATTTCAGTAGCTGTTTGGTTTATGACCTTTAAAACCACCTTAGATTTAGATTGATAAATGGGTAGCAAATAAATTTAGCAAAATAAGCAATTTCAGCCTATGGAAGGTCAGCAGAGGGCTGTGCAATCATGGCTTCCATTAATATGTTATATTTCAGTCAAAAGCTTTAAAATGCTGAAGGTTTTCAGAGGGAAAACCTATAGCTGTGATGAATGGGTTTCTTCTAATAGCTGAATGGGAAATGAAAATCAAAGTTAGGGGAAAATCGCTTTGTATCCACAGCGCAGATGAAGTTAGACAGTGGTCTTCCTCTGGCACAGGGGAAAGACAGTCGAGAGGGCTCAGTAATATGCAAATTACATTTCAGGTCAAAGACCATTTGAATAGTTTTGTAAATTAGTTAACTGATAGCGATTACTCATAGTAGCTCTTATTATTGTTGATATGAGGCTTGAGCTGAGGAGAATGACACAGGACAGGTAAAATAAATAGGCATCTCTCTATTAGGAGAGAGAGGAGAGAGGGCTCAGTGATGTCAGCTCTCCATTTCCCACTGGCAGCTCTTCCAGCAGTTTCAGTCAAAGGAGGCTGACTAGGCAGGGGACTATGCCTCTTTGAAGAGGAAAAGTTTGTTAAATTAATTGCTAACTGCACATTAACTCAGCTGTACGCATAACCATGTGTAGGGCTCTCCTTTTTGCTGGGGTACAGAAAGTCAGATTAAAGGAGAAAGCAACACAAAATCTTCTTACGGGAGTGAGATGAACATGATAGGTTCATGTTTATAGCTATGGAGCTTTGGATGGGGCCCTGAGAAACTTGATCTAGTGGGTGGCATCCCTGTCCATGGCAGGTGGGTTGGAACTGGGTGATCCTTAAGGTCCCTTCCAATCCAAACCATTCTATGATTTTATGTGGTCTATATTCTGTATGATCTATATTCTGTGTGTTATATAGGATGCAATATCATCAGTCAAAAGCAGAATTGAGGGAGAATCATTAAAAGAGAGATCCATGAGGTGCACAAAAGCCATACATTAAAAGGTGAGTTAGAGCTTGTTTCTGCTTCTCACAAAAGAGTTATTTTCACAACAAGTGAATTTAAAAAATGCATTATAAAATCTCTTAGGGTGTTTTTTTAACAAAATGAAACAAAGTCAGTTGTTGCTTCTAAGAGCTGTGGGCTGGAATAGCCTGGATAAAAATCTCTTGGATGGCTCCCACAAGGCAAAGTTGCCTTACAGTGATGTGACCTGGTCTAATGGAAGGTATCCTGGCCCATGGCAGGGCAGTTGGAACTAGATAACCTTTAAAGAGCCAATCTGTGGGGCTGGGATTTGCACAGGACAGGGAGTTAGGATGGCTCTGTCCCCCATGTGAGAGGTTGCTGGGGCAGGCTGTGGTTTGCTTCTACAAAATGGGTGGTTGGGTGGCCTCAGCCTGTTCTGCCCTGGACTGACAGGAGGACGTCTTGCAGCCTCCAGCCCCAGGGAAGAGTAATCAGGGATGTGCCATTGCTCTATTCCTCTGGTCCCACAGGAGGCATAGCTCAGCTGCAGCCTTCTCCTGGCACCTAAAATTAAAATGCATGACCTCTGAGGGAAAGACTCATCTGTGGGATCAATGTGCACAGCAGCAGTGTGGGGACAGGTTGGCAGGAGCAGAGCAGGGGCTGGCTTTGTGGGAAGCCATGAGGGTTATGCTGGCAGAGGACCTGTTGTCTTTGGAGCGGGGAACTGGTTATTAATGCTTGAATTGCCAGTGATGTTTGTGTCTGATTTAGTATCACTTAAGTAAGTGATGTATGATTTCAATTAGGAAGCAAAGATGCTTACTGCATCTCCATGATATGTTTGGATGGAGAAAAGTGCTTTGCACAGTCTTTCTGTTTCAGGGGAGGTAAATGGAGCACAGGGTGTCTGTGGGTTGCTTGCTGCAAAGTTATTTCAATGTCGGCTGGGAAAGCAAACTGTGCCAAGTGCCAAAGTCGCTGCAAAGTCACTGGGGTGGGCTCAGGGCTCTGCCTGGCACCAGAGCCAGGCTGGTGAGTACCATCAGGGGATACTTTCTTTGGATTTGCTGCTGACAGTTGGAAGAAGAGCAGGTCTGCTGTGTGCTGTTGGCCCTGCGCTGCTGACACCCAGCAGATCTTTTAGAGTTGTAAGATGCCGTGGTCTTGTAGAAAAATGAAAGGTTTATCCTTGTCACTAATATGAAGTTCATCAATGTCTGTATTTCACAGACTGCAGAAGTCTGAGGAGCCTCTGCATTTATTAACGCGCAAAAGATTTGTCCTGAAATAAGGGGCCAAAGCAAAACCCAATGCTGAGCAGGAGCAGGCAGTTGAAAGGAGGGAAGGCAGTATCAAAAGACTTCTAACCAAGACCAGCCCTGTAATGCTTGAGTCATTAACATCTGAAAGGGCTTTGTGTAGCAGGATACACATGTATTTCTGCCTGGAATTAGCACATTGCACACAAAGAGAGCTATATTGATGTCTGTCGAGGAGGAAACACCTCCTCCTCCTCCAGCTGCACCCTTGTGCCCGGATCCTGCTCCAAGCCTCAAACTGAGATGTCAGTGCCACCATGTGCCACCCAGTGCCACCAACACCTCAGAAACACCCACGGACCCTGAGTCTGTGTTGCTGGCATTTGCCTTCATCTCCTGTTGTGTGTTTTAGCAGGAAGCAGCCGGACATGAGCTGTGGGTTGTGTAGCCCAGCAGCTGCAAGGGAAGGGAATGGCTTCGAACTAACAGAGGGCAGGGCTAGATTGTATGTTAGGAGGAAGCTCTTCACCGTGACTGAAGGTGTTGACACAGGCTGCACAGAGGAGCTGTGGCTGCCCCATCCCTGGAAGTGTTCAAGGCCAGGTGAGATGGGGTTTTGAGCAACCTGGTCCAGTGGAAGGTGTCCCTGCCCATGGCAGGGGGTTGAAATGAGATGCTCTTTAAGGTCCCTTTCAACCCAAACCATTCCATGATTCTATGTTCCCATGATTCTGAGATCACTGACTGAGAACAGAGAGCGTTAAGAATCAGATTGTATTTAGGAACAAAGTAAGTTTTAAAATCACAGGTGAGAAAATATAGAGTGCCAAGAACAGCCAAAGCCAGGATCTGTGAACTGGTGTTTTTCACACTGCCCAGAATTCTTGCTTGGGTCAGCTGGAACCCTGCACTCTCCAGGTAGTTGGGCTTCAGCTGTAAAACACACAGAGTACAGAGTGTGCGTAGGTGTGGGTTTGGGTACCAGAGCTATGCTGGATTTGGTAGGAAAGTGAGATTTATTGGCTGACACACAGGTGTCCTCACACTCTCCATGTGAATGTTGCAGTAGCACCGTGGTTTTAAGATGAACTGATAGCAGTGCTATTATACGTATAATATAAATGCCAATGGTGATTTAAAATGCTGTTTTCAGAACTTGGTCACTGCTATCTCTCCTGGTGGAAGATGTTCCCATGTTTCAGCCAAATGAACTTTCAGACTGCTGAGCTAAACAAGAGATAATTTTCCTTTAAAATAACATGGTGAAGTGCTTATTGGGAAGCCTCTGTAAAGCAGTAAGAGAGATGACTTATTTGCTCAGTGTGATGCATCACCAATTGTGGCAGTGCTGTTTTCCTACCAGATCCCACCTGATTTGGAGGCAGAGCAGATTTCCTAGAAGAGGCACATCCCAACATTAGTGTTTTCCTGTGGTAGCTGGGACCTTGTCTTTCTCAGTGAGAAGACAGGAGAAATCTCTTATGAGAGCTGGGGTGACTGGAGATGCTGGGTAAGGCTGCTCTACTGACTACTGGAGTGTCCTCTTGATGGTCTTTTCCAACCTTACTGATTCTATGATTCTGTGATCTTCTAAAAACCACCATCCTTCCTCTCCTTCCAATTCCTATCTTGTCTGTGACCATTCCTGCTTTACCTGCACAGTTCATCACTTTCCTGCATCACTCCAGCATGCTCATTCCGACTTCAGGAAGGGTTTCCACCTTAATTAAATGTGATTTAGTTACACTGTGCTGAACTTCAAAAGGCTTGAGAGCCCAGCCCCCTCCCAACAACCAGGATCAGCACCTGAGCATGTTTTCTATCCTCAGCCAAGGGATCCTTCAGGTCTGCATTCCCACAAGCCACATTTTCAAGCTGAAGGTGAGGATGACAGCAAAACTCTTCAGATTCATGCACTATTCATGCAGTCCTCTAGGCTCCAGTGAAGCCCTTATAAGACATTAAGAAATTAATGAAACATGGCAGTCTACAACTCCACTCCAGTTTTCATCCGGGGATCTCTGCATTTCACTAATATTTATTAACTGAGTCTTGCGATAGTCCAGCGAGGTCTGAGATTCATTTTAGATCTGGGGGGCACTTGCTGTGCAGTGAGTCTGTGCCAGGGTGGGGGTAAAACCTCAGCTCCTGTTTCCACCTTCTAATTGCTGTGTGAGGACACAGGCACCCTGTTTTGGACTTCTCATGCCCGTTTCTCTCCTTAGGGTGCTATGGGTTTTGGTGACAGAGTTCCTAGCACCTCTGGGTGCCCCCAGCACTGTGGGAATGAAAGGAAAGCTTTGGATCCAGTACCTAAGGAAGGAAAAGCAATATTAAATACAGTTGTGAGTAGACATTGGTACAGTGGAAGGATAAAATGGAGGCTGAAATGGAGGACAAGGTCAAAAATCGTGCCTTATTTCTCAGCTCTCCTGCAGCAGATGGAACTGAAGTATCCTGGGACAGAAAGTTACAGATGAGAAAGGGCAGGAGATTAAGCAGGAAAGTTTAGGGAATGACAGACCTGAATGAGAAGGGAATGGCAAAAGCAGGAGCTGGAAGGCGGCAAGAAACAGGGGCAGGAAAAAGACCTTTGAAGACTGACAAAAATAATGGTCTGGGAAAATGAGAGTTACCAGAATGGATTAGAAAGCACCTGTAAGTGCCCGTGTGCTGCTCTGTCTGCAGGGTGGTGGTGGCTGAGTCAGTCCCTGAACATTTCCTATTTTTATGGAGGTGTAGGTGTTTTTCCAACCCAGGTTAAGTCTGGTGGTGGCTCTGTCTGAGATGACCCAGCACCAGGACTGTACTGTCCTGCTTTGCTATTTGGAGCTCCAGCCAGGATAACAGGGTGACCCTATCAGTGCCCGTGCTGAGAAGCAGGTCCCTCACTGTCCTCCTGAAAAGACGTGCTAAGGAACATCCCTGCCATGACTGATGTGGCTGCATACCTGCAGCCTATTATGTGTAACAATGAATGGGAAGGAAAAGGTCCATAATATTTCAGGTTATTGAATTTGTCTGTGTAGCCCACAGATATGAGGCAGCCAACATTCTGTTTGCTTCAGAAATGAGAATAATCTAAACCCACAGGCTAATTCCCGCTCACAGAGAGATTTCATATGTTTTGTTGCCTTTTTTTTTTTTTTTTTTTAATAAATTGAACAATTACACTGCAAAGGACTTTTTATTCTCTATGCTTCCTAAGTAGTATTTGGAAGTAAGCTCCTTCTGTACTTGTATGGATTTAATTTAAAACTGTTTGTTTAGATCTGTGATATTAAGAAACTAAACATCTTTCACACATAGGTAGTAACATCCTTGCAGAGGCAAGGATGTTAAAAATTGCCTGAGTGACTCCACTCCAGGCCGTGTTGACTCTTTCTTGGTGGTGGTGATCAGATGCTGAAAGAGTCTCATCATAGGCAGGTGTTAATCTACCTCTACCTTTCAATACCTGATCCTAACCCCTAACAGACAGTGAGTGTCTTAGTCCCAGAAACCCCAAAGTCTGATATTCTTTGTAATGTTTCCTCCTGTTTTTAATTATAAACCTCAGTCAGTGTGGTTGATTTTTTGCACCTTCATCTAAAATTCTTGGAAAAAACCTCAACCCAGCAATTTAAACTAAGACTGGTGTAATTTCATTTCTCTGCCTACTATAATTAGACTCCCTTTATATTAGGTACAGTTGCTTATCATCCTGCTGCAATAAAAACAACACCTTTGTGGCTTTTCTGCAAGAATCAGTTGCTAACTTGTCGTGACAACCCTTCACACAACTGTGTGGCGGCACAGAGTGTTCCTCACGCGGTGTGTTCAAAGTCAGGAATGATTTACATCTGTGAAATGTCACTTCCCACCGAGGTTACTTGTATAAAAATCAGTACTTATAACAGCTGCTCACGTGGGTTGTTTGTGCACTGGATTTTTTGCAGTATCTCACCCTCTTCTGTTGGTTTCTGGGGGAGGCTAAGCCTCAGAGGAATTTGGGGTCACATGGAGTTATTCCTCTTCCCTAGAGCAAGGTGAATCCCTGAGATCAAAGCAAGTGGTGACAGTGACAGATACTGCCTGGCTGTACCTCTTCTTTTGTAGCCCCAGGACTCTGGCATCAATACACGTTGTTGTTTCTCAAAGATAGGGGAGAAAGACTTCCAAAGCACTGAATGGGATCCTGCAATGCAAAGCCTAAGGGATGATGTATACTTGAACTCTTGAGTCGCTGTAAAATTACCTTTTCAAAGGAGTGGAGCAAGTGAGGGAAAAAGGTGTTTGGCTTCAGTAAATGAAATAAGATGTCTGACTGAAAACCAAGAGCTCCTGAGGGGTAGGATTAAGCAAAGCCTCTCCATCTTTGGGGTGTGTTCATCATTCAACTCTGGAAATTTATGACACTGAGATCTCATGGCTGAGACCACCCATCTGAAGCGCTCTTGGTGACCCAGGGCTAGTGGCCAGGGCTGGCCCCCCTGTTCCCTGCTACAGAGTAGAGAGGGGCTCTTTGGGATACTTCCATGCAGATTTGAGTCACCCAGTACTGTACATGTCACCAAAGATGCAGAGGGGTATATCTCACCTGCCAAGGTGCTCTGCCTCTTGCACCTCCATGTGCGAGAAAAGGATAATATATTTAAATTTATGATGGCTAACGGGCTTATCTAACTACAGTTAAAATAACTTGATGAATTACTTGTGTGATATTTGGAATCACAACTGTGAGAATAAATTAGGTGACTGAAGACTAGAGACTGATATTGCTCATTAATTATGCATGGCGGGAGGCTGGTGCTGGGTGAGCAGGTGGGCTGGCTCCGAGCATACAGATGGGGTGTTTCCATGCTAGAACTGTTCTTCCTGTGCAGAGTTTGTGTGGAAAAGTCACAGGTCTGAGTGGTCAGCTGTGATTGCAGAATCAGAAGTCTGTGTTTCATTGATCATGTGTTCTGTTCCTGGTGCTCAGAGTACTGGAGAGCTCAACTAGAGGAGCTGAGGACCATGTCCCAGGAAAATGCATGTCCATCCCATGGGCAATTTGATAAGCTGAGGACCATGAAGAGCAGGGGGACTGAGAAGCTGGAGGATCATCTTCCAGGCAAGTGTATGGCCATGCCACAGAGAATTTCTGTTTTTAAAAGGTCTCCAAAAACACCTGACTGTTTCCAGCTTCGTTTTTTCTAAGTAATCTCAGCAAGGACCTTTTGAGCTTCCTTTTAAAGATTAAATGGTACCCTGGGCCACTTGTATTTAGCATAGTGATGCTTTCCTTCTGTTAGGTCTTTTTTAAAAGGTCAGATAAAATGGTGGGTGTGTAAAGAAAGCGCTTTCATCACCTGGATGTCATCTAATAGTCATTGCTCTACATAGAACTCAGTTCTTGCAGCACAAAAGAACTAGAAAATATTTAAGGACACAGGATTGCATTAGCCCTGAGGATTTGGAGATGGTTTGGTGTGCCAACAGATAAGGATGATATAATACAAACAGGGCACGACTTGGATAATTGGGGGCTATAAGTGAAGTGACATGATTGCTTGATTAAGATAATAGTTGAAGCATGTGGAAAAGGAAATTATAATTTATATATTGCTGATTGTCAGGTTTATTTTAAGGACATGATTTGAAGATTGTCAAAATCAGAGAGGTCCCGAGCAAAAGAAAGTCACTGAAAGAAAAAAGAAACTTCTACCAAAAAGTAAATACCTGAGGCCAACAAGAGGTGGGCAGCAAAGGTTGGAGAAGCCAAAGGCAGGAGCTCCTGTTCTTAGAAAAGAACAGAACCAGGAGCCAAACACCTGTTGTGGCCAGGAAGGGCACTAGATGTGTCTACCTCCTCCTTCAGGGGTGGGTGCTGCTTGAGCTCAGCTGGATACAGGGAAGTTCCTGTCCTCACTCGTCCAACTACCCACACCCCTGTGCTGGGGACACTGGCATGTGGTCTGAGCCAGCCAGTCCTTGTGCATGGCTGAAGCCCCCTGCACAGTGCCACAATCTTCAGCTGTGAGCAGGTATTGGAAAAATGGATCGCTGAACCTGGGGGAAATGATGGTATTTTCAGACCGGGTCAATGCATCGTGAGTGAGTGTATCTGCAACCAGCCTTTGGTGTCTGGGTGAGGATTTGGTGATGGGGAACGTGGTGATGGTGGAATGCTGCTGGGCAATGGGAAACTGGGAATGGGACCAGCATGGAGGCCGTGGTGCTGGCATAGCCCACAGACATCTGCAGTGACATTTAGGCCTCCCTGTGTCCTCAGTGTCAGGGGCATGTGTGGACTTTCTTCAAGGCAGCCAGTTTTCTGCCTGCATTGCTGATTTGTTCATCTGCAGTGTCTTTAATATGATTAATGTAGAGGGGTTTGCAAACTGATCAAGACAGACCAGGTCTGCCTGTAATTGCAGTTAAATTACAGTGATGTTCAATTTCAAGCATACCTTTGATATGGTAATAGAAAAAGCTAATTTAGCATACTGCACAGCCTCTGGGTAAAGTGGAGGTGATACTGAATATTGATCAGATCCATACATAGGTAGCAATACTGGGGAATAGTGATAGATATTTCTGTAGATTCTGAGTAGATTTATGTTGTTGTCCTTCCGCAAGCTTGGACCTTAACTCCTAATACCTTTAACTGAAGCTGTTGGAGGCAGGCTTTCAGCTTGCTTGCATTGTATTCCCATTATGAATCAAAAGTTTATTTGCCTTTCCAGCTGATTTGTGGGAAATAATGATATGGCATATGAGCTCCCACCTAGCACAGCCACCATCAAAATGCCACGGTGAGTGAAACTATCCATGTGTTATGACCTTGATGCACAATTTAAATAGATGATTTTTCAAGCCAAATAAAACCTTTCACATTAGGCAGTAGATGAGCCACCCGTATATGCTACAAATACTGCTCCCCCCTCTCCTAATTATTAATACAAAATAGTGGTGGAATAGATTTATGCTTGTCAGCAGAGCAGTTAACTGCCATGCTGCTGCTGAGTCAATGGCTTGTTGTATCCTAAGTGCCATAATACCCAGATCTGGGCTGGGCACTAAGCTGTGATATGGCAATTTAGTTTCACACATCATTTAGTTATGCTTTTATTTCAGATTAATCTCTGGTTTTTTCCCTTTTTATTTCAGTTCTAATTCAATAGGCTCAAAAGTGACCCAGGTCACAGTGTGAGAACTTGCTGTCACAGGCTGAATTTCAGCTGAGACTGTCCCTGAAGGTTTTGGAGAAGAGGATGCCTGTCAGAGCCAGGAAAACAACCAGCTCATAGGAGCACCAGCACCTGGTGATACCTAAGAACCAAACTTGGAGGTCACAGGGATCCTAAAAACAATAGGGGAATGCCACCATAGGTAACTGAGGTTGCATTTGCCTTTCCACAGCAGCATCCAATTAAAGAATTCAAATGGATTGCAAAAGGAAGAGGTGTCCTGTTCCCAGCCATGTATTCTTTAGAGGAAGGGTAATGTGAGGGCTCTTAGGCTGCACCACTGGAGGGCTGTTGCTGCTCCACATGGGATTTAAAGCGGGATTTAAGATGCCTTTAGGGAGTGCAGGAAGGGCCTTGGTCAGAACTTGGAGAACCTGAGCCTGAAAAACAGAGTAAGAGCTCCTGTGCACTTGGGAGAGTGGAGGGATCTCTGTCCTACAGCTCTTTTGTGTATTTTATCCCTCCTGGTGATATAGTGGAGAATTCACAATGAGTCTTTATTTCTGCTGCCCTAAATCTCATTTTTTATAAAATAAAATCCATCTGAATCTTCTTTGGGCATGTAACCTACACAAAGGAAAAATGACAGTCCATCTGAAGCAAGGGCTGGAAATTTATTGAAAAATGCAACACATCTTTTAGAACTAACAGCTGAGTGTTCAGATGGAGGGGGATGCTGGGAAAACTAGTACTGAAAGAGGAAATATTGTGTGTTTAGAGGTAGCTACTAACACTGCAATACATATTCTGCTCCTCTGCAATATTAATGACTTATTCTATGTACCATAGTAGCAGATGGTACCAGAGATAGTTCTGACCATTTCTTTATCTTGGTGCTGGAGCAAACAACCTGTTTGAGGCAGATGTCCTGCATGCCATACTCAGCTCTCACAGAGGGACCTGCAGTCTCAGCAGCAACAACGAGATTTTAATTTTTTTTCCAGAGCATACTCCTGTCTGGCAGTGTCAGCTCAGGAGTATGGAGTCTCCAGGAAAGGAGAGAGGTGCACAGCTGAAAGAGGGTAGACTTAAGTTGGATATTAGGAAGTTCTTCCCTGCGAGGGTGGGGAGGCCCTGGCACAGGTTGCCCAAAGAAGCTGTGGTTGCCCCATCCCTGGAAGTGTTCAAAGCCAGGCTCGATGGGGCTTGGAGCAGCCTGGGATAGTGGAAGGTGTCCTGCCCTTGGTGGAGAAGGGGTGGGACAAGCTGGTCTTTAAGGTCCCTTCCAATTCAAATAATTGCAGGATTCTACGAGTGTTCTTGTTCATTGAGGGGAGAACTGAGGTGCTGCAAAAAGCATGTAGGTGTCTGAAAGTATCCTCAAATTGGTAAGGCAAGGCAGATCCTGCTTTAAGTATCAGGTTGTCCTTCTCTTGGGCGCTGTGCCAACATTGTCATGTACCCAATACACCTTATGCTGAGTCTGTTCTACCTGAGTTCAGGAAAACTGAGCTTGACTTGCCTGTGGCCAGTTAGGTCTGGTTTATATTCCCACTACCCATCACATATTCTTTGTTCATATACACAAGATAATAAGGCTGAAAGACAAAAATGAGTATGCTGATAGAGAATTTATAAAAAGAGCAGATGATGGTAAGTAACGACCATTAAACTATGTAATAAATCCTTGGTGATAGTGCAAAACTTTGCATCTGCTCACAAGGTAGAATTATTTCATTGCTTGCAGGCCTCATACATGGAGATATGTCAGTGCATCAGCATCTTCAGGGACACATCCATAATAAAGATAATACTAATTTTCATAGTAATGTTTTTTCCTGACAGGCAAAGGTAATTAAGTGGTTAAAGAAGAACTCAGTTTTCTACCTAATGTAAAAAATAACTCATGCATTTTATGTCTCCTACTCTTCCAACTTTCACCAGTGTCAGGCCACATTGGTTTTGCATTTATGGTAACAACCTTTCAGAAGATAGGAGACAGAGCATGCTAAGTGTGGGGTTTCTAATCACTTTTCTTTTGGGTCTGATGTCTTGGCTATCCACAGACCTTAAATGTGATCTGATCATGGCTCTGAACTAAACAGATTTAATGGTGAAATAAAACAATATATCCAAAATGAGGTGGAACTAACAACTGAAAATAATAAGGAAATTAAATGTCAGTAATTGAAAAGGTTTCTAACGTCTTAGATCCAGTACAATAACTCTCCTTTATCATTTATCCAGCCTTGACACCAGTTATTTGCTCTTGGAAAGTTTTGTAAAGGTATATAGATTGATTATAAGTGCTGTATTTTCTACACTTACTCTACCTAGACTAATTGAAAAGCCGTTGCAGAGAGGAAATTGAGTTGGTGTTGGGAGTTTGTGATTGTGTTCTGATCTTCAGGAAGCTGTTGAAAATCTCCAGAAAATTAATTGTTTATACTTGAAAGCGCTCCATTAAGCTGAGGTAATGGGCAGATTCAGCATTCCTCAACAGTGATCTCAGGTTTCTTCAAAATCTTACTATACTAAACATTATTTCTGCACCATTCAGTCCTGTATTTTCTAAGTTTGCATAGCATAAATTGCCAAATTACCTCTGCAGTTGACAAGGCATCATGGCAGAGGCAGGTACATTTTGTAAGTTTTGCACTTACTGATTTAAAAGAAAACACAGTCCCAGGACATCCACTCCCAACACTAGATGGGTTGTTAAAAATCCCCATAAGAATAAACACACGTGTTGAATCTTCATTTTTAGTGTTGTTCATGTTTGGGTGTATAAAAAGGAAGCTTGTTTTTGGGCTAGACCCCTGTGAAATCCATCCCTTTGAGGACCACACCCCTCCTCTGCTGCAGGAGCAGTCCCTGTGCTGTCAGACCCTCTCAGCTCTGTATCACTGGTGACATGTCATCATAGAAGCATCACAGAATGGTTTGGGTTGGAAGGGACCTTAAAGATCATCCCATCCAGTTCCACCTCTCTGGCAAGGGCGGGGACACCTGCCACTAGACCAGGTTGCTCAGAGCTCCATCCAACCTGGCCTTCCAGGGGTGGGGCATCCACAGCTTCTCTGGGTAACCTGTGGCAGGGCCTCACAGCAAAGAATTTATTTCTAATACCCAATCTAACCCTGGCCTCTGTCAGTGTGAAGCCATTGTCCCTTGTCC
Source organism: Coloeus monedula (assembly GCF_965178545.1). Taxonomy (NCBI): domain Eukaryota; kingdom Metazoa; phylum Chordata; class Aves; order Passeriformes; family Corvidae; genus Coloeus; species Coloeus monedula. The sequence continues at coordinate 10,138,948 of NC_138795.1, forward strand.
TGTCACTCCAGACGCTTGTGCAAAGTCCCTCTCCAGCTTTCTTGGAGCCTGCTTTTTCAGTGCCTGTTTAGGCACTGAAAGGGGCTCTCAGGTCTCTCTGGAGCCTACTCTTCTCCAGGCTGAACAACCCCAGCTCTCTCAGCCTGTTCCGTGGTTTCCTATCCCTTCTGACCTGCAGTGCCTTCCAAGGGCAGAAAATTCTTTTCTTTCCTTTTTATGCTTTCCCTTTTAACAGTGTATTAGTGGCACAGAAGGCCTAGAAATAAAAGCTTTCCACAAAAAGGCTGCAACAAAATACTTGATACCCGGGAGGGATAAAGGAGACCTTGAAAGTACAGCCTGCAATATATGGCTCAGTCCTGCTCATTGGTACTAAAGGCATTAATTTCTGAATACTGTCTGCTTTGGTAAGTAATTTTTGTGAAATGCCTGGAGAAGCTGTTGCATTTTCCCATATATTATAATGAAGTATGGCAGGTTTTAGAGAGATGAAGGACTTTGCAAAGGTGCAGCAGCCTGACACCAGGATTCATTTTGAGCATGAGCTGGTTCCTATTTTATCTAAGCCTGATTCCGTCATCTTTGGAAAGGAGGGTGCTTGCTTTTGATGGTGAATCTTGCTATAAGTACTTATTTGGCATGCCAGTGAATAAGAAAAGCTATCATGATTTGACATGTGAAATGTGAAGTCTCAATTACTTTTATGTTGTTTTTCCTTATGTAGATCGGGAGTGAAAAATATATTCTAATTAAAAAGTGAAAGATGATATCCAGATCTCAGCATGCCTTGAGGAGAATAATCTGAATTTTGGAGTGCTTCCTAAGTCTTGGAGCAGAGCTTATGCTGCACTTCACAGGCACGGGCAGCAGCTGTGGCTGATAATGCTGACTGATTTATTTGGCCATTATCTGACAGTTTCTTTACTCACTTTAAGGGAAAAAGAGTCTGCAGAGACATCCTGCATATTCAGATAGCTGTTATTGTAATCATCCTTTGTTTATTTTATATTTTGATTCCTTTTCCCTTACAGGCCTATTTTTTTAATGCAAATGGGAATTATGAGAGTGTGTTTTCTACCCTCCTTCATCACCTCCTGCCCAAGCCCTTTTGAATCCCTTGACCAGCCTCACTTGAATTCAATCACAAGATGAAGGCTCAGAGATATTAAATCTCTGAAAGTGCTGCACCAATAAGCGGTGAAGGAAAATCTGGCTCAGGTAAAACCAGGGTGAATTTGATTATTATGCATTTTTGCTGATGTTTAGGTTATTAGCTGGCATCTAAGAGGGGCTGGCTGCAGCAAATGCAGCAAACCAAACCAAAACCAAAAGCCACTGAAAATGCAAGGGCATTTCTGAACATGTTGTATGCTGAGGTCATGTTGGGAGAATGGTTGTCCCTCGTATTAAGGAGCTGAGACTCTATCCCCCGTGTCACTAGAACCCAGCATTAGATTATTTTGCTGACCAGAAATATAAGCAAATTAGTTCTGTTGCTTAAATGAATGCCTGAGTTAAAATAAAAAGGATAAATCTTGGACAGCTGGGCATAAACATCTCCTAATGCATTTTGAAGAACTATGTCTGAAAATGGAGTGTGTTTTCCTTGCCTGTGTTTCTTTGTGGTCATTAAAGGCATCTCACTCTTAATAAACAGTAACACGTTTCTTGAATCACTCTATTAAGGATAAAGACCTTGACTCCCACTTCATTAGGGTAAGTGGACTCAAAATAAAGCTTTTTATGGAGCTCCCTCTAATTTCCAGATGTAGTGCACCACTTCAGCAATAGAATAGGGCCTTTTTTTAAAATACATCATTTTATTTACCCAACACTTTGCGAAGCTAAGGCTGTTGAAAGTAAACCATCTTTAATATCCATCCCATAATGATGCTTGTACTTTCCTTTGAAAGCTCCAGCTGCTCAGGGCTGAGATCACCACATACTGACAGATACTTCAGCTGGTGCTTCCTCAAAGCAGCCTTGCTAAGTGAGCCTAAATTTAGTCCATGTCTTGTTGAATAATATTAGAACTGTAAGACCCTATGCTATGAGATTGGCAATCACTATGCTTGGTTGTGTGTGGTTTAAGCAGTGCTCTGTGTATGTAAAATCAACAGCTTGAAAAGGAACCAAAATCAGGTATGACAAAAATATAGATGGTTAATTTTCAGTATTTAGAAAAATACTATATAGTATAGAAAAAACAGAAAAAAGAAATCTCTATTATCTGCATGTCTTGCTCTCTTTAAAAAAGTAAACCAGAAAATGAAAAATTAAAAAACGCAACTCCTATTAAATTAGAAAGTGCTGCAGACTTTTCTGTGCTTTGCTCCAGAAATAGCACAGAGGATGTTTATGGCATAATGACACAAAATCTCAGTGACTTTAGCACTGCAGTAGGTGGGAAGCTCAGGAGCAAGAAGAGGGAATGGGACCCCCTTCCCAGCCCCTCTGCATCCCTTAGCAGAAGGTTGTGTTGGGATATCAGCACCCTTCCCACAGCAGTGCCAGGGTTTACACTCTCCCAGCCAGTCCTGGAACTGGTGGGAGATGTGGTGCACGTGGTTGAAGACTTCTGCTCCCATCCCCTGCTGAGAGACCTTATCCCCATCTCCAGGTATGTGGGAATGGACAGGACTCACAGAGGGTGTTGGTTTAAGCTTTTCCATAGGGTCTGTTATACAGATTTGGTGTGTGTAGAACATGCTTTTAGTTGGGTTAAGGGGTCCACGAATGAATAAACAGGGTCTTCCTACATTAGCCTTTTTGACACTCGAAGTCAGGATAGAGCTCATAACAATTGTTTATTTAATATTTAATTTATGTCACCAATCATCTTTACTTGCAAGGAACTGATTATATTTAAGCCCTGGGAAGCCAATGAGTATTTTATTACCAATTCTATTAAGGCCAGCATTTTATTCCTTGCCATCTAAATCTCTGTGTTTGAGTAGGAGAGCTCATTACTTTAAATACGAGAGCAATGGGTGAACCTTCCCAATCACACCCCGTCTATTATTACAGTTAGTACTGGGATAGCTGCAATGCTAGGACTCTTCAAATAAACAGTCATTAGGTATGACAGTGATAATGGAATGTGCACTGTGAAATTATCTAATTACTGACACTTCGAGTCTGTATCAACAATTTGTTTTGAAATAGAATATAATTAAATTATTTTGCTCCAAGTACACCCGGAAGAGCAATAAACTTTAAGACTTTCACAACAAAGAGTGAACAAAAGGTGCCATGTAAGGATGATTTTGAACATTTGGAGGATAATATTCTTGCAGAAAATGTTTGTCATGGTTACCATTCTTGGACCTGCTTGCCGGGCTCTATTAAAACCTGTTGATGGTTATGGAAATGAAAAGGATGTTCCCAAAGGAAAGGGAGAAGATGAGAATAGGAACAGATACTATTGCACCCCAGAATGCTTTACTGTTGGTTATGGAAGGTATCCAGAGTCTGATTTGAACAGTAATTGCTTTGTTTGGTCACAGCTTTGAAAAGTAATGTAGCAACATGAACAGATGCATCTAATCTGTTATTTGGAGTAAGAATGATTATAGATGCTTTTCAGGGTGGAAGGGCATCACTGCAATTTGTTGATACAGATTGTGAAACAGAAATATAAGTTGGGGTGTAAGTAATAATCAGAGTTAGCCAGTGTCCTGGTCCTGGCTGGGATCAAAGTAATTCTCCTCCAGCTGAAACCAGGACAGCTGGACACTTGGAAAGATGTTTGATCCCAATCCGCTAGTTTCCACAAACCTGAGTGTACGAATACTGCAGGGGGCAGGCTGTATTTTGCAGAGGTGGAAGCCCTGGTAGGAGCACGCCTGTGCTGCTGGTGATGGAGAGCAGAGGGAACACAGGACCCAAAGGAGGGATGGGGCTGGGAACCCACCCTTTGCTTGGCATCGCTTGTGCCGCGGGTGCTGCTGGTCTGCTCATGGGACACCCAGATACAAGGTGCTGTTATGTTTTCTGGCTCATGGGAAAGCATGGAATGAGCTTTGCTATGAGTCCCCAGCAGGGAGATAGACTCCAGAGATATTCCAAGGGAGGCCTTTCCAGTCCCTAGCACATGTACTCTTGTCAAGAGTAAAATTCAGAAGTGAAAAGACGTCAAAGGAAAGAAAAAACCTGTTCCAGATTACACTGCTCATAGCTTGCTACAGCTCCTCCCTGCTTATGTCTCTAATAAGAAATCTAGGTTGCATGCATTTTTAAAAAAAATATTGCTTTTTATCTAGTAGCAAAAAAACCTTGGGAACAGCATTCTCCTCTCATCATTTTTTGGAATTAATTAAAAGACATATAACCCAGCTGCATAAAACAGCCAAGAATGTCATCTCTCAAGTATCATAGCCTTTAATAAAAGTCAGTGGCACTGTTTGTGACCATCTGACGTTTACGGCTGCTGCCTCTGAAGTTCATTGTGTTTCAGCAGCCACCTTGGCTCGTCTCCATTCTTGCTTTAACCTCAATGACTTTGGCATAGTTATTCCAGTGCTGAACATCACCCATTTTGTCTTCCACAGAATACGAGGTCTGCTGCTTGCTTATCAAATATGAAACTGTGTACAACTGGGCAACCTCATGCTAATGGAATCAATACAGCGAAAGAGATCTCGCAACCTCACTGCACTTTTTACAATTTACTTTGTTCGTCACCCATTAATTCTTATATTGATTTTGCTATAAAACACAAACTGCATTCCTATCACAGCCCAAGAAAAAAGCACATTGGTTATATTGGAACAAGGTATGTTGTAAAAACGAAATGCCTAAAACATTTAAATGTAGTAAGCTCTGCTAAAGTCCATAAATCACATTGTTTAATGTTGTGAATGAATGGTGCTGCCTTAAACAAGGGAAAAATATGGCACCATAAACCAATTTTGACACAAAATAACAGTCTCTGTTTCTCTGTACCTGCCGTTCTAGAAAAGCTATCAATAATGGTTATGGTTGTTTGCAGGTGTGTGGGGGGGAACATTCTCACTATCCACTTTAGAAAGTTCCTTCAAAGTCACTTTGTAAAATTGACAACAGCGGTGTTTTACCTGGCTATAAATAAAGCCTGATTATTACCATGTCCTGTTTACTTTTATCATTCACTCATCAAAAACTTTTTGATGGATCATTACTGATGATCGTTTCAGGAGCTAAAGTCAGGCCATGTGCTTGACTGTTATTGATGGGGAGGGACTGCAGCTGCTTGCTACCAACCTCAGTGACTACACTATCTGCTGAGGAACATGGTCATCATTCCAGCTTAGAGGGAAGATGGTTCAAAGGGAATTCAACTTTCTGCATCACTTTTAACCCTGAGTAGAGAAAACCACTGCTGAGGTATAATTCTGCACTGTGAGGGTATCAGCAGTGAGGAGTGAAAAAGGAGAATTTCACGGTGATTACAAAATAGGTGCTTTTTATCACCAAAGTTATGACTGCGGAAATCTACTCTAGTTGAGATTCCCATAGCGTTTCAAGCCTTAGTCATGATCCAGGAGTTCACTAAGCCCAGTACAAGGTCAGGAAAGTCATCTTGGAGAGCCTGCAGCCAACTACAAGACAAGTGACAACAGCCAGTCATGGATGGATTTGAGTCCAGCAGGAAACAAAGAAAGGATGGGGGTAAGAAGGATTGGGACTGCTGTCAGCAGCTTAAAAACCCAAGCTGTTTCCAAGGCTTTCAGGATCTATGGAAATAGATTGAATAGGAAGGAAAAAAAGAGAGGAAGGCAGGAAGAAAGAAAAAAGGAGTGTGATCAAGATGGATATTGTGCATTTGCATAACATTTAAGCTGGTCAGAGAGGGGGGCCTTGGCTTCCTGCTCAGTGTTGTGTCTGTGTGTGGCACTACTGCACCAACACTTCTGCCAGGTTTTCTTGAATGAGCTTGGGAAGGGGGAGAACAGGAATTAACATATCTCAGGTCAGAGATCATAAAGCAAGAATGGAACTATTTACCACCTTAACCTTGGATGGGTGCTTCTGTTTAGTTCTTGTTTCATCTTGTTTGATGCATTTACCTTTTTGATTCATTTTTTCTCATGTGTTTTTCTCATATGTGAACCAGAGCAGCTGCTGTAGAATCTGGGACAGCTCTGCCAAACTTTGTCTGTCAGCTAAAGCCTCCCTGCTTCCAACTACATCACTCTAAACCACAGCAAAAGTCAAGTGACTGTACAGAGGCTGCTCTACACTTTGTCTAGCGAGAGGAGAGTTTGTTCAGTTTCTCCGGAAAGAAGATGAGAATTTGTTCTAAAGGATGTGAAAATTCATTAAAGCTGCTGAGACTCTTCCCACAGATGGGCTGTCCCATGACAAGGCTGGTAGAAGTGAAGCTGGGTGACAACCCTTGGGACAGGCTGTAGCACTGGACAAGCACCGGGGGAAGCCAGATCATCTGGAAGATGGGCTGGGTACAGATCCTGTTTTGCAGGGAGGGAATATTATCTGTAGGAAGCTGGCAGATGTGAGACTGCCTTTCCTGCTCAGCAGGAAGTTTGCAGCTGCAAAATTCCAGTTAATTCCTGGGTGCTTCATTATTTGAATTCATTAGCACCAGTTTTCCCTGTGTTGCTGTCAATCTTTAATCCTTTAAAGATATAACAGGTCTTTCTGATGGGAAGCTGCTCTTGTCCCTTTTGGGTCAACCATGTTTTTTCCAGTTCTTTGGGAAATTGCGCCACTGGTAGAGCACACTAATTCTGTCCTTCTCCATGGCTTTGCAGGAGAGCAGGACTTGTTCCTTGCTCACTTTCACTCTCCCTTTTCCTCCCAGTCATGGGGGCAGGGGGAGTTAACAGAATAATTTTGATGTTGAAACGCCTGTGAAATGGTTTCCTATTCCTGCAAGAGGGAACTCTGTGAGAACTATGCTTATCTGAAATGTCACCTCCAAGGATTTTCTAAGTTAATAATTAAGTAAATTATCTCAGGTCTCTCATCAAGAAAGGCTCTGTTTTTCCAGGTTTAAACTCTTAATTTTTTATTGCAAGGATCAGTCCTGTAAGATCCTCAGAAGTTTAGTAGGGACATATTGTCCTGATCATAGCTCCTTTGGTTGGTGGCTGCAGAGCTCCCCTGGCCTCTGTGAGTGGCAGGGGGGTGCTGGTCCCTGCTGAAACAGTTGTGGAAACACAGAAAAGCTGAGAAACTGGAGAGGAAAATAATGAAGAAAATAGCCTCATTTATTTTTTTATGAGTCTTAAGCCCATCTAGCTGTCACGCTTTGCCTGCAGGCAGCATGTCTGGGAGGGCAGGTTGCTGTGACAGATGGACAGGAGCTGCTCAGAGAAATGGCTTTAGATGGGCAATTTGCTGCAAGTTGGTGGAGCTTTACAAAGTCACAAGCGTAAGGAATTAGAGGCAATCCTCTCGCAAACACTGGGAAGCTGAAAGCCTAGACCCAGCTTTTATAAGGCTCTGCTCAAAACCCAGCTGTTGCCACTCCACGTGGCTGTTTCTTTACTGATACCATCACCGTGTGCTGGGGACGTGCAACAGTCACCAAGACAGGAAATAAAGTGTATGGGGTTCTCTGCAGGAAAAAGCAGGGCCTTTCTTTGAGGCCAACAAGCAAAGTTACAAGGTGCAAGTTCAAACGGCAGTCCCCGAGCTTTCCTTTTCTCTTTTGTGGAGCTTTTTTAATGAGCAGCTCCTGCTGCCTTCTTCCCTTCTAACTGCAGCACGTGCAGGAGGTTAATGATCGAGCCAGGCAGATCTGGGGCTCAGCTCACACATTAGGAGTCACTAAGTGCTTTCTTCTGTTAAACTAAGGTGTATTTACAATCCTGCCTTTTATTTATCTAATGAGGATAATTATCCACTGTCAGAACGATATGATCCACTGGTGCTAAGACATCACTTCTAGAGATGCAGATGTTTGCCTGCAGGTGGTTGAAGTGTCCCTGCAGAGCAGAGTGGTGGGGAACTGGCCTGGGGAAGCAAAAGCCAAGCTCAAAGCCTGCAAAACAATGGTCCAGACCTGAGTAAGTTGAAAGGATTTCCCTTGTTCTGAGTTGAGTGTGTCTCTCTCAAAGTGAAAACTGAAGGTGCTGTGATGCAATGCCAGGAGCCAGGGGTGAAAGAGAAGGTGTGTGGAGGGGGAACCTGGACCTATGTGGTTTGTTGGTTTTTCTGGTGCAGGATATTTTTTGGCTTGGTTTGCTGTTTTCTAAATTTTTGTAGGTCAGTGTCATGGCTGTGGTATTAGTTAAGCAGTTGCTTAAACATAACTGATGCTGTGGAGAGAATGTAGTCTAACTTCTGATGTGCTTTAGACACCTGGTTACCCAATAGGCCTTGTTTTTAGTTTCTGTTTTAGGCAGTTTCTCTTTTAAGCAAGTTGTTGTTAATTTTAAGTGCTGGTCTGTGATGGCCCACTCTCCACTTCTAAGAAGGTGCTGTGCCCTCAACTTGAAGTGCTTTGTACTTACTTGAATTGCTGCTTTCTTCATCAAACATAGGTAATTGCTTTTGCTGCAAAATGCTTTCTTGGATGATTATCAATTGACTTGTATTAATATTTACAATCACTTTTTCGTTAGTAACTTTTTGCTACAATAGGAAATGAAATGTAAATTAACAACTGTAAAGATTAAAACATAATGAAATAGGACGTGAACTCCAGAGAACTAATGAGTAAAGTGGCTTGAAGGCACAAAAATATGTTCTTCAAAAATAAACATACAGATAAATAATAAGATAAATAATTTTGAGGCATTAAACCAACAAACAGAAATACCAAATGTGGGATAAATGGTTTCATGTCAAAGTTATAATTGCATTCTTTTTTCCTAATAAAAAGATGAAGTTTCTCCCTAAAATTAACCAACTGTGTAATCGCTACATGGTAGATTTTTTCCTACCTTACAAATCAGCACTTCAATATGTCTCTCTGTTTGTTTACTATCCTTATCTGGCTACTTAACAAATGCATTGGTTTAGTGAACTGAAACTGTTGTTTGGTTTTTTTGGGTTGGCTTTTTTTTAATAGTATTTGTCTCCAGTACTTTCTATTTTCAAAAGAAGAAATCTGTATCTGAAGCTGCTGGATGCTTTTATGAGGTGTTTTAAAGCTTGTCCAAGCTAACAGGTATTAGCACCTGCTTCAGCAAAGCTCCCAAGCCCCAGTATCTATTTTCCTTCATGAGACTCAGTTTGGTGGCTGGCTTTAAGAGAGTACATAATTTCTCTTTTTTAACCAAGGGCTAGAGGCAAAAGTCTGTGCAAAGCTGTTGTTGGCTGCTTTTTGGGGAAAACCCCTCTTTGACTAGATAGCTGTGTTGGTGCATCTGAACCCAGAGCTGACCTTGAGTTAATTTGTGTTGCTGTAAAGGTTGGCTGTGTTTTGACTTTGGTTTAAGTGGTCTTGGATCTTGTGAAATCACAATGTATATCTGATTCAGTGCCTTTAATATTCTTTCACGTCCTGCTTGCATGTTATAGCTTTAGCACAATCCAAACATCTACATGTACACGTCAAGTCTTTAGGTATGAGCCTAAAATACTCCCCTATAAAATTGAGGAAGAGGTTCCCAAGGCATTGATCATAGAGGGGTTAATCCTCTAGTCTATTAATGTTGTCAGGGCTGGGCTTCTCCCTTCTGCTCATGGTTAACCATGTACAGAGGAGATGGAGAGGAGCCTTCAGGGAGTTGCTCTCCCTGGTTCGATAAGGTTAGGACAGCACTTGTTGCCAGGAGGATACAAATCTGTTCGTAATCTCAGGCCATTTGGGTTACACAGCTGTAGTCTGAGACGTTTCTTGTCTTGGCCATCTTCCAACACTCCATGGGGTTTTTTGGTTGTTGTGGAGTGTTACAGCGGGGATACTGTAACACAATGCACCAAACCAGGAGGCCCGTGGAAAAGAAACATATATGTATGGACAGATTCTTGGTAGATGTTTCAGAGATGTTTATTTCTCCAGCCGCATGGCCGGAGCTCTGCCCAGGAACTCTCACAATCCCCGGACCGAGGGTCCTTTGCCCGCGCAGGGAACACAAACCAACCCATGGGAACGAGGCTGAGCAGGGGCAGGGAAACCCCGTGCCTGTGCCCTCAGGGCCCCTCTGCCAGGGCTACACGGCGGGGGAGGGACCCCGACAGTGGAGTGTGTTTTCTGTGGTTTTTATTTTGTCTGGGTTTGGGTTTTGTTTGGTTTTTTGCTTGTTTGGATTTTTTCTGTGTGTGCTTTTGTTTTTTGGGTTTTTTTGGTGATTCTCTCCCCCATCCCACTGGGGAGGGGAAGAGTGAGCGAGTGGCTGTGTGCTGTTGACCTGCCTGTTATCTAGCAGGTTTTGGTGGCCTCAAGGATACAGCTTGATTGGTCAGTTAGTGCTTTTCAACTTGGTAGCACCTCAGGATGAGCAATTAGACTAAACATAAAATAATATCTTGTATACTGTTTCCTGTAGAAGATGTTCTATCCTAGTAAATATATCTGGAGGAAAAAATTCCTACTAACATTGATAAACATTGTCCTCCACTTTTCCATAACCTTGGCGGCAGGTTACACGCATACTTTATCTGCTGAATGCAGACTTGGCTCTAGGAAGTGTGTGTTCTAGCTTTCCATAAATAAAACTAATGGCTATAATTTTCATTTTTGCTAGAGACCACTTGTATCTAGTTGGATAGATCCTCAGCTGGCGCTCATTTTTGCAGAAGCACTGCAGCCAGTGGAGCTTGGATGCCTCACACCTACCCATGGGTGTTTCATGGCTCTATCGAGTAAATGTAAATTTACACCCAATTGTGATGCCAAACCCTGAGGATAGCTCAGGGGGAAGGCGCAGCATCACACGAGTGACGTCCCCTGGCAGGGCTCTGGGTCATGTTTGCTTAATAGCTGGTTCCTCACCCTGGGAAGCGCACCCCAGGTTCAGGTGTAAGGCACGTGTGTGGCGATGAAGAAGCAGGAGAGGACACTCCGTGTAGGTTCCACAAACGGGAGTTTATTGAAGGTGAAAGTCCAGGGATGGAGTGACAAAGATCTGAGGGTTACCAGGGGTTTTATACTGGGGACGGAAAGGCCGGAAAGGGGATCACAGCCAGTGGGAACAAGCATACTGGGTGGAGTCAAGGGGAAGGGAATCAATGGGGATTACGCAGTGGAGGGACTTAGGGAAGGGACCAATGCGGTGTCGAGTAACATAGAAACTTCTAGAACTTATACATATTAACAAAGGGGAATGACGATACATTAGACTCATACATAAAACAAGATCAGGAAAACACTAACCAATCGTAGAAGAACATGTAAATAACAGAACAGAGGGATTGTGGGCTCTCCCTGTACCTGGAGAGCAAAGTGCTTAAACATGGGATTCTGACCACCGCAGTTTGCTATTGGTGTCTTCCCCGGTGGTCACGGCAGCTGGAGCCACCTGCACTGCCACACCCAATCATTGCACAGAGCCTGAGCTGGAATGAGAAACAGGCCTAATTAAGTTTTGTAACTGAAATCATTGTTAAGGTCTTGTTCATTTTCACTATAAAAATATTCCAGCTGAAAGGATTATATTTACAAGTGCTATTTATAATTAAACATTTCACTTGATTCACCCACAAACAGAATGTAAATTGCGTTTTGCTCTGCTAAAAGGCGAGGAAAAGGGAAGGTGTCTCTGAGTAATTTATATTACATTTTGTGGTTAGCAAAAACACAGGTTTATGCAAATAGGGATTTTTTGAGGTCTGTGTATTTTACTTGTGAAGGTACTTAATTTCGAATGGGCTCCATTGGGCAGAGGAGTAGGGAAAAGATGGACTTGCTCCTCCCCTGCAGTGCAGCTGAGCAGCTGCTGGGCTCTGTGAACAGGGTGGGATGGTGAATGCATCTCCCCATCAGTGACTGTTAGAGCCAGCCTGGCTCACAGCAGGTGTTGGTAGTGGGAAAGGTATTTATTGCACTCTGTCTGGAGATCCAACTTCATCTTGAAGTTCTTTTCCAACCACAATGATTCCATGCAGGCTACAGTGTTACGGGTGGCTTGAGCTGCTGGAAGATGCTGCAGCTGACAGATGGGATGTTTCTGACCCACCCTTGGCTGCACCAAGTATTTTCTCTTGGAGAAAGGCAGGGGATCCCATCCAAAAATGTTCCTAAAGAATTGTAAAAAATGAAACAAAAGGAAATGTTTTCAGGATCCATGAGCTTGAGCCTTCCCATGGGCATGTGGTCAGTAAAACTTTCACAACAAAGGAATGTAGCTTCATTCAATGATTTAATTTTATACATAAACTGTAAAAGCATATTGTGTTCAGCTTAAATTACCTGCCTTTTAAACTCAATTTTTACTATACTTGAGGTATTTATCCTTTGGTTTTCCCAGGTACTTGAGAACTGAGTCTTCAATTTACATTTGAAAAGGAAATATTTTCATTACCGTGCTGATTAGGAGCTCTAGCTAAGGGTTAGCCTCTGCTTGTGTTAGATACTGTACAATCATAGCTCAAAAAGATGATACCTGCTTTAAATGCCTCATAATCCAATAGGAAGACAAAGAAAATATATGTATCTAATTACAAGGGAAGGGTCTGATGAGCAGAGGCCCAGGAAGGCAATAACCAAGTGGCAGGTTTCATGGAGCTGTCATTAAACCCTTCCCTGTGGGGAGGGGGACGTGAGTTGTGCTGCCAGTTCTGCCTGAACAGATCTCCAAAATTAAGAAAATGTAAAACTAAAGGCCATCTGCTGGTAGATTAGGTAAATAAAAATACACCGTAATTGGATTTGGTGCTCATTTCAACCTTCTGGGTTATAAATGATATGGAAAAGGTCACATTCCTTCAGGCTATCTGAAGTGGAGTGAATATATTGTCTCATCTTTTCATGACCCCTAGGTTAAAATGTAATATCAATTTCACTGTTGTCTTTTTTCAGGTGTGGAAAATCTCACTTGTGATGCTGTGAGCAGCACAGCATTGTCGATGCTGCCTGGACCCCTGCCAGAGGGTTGCGTGTTTGTATCTCTGCCAACCGTGTTTGGAAACAAGTAGATTTTTAGATGACAGGACAAATCAGTTGGGCTGGAAGCTTCCAGCTCAAGTAATTACAGTTCTGTAATTTCCTGTTTCAAATTTGGTGTTGCAGACACCAGCCTCCAGGTGTTAGGGGAATAGTGGGAGCTAAGCTAGCACAGCTGGATCCTGACTGGAGAGGTCATGTGGCACCTCTGCAGTGGGGTGAGCAGGAGGGGAGGGGAAGGACGGGAAAATGGGAGGGGAAACAGTGGGAGGACTTCCCAGGCAGGAGGTACATCAGGCTGAGCAATCAGAGGATGTGATGCAAGAAAACCATACCTGTGATTAATGTTATTTTGACTGTCCTTCAATTAGTTGTTGCCCAGAAAAGCTGTGTCCCATCCCTGAAGTGTTTGTTCAAGGCCAGGTTGGACAGGGCTTGGAGCAACCTGGATAGTGGAAGGTGTCTCTGCCTGTGGTAGCAGGGTGGAATGAGATGAGTTTTAAGTTCCCCTCGAACCCAAACCACTTTGTGATTCTATGATAATTGGGAGGCTCTGAAGAGACATATGGTGTGAGGCAGAGATGAGGAATATAATGAACTATTTTCAAATGCGTAAGTCCCCATCTGGAATATTTGAATCTACTTGTCAGTGACACCAGAAGGATACCTGGATTGAGAAAACACAAGTTGGTGGAACACAACTGATGTTTAAATCATATGCACTCAGTTTAAAGCAATAATTAAATTTGGAAACTGAAATAACTGTGGTTTTAGACAGAAATCAGGAGCCAAGACAGAATCCAAAGGAGGACAAAGATGTTGCCTAACTGTATCTACAAAATTCCCTCAAATGAAAACGTGACTATGTGGACGGCATTGAGGATGGACTTTTACTTCTTTCAGTAATTTCTTTAGAGCTTTTCTCTAGAAGTATTTATTTTCAGTTTGAAACAATAAAGCACTAAAATAAATTATTCTTTAAAAATGTAATTAACAGAAATTGGGGTTTCAGTATGAAACTACACAGGTCTTAGAACTTTCAAGTTGATTTATCACAGGTAGGTGGTCTTTCTCACCTCCTCTTGCTGGTGGGATACACATGCTGACTTGAACATGGGGTTTTTGGGTGCCCAAGGTACTTAGCTTCAGCCAGCATAAACATGTCTCTGGGCTGGGTAAAGCAAAGCCAAGGATTTCCTGGAGCACTGAAACAAATCCATGTGAATTCAGTCTGTGTTCAAGGAAACAAAGCCCATGAAGATAAATAGGGCTAATCTCACTGCAGCCTGCAAACAAACACTACTGTTCAAACCTGAGACAGATAACACAAACAATCCTGGGAAAGCATTTTGGAGAGTATCAAATCACATGACAAAGCCAATATATTGCTCTGTGACTTCCAATTAGAGACTTACTGCTGTATAATTAAGTTTCTGATGACACTGTATTTAAAGTCATGTCAGTCCTTTCATTTATAAATACTTCTCTGCAGGTGCTTGAGCTTCCAGCTGGAATCTGTTTTTCTAGGATCTAATCCTAGAAGTGGTGTTTTTTTCCCTTCATTTCAATTTTGACTGAAAAAAAAATCCCTCTGAACAGCTAAGGTACACAGGAGGGAAAAGATTTGAGTATTCTCAGTATGTTTTAGTTCTGCTGTAGGTCCCAGCTGCAGATACGTATATTTTATTATCAGCATAATATGTGTGTCCTCACAGCTGCACATTTCTGTAAATCAGGAGTAATCGGGCCTGGAACCTGTGCCCTCTGATGTATTTTATACTTTACAAAAGTTGCAAAGGACATTAGCTCACTTACTTTTTTCCCTTTCTTCTATTTATACTCCTTTCCTGAGAGGATCCATGCGTGCAGATCAAAATATCTTTGTTTTTCCTGCACTCTTTGAGGGTTTCCAAAGTGATCCCACTGTTTGAGGTGAGAGAGGGCCTGGGGGTGTTTGGTGCTGAGGCAGCCCCTCTCCCGTGGGTGCAGGCAGACTGTGCTGCTCGGATGGATTTATTTGCGTGGTTACAGTCAGGATGTGCTGGGCTGAATCAGGGCTGGTGTGTGCCTGGCTGTCCCTTGGTGTGACAAAGACACTGACTGGTGCTAAATCTGCTCATGTCTCAGCACAGGGAATGGAGGGGACTGGGGAGCAGCCCCCTACAGACACCAGTATGCCAGGGACTGCTTTTCTGCAGGGGTCACATCCCCCAAACCAGCCCAACACCTGCTCTCATCAGGCTGCTTGGCTCAGCAGCGGCTTTGCTGAACGGGAGTTCACGGCATGGCATATGGACAGGATGAGGGACAACCCTGTCCATCCTCCCCCTTGTCCTGAGCACTCACTGCCTATGGCAGGGGAAACAGTTAAAGGAGTTGATTTTCTTCTTAACAGCTTAAAAAAGCACTCAAGCTGTTGGTCATTACAGTGCATTTAGAGCCAGATGAGGGTGCCTGCAGGTACTTTAGATTACTGGTTTTTCTGTGTTGATTGAGATTGTGTGGAGCCCTGAAGGATGGGGCATCTGCACAGTCCCCTGGGGTGAGAAGGACTGTCAGCCCCTTTCTGCCAAAGGGGTGGTGGATACAGGCCCTCCTTCATTCCAAGTGACATTTACTCCATCAAATCCAACAGACATAAATGATGATACCCACAGAGCTGCAGAAGCGTGTGTGTGCACTTCCTGAGGACTGAACCATTTGATTCCATGTAGAATTTCTGAATGGATAGCTGAACTCCTGAGTCCATTAAGCAAGGCAATTTATGGGGTTCTCAAGCTTTGCCCATGGAAACGCATTAACACAGTTTACCATTTGGCTTGTCGAAAAACCATCATTCTATATACAAAAAGGGGAAGAAAAGTAATATTTTTTTCAAAGTTTGTTGTGTTGAGTGGTGAAACCTTTGACAATATTGAAGGGAAGTGGAGAGGAATGCCGTATTCCTGTGTTAGGGGTGCTCTCACCAGCCCACATCTTTCCAGGTAGCATTTGCTGCTGCCATTGAAATCTGCATTTTAGTGTTTTAGACATGATCTAGGAAATGAAGAATGAAGGTGATCCTTGGAGAAGACCAGGGGAGATGTATCTTGGCATACCTGACTGAAATCACCAAAATATACATGAGGAGAAATGGTAAATTGTCCCTGGTGCCATCTCTGATAATTTGGCACCTCCAAAGAGATCTTTAGGACAACTGATAACTTTCAATAAAATCAGTTGTGTTTTGGGATGTTGGTTTTGTTTGGGTTTTTTTTAATCTTCTTCTTGATATGCTGGCTTCCACTCCCCACTTCCCCCCCACCCCCTTCACCCCTGAACAAGCATTTATCTCCTTTAGGTGTGAGAGAAAGGATGTATTTGAGGGTAACAGATATTATGAAAAGAGGATTTTGTCTGGGCTTGGGAGTACTTTGTCCCCCTTAGTCTTTGTTTCCCCTCTGTAAGCTGAGCAGTTGCTCGTGACATCCAGTTTCTCGCTCATGGCTTTGTCTGTCAGTAGGTTCTGTAGACAGAGCAGAGGTACTGGATAGCTCTAGACATGTAATTTGTTTCCTGCAAGTATTGGCTAGTGACTTTTTCATTCTAATTTTGAAGAGAAGTGGAATTTATCAGTAGTTAATGCACTTTGTCTTGGAGAGGCAGCCCATGTAATCATGCTGTTCGATTTAATGCATTAACAGCGTTTTACTTCCTGTCAGGGTGATGCTGCCGAAGGCAGGGGCAGTTGTGGAAGGGGATACCAAAGTAAACAGGACACATTATTCAAGTAGATGAGTAATTTTAGCCTTACCTTGCTCCTTTATGTTTCCAGGAGAAAACACTTTCAGCACATCAATACTGGGACTTAGCAGCAAATCTTGCTCATCTGCCAAGCTAGCTAAAGAAACACTGTATTATCTCAGGCTCCCATGAGAAATTCACTTGAAAATGACAAAATGAGCAGGACTTTTTTTCTTGTACTGGTGACAGTATCTCCAGGGAGATCTACCTGAGGTCAGTGTTGTACAAAAATCGCTAAGTTGGGCATTAAAGTGTCTCTTTATACTGAGTTAATTGCTGCTTATCTCTGAATTCCTTGTGCTGGCCTCTATTTTGTGTTTTTTATTATTAGTTACTAACATGTAACTATTAGTAAGGGGGATATGTAGGTTTGAGTAACTGTGTTCTGACTTAGGAAGATGCTTCCCAGCTCCCTTTGACAGTTCACATCCTGCAGGTAGAAAGTCCTTATTTCTGTTGACTTCAACAGTAATTTTTTTATCAGTTTGCTGCTTTTTCAGTCAGACTGCAATAATCTGTCTAGCTGGTTTTGCTTTACTTAATAGTCTCTAGAAAATTGCTCTACCTGGCAAGTGTAGCTGAAGCCTTATGGGTAGTCAGTAAGAGGGTGGTTTTGTAGCCTTCTTATAGAAATGTGTTTTAAACACCAATTTCAGCTAAAGTAGCTTTCTATTGCATTTTTTTTTTCCTATGGCACAGCATCCAGCCATGGTGGTTCATTTTGTTTTTATGTACTAATTGCTATCTGCTGGCTGAAATCTTGGCAGTTTGTTTGAACAAGATGATGTGCACAAGTGTAGGAAAGAATGGAGAGTACAGATAGGCCATCCCTGCAAAAAGAGGCGCATCTGCAGAAGAAACTCACTTCAAGCCTATTTAGAGGTCTGACAGCTGAAAGATGACATGTTTGTACACATACAGGGAAAAATGGCCTTTAGAAAGTAGTGGGCAGTCTTTACCATTACTGCTTCTGTCAATACAAGTGGAAAAAAAAAAAACCCCAACTTTAAAGATAGTTCCACAGCACACAGGTAACTGCAGCTCAGTGCCAGGAGGCAGACTTGTACCCAAATGCTTGAAAACACTTAAGGAAAAATTAGGCAGGAAAGAAAATTGGAGAACAGCAGTAAAGTTAACTCCAGAAGATTCAGAGATGTTAAGCTGAAAGAAGAATCATAGGATGATTTGGGAAGGGACTTTGAAGACCACCTAGTTCTAACCTCCCTGCCACAGACAAGGACACCAAAAAGTATGGAAACAAGCTAATTAATTCGAACGAGAACAGTGATGAGGAAAATGCCCAGACCAGGTATTTCATTGTGACTGTGAACAGTCAAGAGTGTGCCAGCATATGTGTTCTCACACTTCTCTGCTAGTGTTCCTCAGGCTCATGGAGATAATTTGAGAGGAGGTACTTGGGTGTATGGTTTTCCTTGTTCTTTCCTTCTTTCTTTCATGTTTTCTCAACTCTCAAAAAAACCAAACAACTTTTAGAAAGGTGGAAAATGAAGGTTCTTCATGTTCTTGCCCTGTGGTGCTCTCTCAGAACAGCCAGTGTGGCTCTTCAGGCTTAATATGGACCTCAGCAGACCTTCAAACGTGGTGGGATTGTCCATTTTTACCCATCAGTGAAGGGGTAGAAGTGATGCAGGATGGAAAGCTGTTGCTGCTAAATTATCTCACTACACAGAAACTTCACTGGTGTCCCTCTTCAGAGCTGTCTGACTTTCCCCCAGCTTTCTGGTGAGATTTAGGGTTCATGGACCTTTCCCAAGGCTCACAATGCATCATGGGCTTAATGGTGCTTTCAGGCTTGCAATGCAAGGTGAGGCTTGCAGGATCACTGTCTCTGGAGGTCACAGTCTGAAGGCCAGGCAAGCACCTCTCTGTAACGTGCTTTATAGAAGGCAGAATGTTATTTCCTAGATTATCTTGTACAACTTAACACCAGGCTGCAGTTTGTCCATCGCTGAACCACTGCAGCATGTGATAACCAACGTGATGTGAAGGCTCTGCAATTCCTGCTGATGATTCACAGCGGATCATTTGATATTTAGGGCTCTATTCATTAATAAGTTATGCTCCATTTACCTTGTTTTCTGTGGAATTTATGAGTCAAAAGTGCAGAGTGCACCAAAAATGATCCATTCATCAAATTCCTCTTCTCTCTGTATAATTGGCTAACCCATCACTGCAGCCCCCAGGGGAACATTGTACAAAAGGTGTGTCCTGCATGAGAGAGCAAAGTGGCCTTAGGAGGGAAAACAAGAATCTGGCTTTTGTTTGAGTCTGCAGGTTGCCCCATTTGGTGTCTTTGTGCTGTGTGGGCAGGAAACTTCCCAAGCCAATTTGTTTTCTTGTTTGCTGCATGCACAGCCCAGGCTTTATGACAGCAAAGGAGGTGTCTTGCTCATCCACAGGTCCCACTGAGTGCCACCATTGCAAGAGTTGAGAGGGAACAGAGGGAGGAAAAGGCCATTCTGATAATGTAGATCCATCTGCAGTTTCTGTCTACATGTTAGCATAAACCAGGTCCATGACACAGAATAAGGGGGAGTTTGTCGAGTGACAGAAAATCTCTGAGAAGACAGAAGCCACAGCATGAGCCAGCTGTGGGAGTGCATGGGGTTGGTGAGGGGGGGAGAGTATCTCAAATCAGAAGAAATGCCCTTTGCTTGTAAAAAACAGGAAAATGTCTGCAGATCACAGCATCTCTAGTTGGCATATAAACAATAGCATTCTTTCTTTTTTTTAATGTTCTTTTTAGTTAAGCACATAAATACTTACATGTTGGCACAACTACTTAGGCATTGACATAAGCTAGAGAAGCAGTTTAAGAGCTATGAAGACGAAAGAATAACCATTGCATATATCCTTTGGATTTCCCACCACCTAATGGGCAAAGCCCTAAGCAGAAGACAAAGAAATAATAATTAGAACGTACTGCTTTACAGGATGAATTGTGAAAATGTCTCTAGTGCTGTCAGCAGTGTAGTGTGAAGATACAACAGCTTTAAATGACCTGTCTAGCTGGTAAAGCACGGAGCCTAATGTAGATTAATTCATCATTTTTAGCACTTGGTACCTTGTTTAAAGCTGCTGTTGGTATCTACAGCCTCCCACAATGTCCTGCAACCCTGCCAGACTCTCTTCTTTCCCTGGGTTGCTTGGTGAATAATCATTCACCATTGCGGGTACCTGGCACATGGTCTTGGCTGACTTTGGGAAAACGGAGGGTGAGGAAAGTGGGATTTAGAAATGAATAATAAAACTTGATTTCATGTGGTATGAAAACTTAATTTCATATGCAAATTGCTAAATTCTGCATTGTTGGGGAGCTGGTTTTCACTCTTTTCCAGAGAGTGAAAATATGTTGAGATTTCTAAATGTCTTGAATATAAAATCAGAATATTTTATAACAGACCAGAGGTTTTGGTTTATGGTAATAGGAGCAGTTGAAGCAAGCAGTTAGGATTCACCTACAAGCAACAACTCATGAGAAAATCTCTGTTAAAAAAATATCTGGCCCAACACTGCTTGCTACCTGCTGCGAGATGGATGAGCTGGTGCTTCACCAGGCAGCACCAGAGAGAGGGGACACAACCATGGAAGACCCTGGTCATGGTTCCTGGCTTTCTCTGTTGGATAGACCTATCATTCCACACAATTAAAAACATTTTAAAATGTCTTTAAGCTTTAAAGCTGAGTCAGGAAAGGCTAGAAATGCTCTTGGGGCTCCCAAAGCCTGTGTTTGGTTTCCACAGAGCCCAAGAGGTTTCTTATGCTGCAGTTGGGGTGCATTGGTTGGTGGCTTGGGCAGAAGGTGGTGAAGATGGCCATTACCTTGGACAAGTCCTGGCTGTTGGGTTGAATTTGGGTGAACTTGTGTGCTTTGTATGACAGAAATGCAAACTGATGTTGGCTGGAGCTCTGGCTTCCCCACACTCCTGTGAGTGGAGAGCAGGCAAGGCAAGCAGGCAGGTTGGGAAGGGGGAATCCAGCCTTCCTGGCATGTAGGCAAAACTGAGGTATGATTTATTATGCACTTCAGCTCTATGCACAAAGAATGCTTTTTTTGGTATCAAGCCGGCTGAGGATGTGCTCAGCCTCCTCCAAGAAGGGAGGTTCCAGGCTCAACCTCTCCAGAGCAGCTACAGGACTGTACAGACCTACAGAGCTCAGGTCTCAGTGCACCTTCCTGCAACAGGGCTTGCATTTGTAGGTGCCAAGCTTGGAACGAACAAAGCTTAGCTTGTAAAATAGAGGGAAACTCCTGGTGGGAGCCTAAAAGAACTAAAAATAATCTCCATAATTTGTCTTAATTGCTGTAGTTAAAGAGGAAAAAAGAAAATCTGCGTGTGTGAGTGGATGCAAGAAGAAAATACTTGGATGTGTTTTGGATGTCATGAGTATTAGAGCTTGTATGAATGTAATTTCTGTTGGGAATCAAGTCTAATAGCAATGTAATTTATATGAAATATATAGCCAGAGATTGTGTCTTGGTTCCGCTGAAGTTAATGGTAAAACTCCAGTGTCCTCAGCAGCGACAGGATTTGATGCCTGGAGAAATGTTTTGTTATTAAAAGTTTATTAACACTTCATGTGGAAAGGCTATCTTCCTGTGCTCTGTCTGTGTAGGTGTAAGACGTGAACTAAACTGTAGAAATAATGCACCAAACCTTCCTTCTACCCTGAAATTCTCCACACAGTATTGTATTAAAGACTGTACTGAAAACATGTGCCAAACAGATTAAAATACAGTTATTTTAGACAAAGAGTCCTCAGAGCAGGGTATAGAGAAGAGCTGTAATGGATCTTTATCCCCTTGAATTTTGCAGTATAGTAACTCCTACTGAATTACAAGAGGCAACCTGCAGAAACAATGGCAATTTTACTTGTTAATTTTCCATCTTTTGTCATTGTTCCTGTGGGATTGGCTCTTCACACATCTGATGACTCTTTCCCTTCTCTTGCTTCTGTTTGCCTGGGATAATCTCACTCTTATTTCAAAACGTATACAAAAAAATATCTCACACTTTTTCAAATTTAAAAGAAATTTTTGGGTCCTACAAATATACTGTATGGCTACCTCATACCAGAAGTGCCACATGTCATTTTCTTTTCATCCACATGTACTTCAATAGCATTTTTTTATGATCTTACTGTGCTACCAAAGCTCTACTGCAGTTATTGATATTGCTCTGTGACATCACTTTTGGAGATTGTTAATCTTACAATTAATTCCCACCATAATCTCAATTAAATGTGCAGACACCTTAGCTTGGTGTGCCTGTTGATGGGAAATGGATGGTCTCTATTGTGACTGAAAGTACATCACCTGCACATGGAGCTGTTGGCTGCTTTCCTAACCTTGGATAAAGGTGCCCTGCATGGAAAGGGAAACTCCTGGCACAAGCAGAAATGCTCTGGTTTGCTTGGTTTCAGACCAGTTTTGCTCCCAGAGTGTGGGATTCATGGGCAGTTTATGCACGCAGATGAGTAAATTGGAGTTACTCACTTAAAGGATTTCAGCAGCTCTCCCTGTGTGCTTTTCTGCATCTTTAGGCAGTTAAATACATTTATGAACCTGGCTGTTTGCTTTGAGAAGTGGCTGGCTGCTTAAACACAGAGCTAGGATATCCCTGGATATTGGGATGGAGAATGTCCATGGCTTATGATGGCTGAGGGCTTTCTTGTGTTGGGTTGGTGAGATTGAGCTGCTTGTTTGTGGGATGATGTTACCAACCAACACCCTGAAGACCCCTAGGGCCTAAAGAGAACTTGAAAATTCCCTGTGCAGCTCTTCATCTATGTTAGAGGCTGGAGAGAGACAAATTTATTAGTATTTCAGAACATTTTTCTTGTCAATATTTCATACAAGTAAGTTCCTGAAAGGCTTGAAAGGAGTTCTGAAAAATTACCAAGTATTAGTTGTTAACACTATTGATAGTGGTGGAAAATTCAGAGAACTGAGCACTTGGAAGGACCTGCCAAGATAAAAAGGCTGTGATTATGGGGGTGGATATTTTTGATGTATCTCTGGAACAAGCCAAAGGGTTGTAAGGCTGTATGACTTGTGAGAAAGCACTTCTTCTTATAAGCATTTGTAGAAGAAAAGCCTGTTACTAATCAGTGTTGAGTCTGCCTAATTTGAAAGCATATATTGTGAAATCAAATCTGAAATGACAGCTGTGTCCACAGCTGCCATGCAGCAGGTTGTAACCTTTGTTGATGTCTTGAAAAAAACAGAACAGGAGTTGATTCTTAGCTGTCAGTTCTGCTTTCCTCCTTTCGGCCGCATGGCGAGATTTCCATTAAACTGCACTATTTTCCTTTAAAATTGTCCAGACTGGAAGATTTATTCTGCCGCTTCCTAAGATTTCTTATTCTGCTTCTTCCTTCCTATTCTGCTGGTTCTTCTATTTTGTCATGTAGCTCTGCTGAAATAATTTTAATCGAAAGTCATATTTATAAACTTGACATCATGCAGGATTGGGGCTGGAGAAGATTTACTTTCTTGGGCTGAGGTGTGAAGAGTAAACAGGGCTGGTTCTCAGGTGTGGTGCTGCAGCTCCCAGGCCAAGCATCACTTATCATTTATCTCCAAGAAAAGCAAGTTGAAACTGCTGAATCAGCTGCCACCTAAAAGGCACAAGCATTTAGAAATGGGATTTGGGGAGAGGAACATTTGAAGCAATAGAAAGCACTTGAGATCTGATTCGTGCATAGTCAAATGTCTTACATATTTGCATTTGGATAAAACAGCCACCTCAGGTAACGCCTCTAGCCAGACTGTTTTAACAGCTTTGAAGTCCAATTCATATTTTCTTTTGCAATTTTTTTTCCCCTGAAGGCTCCAATGCAAAGGCCTGGAAACAAACAAGTATTATCCACGATGTTTCATTTTAATTCAAATTAGTCCCAAAGCCTTCATGCTTCTACAGCTACCAACTTGGTGAGTTAATGACATGCTCAATAAATAAAAAAATAGAGGGAAAATAGTGTCTGAGTCTTTAAAAAAAAAATCCCACAGATACACAACAAGAAACGAAAACCAAACACACAAAAACCTCTAAACCCTCCCAAGAAGTCCCAAACCAAACAAATTCAAAATCCAACAACAAAAAAACCCCCACCCAAAGTACCTGTCTTTTGCTTGGATGTTGATTCTAGGTGCTGAATGTAGGCTGGGTTCCCCCAGGATCCCCCAAAAGCATTATGAATTCTCTGCTGCCTTGAGGAAGTCTCTGAAAGGGATGTGTCCAGCTGAGAGCTGTACTGTGGAAGACTGGCCACATGAACTTAAGCTTTTTTTGTCCCACAATTTCACTTTTAAATAAGACCTATAAACATTATAGCTTTACCCAGCATTTAATGAGCTTGGCTGGAATAATAGACTGAAGCCTAAGAGACACTCTGAATTAAACCTGTTTTCCTATTTTGATTCTTTTCTCCCTATGTTGCTGCTTGAGAAGGACCAATATTCATTGGCAAATAATTTGCCATATCTAAATTGTGAGTTTGCAAGTAACAGCAGTAGCTAGCCATTTATTAATCAAGCATTAGTTATGGTAGTTAAACATTTAGGGGTAATAAAATGCAAATGTTCTTTCAGCACAAGTTGTGGTTCTTAAAAAAAAGAAATTATTTAGGAAAAATTGTTGCTGTAAGGTTATGGCCAATATTAATTGCTGAATTTATTTCCTGTAGCAGACACTTCTTATACTAAAAGGTAACTGAAGAAATTGCTTTTATTAACATATACAACGTGGCTTAAATTGTCTGGTCTGCAACGTAAAACGTGAAGTCTTTCCTGGAAGATTCTCATTTTAGCCTTCTTGCTAGTGCAGCTGTTTTAAAAGTTGGTAGGCAAGTTGACCCTGTTCCCCATTTAGAGAATATATGAGCACAGAATAGAGTTTGCTGGGCTCTAAAGATTTCTCTGCTGTGAAATGGGAAGTGAGACCATAAACATGGCCCTTCAGGTCAGGATTTGGTGTCTGTCTTCCAGCAGGAAGGATATGCCATCTGTTAATATTAGCAGGTTTTGTGGATGTAGGAGAGGACTTGCAAAATACTGATGGAGGTGAGTTATTCTTCACCTGTTCGCCCATCTCTCTTTCTTGCATGCATAATTCCATGTCGGCAGGGTAAACACATCTAGTCAAAGCAAAAATGTAATTATATTTTTGTAAGTAAACTTAAATAAAACCTAACTGGGAAATATTGTAAATACAAACATCAGGCGTGGTACATAATCATGAAGCGCGTCTATAAAAAGCAAAAAATGAGCATATGTGATCTCGGTTGGTCAGGTAGGAATAGCCATTTAGGAACTTGGTGTCCCGTGGCAGTCTGTTATGGACAACATGAGAAGCAGCTGCTTTCCCCCTAGATGATAAAGATTTTTGCTAAAGGGGTTCATTGTCATGAAAACTTCTCTATCCAACTGACTTGGAAACAATGGAGAGAGCTGTGTGTCAGGGGAGGTTCAGATTGAACATTAGATTTTTTTTTTTCACTGAAAGAGTGATTAGGCATTAAAATAAATTGCCCAGGTGGTGGAGTCACAATCTTTGAAAGTGTTCAACAGAAGTCTGGATGTGGCACTTGGGGTATGGTTTAGGTGTGATCATGGTAGGGATGGGTTGATGGTTAGACTAGATTTTCTTGGAGGTCTCTTCCAACCCTGGTGACTCTGTGATTGTAACTCCATTGCACTGCAGGAGAGGTCCCCATGGTGTTGTTACCAGGCTGGGCTGGTGGAACCACAAAACAGGGCTGGTGTGCTGAGACTGGGGCTGGCAGAGCAGCTGTGCTGGATCTGATATTTTTTTGGAGATTACAGCAGAAATACGGCCACAATCATCAGCTACACCTCTCCTTGTGGAGAATTTAGGATGTAAAAAATTGCAGTGATAACGTAAAGTGGAAGGAAACCTCCAAGGTAAGGATGCTGAAAGCCCAAGGCTACTGCCGAGCACCTGCATCCACTGCTGACTGGGGTTGCTCTTTCACATGGTATCAGAATATAGGAGACATTAAAGAGATTTTATGGGCTAATCTCTACATTTGATTGGCTTCAATGATCTTTGCAGTCCGTTATTTAAACTTGGCATTACTACACAGCAAGCATTGTAATGCATGAGGTCATTACTGCATTGGCTTTACAGCTTGTTGGTTTTGCTGCTGAGCTAACCTGTCACGTGCGTTCCCGGAGATGTGCCTTGCCTCAGGATGAGTCTCCTCTGGTGACAGAGGCAAGAAAAAAATAGTAATGATAAATCTAAAATGCCTCAGGAAGCGAAGGGGTGGTGGCTGTGTGACGAGTTCTTACTTGCCTCCACCCTGGTGGAGTTGGACTTTTATTGACTTGCTCCTGGAGAGGATTGACTCATTTGCAGTGAGCAACAGGACCAGACAAAATAGTTTCTAATGATAATTTTTAATTCCTAGATAACAAAATGTAAAATCCCTCAGGTGATTTGTGTAAAGCTTTATAGCCT
This sequence comes from Coloeus monedula, assembly GCF_965178545.1. Lineage (NCBI taxonomy): Eukaryota > Metazoa > Chordata > Aves > Passeriformes > Corvidae > Coloeus > Coloeus monedula. The sequence goes on from NC_138795.1 coordinate 10,165,234, forward strand.
CTTTATGTTTTTTCTAGACTTTCACCATAAATCTGGGAGAAAGACAAGTAACTGTGCAACGCTGCTTTCCATGGTGTCCTGGTTTTGAAAGACAGGTGTCTGCTTAGGAAGGCAGAAGCCTCCCTTGAAGTGGCAGATGTAACCCCTTTCCCTCCGAGTTATCATAATTTTGAAATCAAGGGCCTTTAGGCAAAGATGTGGGAAATAGGAATAACAGTTCTTTACTATTATATATACAACCAGTCAAACAAACAACAATAACTATGGCAGTAACAGCAAACAATCACAAACCCAGTCCCAGCCTTCTCGGCTGTCAGGCCCTTTCCCCTCGGGTGCAGTTCCGCTCGCAGCCGGCAGGGGCGCTGGCGGCTCCCGGTGAGCAGGGCAGGTGCGATGGTTCCCCCGCGGCTGCAGGGGGCGCTCCGGAGCGAGCTCGGGGAGCACGCGGCACTGGCGGCCTGGGATCCCGGGAAGGGATGGGACAAAGGCTTCACAAACCCCTGGGCAGCCGATCCCGGTGTCCGACTGGACCTTCGGGAGCAGCAGGCTGGAGCAGCAGGCTGGAGCAACAGGCTGAGCACAAATCCCAGGTGGCAGACATGATGTATCCAAGTGGGGAACCCCCCGGAGGTCTGGGCAGCCAGGGCGAGCACGGCTACAACGTAGCGAAGGCTCGAAGCAGTGGCGGGGCACGGCGGCCACAGCCCGGCCTCCAGCGGGGCAGGGAAGGTGGGCCGGGGATCCTGGGATCTTTCTCCACAGAAAGAAAAAGCGGCCGAAAAGAACCAGCAGCTTCTCTCTCTGAACACAGAACACCGAGAGCAAACTGACCCCACACCCAGGTGAAACAAAAGGGTAGCCAGGTCTTTTGTTTTCTCTTAAGCACCCAGCAATTTGTTGTCTTAGTAACAGAATGGGGGAAAATTCCTTTAACAGAAAAAAAACCTAGACCTCTTAAAACCCCAACACATGGCCAGGCTTTGCAAGGTGGACTATGGCTCCTCAAATCCTGATGGAAGTGGCACCTGGGGCAGGGAACCCTATAGCTGTGAGATAACAGGTATGCTTTAGAAGAAGGATGAAGAGTGCAGAAGGAATACTGAACTCTCCTTTATATTCTCTCTGTGTTGGAACAGCTTTTTACATCAGCTCCATTCTCTGCCACTGTTCCCATGAGTTTCCCTTTGATATCTTGTACTGCTGGACTGGGATTTTTTTCCTGTTAATGACAGTAGCAAAAATTGTCTGAATTATGTTTTATCACTAAGTCTAATTTTTTTTTTTTCTAAGAAAGTTGTATTTTAGAGACTCCTGCTTTGATTTGTGCTGCAGAAATTGTTCCCCTGCTGCAGAGTGTGGATTTTTAACACAAGCTAAACAAAAACACCTGATGGGAGATGGTGATTAAATGACTAACGCAAAAGCTTGAGCAAAAGGCATTTCAGCTACATAATGTTTTAGCAAGGTGGACAAGGCTGAGTGACTGAAAAGTGGAGGATTTTATGCCAAAGAAAAATACATAAGTGCAAATATGTAGTGCCACGGTGCCGTGTCGGCTAGCACGCTGTCCCGGGCACCGGGCAATCTCTGCCTGCTCCAAAGGGGCGGACGGAAGCTGAATCGTGGTGCAGGCAGAGATTGCCCGGTGCCCGGGACAGCGTGCTAGCCAGCGCGGCACCGTGGCAGCTGGTGCCCGACGCGGGGCCACTGACCGGTGTGACCCACTGTCCACCATCCTGCCTGCTTCCCGAGCAGAGGCAGACCCGAGTGTTCTCGCCAGCTGGAGCCAGCAAGAGTTGTCGCCTGACACCGACTGCTTCTTCTGAAGCACACGCTGCAGCCACGCAGACCAGTGCTGCTGCTTCTGGCATGCAGACCGCCGCCACCGAGCACGCGCCACCACTGCTCCCAGCGTGCTCTGCTGCCGCCGCGGGCGTGCAGCTCTCCAGGAATCTGCGGGACCTCTCTCCAGAGACCTGCAGCTAGAAGGAGGACTCCCACCGGTTTCTTCGTTCCAGGATATTCCTGCAGTAAGTGCAAACCTCGGGGTGCCCGGCGCTCGGCGTGACACGTGCAGCGCGGGCAGCTCCAGCACAGGGAGGAGGAAACCCGCGGGTTTTTTTTCTTTCTTCGTTTTGCACCCAGTGGGGGAAGAAACGAGCCATGGGAAATAAATTACCCCAGGCTCAGCGGAGTTTTTATGTCCCAGCTGTGGGTATCTTTCAAAGTTATGATTTTAAGTTTTCTAAAGGTCTCTTAAAGAGCTCTGTAAGGTGGGTTTTTCACCGCTTCCCTGGCGCCGCTGACCACGTGTGAGAGCCATCGTTTTGGGCTTGAGTCAGCAAGCGGCTTGGGGAAGTGGCTGCCACGGGAGACAGAGCTGTCTATCTGTACATGCCCCTGTGTGCAGCCATTATAAATGCTCTGAAGAGGTCCGTGGGGGAGGGTGCTCCCAGTTCTGTCCCCAGTTGTATTCCCTCGTCTTCCCCAGCCCCTGGCTCCCCACAGCCCCGCTCTACCCAGTGTGGCTCACTGAGATCAGATCAGCTCCGGTGCAGCCTGCCGGGTGGGGACCAGCTCTGCCATGGCTCTCCCAGCTTTCCATCTTCCCGTGTTCCTAACAGGACTAGCCTTGGAGAAGTATACCGCCTATTGGTGGGGGGTTACCCCTGTCTCCCCGGCTCTCCAGAAGCTTCTCCCCACCCGCTTTAAGCTGGGTGTGCACACCCCAGCTTGAGTTCCTGCCTAAACCCCTTCTCCTCTCCCTCGTCCCCTGCTCTGCTTGAGAAAGAGTCCATTGTACCCCCTAAAGATCTCAATCCCTTGTCACCCCAGTTCCGCCCCCCTTCCTTCCTTCTTCCCCCGTTAATCCCTTTTTACCTACCCAACATGGCACCGGCAATCTCATGGCAGTGCCCGCCAACTTGGGAGAAGACAAAGAGTCCTCCATTTTGTGTCACTCATCTTCCCAGTTTCCCGCTGCTTCGCACAGCTCTGCCCTCAGCCCTTCCCCTGCTCCTCCCCCTTCTCTCCGCCCCCTTCCCTCACATTGGCACCTCCCACTCCTGCATCAATGGGCCTTCTTGTGTTGGGCCTCTCCTACCTCATCAGGCCCCTCCCCAGCTCTGCCCTGCCGGCTCCTCCCCACCCTGAAAGCTCCACCCCCTACCTCCCTACTTCCGGTTCCTATGCCCCCCCCTTTCCAGTTCCCACGACCCCAGACCTGGAAGTGGGGATGCAGATCAGATGCAAGCCATGCCAGTTGTTTACAGCCGAGCCAGAGCATGCCTCTGATGGGAACCCTTTCCCCATGCCGACCTAAAAGAGCTGTACAAGGCGAGCAAGAAGTTTGGTTGAGAGTCTCAGTACTTTCGGAGCTTGCTCCTTGCCTCTTTCTCCCCTAGAGTTTTAGTCCCTCATGACTTTAAGAATGTTCTGGCCTGCCTCCTTTCCCAGACTGAGTATCTCCTCTGGGAAAGGACGTGGAAGAGGGCACTGTGAGATCTTCTTGCTTCCTACCAGAGCAATCCCCAACTTGCAGTGCTCTCTTTGGACCACCTTTGCAGTGAAGGGGCTTGGACTAAGCCCCAAGATCAGGCTGCTAACATCCCTGAAGCAGTCCTGCAAAACATCAAGCAGGCTGCTCAGAGCCTCAGTTCCTTGCTCCAACCACTGCTGCCCCAAGACCCACTTCACACAAGTCCTGCAAGGGTGATCAGAACCCTTTGTAGATTTTGTAGAGTGCCTCACACAGGCTGTTCGCTCGCAGACAGAGGGGCACGAATTCCAACAGCAGCTGCTAACAGAGTTGGCCCGCTCCAATGCGAACAAAGCCTGCAAAGCTGTTCTCAGGGCCCTGCCTTTAGATCCTCCTCTCACCTTAGATTTAACTGTAGGAACCTGTATAAAGTTGGTGTCAACTGACCCTGAAATTCAAAATAATAAAATTATTTATTAATAAATAATAACGGGGTCGTGGGGGTGGTGCGTCGAGGAAAACTTCCATCCCAGAGCAGGTGTCACCGCTATGGAAAGCTGGGGATCTGGGCAAAGGGATGTAAAGAACCCCAGGCAGTAACACCTGTGCCTGAGCCTTTCATTCCAGGTTCGGGCCACCTGGGGCAGGGATGTTGCTGCAGCCACCGACTGAACACACAAGCACCACTCTTGGGAAACTGAGCAGACAGCGTGATACAGCTCTGCGTGAAGACATAAATGGAGCTACCGTGCCATGAAAAAAGAACATTTTACAGGACTGGACAGAAGCTGAGCTAGCCGATGCGGCAGTTGAATTTTATACTTGGAAACTGGGGAAGACAGTGCCAATCATCCTGACCTCCAGCCTCCTTGTTAAAAAAACTGGTGACAGATCTGTTCCGGCCTGAGTGGTGATACCCATCCCGCTGGAGTCAAGACATTTTTATTACTGGACTTGCAGCATCGGAGCACCCAGGAGTTCAAGTCTTCCCATCCATACTAACCACCAATGGGGGAGGAGGGCTGGTATTCCTGGTTGAATGTCATCATGCTCCTCTTTTTATTCCAGAAGGTGCTACGATCGCACAAGGATGAGAAATCCCAAAAGATTCCCTGACGGCCCAGCAGGAGCCACAAGTCTTCTGGGCAGAAGTGATGGGACCCATTTGGCCAGCCCTTGAGTGTGAGTTGAGCCAAGGGGGTGAGTGAGTTCTCATGCCAGGTATGGTGGATACCGGGGCAGATGTCACTGTGATCTCTTGTAGAGAGTGGCCCCAAGCATGGGAACTCGAATCAGTGACTGGGAACATTGCTGGGGTTGAGGGCAAAGCTACAGCTTTAAGGAGCACCCAAAATGTGACTATCCAAGGCCCGGAAGGAAATTCGGCTACTGTCCAGCCTTTTGTTATTGACGCAGGGTTTATCCTGTGGGGTAGAGATACCTTGTCCCAGTGGGGAACTCAAGCTGTTGTTCCAGCAGCCCAGGGTTTTTAGGGTGGGCCGCTGTTGCGCATGACCACTCACACATGAATTGGCCAACTGACACACCGATATGGGTGGAACAGCGGTCTTTATCCATTGAAAAAACTTTGCGCCCTGGAGTCCCTCACAGAGGAGCAACTTACCAAGGGCCACATAGTTCCAACTAATAGCCCATGGAATTCCCCCGTGTTTGTTCTCCCAAAATCAAAATGAAATGGGTGGCGTCTCCTCCATGACCTGTGTAAAATCAACACAGTCATGGAAGATATGGGTCCCTGCAACCAGGCATGCCCTCACCATCAATGCTCCCTCGTATGTGGAAGTTAGCTGTCATAGACATCAAAGACTGCTTCTTCCACATACCTCTACACCCCAGCAATGCTCCTAGATTTGCCTTCTCAGTACCATCTGTTAATCGGTAAGCTCCCATGCACAGATATCATTGGACAATGCTGCCCCAGGGCATGAAGAACAGCCCCAGTATTTGCCAATGCTATGTTGTGCGGGTCCTGTCCCCAGTCCGGAAACAGGCCCCAGAGGAAATCATCCTTCATTACATGGATGATGTCCTTACGTGTGCCCCAGATGAGACACACTTAGACCTAACCCTAGATCTGACAATCCAGGCAATTGAAGCTGCAGGTTTTGTAGTCCATCCTGACAAGACCGAGCGCTTGTGCCCCCTGACCTACCTTGGCCTCCGGATCCAGGAGATGACCATTGCTCCCCAACAGCTAGCCACTGCTGACAAGCCCTGGACCCTCCGCGACCTTCAACAACTGTGTGGTACAGTGAACTGGGTCTGGCCCCTGTTCTACCCCCTGGGGATATCCACAGAAAGCCTCGTCCCCCTCTTTAACCTACTGTGAGGCGACAGTGGGTTAGATTCTCCCCGATCTCTAACCCCAAAAGCACGAGAGTCCATTGGTAAGGTCCAGAAAGCTCTTTCCACCAGGCGGGCCCACCGGATGGAACCAGACCTGCAGTTCAAATTTATAATTATGGGCCAGCTACCACACCTGCAAGGCCTTATTTTCCAGTGGGACGAGAGAATCAAGGACCCCCTCTTAACCATAGAGTGGGTGTTCTTGCCTCACCAGCCATCCAAAAGCATTACCATGCCACAGGAATTGATGGCACAACTGATGAGGAAGGCCAGGTCTCGCCTCCGCATTCTTGCAGGGTGCAAATTCACGTGCATTTACATGCCATTTAAATTACACTATATCGAATTTGCTCTACAGAGCAGCGAGTGCCTGCAGTTTGCCCTAGATAGTTACTCAAGGCAACTCTCTAGCCACCATCCGCCACACAAACTGTTCAATTTAAATTTCAAATTAGTTCCCAAACTGTTGCAAAGTAACAAACCACTCCAAGCCCTGACAGTCTTCACCAACGGTTCAGGGGCTTCCCACAGGTCCGTTCTGACTTGGAGGAACCCCCAAACATCTGAGGGGGAAAAAAGATGTTGAAGTAGTTGAGGGATCTACTCAGACTGCTGAGTTAGCTGCCATCATCAGGATCTTCGAGTGATTCCAAAAAGAGCCAATAAACATTGTCACCGATTCGGCTTATGTGGCTGGAATGATTGAGAGAGCAGAGCACTCAATGCTCAAAGAAGTATCAAATCCTAAATTATATAACTTGCTCTTGCAGCTTGTCTTTCTGCTGTCCCACAAGGAGCAACCCTATTATGTCATGCACGTGAGGTTGCACACCGACCTCCCAGGTCCTATTGTTGAAGGGAACTGGAATGCTGACGCCTTGGCTGTCCCAGTGCAATTAACATCACTACTGGGAATGTTCCAACAAGCAAAGTTGAACCATCGATTCTATCATCAAAATGTCCCGGCTTTGGTCTGCATGTTCCATCTCTCTCGCAGCCAAGCTAGGGCCATTGTGGCAACTTGCCCAGACTGTCAAAAACATCAGATCCCATCGTTAGGGGCTGGCATGTGTCCACGCGGTCTCAATAGCTGCCAGCTGTGGCAGACCGATGTGATTCATGTCCCTGAATTTGGGAGCTCTAAGTAAGTCCACGTCTCCGTAGACACCTTCTTGGGAGCAGTCTTTGCCTCTTCTCATTGTGGGGAGAAGGCAAAAGATGTTATGAAGCACATTCTGCTGGCATTTGCCACTCTAGGAGTGCCAGCAGAAATTAAGATGGACAACAGACCAGCATACGTCTTGAAGAACGTCCACCAGTTCTTTGACACGTGGGGAATTTGCACACTCTGGGTATCCCTCATTCCCCCACGGGCCAATCTATAGTTGAGTGTACCCATCAGACGCTCAAAAGAGTTCTTGCCCAGCAGCAAGGAGCAGAGACTAATTTGGTCATTGAGCGACTCTGCAGGGCTCTCTTCACCATTAACTTTTTAAATTGTTCCTTTGAAGAGCCTGACCCCCCATATACCAGCACTTTAAAAATTCGATCAGAACTAAATTGAAAGAAAATCCCCCTGTCTTGGTCAAAGGCCCTGAAACTCACAAAACTGAGGGTCCGTTCAAGTTACTAGCTTGGGGAAGGGGATATGCCACCGTATCGACCCCAGCTGGACTGAAGTGGGTGCCAGCAAAGTTCATGAAGCCGCACCTGACCTCACTAAACAGTGATGACCCCAAAGCCACAGCTTGGAAGAGGTGCCGACACTGGACACCATCTGAAGAAGAACTTCAAGCCACAAGCATTAGCCACAAGCTAATGTTTGGGTCACGTTGGCCCAGGCATTGAATCAAACTGGACTTTGTTTGGCCATGGACGGAGCAAGTGACCCAATGTCGACCTGCTTAATAGGTATCCCCCTCCAACCCTGAGAGTTTCTCGCCCTGACACATGATGCCCGCCTACTTCAGCCCAACCACTGGAATGTGTGGATGTGGAATCTTCCCCCAGTGGACCGAGAACCCCAAGAATTATATCTGAAGGGGTCCGCCGAGGTGGTGTACTGTGTCAATTTCTTCCATCAGACTGGTATGCGCCACCAGTCTGACAACCCTACTTTTAAGATTTCTAATGTTAACAACTGTTGTGGGAAGATTGCCATATCCACGTCCCGATCTAGTAGTCATCCCAAAAAATTACCATTGGTTGGATGCTGCCACAGCCCAAAAGCCCTGAGCATTCATAAGGCTGTGAAAAATATAAAAAATCCGTGCCTTACCATTGGCCACAGCGCTCCCCTCCCCTTATTTCTCATATTAGGTTGTATTTCCAGAGAGTTCTATGTTCTTCTGTTGTTAATTGGTCCTTGTTACTCCTCCCCGCCTACCCCTTCTTGCATTTGCTGTAATTCCTTCTCCCTGCCTTGGAAACACCCCCTGGCTGATGTTCCATTGGTTGCTGTGTGTTTTCTCCACCCATATTGTGGGGGTACAAGACCCCCTGCAAGCCACACAGCTTTGGCTTTCTCTGTGGATTTTTCTCCCCAATAAACCATCTTCCCCTACGATGAAGCCCCTCCGCTTTTTTCTTACCTTCTTCTCACACTTTTGCCACCGGTGGGCAAAGCGAACCCCACCTGAAGCTTCGCCTGCCCTCCTGCACTGTGATTCGGCTTCTGTCTGCCCCTTCGGAGCAGGCAGAGATTGCCTGGTGCCTGGGACAGCGTGCTAGTCGGCGCGGCACCGCGGCAATGTAGTATTTCTTCAAGCTGGCTCATAGAACACATGCATTAATATATTGAAGTAAATTAACATTTGTAGAATCATAGAATATCCTGAGTTGGAAGGATCCCAAAAGGATCATCAAGTCCAACTCCCGGTCTGCACAGGACAAAGTTGTCCAATTTATCTTGTCCAATTTTGGACAAGAACCACAAGTGATGTCCAGGTGTTGAGCACCAGGACTTGTTTTCAGGGACTCTCAAGTGCTGGGCAGCTGGTGAGCATTCAGGAAAGGGGGGTGTCTCTGTGGGGCTCGGGCAGGGAGCCTGGTCCTGTCTGTTTGTGGGGCTGGGTTTAAAGGACAGGGGCATCTCCCTTCCTGACCTGGGATGTTCATGCTGAGTCCACTGCCAGTGGGTGCAGGATGGTGCTGGGGCTCACTTTGATGATGATTTGGATTCAGAGGGACCTTAAAGCTCATCCAGTTGCAACCTTCTGCCATGGGCAAGGACACCTTCCACTAGACGAGGTTGCTCCAAGCCCCATCCAACCTGGCCTTGAACACTTCCAGGGATGGAGCAGCTGAAGCTTCTCTGGTCAATCTGTGCCAGGGCCTCACCACCCTCACAGGGAGGAATTTTTTTCCTTATACCTAGTCCAACCCTGTCCTCTGTCAGTGTGAAGCCATTCCCTCTTGTTCTGTCGCTATCTGCCCTTGTCAAAAGTCCCTCCCCCAAGCTTACTTGTAGCCCCTTTAGGCACTGGAAAGATGTCTGTGCCATTGAGGTAGTTTTGATACAGTCCAATTAATTTCTGAATGGTTCTGTTTTGTCCCTCAGCTCTGATTTCTACACCCTCACAGGTTTTCTGCACTTATTAAGGGTGTTGCTCACTGTGGAAGCAGTGGATAATTTATAGCAGATATTTCAGGGACAAGCATTTGGCAAAAAGGGATATTTTTTGTGTCCCCTCCTGCTGTGGGTGTCTGAAAACAGCCTCCTGCTATAATTGCTGAACAAATTAATGTTTTGAAACTGCACTGAGCATTCAAGAAACCTCATAGACGTAGATAATTGCTCACTTGGATCCACTTTCTATTCTCTTCACTTTCTGTCTTATAAATTAGCCCAAGATGAATTTTCTGTCAAGGACTGGAACCAGTCAGAACCTGAAATTTTCTTTTGGTGGGAAATTTTGTCATTTCAAGAGAACTAGAATTGAAATGAAAAGATAGAATTACGTGATGAAAGACAAATACTAAAGAAAAGTATGTGAATTATTCACAACTTCTTTATTATTTCAATAAGACCATGTTATTACCTTTCTATATTTCTGAAATTTTAATATGATGAAATATTTTATTTCAATTACTTGAAAACATATTATAGTACCTTAAACATATATAAGCGGAACTGAATTAATATTTCAGCATGATACAAAATTTGAAATGAAATTAATTGAAATAACAGGTAAAATATCGGGGTTTGTGTTTCAGAACACAGTGAGGGTCATTCACATTTATCTTTGACTTCTTCTGTTTGTCCAGGATGGAGGTATTGCATATGTTTTCAGTTTTACAGGCATGGATATTCTCCAGGAGAACAACTCCCTTAAAATTTCAACTTCTTAGTCTGGTTTTCAGTCTATGATGAGAAGAACAAAAACTTTGATGGGAACATGCAATGACAGTAATCTGCCTGTGTTTGTTGTGTGTCTGTCCCAAACTAGCAATGTGAGCACTAGGCTGTTAATGTCACATAAACACAGACCAGGCTGATTTTGAGGCAGGGGCTGCTTTTTGCTTAGGCTGGACATGTAGAGTTTAAGATCTTTCCCTGAATCTTAGGGTTTTATAGTCCAGAGAAATGCTTGGTGGGTGGGTGGGTGAAATCAGAGGGCAGGAGCTGCTCTTACTGTCTCGAAAATTTATCCTTTCTGATAACATTACCATTGGAATAAATAAACTTTAAAGAAACCAAAGAAGCTTTTCCCCTCCTGTCTCCTTGCAGATAATGACGATAGAAATGGTCAGCTGGGATATTTCTGGCAGCTCTCCTTGCCTGTGAATATCTGGCAAACCCAGACAAAGCATTTTAATAATGGATAGCTTTTGGCAGTGGCATCAGCTGCCTCGGAGCACCAGGTTTCATTGGAGCCCTCGGTGAATGGCTTATCCATTCCTTCAGGACCCTCCAGGGATGGGAAGAGTGGAAAATAGACAGAGTATTATTTTGAGCAAGAGTCTTCTGGACTGATAGTATTTTTCCCTCTCCTTCACACTGTGCCAACTGTGGTCTGTGTCATATGACATCTGAAATGATGGTTTGTGTGCTATTACACAAATTTCCTGATATGGTGTCTGTACTTGGTGGGGGATAACTGGTGTGATGGGCCCGTGTCAGTTGAATATATGAAAGCCCTAATTCTTGTCCTGGTTTTCTAAAACAAAAGTATAACAGCATCCAGGGATTTCATGACATCTCCTTAAGAGATGCTTTGTGCCAAGCTGACAGCAGGTCTAACAGCTACCTGGCTCAGCAGGCTGGTACCTGCAGAGGAGGAGGATGCTGGGTGACTGTCACACTGGGGTGTGCTGGGGGTCTTCCCAAGTGAACCCCTTTCCCAGAGGCTCCTTCTGCCTGGAGATATTATCTATTTGCAAAGAAATCCGGTATATTAAGGAAATGCTTTTTGTAGCTGAAGCCATCTCAGTGTCAGCCCTGAACCGTTCTGGCAGCATTCCTCCTCTGTGAGGGGGGGGGGGACCCTCTCCACCAGCAGCAAAAGGCTGAATACCAGTGGTCACTGGAACCGCAGAGGCTGGCACGGGAGCAGACACAGCTTCTCTGCTTGTGAATGGAATGAGGAAGGGAGAGGACTGGCATTTGACTGGAATGTAAAGCCTCAGGAAAGCCAGATGATTTAAGGATTCTTGTGGCAGGCGTTTCACTCAGCCAGCTCTGGGTTTGTTGTTCTGCCCATAAGCCTCTTGCCTGGACTCCTTAATTCTTGGTAAGAGACAAATACAATATCGTGAGTGTAGTGCTGTTGATAATCTCTGCAGCAGAAATAATGGGGCAGTGGGATCCTTAGCCAGCTGCCTCTGTGTCATGGGTGAGGGGACAAGGACAGATGTTCCTGGCTGGCAGCAGGGAGGCAGTCCAGGCTCCTGGGCACTGCAGACAGTTATTTAGAGGTCAGTTGTGTACTAATAATGAAATATTGGTAAGCTGCACATCGAGGCCTTTGGTAACAGAGGCTGCGTGTCCCGGCGCTGTGCTGGGGTGAGTCAGGAGGGTCCCAGGGTGGGTCATTGCTGGGGTCTTACACTGCTCTGCAAAGAGATGGTCTGACTGTGCTGGCTGTGTCAGGGACCCTGCTGGTCCTGCAGGGAGGTGAGGTACACGTTGCTAGTGCAGCTGGGGCAGGTGCTGTGCATGGTCTGCCCCCACACACCTTGGCTGGACTCCAGATCCTGGCTGAACAGGGTGATGCCACATCCACCTGTGCAATGCTGCCAAGTTCAGCACCTTGCTTCTCCTCTGTGAGGAATGGTAACCATAAACCATCTGCATAAGGAGAGATTTGTAAGGTTTACATTTATTAAAGTTTGTAAAGCACTCTTTGCTGCTGCGAACAGATGCTGGTGCTGGTACACGGGATTATTTTACTTCTGCATCACTTGGGAGAGCTGCTGTGATTTGCTGTTTTCCTGGCTCCTGGGGAATCTGCAAAGACTCTTGGCTGCTTTGCAGTCCCAAATGAGATTTTTCCGCATCCTTAATGCATTGAATTTACTGTAATATAAAGAACATTATGACACCCAGGTGGTTTCATATCAGATTTCATATGAATAGCATTATGGCCAAGCTCAACTTCTAATAAGAAACTGCAGCCCACTGCTCTTGCCTCTGTCATGGTTTGGGGTTTTATTGTTTTTGTAATGAAGAGAAATAGTTTGATACAAATGTATATTGAACACGATCACCAGCAGGAAACATTTTGCCCTGCATTTCAAGTTTGGTTCAAGATGGAGTTTTTTGGTCTGAACATGGATGAATTCAGGTTTTTGCTCCTGAATAGGATCCAAATAAGAAGGAAGAGAAGCCTGAGGTCTGACTGACGGTAGATGCAGGATGAAATGTTTGCAACTGCAGCAAGCAAAGGATAGGCATCACTGCTGCTCATGGTGGCTTCCAGTGCCTTGTGTACGGAGAACAGACTCAGGTCAGGATATTCATCATCCCTGAGGATAGATTCCCACTTGCTGGTTGTTTCTGGAAAACTTCCCTTATCAACAATGATCACACAGATTTTGTAAAACACTTGTTTACTTCATTTTAGAGACAGGAAAATAACATTGAATGTTGAAGAGGATGGTGTCAGAGGTAGAGGGAATGATGTTAAAACAGGAACTACAGTGGTTTAGAAAAAGGAAAAGAAGTCATGAGCAGGACTGAGCCAGTACCTACCAAGACAATTTGAGAGAAGGCAGTGGGAGGAGAAGCCCTGCTTAGCATGTGACTAATGGCTTGGCCAAATTGCTCTGAATTGCCGGGCATGAGAGCAGAATAAAGCCCAGATATAATCTGCTCCATTTGGGCCAGAAAGGTTGCAGAATATTATTTTCCAAATGAAGCTTTCATCTCCAGTTTGTTTTTCCTTTTTTTTTTTGCTTTTTTTTTTTTAAGACAGCAGCTTTGATGTTGGATGGTGAGTCGAGCAGTGCTGAGCAGAGCTGCCCATGCAGGGTGGTCTCAAGACCCCTCCCCACCAGGCTGGCGAGGAGGAACTTGCTTTTTATATTTATTTAGCTTTTACAGAATCTGCATTTTCTATGGAAATGAGCTGAAATCTGCTGAGGTAATTTTGTGCTTGGCTATTGATCAAGCCCCTCCTGCTCCTCAGCAGGCATTTGTTGTCCAAACGCTCCTTTTCATTTCTCCTTGTTGTTGATAATGGTGGAAATGTAATCTGTGCCCTTATCAGAAAAGAGAGGTCTGTTCTTTGTCTGGCCATTGATTTCAGACACAGCTCTCTTTTCCAGCTGTGCCCATCCTCTCTAACAGCTGCTGGTGGGTGCCCAGGATGGGCACTGCAGGAGGACACAGAGCTTATGTAGCAGCTGAGTGATGTTTTAGATTTTTTTGTTGCTAAGGAGAACATTTTTGAGCTGATTGAAATGGGTGTTAATATTGAAAGAGATGCTGTGATGCTGATCTAAGTGTGCAGACAGGTCGTATAGATCGCTGCTCTGCTGTTCCAGACAGAAGTTAGTCTTGGATGAAATTATGATTTAAAGCCCAAGTGGGGAGTATGGAAATTTTTAATATATAATTTAGAAAAAATGTTTCATCATAATAATATATATCCCATTTTGACATTTCCAAAACAAAGGGTTTCTCTAGCTCCAAAAGTATGATTTGAGAGTAACCTTAATTGGTATATAGACTTTTCTTTTAAATGAGAGGAACTAAAGAGACATTCTGACCGCACATTGTTCTTTGACAGAAGAGAAATCCGGCACATTATCATGATGAAAATAATTTTTTTTTTTTTTTTCACACTTCTTGGTTTTCCTCCCTGAAAACCTATGTCTTCCACAGGTCCACTTGGTCCCTGTGTCTTGAGTGTCCTGGGAAAAGTGCTGCTGCAAGAGAGAGGATGGGAAAGGACAGAAAAGGAAAGGGCTCATCCTTTTCTGGGATACAACAGCAGAGCTGAGAGGTCCCTGGGACTTAATAGTGCTGCGTTGAAACTATGTCAAATTAATTTTTTGTCTGTTGGTACAATGACAACCTCTGGCAATGGCATTGACTTGAAAGGCAATAAACAAGGAAATTGCATATTCTATTGCCAGTGTATTAATTTCATCATTTGAAACATGAACTCATTTTCTGCCGTTGCCCTGGGTAGTCTGTGTGCGCATGTGCAGGTACCAGGCACTTGGGAAGGTCTGTTCCTTGTCCCTGCAGAGGAAGGGAGAGAACAGGATGATTTTCCTGATGGTGTTTTGGTTGGGGACCCTTCTTGGCCTCTCGGCAGCACAGGAGATGTGCAGTTCACCTCAACAGGGTCCCACATCTCTGAGAGAAGGAGGTGTCTGCAGTCATGCTGCTCCTGCTTATCATATAAAACCTTTATCCAAGGTTTCTGTCCTTAAACTCCTGACTGCTCTGTGATTTTTATTCAAAGTTGTTGGTTGAAAAGGTCCTTTTCAGAGACATAATCATGTCCAGGCACAGGGCTGTTTTTGCAGTGTTATTCCACTGAATTATCATTCATGAAAGGGACTGGAGGTGGGTTTCAGGCTGAAATTTAAAAGTGCCAGAATTAGAAGAGAGGTTAAAAAGTATTTCTTGTAATACATGTTTAGTTTTGCCAGAGAGTCAATTTCCTTCAGGTTTAATCAAGGTCATTAGAACAATGACAGGGCTGAATTTATTCATAAATTTTGTGTCTGGAAGCAGAAATTGCTACAAGGTTCTTCACACAGAAGTGCAGCATGTGCTGAATACCTGGGCTGCCATGTCACAGAGATTAACTTAATTATTGCAGTAGGATAAATAAATAACTTTCTGTAAGACCCTGGAAAACTGTGGCTTAGGATTGTAGCTGGGTTATGGACAAGGTAAATATATTTTAGTGCAAATGAATCTATCTTTCCATGTTTCATGACTAGTTCACTGATGCATAGGAACTTCTGTACTGGGGGAGGAATTCTACTTACATCCTGATCGAATGTATGCTTTAAAAATATCTATAAACCAGATTCTTGCCCATCAGTAAGAGTGAACCTCTGTTGAAGAGAATGGAGAGATGCTGCTCATTAAAGAGTAATGAAATAATTGAAATTCCACAAGCAACTGGATGAGTCCTACCCATTTAACTCCTAAACTGATTATTTTGTCTCTTCTTAGGGAAAGACTTTTTAAATGACTAAACAATTGGGATAGAGTGACACTGAAATGGGGCATGGAATAAAATGCTCCTTCTTTCATGGTCAGGAAGCTAGGTAACCATTTCAAGTGCTCCTGAACCCAATACTCTTCCAAGTTACATTTAGAACTGATGATTAAGATGCCTTTAACTTTTTAATCTTGAACTGATATTGAGAAGTCTTTAAAAAGATGTTAGAGTAAAACAACGGACTTTCTAATCAATCACACAAAATTATAATATATTGGAAACTTATTATTAATAATGGACTATTATTCTTTATGTATCACATCTTACTATCTAATCTATCTATATTAGTTACTTTTAAAAGGAATTGGGTGATAAATTACTCCATTAAAACAGAACAAAGAGACTTAAGCTCTTCAGTGGGGAAAATTACAAAGGGGATTTTTACAGTGACTTCATGGCTTTGCCAAGCACATCCCACGCTGTTGGATTCCTGGGAGCTGAGGAGAACATGATGCACCCACCACGGGATTGGCATTGATGTGAACCCTGAGTTGTGGTGCAGAGCTGGGCCTTATGAAGGCCACCTCTGCAGGTGCAGTGTTTACAGTCGGTTTTGCTTTTTAACCTGGTGATGATGAAATAGATCAAAACGCCTTTTGGTTTGGGCTCCTGTCAGCTTCCAGTGTGTCTCTGGTGCCTTCAGCAAAACTGTGAGTCGTGGAGACTTCTCCACTTGAACCAGTGTAGTTGCTGATAAAAAGAAAAGAAAGCAACAGCTCTTTCCTCAAGTTCTCTTGGGCCCTGGAGAAAATCTATAGGAGAATTGGAGTGAAGAACAGTGTCAGGACATTTACATTCCAGTTTTTGCTTTGTGATTTGCCCATCTCCATCTCATTTTCTATCACTTTGGGGCAAGTTTTGTAAAACTGATGGAAACAGTCTGTTCCTGTGTGATTTGTTGCTACGGGCACCCTTTCCCTGACAGGTGTGGATTTATTACACTGTTTCCTTGATGCACTTATTTCCTCCCCTTCAGCATGCCGTGTGAGTCTCTCCTCATGGTCCCTTGGGTACGTGCCAGGCTTGAGGAGATGAAAGTAGAGAGATGAGCACATATGTGCTTGCATCTGTAATGGGTGGAGGAAAAGTCTGAAAAATAGCAGTTTTCTATTTTCCCACAGGCAAATAAAGAGCAGATTTTGTGGGGCTCAGGGAGAATACTACCTCTCAGGTTTCTGACCTCTCAGCTTTTTGACCTTTCAGCTTTTGAGGCAGGTTCAGACTCAGGTGGGTGACCTGGACTGGGCAAACCGCTGAGGACATGAGCTCTGTGGAGCTGTTTGGGTTCTCTGGGCACCCAGTTTGAGTTCTCTGGGCTGGGACAATCATGATGTTGGAACTGTTGTGTGCAGGGGAAAGTTCATCCACGTTCTTTGGTACTGCAACTGGTTGCAATTAGAATGGCACCTAAAAGACTGGCTTGGTGTCATGTAGCACGAGGCATGTCCTGGTGCATGGGGAGGTGCAGGAGAGCTGCCAGGTGCACGAAGATTTGGAAACTCAGATGAGTGGGGAGAGAAAAATCAAACAAATGAGCAGAATGGGATGCATCTATTTGAATGTTTTAGCTGTGCAGTGAAAAATCAATTTACTGAAATCCTAAATAAGCTGATAAAAGAACACATTCTTCTCGAATTGAAAACAAAAAAGGAAATGGTAGATAAATGATTGTCTGAATGGGTAAAAGTGAAAAGCAGCAGTAGCAGAGTAAGAGGGCTAAAGGCACTACATTTTCATATGAAACAAAATATAAAATCGGCATAAATTGTGGATAAAGGCCTACTAGTAAGAGGCCTTTGTTTACTGATGCTTTAAACAGCTCATTTTTCTCCTCATTTTGATTTAAAATAATCTACAATGGTGGGGAGGGATTTTCTGGGAAAGAAGCACAGTGTGCAGCCTAATCTTCCATCCCACAGGCTTTACCGGCATTATCATAAAAATGCTGGAGGTTTTCTTGGTTTTGAACTCATTTTTCTGAAATTCTTGACAAATGAGCCCAAGTGCATTAATAATGAAACTGGAGTGATTTTCATGTCTGTGGGGAAACAGGCAGTCTATTTGAATTTTGTGTTTTCATTGTCTTTGACAGCCTTGGTAACGCCCCACTGGCAATAACAAAGCCTTTGCCTGGGGTTTGCTTTGGCTGGGTTGGGATTTCCCAGTGCACTGCATCATCCCTCTTCCAGCTGGTTCTGTTTTAAACTTCAGCATTGATGGCTGCTGACTTGTGGGGAGCAAGCTGGGAATAAAGGGCAGTGTAGGTGCTCTTTGTATGACCCTCTGCGTGGAGATTTCCCATCCACTTCCCAAATACAGTATCCCAGATGAATTCAGCTGTGTTGGTCACAATTGGCAGTAGTAAATCCATTGATCTGGGAATGTGTTGGTGGGTTTATCTACTGCCACTGCTGAGTAACAGTGTGATTCCTCATCGAGGATGTGATTGCCTTGAGTTAAGCCGGATATCCCCAAGGATGCTGCAGCTGTGGGAGCTAGGAGCTGGTACTGTGAGTCCTCCCTGCACTCCCCAGTGCACTTGTGCTCATTTCATAGAAGAGAACTGTGGAATCACAGAATGGTTTGGGTTGGAAGGCACCTTAAAAATCACCCAGTTCCAACCCTGTGCAATATGTGCCAAGGTTTGTGCAGCCTCAACATCATTGGATTTAATACCTGGGCTTATAGATTAAAGCAAGATTTGTTACACACAGTTTTCCCCCTGTGACAGCAGTGTGGTGTGTAGAAGGACTTGGGTTGTACCTGGACATTGCACCAATAAAGCTGCAGTAGGGTAGATGAAACCCTTAACATGGATAAAGTTAACCTGCCACAGAGGTGGTTTATTCCATTTACTGTTATTGCTCACTGCAGTGTCTGAGCAAGAGCCCATTTGGAGATGTGGCAGGAAATAAACTCATTTCTCTTCTTTTGTTGCCAATTAAATGTGCTGTTGTATGTCTTGTGGCTAAGTTAGCTGTGGTTTCCACCACAATGCTATTTTATGGGGAAAAGAAAGAAAATAGGAAAAGAAAGTGAGTTTTCTAGGACAAAATGCTTGTTGAGTGGTGATTCTGAATGTTACTCTAACCTCTAATATCATAGTATTGCTAGTAGGAGCCATACTTGGAGATTAAATGCTGCAGCTGCGTTGAGCCTGGGCTGACAGCATGTAGTAGCCACCCTTCTTGCCTCTGAAGTGGAGGCCTCCAAATCTTCCTGGGTGTCACTTTTGACAGCAGCTCCAGTTTCAGTACTGCCAGCAGCAGTATCTTGGTATTTGTAGGTAGTCATGGCCTAGTTCACTTTTTATTCCTGATAGATGCATTTAATTTACTTTATTTACTTCATTTTTCTCTGATGCTGCTGCATCATATGTGCCCATGCCTGGCTCTAAAAGCTTCCTGAGCATGTGAGGTGTTGGAGTAAGGTGGTCCACAGACCTTCCTCAGCAGGCCAAGAAGCTTTTTGCTGTTGTTTTTTTTTCAGCACCTTTTGTTAGCATCTTTGCTCCATCGAGTGCCCCCCTATATATCTTCTGAGGGTTTATGGTGCTTTTGTGGTGCTTCAGAGCAGGAAAACGAAGATTCACAGCTCTCCATGCATGCCAGGGCTATTGGTGCTGTGCTCTGTTCTCAGGGTCATGCTTCTGGATCCTTTTGAGGCTGGGTGACTGGAAAGCAGGCATCCTGTCACCCATGGGCTATCACTGAAATCTGTGATAAAACCCCAACTCCGCTTTCCTTCTCCCTTCTGCTGCCAGGAACACATGCGAGTGCTTCAAGGAAAAAAATGGTTCTTTACAATAAAACATCAGATGCTTGGTTTGGTTTAACTGCTCTTCTAGACTTAAAACACAATGACCTTTTTAATTTCTTGTGAACAGGTGTTGGTAGCTGTTGAAAGAGCACACAGAAAACATGTGAGTAACCCAGGGAAATGGTATAAATCTAGGGCAACTGTTGCATCAGTCAATGTATCTCAAGCAAATGCTTGATATTTTTGGGTTTTATGCAAACTACCCAAAAAAAAGCAAAGTAGTGTTAGTGTGGATGGAAGGTAACAGATTGAATGGTTTACAGTAACAAAGACATTTTCTCTGAGACAGAAACAAAAAGTTGTAAAATATATTAATAGGTTCAAATAACATAATTAAGAGTTAGTGCACTATGACCTAGCTTTCCTTTGGACCTTGTTTCCTGGTCCAGTTAAGTACTTAGTGACTTACCCAGTACAGAAGTTATAAGCATAAAACATTGATTTGTATTTTGTTCTGCAAATGAAGGGAGAGGATATGGCCATGGGCCTGAAGATTCCAAGTGGTCAGAGGTACTACTTGTTATTGGGGCAAAACCTGTTTTGTTAAGTCCTCCTGATGACATGGTTTCCAGTTAAACAGGACATTGTGCAGGAGTCATAGACCACTTAATCCTCCATCTTTGTAACTGGATAGTTTGGCATCCCTAGGATGTGACAGGCATAGTCTATCCCTGGACAATGACACTGGGAATGAAGCTGTTCTGAATAGGTGTTCATAGAGAGTGACAGAAAATGTAGTCTAAAAAAAAGTGACTTTTAGGTCAGGTGAGTTCATTTCAACAGAAATCAGTGGTGTAATACTTTCTCTAAACCCACATAAAGTGCTATAGGGAAGTCTGCCTATTTTGCTAGGTAAAGCAGAATCTCTTTTTCCTGTCTTGGCTTTTAAAAATAACTGCTTCATGCAGTAGATTTCGCCCTCTAGAACAACAAATATCTTGCAGGACAGGTGGAATTTTAAGACCTTATTTTGCTGGTGCTGCATGTTTGAAACTTCTATTGAAATTAATGGCAATTGCAGTCCTGTAACCATGTTAGGAGAGAACCCTGTGACCTTATAAATGCAGGCAATATTGTGAAGCAGCTACTGCCTTCAGGTGGGGAAGAGGAAACAAAACTGCACTTTATATTAGACATCACTCATTTGTCCTTTCTCTTCTTCTATTGCACTCCAGGTCCTGATCCTATTAGCCACTGTGTCCTTTTGTAATTTACCAAAGTAATGTTTGGCGTGGGGATCTGGGAGGTGATTTCCTGCAGTGCCTCCATCAGCATCACCCTTGTAACAGAGCCAGAGTCTGTGAACAGTCGAGCTGGGGCAAGTTCTTGCAGTTCCAGTGCATGACAGAGTCTGGTTTATTTGCTGGCTCAGATATAAATCTGTTTTCATTGGCCCCTCTCTCTTCCTCCAGCTCTGCTGAGCAAACAGATGATGTTGGAGGAGGCAGTACATGCTGGGAGTGGGCAGAGGGCAGGAAACTGGATAAATGGCTCTATAATTAATCTCTGGTTCTTCCCAATTATTCTCCTCTTATCTGTTACCATGGTTAATTGAGTTTTTGCCCAAATATGACCTCTCCTTCTAATTCCCACATGAATAATTTTCAGAATGACTGCACAACTTCATTCCCTATAGTTTCCAATGTGTGTTTAAACTCAAAGATGTTAGATCAGAATGGTGAAGATCAGTGTTTCCTGAAGGCATCCCATTAGTGGCTGCTCATTGGGATTGTATGGTTTTCAGAAACTCAGGTGTTTCTTGACTTTTGCTATATTATAATCTTTTTAAAGTTCAGTTGAGTACATGCTTATCGGAAGACAGTTACTCAGACTCTCAAGTCACCTACCTGCTCTTGAAAACATCTCAGTGGTTTTTTTTCCAAATGCAGTTTTGTAGTGTCTTGAAATTTCCGTAAGACTTAAACATTTGTTCTGTGTTACTGTTGGCAGTGGAAAGTTTTGCATCACTGTAAATTTGGAGACTTTCTCTTTTCCAGGGCCTACTCTTCCTTCCATTAACTTCTTTAAAATGCAATTGAATATTAGGTATTTTTCCTCCTAAATGCATTTTAATCCAAATGTTAGAGCACAGTATATATCTTCTGAAAAAAATAGAACTTTTTGGTTTCTTTAAAAAGATTTGAGCAACAAAAGTGCTTGAGTTCTAATTTTATTTTTTTCAGTAGGAAAAAAGCAGGTTTCCCTCCTCCCTTCCCACCCTACCCATAGAGAAATCGAAGGGGATGTGGATTGAGTTGACCTTTCCCAGCCAGCACAGAAAGTTGGATTAGATTCCTCTTCCCAGAGTCTTCCCAGCTCTGCCTTCATCACAGGCAATATTTCTGGAAAACAAAAGAGTCAACATGTTTATAGTTCGAGTTCAAAACACCTGAAAAAAAGACAACTCTGATAGAAATTCTGATTTGTTTCCCTCCACGTGCCCCTTCAATCACCACGTGTCAAAGATGGTGTTGCTGGAGCAGCTCTCCCCTTCCCAGCCACCAATGTTGATGAACATCAAGGGATGTTGAATCTCACTGTAGCACTAATTACTGAAAATGTCTTGGTGTCCTTTATCTGAATCTTCAAAGGGTGAAACTATTATTATAGCAAAATATCATATCCCATGAAATACTGCTATTGAGTGTTCAAGGCCATGGATCAGGAAGACTGGCTGAATTAACTCGACTTGGTGATGAATGAGAAGGGTAATAACTTCTCAGAAGAGCCATAGGAGGCAGGCAGCAGCTTGATTAGCAGTGATATATCATGGGTAAGGATCTGGGGAAACAAGATCCAGAAAAATTGTCAAAATTTGACTCCTTCATGAGGCTGTACTCTGGGGAAGGAACTGGATGGGAGGTAGGGGAGATGGAGCTCCACAGAATGCAAGTAAACCATTTGCTGAATCCCAAGGTCAGAGACACATGGCTGTAGGAGCAACCTGCATCTGGAAAAAGAAGAATCGGAGAATGGGAAAAATTCCCTGTTCTCTGTAGATCATGATAAAATCTACATCCTGGGGACAATTTATTATGAAATACAAGGCAGTGATAATCCCTCTAAAAAAGAATTCTTGGCTTTCCTCTATCTTACCCAAAGGTAGATCCATGACTCCACAGAAATCAGTGAAGTTTATTTTGATATACTGAGTTTAAATGAAAGGATTATGCCAAAGGGTCCAGAGTCTTTAAGCTGCTGTACTTTATTGAAACCAATGAGGCAGCATCACATTATACCAGCTAAGGACATGGCCTTGATATATTTTTGTTTCTGGGATGCAAATATAAAATCTCCTAATGGGGACAGATATTTCAAGATCCTTCTCCATCTCTTGCTTTAAGTTGTATTTCTCTCCTACTTACTTAGTTCTAAATAGTCCAGGAAGGAAATTCAGCTTTTGACTGCTGGGTTTGGATTTGTTTATGCTCATTTCTATTTATTACATGGTTTCAACAGCTGGGATTCTGAAGACACTGTAACATGGATTAACTTTTGTAATCTCATAGCAGTATTTAGTATTATTTGTTAATTCATTGTTTCCTTTTTCTGTTATTCTTTAAAATACAGATTTGTCTTGTTTTATTTTATTTTTAAATCTAATAAAATCTCAAGACTGTTGGAGTTAGTTTTTTGTATTATTCTATACTGCCAGGTATGCTTGATTAAAATCCACTGAAGTTGACAGGAAGCTTTTGAGAGATATTGGATGTCTCAGTGGCACACTGGCTTCCCCCTGTGATGCCCAGGGAGTGCTTAGCACAGGTGTCCAGCCAGGTGGACCACACCAACCCGTGCTCTGCGGAGGCCTGGGGATGTCAAACTTGCCAACTGCAGTCAAAATCACAGTATTCTCTTGTCCTTCTCCAGTGTGCATTAATGTTTTTTTTCATTTTACACTGGGATGTTTCTTCTGGAAGGTGGGAATAACCCTGGGGTGGCAAGGGAAAGGGTATGAAACCTGCAGTGTCTCTGATCCCAAGGGGTTTGAGGGGTGGGCATCCCAAGACCCCTCTGAGTTAGGAGAAGCCCCCCAGGCTCTCTGGTCTGTGCCTATGACTTTCCTGGTCTTCCTGCCTCACCTCAAGTTGAGCACGTTCTGAAGCACTCCTGAGTGTTGTGTGCTGCAGGTTCACAGCCACTGTTCGGGTTGATTTTTCCCAATTGCATCTCTGGACTAGGAAAAATCACGTGGCTCTTTAATAGCCAAAACCTAAAAAGCAGGGGAGAGAATAAAGCAAGTCTCTTGATAAAGTGCTTGTAAGTACAGGCAACCTGGAGAGTAAAGTCAACGGGTCCCTCCAGTGCTGAAAGCACAAGGATTTCCTGTGGCGGGGCGAGAGCTCCGCTGCTCAAATGTTATGCTGGTTCAGTGCTTCTCCCCTTGTGCATCTCCAGCAGATGCATCTTTAACAGCTTCTGATCAGGGAGGAGGTTACAAACTCTCATTTGCTGCTTTCTTTGTCTCAATGCATTAACCAGTTCACCAACACTTATTATCAAGGCTTTCCCTGAAACACAGACAATTCAGCTTTCTTCTGTGACAACAGAACTGCCAGATTAATACAAACCCTGCTTCTTCTTTATGTAAAATCTTGTAATATGGAAAGCCACTGTACTATCACAATTTTTATGAAAGCAGCCTTTCAGGTTGCATGCAATGTGTGTGGGATTTGGGGTTTGTTAGGTTTTGCTCATGAAGAACTCAGAGGGCTACCTGGTGTATGCAAACACTTTTCAAGATCACTTCAGGTCCTTGGGAATGAAGTTGCTAGAGAATAGTCTGGCCTAAAGGGATCAGCTTTGAAGAGCTGTTGCTGTAATGTGGGGGGCTGTGGGAAGTCTTCCCAAGGGGTGGATGTAGAGAGAAGCTGGGTATGGTGCACCGTGTCTCAGCACACCCCCCCCAGCAAGTTCTGTTGCCTCAGTGCAGAAGTGGAAGACTGACCTGTGTCATCCTCTAAAAAGGGAGGCTGAAGGTCTGTGCTGAAGGGTTTAGTTTTCTGTAAGATACATTAGTGGCTAATTCCATGTCAGGGTCCCTTCTAGACATGGACCTTGAGCAAATAACCAAGGTGAACTGCCCCTATCATTCTGTTCCCTCACTGACCCTCCCCAATTAGATGCTGCTCTCACAACCCTTACCTGGTTTAAGTCCTTGAGGATATGTGGGCTGGATGTGCTCAGTATGAGATTTTTCTGTCCTGCCTCTGCTTCCAACACTAGAGGTTGATGCTGAAGGGACAGTGTGCACTCAGTGCTCCTGGGTGTCCAGGTCCTCATGCAATGGAGTCACTGAAAACAGTAGAAATTTCTATTGTCATGGCTGCTCATGTAGCTGTGCTAGCAGGTATTCCAGAAGGTGCTACTCTGCTTTAGCTCACTTGAGATCTGTAAGTTGCCTGTGCAATTAAAAGACAAAAGATGAAACAGCTGTCAGTAGTGCAGAGCACCAGCCTTCTGCAAGGCACTTGGAGTTAAGAAAGTAAAGAAGCATATGTCCAGGGTTTAACTTTCAAAATGAGATGAGCATTGGGAAGGTTATGCAAGAGGAAGCAGATACATAGCTGAGTGTGCGAGGATTAAAAAAAGAAATAAGACCATTGCACCTATCACTTTAAGGATTTCAGACAGCCCTAGCAAAATTCTGGACAATATTAAGGAACATGTTGCTTTTAATAGGAGAACATTTGATTTTCTACCATGTAAAAAGCATTTTAGATCCAGAAGATTCCTTATGGTAGAAATGTAGCTTTGCCCTGATTAAGTTCTTATTTCTCAAGTTCTTACAAAATGCTGTGTAGTTAAAAATCCAGCGTTTTTAGAGGTTATAATAATGAGGTTTAGATCCTTTTCCAATTTATAGATAAAATGCCGTATTAAATGTAAGCAGTATTATGTTTCGTTATGCAATTCTGGATAGCTCTCCCTCAAACATAAATCAAAGTAGACTAAAGAGGAGTACTTTTGTAATGTAGATTTATGGCAGTGCAGAATAAAGTGCTGCTTCTCAGTTGCAGGTATTTTTGGCATTCTAGTTAAAAGTGTCAAAATAAATGATTAAATTTAAATCACCCAGTAGAAGCTCTGCTACCCCCATCCCAATATAATAAATACTAAAAGTGTAAGAGACAAATCCAACAGAATCTTCCTGCTGTGTCATTAACTTTCTCCCAGTTGCTGAGATATTTCTAAGTGTTGATCCGTGCCTACAATACAGAGGAGAGAAAACAAGGTTGCTTTTAGTCTGAGGGCTGCAGCAGGAAAGGCCATGAGTTGTCCTTCCAGGGGAGAAGCAGGGAAGTCAACAGGTAAGGATTTCATTCCATTGTCCCCAAACCAGACCTCTGCCAGGTCAAGGCAGAGCCCCCATCCCGCATGCAGCTTGCTGGCTCCTTAACACAGTTCTCAGTGATTCTAAAGGAAAGGGGACCTGGAATGACTCTGGGTTATGCCTGCATTGAATTAGGATCTCCGTTGTGAATTATACACTTATTTTTACTCCTGTATGTGAGTGGAAGCTCTGGGCAGTGGCAGGGGGTGTGGAGTGGCAGTGCCTGTCTCGGGGGCTGGTGAGAAGGGAGCCCATCACAGGGTTAAGCTCAAAGTGAACATTGTTCTCAAATGTTCTTTGTGGGCAGAGCTTGCCCAGCTGGAAAGGGGGTTTTGGTTTGATGTGTAGAGCCCAGGTTTGAGGACACCAGCCTATGCTTTGTTTGCATTTTTAGTCTTTTGAGGAGAGCAGAAAGAGCACCAGGTAAACTGTAGAGGAAGCAAAAGAAAAATAATTTGAATTATAAGCCAGTAGCATCATTCTAAGGTGAAAAGCTGTAAATGTTTTCCTTTAATTTTGACTTCTCCTTCACCACAATAATCCAAACCCATTAGAAATATTGTTTACTTAAACCAACACTGTGCTAAAGAGAAACTAATTCTCTGGTGAAAGGTTGTGACACAGCTAAGTCTGCAGTGAGAACTGCCAGGTCCTTGCCCTGCCAAGTAAGCAGGGAGAGCAGAGGTGAGGCTCTCCTGCCTGACATTCTGCTGGGGAATCTAATGGCTAGGGAGATCACAGCCTCCCTGAGTGGTCCAGGTGTGGCAGGGGTGATCCCCTCTGCATCTGGAACTTGACTCTGGAGAAAAATGCATTGGTCTGGTTTTAATTACATGTGTGGAATGTAGAAGTGGATTATATTCTATGAAAATTCAATAAACCTTGAGAACAGCACCAGGGCTGGTATCTGTAATTTAAAATAATGGATATCAAGAAATTGTTTCTCATTTATCTTTACTGCTGAGTTTCAGATTCACCAAAGAGACTTCATCAGGCTTTTTTTTTTAAATAGCTTCATTTATCTCAATCAATGATGGGTTCTAGAGGTGGCTGACTATTATCTTTAATAATACACTGGATAAAAAATATTCCCGTCCTTTCACATTTTTTGACATATGTGGAAGGAATATATGAAATCTCTTCTCAGGGGGAGATAGAATTAGTTTGGGTTTTTTTCAAAAAAATTATGCAAGACAAATGTGCTTTTTGTTGCACAATGGGAATCTGTAGGCAGAACATTTAAATCTTTGTTTTACATAGATTGAAGCTTCATTAAAAGAAGTATCTTAAACTGAGATTCCAAAGTAAATACTGTGACCAAAAGACAACTTGATCCAATCCTGTGAATGCCACTCCTGAAAAGCCTTTTCAGGAGGCACAGTGTAGCCTGGACCTTTGGATAGACATTCTAGGGAAATCTGGAAATTGCAAATAGCTGGTTTTAATCTCCCTGTGAGCATCCCGTGTTTACAGAATAGGGGCCCAGTGTTAACCCCAGACTGTGTAACCCGAGATTTGTACCTGCTCAGCTCCCTGCAGTGCCATTCTCATTCTCCTCCCCTGGGGCCCTGTGCTCTTTTCCAGAAAAAAAAGCGCTTTTTTTGGACAAACTCAGATTTGGGTTCTGCGGTTTGGTGTCACAGAGTGGCAGAGTCTCTGCGGGTACAAACCTGCTCTGGCTTCTCCTGGGCTCTTTCAGCCTCTTGCTGTGTCTGGACTTGATGAAAATTTAAATGGGTTTTGCAGCCTCTCCTCTCTGAGGTTTGGCACCATTTAGGAAGTGTTCCTGAGGGATTAAACTTGCATTTGATCTTAAGTGTATTCCAAAAATTTGAAAAACTCTTGAGAAGTGATTTTTCACAGGTAACCAAAGGCAGGTGGTTTGTAGCATCTGACCAAAGGAACATCATGTTGGGGAACAAGGTGAGGTACAAACAGAGTTCATCTAATACAAAGAAGTAATGAAAAATTATGACAAGGAAATGAAGAAACTGAACATAGTACTGCTATGGGCTCACAGTCAATGCTACCACCTCAAGCGCTGTTTCCTGGGCCTAGGAGAATTAAAGGGGTGAGATTTAAACAATTTTAAAAAGTGGATTCTAAAGAAAAACAACGAACCTGATGCCGTACACAGGCAGCAAGATTACACAGGTGCAGTTCACATCTGTAACAGCAAGGATTCAAAGTGGACAGGTATTCTGACTGAATTAGGTTTTCTTTTGTGAAATGTTAGCCTGCTCATGCACTGTCTGCTCCAAAGGGTACCATACAAACAGGCTAAAACCCAAGAGTGCCACATTGACCGCTACTGTCCACTGCGTGCGGCAAGAGTGGGGAGCAGCCGGAGGCACAGAGCTTTAAAGTTGCTCCTCTGAAGCCTCTGCTCTACCCTGCGGAGCACCGGCTCCAGACACTGTAGCAGCCAGCAGCCCTCCACGAACGGAGAGATAAAAAGCAGCGATGCGGCGCCAGAGGAGGTACTCGAACTTGATTGACAGGTACCCACAGAGGACAAGCCTCCGTTGCAACGTGACCATGCCTTACAAAGGGGGGTTGAACAAGGGGAGTAAGCCAACCAGGGACCAATAAGCGGATTAGGAGGGAGGGACACTGGAGGGATGGACTCACATCTGCTCCAATGGTCTTGGTGGGTGGAGGGAGAGGGGTCACATGCCCCAATGGCGCGTCGAGGTTTAGGGGATTTCCAAGAGGGGAGGTATCGGAGGGGGCAGGATCTCGGG
Organism: Coloeus monedula; assembly: GCF_965178545.1. Classification (NCBI taxonomy): domain Eukaryota; kingdom Metazoa; phylum Chordata; class Aves; order Passeriformes; family Corvidae; genus Coloeus; species Coloeus monedula. Next base: position 10,193,665 of record NC_138795.1, read on the forward strand.
GCACTGATGGGGACCATATAAGGGTAATTAGGGAGGGCTCAGGTGATGGACACCGAACCTTCGGGAACAACAGGAGGGGTTTGGGTGATTGATAAGGAAAGAGCCAGATCAAGGGGAGGAGAACAACCATATAGGGAGCACCGGGGGAGTGGCTTGGGTCTGGGGCAAGCCAACTGGGAATAGGAGTGGGGAAGGTAGGGATGAACTACTGGGGTACAGAAAACATATAAAAATACAGTAAAAACCTTGCATCACCACACGAGAGTTTCTCTGAAAGGGCTTTCAAAAAGGTATTGTCCTTCACAGTTTTTAAAAAGGAGATTTTACCTGGTGGATTTGAATGCTGGAGTCTGTCAGACGTTCCCCAGTTCATGAATATGAGGAACCTAGTTAGCTCCAGTTGTGCTCTAAACTTATTTTGTTAGGGTTTGGCAGGGAAGAAAGGCTGTGTTTGGGTATGTAGAGCCAACAGGGAATGGTTTAATGATATGAGCTCTGTTTTGAAATAACTCAGATGATGTGATAATAACAGGGAGATAGTTCTGTATATAGGCACCAGATGCAAAACACAGCTTTATTTAACTTTGATAAATTGTAGGTGAAATGCAGAGGAACTGTGTAATTACAAAGAGGGAAAAAATTAATATCTTAAGAGAACTTTTTGAATAACTTCCTGTGAAGGGCTGAGCTGGCAATTTCCATGCTCCAGGAGCAGGTTTTTTCCTTCTGCTGCAATATCTGACATTGGGACCCCATGTTTGAACCCCATGAACACCAGTTTGTTAATTCAAACCTTGTGGATAATTTCTATGCAGTTTTCTGGTTGAATGGCCATGTTTCCAAAGGATAAAGGACATGGGAAAAAGAATAATTAAAAAGCATAAATTGAAAGAAGACCTTTGACTTTTACTAGCATACAGGGGAATAAGGAAGTTTGGTCTGTTTCTGTATGGATGCAGTTGTCCCAGCTTTGTATCATCAGTGGAGGATGAGGTTGGGAGATATTAACCCATACCCATAGCTCAGGGTGATCTGGGTATGCCAAGGAGGTTGTAGAAGCAGATAGGGCAGGTGATTGACAGTGAGTTTGTGGCAGGTGATGCTGTTGATTCTGGTTAGGATAAATACAAATGTGGTGATGATTAAAGATGCCAGATCAAAAATAGGTTTTAAAGAGTTGGCCATGTGCCTTGAGGCTTCTTGTATCAAATCCTTAAGTATCAGCAAACCCAATTCAGTGAGGGCAGAGGTTTAAGCTAGTTCACAAATAAGAGTAAATCAAACAGGAAATGTGTAAAAATGGGGATCTTTGGAGGTTTTGCTGTATTATCTGGTGCAAATATTAAGGCTGGCAGCTTATCTTTACATTAAGAGGCCCCTGACTAATTTAGGGATTCTGGCAAGGATTATTCTGCAACACCAGAGGCAGGGAGAGAGCAGTTGATGGGATGGCTGTTAATGAGTGCAGAATCGAGGCAAATGTGCTGCTTTGAGAGGTCCCATCAAACATTAGCTCAGTTAACATGCAACGATTAAGTTCTCCATATAAGTGCAATAGATTAGACCCCCTCATAATTCACACCAGCAGTTTACCTGCAGACATGATCTTGGTTTGGAAGTTACAGCTTATTGATTCAAACACAATATTTCTTCTAAGTTGTTCTATTCTTATCATAAATAAATAATAAGCCTCTGGGAATCATTTTAAAGAGATCTAAGATGCAGTGTTGTCTATCAGAGTTTATTTTCTTTCAACTCCTAAGAAAAATCACATTGCTTTTGGTTATGTGGGTTTCTTCATCTTCTTATTGCAGCTCAAACATGGATCTGCACTGACTGTTTTTAGCAGGCTCTGTGGAGTGATATGCACAACTAGAGGTTTTCCCAGCATATATCGTGGAATTGTGTAATTTGGCTTCCTGGGCTTAAAATACATCTACTGTTTTTATACTGTGTTAAAAATGGACAACTGGTCTTCAGGTAGGTGGCTCAAGGGACTCTTGAAACATGAGAAGTCAGGGCCAAGCTCTGCTTCCAGAGACAAAGCTTCCATTGATTCACTGAGAAGGCCAGGAAAAAATGATGTCGTTAGTTTTAAAGGGAATGCATTTCTTTAGACACTTAAAAATAGACTCTATATTCACACTGGATTTCTTGGGCTTCTGGTCCTTTGAGATCCTATTCACTCTCTTTGCTGAGCGCTATTGAGAAATATAGTTTCCAAAGGTTACAGCAACTCCTGAGATCAATAATTCTGGCACAAGGAATAAGTAAATCTCAACTTTCTGACACATTGGAGTATAGGTTTCTGTGCACGAGCAGGATGTGACTGATCTCTGGGTTTGCTGAAGGTTGTGTGCTGAGACAAGGTTACTCTGGAGCTGGTGACATGGGAGTTTGCTTAATCACGAGCCCCCAGAAACAAGGGGGAGGTTCATTGTGGTGCTTGTGGGAAATAAGGGTTCTCAGCTGTGAGTGGTGTGCACTTGAGCCCATAGGGGATGTTTGTCAGAAGGGCTGCCCTTGGACAATTCTATAGGAAAAATGGTGGAAGCAGGCTGGTAGATCAAATATTTTCCATGGGCTGTTTGTCCCTGGTGGGTCCTGTAAAGCTGGAGAGATGCCCTGCAAGTGGAGTGCTCTCAAGGGCAGTCATGAAACCAGGCGATGTGATTTTCCCTCATGTTTACAATGGAATTCTATTTTGAGCAGTGCGTGAGTGAAAGACACTATATTAGCTACTGTCACATATAATAAACTGATCATTAATCATCAATCATTGTCTATTTTCAGAACACGTTCACTGTGTATTTGGATATGTATCTAGCTAATGCTTCTTGATACAGTTGTATGGGAGATCTAAGCTTGTCACTTGAACTGGTAAAGTGTTTTTATTAAATTCATCTTTTCATGTTAGTGTTTTCAAGGACTGGTTGGGAATTTTTCCATGAAAATATCAAGCAAAACACTTTTTTTAAACTAAACCTGCTGAACTGCTCTTCTACCCTTCCTGGTGAGGAAACCCATCCACAGTGTCTTGTAGCCCTACCAAAACTTGTACAATCACATCATACCAAGTTTGGCCCATTCTGGACCACTATCCACAGAACTTTTTTTTTGGTTTTTACTCTTACTATCTCCACATACATTCTGAAGGCATAATCCAGGCACCTTATTATGACATTTTTCAGATTAGATTTTTTTTTTTTTCTAAATCCCATAAAAAGACTGAGAAAGCTCCAAAATTCAGCATTTATTTTATTTGAAATAGATGGCCCATTCCTTCCTCACCTTTTTCATCTCAAGGACACTCAGGCCCTACACTTTCTCCCACACTACCGTGGGTGATTTTTGAGCAAAATATTACACTGAGTTTCCCCTGTGCTTGATCTTGCCTAAGTCTTCTGATGAACTTGTATTTTTATGGCTTATTCTACCTAATATATATAAAAGATATTATTATTCCTTTTGAATGATATTTATGATTTTGAAAATGAAATTCCGAGGAGAGCAGTCATGACTCTCCAGCTCCCCACCCCAGAGCTGTGTCTCAGACAGGTTTGAGGGGCAGGAACAGACAGTCTATTCCAAGGAAAGAGGGCATATTTTAAGACCTGTTGTAATTCATCTGTGGCTCTGGCAGAACATCCATCTCTGCTGAGCTTTTTTTCTCTATCTGCATTAGCAATGGGAGTTCATATAAAATAATAGGCTTGAAAACTTTCTAGTATGAATCCTGCTGGTATAAAATTTCTCCTTCTTCCCCATAGGAATTTTGCTTGTTGGTTTTCTTTGAGATTATTCCAATATGTTTGAATTATTTTCTCCTCTTAATTTTATAAGATTCCTCCTATGTGAATAAATTTTAATGCTAAGGCTGCAGCCATTCATACCAACTGTAAATCCCAAGGAAGCTCAAGAGAAAAGAGGAGCTGTTCTCTGTACAAAGATTCCACTTCACTTAATTTTCTTGTTATGTTTGTGTCATGTGCAGTGGGGCTGATTTCAGCTGTATATGCATCATTGTGTAGTTAGAATAGAAGGGATTTTTAATACTTCTATTACTAAGAGATTTTTGTGGCACTCACTAGTACAGAAGAAGGCTAACCTGGAGCACAGCTACTGGAGTCTGGACCTTCTTTCCTCTCATGTTAGTGTGAAATTTGTCTTGGCTTCAGTAGGCTTTAGAGGCAAAATTTAAACTGATCTTTCTGCAGAGGATTTTCTTTAGGGGATCTATTCTTGAGCAGTTCTCATGCCTGCAGGTCTAAAGGGCTGGTGGTGTCAAAGCATGGATTTGTGGTATTGTTAAAATAACACCTGCAGGATGCTCTAAGGATGGAAGAGTTGATGCTGCTCATGGCAAGAAGGTCTATGCACAAAGCAGTGTGGACTTATTTCTGCCACCATCAGCCTGGGAATTTCAGGGGAGAAAGTTACAATAATTTCTGTTGATGATTTTTCTGTGGCTTTCCTGGTTTTGGACACTTTCCAGTGATTCTATACAGATAACATAATGTATTGATGATGCAAAATTGGCTTAAACAGGTAAGGCATCTCAGAGATAGTTAAAAATGGCCTTTCAATCAGAGACATCTTTGTTTCCACAGTTTGGAGAATGCTGCAACGTTTGTTTGCAACTTGATCTGTTTATCGAGTATTCCTCTTTTCTGGCACTGAGCTACATAATTTTAAGTGCATTTAAGATATGAGGTTTAGCCACATTATAGATTGTTTAGTTTTTGTATCTACAGAGAAAGACAACCACAATTCATCAAAGGACTTTATGATTGTTCCTAAATGTTTTGTTGTGTTTGAAAAGAGGCATGTACCTGTTTATTTAGACACTTCTGAAAAGTTTCTGTTGTCCAGTAATTCAAATAGCTCTGATTTGATAACCCATGATGTTTGTTTCAAGAAACACTCCTGGGTGATCCTGGTTCCCAAGGATCATGGTCTACAGTGGGATGGAGCCACATTCAGTGAGGTCCATTGAACTCTTCTAGAACTAAAAAGAAAGGAGAAGAAAAGCATGGCAAAGAGCATTCAAACCTAAAAATGTTAACTTTATCAGTTAACTTTCCTAAAAGTACTGCTTCAATATGGGGTGGGACAAAGAGAAAATAAAAAACCAGAAGCGACTGCAGGCCTGTTGCTACTTTTTGGAATCAGGTGGGATTAGTCACTGTCCTCCATGTGCTCTCCTCCAGATGTTTGCTCAAGTTTTACTGGGCCATCAAATAGTTACATTTTAACATTTCACCTCAGGCTTCCTGGGAATCCATGTTTCTCCATCCCTTAAAGGTCACAATCTCCACAGCTCAGTAGGGCTGATTTTGTTACACATATTCCTACTCCATTAACACAGTCCATAGGTTATTTCTAATCCACAGAATTGATTTATTTAATCCTTGTAGATGCCATTTGTTACACATTATTCTCAGCATTTATTCACAGCACAAACAGATGGTCAACGAAACCAATTAACCTTTCCCAAGCTCCCTTTCAGGCTTTCCACGGGTTTTTTTTGAGTCTATGGACAAATGAACAAAAAACTATCAGGAGACTTCATGCCAGAGTGTGATGAATAGGAAGGCAGACTGGCACATGTGCTGTGCTTAAATAAACCTTGTCCTCCCCTAGGCTGGAGTGCTGGAGGGAGAACTACTGCTGACAGAACAGGTAGAAGAAATGAGCTGCCAAAAGGTGAAGTGACCCAAGTCCGTCTGTCTTCTTGTTAAATGGTGTGGAAGATAGGGAGAGTCGACAGCTTAATCTCATTGCTCCTTCCTCCGTTTGTTTGGTTTGTTGGGTTTTTTTTTTTAAATAAGATTTTTGAGATATGAAGTATGTGTCTTTTGAAGTAAAATGACAAGTTTTGTTAAAAACAGTGCTCTCAATCATCAAAGCCTTCACTAAGTGCCTTGAGAAAATAAAAAAAAAAGACTAAATCTGTTTTATTAGCAATAAATGCAATATATGAGTAATTAGAAATTGCATCCTGCCCTTCACTGATAAACTGGAAGACAGACCATGTAGATTTAGAACAGTATTCATTGCTAACTTTTATGACAGAACTAAAAATAAGTATTGAGGGGGATCCTATCTCAATCTGTTTATCTGTGTAATAAAACCACAACCTCATTTGTGTTGTACAAAATATCCCTTGATTGTTTCATGGCTGATTAGTACATTACCAGAGCACATGGTCTGTTGGACACATTTCTGTTGTCCTTTTGTCAAATCCTGAAAAAAACAGGTTGAAAGGCCTTGGCAGGGTATGATAGGGCTGTGTCAGAGTTCAGATGGGGACTTGGGGCAGTTTATTTTGTCTCCACAGCATTTTCTAATCCTTTCTAGCAGATACTACCTTGTGTAGAGAGGGGCAGTTTTTTTTGTTTATAAAAGCTCTACCAGTTTGTGTAATGACCACAGCATTGTTTCTTACATGCCTAGTCATGGAACCATAGAATGGTCTGGGTTTGAAGGGACCTTAAAAATCATCTCATTCAAACCTCCCTGCCATGAGTCCACTAGACCAGGTTTCTCCAGGCTGCATCCAACCTGTCCTTGAACACTTCCAGGGATGAGGCAGCCACAGCTTCTTTGGGCAACCTGTGCCAGGGCTCACCACCCTCATAGGGAAGAATTTCTTCCTAACATCTAGTATAACCCTTCCTTTATAGGTTTGAAGCCATTCCCTCCTGTCACTCCAGGCCCTTGTCCCCTCTGAATAGCTGGAACCTCTTGGAAAAGTTTACTTAGGGTCTGAGGATGACTCTGTCAGCAACAGACACACTTGGCATTTTTTTGTCATTGTCTTAGGTTGTCAGGTCTATTTGAGCTCAGAAATGGAAATCCAAAGGTGTTTCTCTTTATTTACATCAAGTGTGCCAAAAAGTGTGACTTACCTGACTCTGGGTATCTTCTCAAAAGAGTCCAGACGTTGCTATTGATCCAGTCCTTTGGTCACTCAGATTGTGCTCTGGTAGCAGTCGAGGGACTGTGGACTCTAATTACTCCATTGGGTTAATCCTTATGTCAGATTAGTCCTGAGCCAAGATCAGGGGCCTGCAGCTGTACCTGCTCTGCATCACAGCAGGCACTGAAGTTCCACCTTCCCTGGGAGGTGGGAAGTTGTGTTTAATAATGCTCAAGATTCTTTCCCCTTTGTTTCTTCCTGTGTTGAAAATGCTGGATCTGCACATGCACAGCTGATACAGATATTCCCTTTTCCCTCCAGCCCCTTGCTTTGTGTGGTGGTGCTGCATGGCTTGGGTTCTGCCTGCAGCAGGCTGGTGCCAGGAGGCTGGACTCCCCTCTGCTGAAATGCAAGGAATAATTCAAGTGAAAGCTCCTCATCTTGGCTCCCTCTCTAGTACAGCAGGAAAGAAGCAAAGATTACAGCAGAATTGACTGTATTCTGCAAATCTGAGTCTGATCTCTTCTGTTTTACAGATTTCACTCTTAAGGAAAAAAAAAAGATAAAAAATAAAAAATCCTAGATTTTCAAGTGGAGTCAGTGCTGTCATGATCAGGTTGGATCTTAGCATTGCTATGTGGAAAGAATCTCCATAACAGAAGCAAATGTTTGAAGACATTGTGTCCTGCACCTTTGAACTCCATAATGCTGAGCACATCTCCTGGGTGGGCAGCTTCTCCCAGCAGAGCTGAAGCCAGCCACAGGAAGCTTTACTGCAGACCCCCATGCCCCTGAGAAGGCACTTTCCTTTCCTGGGTGTTTCAAAAATTGGCAGTTGCTGAAGTGAGGGTTATTACAAATTTAATATCCTGCTCTGCTTATATCTTCAGACAATCCCATAGTTTTTCACAAATATGAAAATTGTCTGAGAATGAATTCTTAAAATCCCATTATCATACATAGTAAAAATGGATGAAGAAATCCTACCTAGGGCAGCAGTGGCTGATGATGCCTATAAAATAAGCTATAAACTCCTGGAGCCCTTGTGACCAGAGGGGCACAGCAGGTTTGAAGTCTCCATCCTCATCTTCCCAAGGTGTGGGAATGCTGTGGGAGTACATCAGGAGAGGTGTTGGTCTCACCTTCATCTGTCCATCACTCTCACTGCAGCCCCCCAGTTGCTGCAGCCCCAGTAGCAATGGCTTGAGCTCAGGATCTGCCCCCTGCCCTTATGCCAGGTGTGGCTGAGGATCTGTAGTTATGTCACAGTAATTGGAGGGTAATTGGCTTATAAAAACAGGAGAGATTGTGGTGGTCTGATGGGGGTCACAGTAGGCTGTTTCTCTGGTCTTACCATATTATATCCTATGAGACATTATTTTATGAGATATTATATCATATTATTATTTGAGAGCTCATGAGCATTTACAAGAAAGACTTGTGAGCAGCAGAAATGCTGGCTTGAGTTACACATAATGTTGTTAAGATTTTGCATATAAAAGCCTCAGGTATGGCAGTTTTTACCTATTTATTTTTTTATTTATTTTTGACAATCATTGAGTTGGCCTAGCAGTGTGATACCCTACTTTGAGTATTTCACATGAAATTCCCATGTTTTATGAGGGTAGAGGGGAAAAGACTTGCCTATGTGCCTGCTCTGTAAAACAGGCATCACGCTCCCTCTCCTTCAAACAAAGGGCACTTATGACTGATAATATATTTCATTCCCCAAACCTTAGAATCAGAGGCTTAAGTGTAATTTTGAACTTGACATTCTCAGATTAAAATTAAGATTTAATAGAACTCTGTATGTGTCCAGCTATAGGGAAAGTAGTATCCAGCTTCCAGCTGGTTGCTCCATCTGTTATAACCTCTTCGTGACTATGGGGCTGTTTGGGAGCAAACAGGGAAAGATGGTGAGATGGGGTGTTTTGGAGAAGGAGGTACCAATCCTCTCCCTGTTGGGAGATTTTTTCATCCCTCTTTTGGGGAGATGCTGCTCTGTGCCTGAAATATCTCATGGGTATCATCCTCACTGGGATCAACATCGTGACAGGCTGTGCCTGCAAATGAGAGCAAGAAAAGATCTCAATGAGCTGCTGCTTTGACAGAAACTCTTTAAGGCACAGTGATTTTGAATTTTCTTTTCTTTAATGCCTCGTCTGTCTCTGGTTCAGAGAAAGCTGAGTGGCAGTAATGTTTATTTGCTGTCCCTTTGCTGGTTCTCTCCCTTGTCTTTATTGTTATTTGTATGGTAAATGCCACAGTTCAGGCAGCTGCAAAGCAACAGTCTTGTTCAAAGTGTGTGTCAAAGGTATTTTCAAGGCCTCTTCAATAAAATCAAGTAACTGGTGAATATTTATCTTTTAACTCCCATTTAAATTGTACGTCAGAGCATAATGGAAGCTGACTACAATGTTGTCTGGTGGAGAAGAACTTCTTGTGATGGTTTTTGTCTTTATGACTTTTCTAATAAAAAAAAAATGGTTGAACTGAATCTCTAAGTTGGGTTTTAGAATCTGTGTATTTGGAATTTGACAAAGAGTTAAGTTTGTGGTTCATCCACAGGTGAAAATATGGTATTTGTTGCAACTAGATATTATCTGGCTTGGTACTTCATCTCCATGGATGGGAAGAAGCTCCCAGTTTTCCAACTGGAAGCTGCCCTGCATCGCCTACATGACACAGTCAGTCAGAACTTTTGGGGAAGTTTGTGAAAGATAAAATTTGCCTCTTCACGAGCAGCTTAATTACTGAGTTATATTTATCATCTTTTCCTTTTAGAGGATCTCTGCAGAATATATACTGTAAAAGTACCTGAAAGCTTCAGAGCACAAAGACAATTTGCCTTCACCTTCCTCTGTCTCCGACAGGAAAACCCCACCCAACCCTAAAAAAGACCAAAAAACTCCATAAAATGTCCTTCCGTCCTCCTGTTTCCTTCTAAGGACGGTTGTCCCCACCCTCAGCAGCCAGATAACCTGAGCAATGCTTGCAGAGCTAGAAGATAATGTGCTAATACTAGAAAAGCTCTGTAAATAGGAAAAAAAAAATCTGTAAGTAACCCCAAGTTTAGCCTCAGAAAGTAAATTTCTTAATTCCCTTCATGAATAGTTTCTTGTAGGAGTTAATTACATTTTTAAAGCAATGATTGATTATCCTGATGTGGTTGAAATCACTGCAATTAATGTGAGAGCCTAGAGAACAGTAAGAGTAGTATATATGCAAAATACTCAAAGAACTAGTTTTTCCAGCTCCTTCTTGAAATGTTTCAACACCTTGTACTTAGCTCCATTTCTTTTACAGTTAGGAAGGTTAGTAATTACAAGTTTACTTGACCAACACAGCCACTGTTTATATGGTATTGTGAAATATTTCAGCATTGATATAGTTCTGCTTGCATTTTGTATTTTAGATTAAATCTGAACAGCACAAATCAAGTATTTTAGTGACTCTAAAGCAAACTACCCTTTCCTCTATAGTTTTGCCCACTTGGATTTGTGGATTTTTAGCCATTGATTGTTGGGAAAAAAGTATTTCAGGAAGTAACTCCTTAAATTGAGAGTTAGGTGTCTTGGTTCTCCCTGTTTCAAAACAGGCTTTGGTAGCTTTGAGGAAAATTCTCCTTTATATTCCTCTTGATTCCCAACTGAAGGAGATGTAAAGTCTTTTTTATTTGAAACCAGCTCATCTTTTGGCACAAGGGATCTTTCATAAGCAAACATTGTTTTAGCGTTAAAGCTGAGCTAGTATAAATTGTCCCAGTTCCACTGAGCTCCATCAGTCTGTTCCAGTTGGGAATAGAGCTGACATGTCTGGCAAAATCCTGCGTAAGACTCCATTAGCACAGCTGAGTGGGAAGTAAAATCCAGTAGTGTGACCACAAGCTCTTCTATTTTTATCTGTTGAAAGATTTGCTAATTGTTCTGCCTAACTGGACCTTGTAGAGCCTGGAAAAGTAGTCTAATTTCCTGCTTCATGTGGTTTTTTTCCCTTTGCTGTCGAAAATGCCCCAAACATCCATTAGTTTCATTTGCTATATAGACAATAAATTAATTTCCTATTGTTTTCCTGTCACTGTGCTTGCTGCAGATTTAATTAACAGCAAGTTATCTCTCTACATTATTGCTGCCTGTTACTTTTGTCTTTATTTATTTATTTATTATTTTATGTATTCATTATTATTTATAGGATTATTTTTTATCATATAGGATCCAACCCCCAAATCCTTTGCTGGGTCCCCAAATGACCTTTGGTAGTGGTAGACCTTCACCTCTGCCTCTGTGTCCCTTGGGAAAAGGCTGTAAATCCAAGATGGAGATGCTGCAGTGGAGTCAACAGTCACTGCACCCACTGAGCTGGGACTCCAATGAGTGCCTCTGTTAGGGAACAGCTACTCCCACGAGTACTACCTCATAAGGAAACTACATACCTGCCAGCATGATTTATGGTTTTATATTGCTAAGCTCCCAGTCAGACAATCTTTCAGTGTCCACTTTTCTGCAGTACTGTGTGAAATAGAATTAAAATTTAGAATTCAGTTAGACCCGTCAGTTTGGGAAATGACTTGTTTTGGGAAATGACTTCTTTTTGGGAAGTGGACAGTAAGGGCGTGGAGGGGTGACAGCCCTTGGTGAGCAGCACGTGGAGCCTCGGTGGGTGTGGACATATTTAATGAATAAATAATTAATGTAAGAGCTGGTTTTGGCACAACTCAGTTTCTCCAGGCTGGCAGCTGGGGGATATTCCAGATCCCCTCCTGATTGGGTTCAGTGACTCTGAAGGTGTTTGTAGCTACTTCTCACCCTCTTGGCTCTTACAAGGTGGAATCAAACCATGTTTACAAAACCAAAAGCATAATTTTCTGTACCTTGAAGCTGTTGTTCTGCAGTGGGTAGATGCAACAGATTATCCCCTCAGTGCATTGGTACCTCCAAGTGTACTCTAACACCTCCTGTGCAGGATTCTAAAGTGCCTGATGCCAGCAGGTAAGGAAGCAACAGAGGATGTATTTACTAGAGAGAGAGGTATTCACTGCTGTTGCCCTTTATTTGTAATAGAGGCACAGAGCATCCACCAGCACCAGGAGCCAGTTGATGGCTGCTCTGAAATGAAGTGCTGAGATTTTCCTGGTGGGAACTTTTTCAACATGTCATGTGGTGAAACTTCCTCTTATCTGTTTTTCCTCACACTCTGGTTTCTGAGCTTTTATTATAACAGAGCACTGACTCTTCTGAATATTTGATTAATGAAAATTGGCCTTTTGCACGGGTGCACAGTGCAATATTTCATATTTGGTATTAGGCGCTGTAGAGAGCCCAGCAATTCTGCAGAGATAGAGATTATGCAGCACAATGATAAAGTATAAAAGGTGATGTGAAAGGGAGGAAGGAAGAATAAAAAGAAGGAAACCATAGACAAAGGTGTCTGGGTTTTACAGCTTCTTGATACAGCAGCTGCATTACAATTCTGATGTAAAAGTGCAGCAGAAGCACTGAAACACCAGATTGAATGAGGCAAATTTGCCTTTAGGACAGACCTCCAATTTATTGACATTTGTATAAGCATGTGGTGATCTACAGATGAAACCACCCTGGAGAGCTCTCTGGCATTAATGTAACAGGCGAGCAGAAATTTCCAAATCCAGGCAGCAGCTGGGATGGATGGGTATCCTTTGGTTATTCTTCTCCCTCCTTAGAAAGCAAGAAATTCCTGGCTCAGATAAAATAAGTGTATAAATCACTGCAAATGTGTATAATATTTATGGTGCTAATTTATAATGCTGGATTTATCTCCTGCCTGGCGAGACAGAGTTTCTTCTGATGCCCTCAGTGGCTGCTGCTTCCCAGTTTATATCACTTGTTGTCATTTTTTATATCACTTGAAAGGCTATGTATGAAAGTGGAATTTGTACCAGCATGTTACAGTATAGTTAAAAATAACTTTGGTGGTTGTCCAGGTTTCCTCCTGAAGGAACAGAGGGCTTTCTCTTGGAGGACTGGTTAATCGGGACGCTGTTGAAAGGTATAAATCTATTTCAAAATCTAGACTGAGTGAAGGTCTCAGCAAGGCAGAAGATGAAGCAGTATAAGAGGCAATCCTAAATTTTGAAACTGCCCAGTTTCAAAGCTGGGTTCTCCCTGGGAATATAAATAATCTTCCCTTAAGAAATGTGTTTTCCTTTTTGATATGAAGAATTGTGATCAAAACTCCTCCAATTTGTTCACCTTTGTGAGAATTTTGTAGCTTTCTCTGGAGCATAATGTGGATCAGTTGTGCTGGTGCAAGCACTGGTGGGCACAGAGCAAGGTTGGAAGGTTGGGGGTGGAGGAAAGTCATCCAACCTGCAGTGCTTGTGCTGCAATTTTTAGACAGTTGTGAGTGAGCTGTGATATTTTTTCTTCTTTTTTAAAATACATCTGGACAAATTAACATCTAAAACCTGAGTTATGTTCAGACCTTGTTCTTTGAGATAATATTCCTGAGGCCAGTGAGACAGCGCAACTACCAAGGTAACAGGTTAAACCATTTTACCTTGAACCCCAGGTATGAATTATTCAAAGCTGCCTCATTAGTATTCATCTGTATAACCTCACTTGTCACTCATCAAAGGTTATATTTTCCATCTATGCCCAATTCTTCCTTTCCATGTCTAGACCTCCCAAACCCTTGTATTTTTTAATAAGCATTGAATTACAGGGGCATAACTGATGGTGCCTCTTCCCCTCTCCAAGTTCTGCTGGTACTGGAGATTTTAGTTTTTATCCAGGCCTCCTAAATTCCAAGTAAACCTCCGCACAAGCCTTTATGGATAAGAAAACCCATGAAGAACATGGAGGAGCCATTTGCTGGGAAGTGCTTGTTTTTTCCAAGGTTACACTCTGCAGCAGACTGAAATCAGACTGTGCAGACTGGAGTGCTTTGGTCCCATTTGGTCTGGAGAGACAAGTAGTTTGGAGGAAGCAGTGAGGGACAGGTTGGTGGCAAGTGATTGAGGTGATCTGTGAAAGTAGGGACAGATGGAGTGTGCAGGTGTTCAGCTGCCGAGGGCTTGGCGGGGAGCTGGGAAATTTGAGACACTCTTACTAAGAAGTTGCAAGGATTCAAACATAGCAGATTTTTTTGGGTTGGTTTTTTTTCCTTCATTATTTGGAAGCTGTGTTTCTGTGTGTGCCTTATCAGACGCATGAGAACCCCTTCTTGCAAAATCATCAGGTGATAAAAGGGATGCTGCTGGGGTCAATGGATGCTTCCCACAGCTCCAGCATGACTTTTCCTGGTGTCGACAGTGATGGATGTTGCCTGTCTGCCCTCTTTGTTCTTGTTTTGGGTGTTGTAGTTCTTTAAAAAACAAACAGCATTCAGGAAGGGGGGCTTCTGCCCAAAAGTGCCCCAGGGGCTTACCAAGGTCCCTAATGTGGTGGGGAAGGTGGCAGGAAAGGGAGAGAGATTCAGGGAGGAGAAGGAAGGTCCAGCTTGATGCAGGGATCTGGCCAAGGGGAGCAGGAAGGAATCTCTGCAGGGAGGAGCAGTGGGTTTTTGTGACATCCCATATCCTTGTTCTTAACTTGAGTACTCTCCCTAGGAACACGCATAGGAACGTGAGCAGCTGAAATGGGCTCTCCTGGAAACTGTCATGGTCTTTGGACCTACAAAAATTCCCCAGGAAAGGGAGAACTAAGAAAACCACATTCAGATTCCTATCTGCCCATCTGCTTCTTCTTCCCCTGTGACTTTTGAACCTGTTTCAAGTGCATCCTTACAGTGAAATGGAGGGCTTAAAATTCCCAGGAAAATTTGTCAGAAGAAATTGTGGGCTGGAAGAGGGATACCCAACAAACACCAGAAAATCCATACATAGCCATGCCACAGGAAAGCAGGCATTGTAAATTTTTGTTTTTCCTGGTACATATTTTGCCTGCTGGCACCAGGACAGTCATGTAGATGTTTTGCCCAGTGGTCATGCCTTCAGCACAGCTGGGAGTATGTTCTGATGGGGGGAAGGCATTGTTAAACCAGGCTGGGCTGTGCTCTGGCATTGTAGAGGCACTCACGGGTAGTGGGAAGGTTTTGGCAGCTGCAGGCACCAGGGGAAAACCCTTTGTTGTCATACAGCCAGAATGATAGAGGGAGAAAACTGGTGTTAGTCATCCCCAAATTTCCTTCAGTACTACTCAGTTTCATTCTGAATCTAGATTGAATGCAAGTAATGCATCCAAGTTAATTACAAAATTAAAACATTTTAGGAAATAATGAATTTACGCATGTTAAGTACAAATTATTTAAAGGTCACTGGGTAAGAACTGTTTAAAAATCTATTAAAGATCTCGCATCCACAAGATTATGTGATCAAATTGTTTGCTCATTCGGCAGCGAGCTTCTCTGAGTTACTCAGATTTATTCTTGGGTAAAAGGAGGTGGAAGGGGCCTTTGCAATTTTTTATTTTAACATTTCATTTCACCTTTAAGGTAATGTGGAAGGTGATGATCTAACTTTGATTGCTATTGCAGTGTTAACAATGATGATTATGAATCTGTAATAGCCATTGGAAAAACTCAGTCTGCTCTTCTGCTGGCACTGCTTTGTGTAATGCGGGTTTTGATTCATCATGTTTGCATGTGTGTGTCCTGGTCTGAAGCAGGCCAGACCTATGAGGGGCTTCTCATGCTTTTTGCTGCCACATCTGCCTCTTCTCTAAACTTCATCCTTCCCACAGCTGGAGCAATTCCAGTCTCTGCTGTGTGAGTCCCATGTCTGGCTGCATCCTCCATGTAGGGTCAGAGCTCCTTCTTGTGTTCACTAAAACTGACAGCAAAGCTTTCACTGGTCAAATGAAGAGCTGGTGCTGGACTGAAGCAGGGAGTTTGTCCTGTTTAACTTTAGGACGGGCACCTCTGTAACAGGAAGAGAAGAGAGTGAAGGGTTGGATTTAGAGTGTCTGAATTGATGACTGTTGGGATAGACAGGCTGCCCATGGAAGTTGCAGAATCGTCATCCCCAGAAGTGTCCAAAAACCACATAGATGTGGTTCTTGGGGTCATGGCTTAGTGGTGGGCCCGGCAGTGCTAGGTTAATGGTTGGACTCCATATCTTATAACCCTTTTCCAACCTTAAGGATTCTATGATTCTATGTGGAAGCCCTTAATGCTATTAGACAGGGCAATTTCTGATAGTAGAGACCTGTGCAGAGTTTAATATCCTCATTGCAACTGTTCTTTAGCTACAATGCCTCCTCCTGGGCCATTCCACTCTGGTTTTCCCTTCCCTCCACAACAGTACATCAGCACAGCAGATGGAGAGGAGGAAGCAAGGACCAGCTGAAACCTGGGAATTGCTGGTCCCATTACCAGAACGTTGAACTCACAACATCCAAGTGACTTCCAATTTTTTCCAGAATCAGCTGCTATTATCTTTGCTTCTCTGGCTGAATGAACCAACACAATTTTATTAAATTAGCCATTTGTTATGTCTCTTGTACACCAAGAAAAGCAATTTTGGACACTAATGACTGCAAGGACAGGAAGATGTCCCTTTATGTAAAATCAGACCCTGAAAGAAGTCATGTTATTTTTCCTCTATGTCACAGCCCACTTTGACTGGGCTAGTTGCCCTTTGGGAAAGGGGCTGTGGCTGTTTCAGCAGACAAATGTCTGACCCTTCCAGCCTGCCCAAACCATATCCATTAGAAAGAGAAACCAGCCAGAGTTTGAGAATATTCCCCATCTCCTTCTATTGTGAGAGAAAGACAAAGCCCTTGAAGAAGACAATAGAGACTGAAAATAGAAAAATATGGTTTTATAAAATCAATAGATGGAGGGAAGGATGGCAAGCCATGTGGTGAAGTCAGGAAATGTCTTTCCACGAGGAGGAGGGAGGGAAGTAAGTGCATCTCTGGAGGAGATGGCAGCAGATGAGCAGCATTTGTGCTTCTGGACCCCCTTTGCACTGCCTTGGAGCGCCCCTCTTCCATGCTGCAGCAGCACCTGCTTTATTTTCCAGATCTTCAGAGCAAGGCTGGATGGTGCAAGAGACAGGTGTCTGCCAGCCCCTGCACTGTTCTCCTCCTCCTGGCACACCATGAGCTGTCATCCTTTTTTCTGCAGCACCTGTGAATCAGACTTTTTATTCCCTGAGTCTCCAGGGATGGTAGCTCTAAAAATGATGCCTTATCCTGGGTCCTGTCTCTGTAAGTAGGTGGAGTTACGAATGGCACCCCTTCCAGAAGGTCACTGGTTTCCCCTTCTGCAGAGGCACCAGGATATTTATGGGGCACCTTGCAGCATTTCTGTCAGGATCCCTTCTCCTTACAAATGTCTTAGAGATTTTGAGCTTGGTGCACAAGAAAGATTATAAAGCCTGCACAATAAATCTGCTTGTATTAATTCAATGGCTCTCTTGTGCAAAGCCTTTTTACTGCCACCAGTACCAAATAAACACAAAGCAAAGTCAAAGCACAATGATATTTTGGAACAACTTGGGCGTGATGCATAATGCTGAGGAAGCCCTCACAGACAACATCAGCAGAATCACAGCAGATGTTCAGCCCTAGCAAATGATGGGCTTTTACCTATGAGCAGAGGCCAAGGATGCCTAGCAGTGCTCCAGGTGGTCTGGTGAGCTGTTCCCAATAGAGGACAGTGTTGCACAGTCACACTGGCTGCTTACGAGTTAGGATTCAGTATCAAAAGCCGTACCGTTACCCAGTTTAAAAATCCTGGCCCAATTCCCTAATGAGCTGAGTTGTCCTGTTTTTTAAATTTTTGCTGTGTAGTGTATGATCCCAAACTTGCCCATGCTGTGCTGGGTTGTCTGGCAGCTCTGTCTGCTGCTGTTTCTTTGCCTTTTCTGATGGGTCCCAGCAAATCTCACTGGCTCACAAGGAGTATGACCAAACTGAAAGGCAACAGCATCAGTGGATGTAATACTGCCCAAATGGAGTGAGTGACTGAGCAGTTGCACCTACCTGCCTATACTTGACCATTTGAGTACCCTGCCTAATAAATTCTTTGCTGTTGAAAAGACTTTGAGCATCCTCTTGTTTCTCTTTTTCTGGAGCATTTTGACTGGTCTCTTTAGAAAAATCTTGGGAGTGTCATAGGGAAGTGTGTTGCATTTTTGCCCAGGGAGGTGTACAGGAGAATTTCAGGGGACTTTTCTAATTCAAACATGTATTACAAGGCCATCGGTAATTGCCAATGGTTGTATTTGGAAGGGAAGTGTCACCTCCAGTTCTTTCTTCCATAGAGTGGACTGAGAAATTCATAAATTAGCACGAGATTGCTAATTTAGAAGCTAAATTGTGTGTTTGTGACTCTGAGACGTGAACAGAAATCTCTGGGATCTCCCACCTCTTAAGAGCACAGGTGGTTCCTGCTGCTGGAGTGTGCTCTTATCTCTCAGAAAATGAAGTATTCTGAATTTTAACCACAAACCAGTTGTTTTTCCTTCTGGGAAGATGTCGTTGCAGCCTCCATTCACCCTTAATCTGAAGGGATGGACACTTGTCTGTGCCACCAGTCACTGCCAAATACCCAGGGAGAAGCCAGCGACACCTGGCATGGGATGAGATACTGCTTTCTCACCATATTCCATACCAGATGTTTATTTGGCAATAGTATCAGAAAAAGAGGAAAAATCTCTTGACAAATTGGACAAATAGATGCTGCCAATAAACCCCATAAGCAACAAAACCTTCTTCATTGCACTGTGAAGCCACATTTTATTGGTGAATTAATAGGAATAACCAAACTATTTTAGTGGCTGACTGGGAACAGTATATTAGTAGCAGTATTAATAAGTGTGGAGTGACAGGAGACTTGTAAGAGTGGGAAAATGAGATACAGTATTTATCCCTAGTGCAAAATCTCTTTTATTATTAAAGACATTGGGTTAACTAGGGATAGATTTAATACTTCAACCCTATTTTTATTGGATAATTAGTAGTGAGCAATCCCAACCCTGGGACAAGGACAGAAATCTAAAAATCAAGGAAGTTGTGAAAGGAGGGGAAGGAAAAGGAAAATAGGTATTATGTTTGGGGCTTTGCTTTCTATCTTTTTACAGAGTCAGCCACAATATAAAACTTTGCTGATGCAAGTGGAGGGACAGATGGGGGAATGAAGGATAGCCCAACTTCCTGCCTGTCCATGAGATAAACCCTTGCAGGAAGATTTTCTGCATTTCCGTTAAACACCTCACTCCCCACCAGCTTGTGCACTCCTAGGTCTGAGGCAAGGAAGAATAAAGAAATGCATCAGCTGTGTAATGGTAAAGGTCTGTCTTAAGTTTTGCTTCCCAGATAAAAGCAGTTAGCAAGAACAAAGAATATATGATGCAATTTTCAAAGACTGAGAGCAAGATCTAAATGCTGGGAGTGGAAGTTTGGAAAGGCTCCCAAGATGTTAAAAGTTGGGGGAGGGCAGACGGGATGCCAGCATTTTGGGTGGCTGGAAATGTAAACCACCCTTCCTTAGGCTAATTGTGCAGAAAAAGAGCCTAGTGCTGCAGTTTTCTCTCCAAAATGGGGTGATTGTGCAACAGCACCAGCATTTACTGACTATGGAGTCTGCTTATTTCCCCCTATTTTTTATTATCAGCAAAACCTTAATTACAGCTTACCTACCACCTTCTGCCTACATTTACAATGCAATAAATTTTCGGTCTCCCCATGCAATCTGCATCTCAAACAGTGCTGGGCTCTGGCAATGGGCATTATTGATTCTTTGAAGAAATTATAACGACATTTGTTCCAAGGAAAATGGGGATAGAGAGATGTACAGGTGCTCATGCCAAGTATTGAAGTGTCCCCTCTCTCCACCAGCACTCACTTGTCTGTGCTTCATTGAGCAACAGAATTCCAGGTTAGAAACACAGTACAATTGTTTAAAAGTGATTGATGGGAGTCACAAGGAGCAGGAAGAAGAATTTGGACTGAATTTGATTCCTTACTTTCCAAACCAGCAGATTTTGTTTGCTTTCCCCCCCCCCCCCCCCTCTCAGTTGTAGGGCTATTTAAAATGGGATGCAGAAAAAGATGGTCGTTCAATGGTTTAAAAAGTAAGTGAGAAATCACTTCACAGCATTTAACTAATTCTTTCTGTTTGAGTATCAGGAGCAGATGTGGCTGTGAACAGTAATTAAAGGTGGAATCAATGGGCTTTCAGTATTTGGGGAGTTAAAAATAGCTAGAAACGGAGTGAATTAATTATTTGAAAAATATTGCCTGTCAGATCACTGGTACTTTGAAAATATGTACAACACAATTCATTAAAAGAGTCCGGAAATGAAAATTTGCTTCTTGTTTAAAGTTTGTGTTGATTTGTCATTAACATTCATTGACTTAATGAAGGCCATAACTGCTGCAGCATCTGTCTGACCTCAGATGAGTCTCTATGTGCTCTAGTGCACTCTACAGAAGTTTCCCAAATACTTTAATTTAATAAATATTACAGCCACGTTCTCATCTGATGTAAACTACGGTGAGATCAGTGCACTCATCGTGATTAACATCCAGTCATGACTGCCAGGGATTAGAGAATGCTCAGCCCCGAGGTGTAACCCACCAAAGACAGTGATACATGTAGGAGCTTAACCCAGCAGGGCCAGTGGTGTGTGTGTGTGAGCTTCCTGTTACTGGCCAGGGATGAAAGAGCTAAAATGCTACAAGCAGGAGGAAGACTGAGCTGTTCGCTTGATGGGTGACATGCAAAGCCTCTGACTTCACTGTTCTCACACGGTGGGAAGAGTTCAGTCAGGAGGATGAGAGTCATTCCATCACCGAGTGCTGAAGGCAGAGCTCTAGTTGTCTCAGATCCTGCTCCTCCAAGGAATGAGCAGGACCCTGCACACAGGTGGTGGGAGAGGTGTAAAGCTGTGTGCAGCCATGTGACAGGGATTGCTTGACAGCTCCCAAGGGCTTGTCCTGAGCAAGAATAATGTCCCTGATCTTTTGTAGTGCCAACTATTGACTGTTGATAATGATGATTTATCTCTAGAGTTAAGCAGAAGGAATATTAAAAGATTATATATGGTGTGAGAACAAACCTGATTTTAAACATGCTACATCTTATCCCCCTCCCTAAGGAAGGGAGAGAACTTCCTTAATTCTGTATCTCCTGTGTTTGTGCCCTTCTGTAAGCTCTCCCAAAGCAACATCCTGCAACATTATCATAGCATACTCTGGGTTGGAAGGGACCTCATAGAGCATCCAGTTCCAACCCCCTGCAATGGGCAGGGACACCTTGCACTATCTCAGGTTGCTCCAAGCCCCATCCAACCCGGCGTTGAACACTCCCAGGGATGGGGCAGTCACAGCTTCTCTGGGCAACCTGTGCCAGGGCCTCACCACCCTCACAGTAAAGTGTAAAAGTAAAATGAATAAATAAATTGAAGTTTTATCATATAATATAGCTTTGTATTTATTTTTGTCCCATTCATGTGGTATCTTCTGCTTCAGTTTTGAGCCTGTGTGATACTGTAAGGGTTAAATGTAAGGATTTTTTGAGGATTAAGTTTAAGAATTTTTCAGAATTCCCAGATATTGCAGAAATAAGGCTGGGTATTTGTTTTGTGTTTGATTTTCTTTTTTTTTCTTTTTTTTTTTTTTTCCTGCTAATAGAAGATGCGATTCTTGGCTGTGGCACTAGATGGTGTTTAACAAGCAGGAGTGGGGAGATAAACCGGAATTCCAAACAGAAAGTCAGTGGAGTTGAATAAAAAAGAATTATGGTTCAAGTGTTACACAGGTGAATGAGCTATGCATTCTTGGCTCCAATATTTGTTTGAAAAATTCAGGTTTCAGTACCCCTTTTGTTTTGAAAATCAATAGCACTGACATGAAACCTGTACTTAAAAACAAAAAGAAAAAAGAGAGTTTAGATTCTAGCTCAGCCCCATCCTCAGCCCTTATATAATCAATAATAATAAAGGAATAAATCTAACAACAAACCTTATGGATTCTGAGAAAATGAAAAATATCATGCCTGGTTCCCTTGAGGAATTTCAATTTATACTAACTCTGAAATAGGAGGAAGATGTTTCTCAAAATGAATTATACTGTCCTTGTCCAAAAGGTTCCCCTCAGTGTGCATGGTATATTTGTGAGCATAAACCCTGCCATAAACCAGTGCTGGGTGGAGCCTGGCACTCTGGGGACAGGCTCTTACTTTCCAGGTGAGATAGAAGTGGGATGCTATGTCTTTATAACAATAAGATATGTGAGGCAGCCAGGTGAGTAGATTTGGGGGGAAAAAAATCCCAAATAGTATCAAAGCCCCCCAAACTAACAGAAAAACCTCACCACCCATCCCCCCCCCCCCCCCCCCCCCCCCCCCCCCGCCGCCTCTCATGTTCCCACCAAAGTGCTTCAGAATACTCAGGAAAATTGGGTAGTTACCTTAATACAGCATACTTTATGTACTCACTTGGAGTATAATCTACGAATAGCTTCTACAAGGTCTTATCTAGGAAAAACCATTCACAAAATTCCCACACAAAGTGTTTAATCTGGCAAGCCAAGTTTTTTTCCCATGTGTTGATGCTGTTTAACGCCTTATATGCCAATGTAAGTACCAGGAAATTTTGGATTTAGTGAATCTCAAATTCTTAAGCTCTGATGAAAAAACAGAAAACCACTCACAATAATATTAAATAGTTAGAAACAAATTAAGGGATCCTTCTGCAGCTGGATCTTAGCTCTAAAATACATTCAGAGTGATAGAATTGGCAGCTCTTATATTTTAATTTGGGCTTAGCATTGCTAAATGTTTTCAAACCCTGGCAAACAAGGATAGAGGTGCAGCTGAGCTTTGTCATGTCAGTACCTAGAAGTAGCACAATTTACCTCAAAGGATTGTGATGGAGAAGTGTTTGCAACATGAGATGCATTCCATTTTCCTTGTCAAGCTGTGAATCAACAGAAAATAGCTGAAGACAGCAACATTTTAAAAAAAATAAAGTGTTGAACATCATCACCAGTAGCAAAGCTGTGGTGGCAGGAAGGGGCAGGTTGTGGTGCTGGAGCTGTGGTACCACCAACTGCTGTAGTCCCTTTTCCTTTTTGAGACCTCTGCTCAGGACGTGTCACTGGGGCTGTGAACAACAGCTGCTGTGACCTGATGAGTGCTGGAGCTGGAGATTTGGTCACCCTGAGCCCATTCTGCACAAACAACAGATGCTGGTGGTCATGTGTGGAACACAGGTGGGTTCTAACACCCAGTCAGCCCAGGCAACTTGATGCACTCTGAATGCAGGTCAGGCATCACTACCACCTCTAGCGTCCATCCTTTCACCTGCCTGCCTGGTTAGCCTCCATTTTTTGCCATAATAATGTTCTTAGGAACACATTGCCCCAGCCCGGAGCTCAGCCCATTAGCTGGCAGCCTTTGATGTGGGCAGTGTTTCGGGAAGATGCTGCTAAACTCTGGGACCAAAATAAACAGTCAACAGAAATGCAAGGATCACCATGTGGGGTCAAGAACCTTTATCTTTTGTCGATTTTTTCCAGTAGCCCAGCTCTTTCTGTGCTGATGGAAACCAAACCTCAGCTTCAAAAGACCCTTTGTTTAATCAACTGATTTCTCTTTTTTATTTTATTATTGGTTTACACCTTTATGGATGTTGTTTTGCATTACTTTTATCAAGCCAGTGCTTCTTCCCCTACAGCTACAACACTCGAGTGATGTTTGAAACTTATAATGCTCTTTGATTAATATTAAATGTGGAGAACAAATACATTTGGAAGGTCTTTATCTTCTGATAGACTTAGTTGTTTGAGTTGCTGAGGCTGGGGCTTGTGACAGCTCCTTGGGGACATGTTGGGTGTCTTCCTTGTTTTCCAAGCCTCATTATAATTGAGCAAATGTTGTCAAGTTTCCTCAGTATACCTTTTTTTGTTACATCTCTAATATTTTAGGTATTTCTTGGTTTTTTTAATATCTTACATTTCTTTTTGTAGTTTCTGCTTTTACTTCACTTTTAAAATGAAAGGGTTTATAATTTTTAAGGTTCCATCCACTGTCCTCTTTGATACAACAGGAGAAAGGCTCCCTTATGTATTGGAAGTCAAAGTTTGCTTTATGTGCAGTACTGCATTAGCCAAAATTTTTCCTCAAATAGAAAACAGATATCTATTACAGCTCTGCTTTATTGCATTCGGAATTAATTTTATATTCAATTTAAAATTATTTTCATATATTGGGGGAATGACAAATATTAGGAGGAAAAAGATATTTTTGTGAGTGAAAGATATATTAAGTATATATGAAAAGAAATGTAATGCTTGTGCAAGGTTCTGAAACCTGTTATTTTCTGGCCAGAAATCCCTTCCTGCTGCTTACAAATTGAAGGCAATCAGTGGTATTACCACCAGTCATTACGTGTTTCTGCTATCTTTCTTTCTTTCACAGATTTCCTCAGCATTTTGTGTCTGCTTGCTCAGTCACATAAGAAAAGTGCTATAGCTGGAGTAAATACTCCAAGCTTTCAGGAAATCCTGAAGAGTTGTTGCAAAATGACACAACAGTGGATTTGGGAACAGAGCACATTTCTGCCAGCATTGACCAGGGTCAGAGGTTATCAGAGATGAAGGAGAGGATGCTCAGCAGTGATAAGTGTGAATGCTTCTGATATATGTCAACCTCAGAGTCGGAGATGTTGGCTGTGGTGAATTAGTGGTGATTCCAAGGTGGGACTGACCTTGGACATGTTTGTGTGGTATTTGGTTTATACCCTTGTCCAAGGCAGGTGGGTAGGTCCATGTGCTGCTGTCTTATGCTTTCATTAAACTATATTAACCATTAAAACCAATCAAAACTAAATATTGGCATAAAACCTGGGTGTGTTGGAGGGGTTGGGGAAGAGAAAACCTCCCTGTGCCACAGGGAAGTGCTGAAGGCAAAGACTGAAAGTCGGTGATGCTCCCACCCACCATGTCATGTAATAACCAATGTTGGATACAAACTGGTGGAGCTTTCAGTAGGGCTCATAAAGTGAGCAGTATTATCTGTTACAGCATATCTTCTCTTGTCATTGCTCACCTCTGCATGTTATTTGTAAAGAAAAGAGCCTTCTTTTTGCCTCTAATATAGTTACATAGAGAAATCAGTACTTAGGTCTTTCCCTTTGCTGTAGCCTCCTGCAACTGTCTCTCTGAAGCCTTCATATTGGATAGTCTCTCCAGAGGCTTAAAATGAATTGCAGAACAAAATGAAACCTGACCTTATGCTGTATGTATTTTTTATGACCAGAGCTTATCTTACCAGATACCAGAAAGAAACTCTGGCTGATGTTTCCTAGCAGAAATGAAGAGATGTTGTTTCTTCAGGGCTTGATGGTACCTGGCACATGCATTTCACCCAAGCATGACCTTGCTTAAGAATAAGGCCATTTCTGAACTCTGTTTTAAGCGTGGTCTAGCAGAAGCCTGATTGCTGGGCGTCAGCTGAGCGTGGAGGGAAGGGGTGTTGTGACGGGGCTGACGGCGCCGTTGTTGCCGCTTGGCTTTGACGGTAATCGGGTTGGGCAGATGTCTCCGACAGCTGTGGCTAATGGCCTGCCGTGCTGGGCAGGGACCAGACCTCCAAACTTTTTCTGCTTCACAGAAAATTCTTGGGCCTGCATGCATGGAAAAATAGAACTTGTTCCTCATTTAGCTTTATTATTGAATTCTGCCCTCACTACTAAATCAGCAAATTGTTGGTGCTTTACACTTGGAACTTGGCCCTTTCTGTGTAAGGTTGGTTGTTTTCCTTTGTTGTGTTTTTTTTAATGTGTGGGGTTTTTTTTCTATTTCATTTGTTTGAAATGGCTATTTAAGTTATTGACAAGATCTTAAAACTGAGTTAATTCACTTCAATTTATCCAATAGACAAAACTATTTATAATTAACGGAGAACCAGAGGTCATGTTGGTGTGTAATAACTGCCGAGCCAAATGAATAACAATTATGCAGTTTTTTATGCTAAGCTAAAAATTATGCAGGGACTACATTCTGAATAGCCTTGAAATGATTAGCAAGAGGTTCAGGTGGCAGGCTCTGGGGAAGGCGGAAAAAATCTTGGGGGGGGGGAGGGTGGGTCTCAAAAACTGTGCACTTATTTATCTGATTAGACTGGCTATGTTGGCACTGGAAACAAACGATCTTTTTAAATAAACCTTATCTTTAAATCATAGTGACAGCAGAAGCTATTGTGAGAACATGACCATACATAATTGAAAAGGACAAAGGGTGAGGGTTTTACATAAAAAGAATAGGATCTGAGTGGTGGCTTGCTTCATCTGTCAGTGTTTGCTGGGCAGTTTCTAGGGCTGTTGGTGTGCTTGGTTCAGGGGGAGACTACTGTGATCAGTCATGTAACCTTTAGTTTTTCTGAACATTAAGACAGGGAGAAAATGTCCCTAAAATGTCCCCATCACCTTGCTATAGGTTCCTCTGGGACTTGCATGCTATTTGAGGAATCAAGAAATGAAGGAATGGCCTTGCTCATACACTGGCTGGGTAACATGCTTTTGTTCGCACAGCATATTTTATTAGTGTGAAAGAAGAAACGGTTAAAAGAAAAAAAATTAATGTAGGCTACAATACTGAATTATAGCACCAAAGCTGGAATGGGCGTAAAAAGTAGCAACAATTGCATAATGGAACAATAAAAAAGCTTCTTTCCTTTTCTTGCAGGACATAATACCAGTTCACAACACAGTATAATTAGATTGCCACATCGCCCCTTGTAAAACCAGAAAGGAAAGAAATGTAGGGCTGCATTAAAACTCCTTTCATTTTCTAATGCCTTTAGAGAGCTATTGGACATAGAGGACTCGCTCTGGCAAAAAGCTCTAGTGAGCTATTAGGTTTTTAACTATTTTATAGGGTTTTTTTTATTGTTGCCAGGCCTAGTTTTTCAGTACAATGACTTTGTCCTCTCTCCCCTTTCCAGCCTGTCGCACATTTATCAATCTTACAGACAACATTCACTATAAAGATAAGTCCAGGCTCTTATGAAGCACTGTGTCCTGCTGACATATCCTTCCCTCCCCCTGCCTTTTCTTTAGTAAGTCTCACATGACTTCTTTTATCTGATGATCTTCTGATACAAACTTCTTATGTCAGCTCCAGATCTCACAGACAACAGGAACAAAACCCTGTCATGCAAGAAGTGGATACCGTCACCTCTGGGCCAGGTTTTAGTGGAACACAGCAGAGGAGAGCAGACTCTTCTAGGCCAGAAGATGACCTTTCCTAAACAGTTAACCATGAGCAAAGCCCACACTTTACCCCCCCCCCCCCTTAATTAATATAAATGTTTTCTCTTCAAAAAGACTGTAAAGCTAAAATGCAAGTCGTCAAAAAGGAAGCACTGAATATTCAAAACCAGCTTCATTTTCTCAGTGAAGCTGATGAAATTTACTTATAAAAAACCTCAGCTTTTGCCAAGGACAAATGGATGCAAAAATCACTACACTGCCACAGGTTGATTAGAATTGTGTCTTTTCAAAGAAAAACAATATTGCTTATTAGTGGACCTGCCAAATTTTGTCTTAACTCAAATTTTTTAGAATCTGTGGAAATGTCAGAGTTGCTATAAGCATGCACAGCTGACAGTGATAAGTTGTGTGCATCTCTAACCAGGAGTTTTAAATGATGCATAGGGAGTGCAGTTGAATGAAATCTTGCAAACTGATACCAGCAAGAAAAATGTTCCTGCTTAATGCAGCGGAAAAAAAGAAAGTTGCAACTTCCTTGTGTTTATCGTTTTTATGGTACTGGGTGGTGTAGGCTTAGCTGGGACTTAAGGATTGGTCATGAACGTCACCATCCACGAGCCCTTCAAGGCTTCCCAGGCAGCTTGGGAGTGCAGTACCAACAGCACACTGAGCAATAGACAGGATGCCGACCCAGTAAGAGAATGTCTCCTAACATGTCACCTCTTCCACATTTACTTAGCTGTTACTGGTCTCCAGAGCAGTATTCTTGGATCCACGATAAACTAATTCATGTTGCAGTAGAGAGTACAGGACAAGCCTGTCTGGTTTCTTCCCTATCCATCCATGCTGAGCACTGGCCCTTGGGAGCACAGATAAGATTTGCTTCCAAGCCACTGCAGTGACTTCTGGGGCTAAGGCTGGGTTGTCACCTCTGCCAACTTCCTAGAAATGTTTCCATGACTTGGTCTTAATAACAAAGTCCACAACATTGCTTTGGCACTAATGAATGCCTCAGCTGAGCATTTCAGTTTATATCTGTGTTGAATTGGAGACTGAGAAGGATATGCTCTTTGATCACTAGGTTGAATTTCCTACAGGAGCTACAGGGCTTTTAGCAGGTTAAGTATGTTGAGCTGACAGAGTCAGCCCAAACCACACAGTTCCAGAGACAAGACATTTCCAGCTGGCCTAGGCTGACATGATCTGTATATTTAATTAAATTTAATACCATAAATACCTGGTAAGACAGCATGAGGCACCTCTATTAGACTTAAGCTTACACAGCTGCTACACATGTATGAGTGTACATGCATGTATGACATACTTTTTATATATTGACAAGTGTAATATATCTATGTCTTTCAATCACTTCTACTGTTGTTAAATATTATTTAACCCAGTGCGTTGACTCTCACTTGTGGAGGCTGATAGGCCTGCCAATTCAGAGACCTTGCAGGCTTGGAGCCTATTATCTCATACTCATGGAGACCAAAGTAGCCTCCCCCAGGGTGCTTTGCTTGACTATGTTGATGTACCCCAGTTCTGTTTCCTTGATTGCCCAGTTGGTCTCCCTGCCCCTTTTCCACCTTATATATCCCTGATCTGGAAAGTTCTCCCTTTCCTGCTCCCCCACTGGCCCTTGTCCTTTTGCCACTCCGTTGGATCTTCCCTATTGGCTCCCTTGCCCTAGTCCCGCCTGTGTACTGCCCCTGCACCCTCAGGTCATTGGTCTCTGATGCTTTTCCCCACCCCATATATAACCCTGGACCCTTCCCTGATTCCTGGTTTTGTCCCTGGACCCCTTCATGTAGTTGGAATAAACTCCTCCTGTGGAACTCCATACAAAGACCCTTCCTGCTCTCTTTGTCGTCGACTTATTCCTGATAGCTATCCAGCGTGTGTGGACTCCGTGTGTGTGTGGAGTGGTCTCTCCGAGTGGCTTCCCCTGGGGGATGCTTTCGGAAGGTTGCAGCATCTGCCACCCGGCATTGCTGTTGCAACACTTGCTGCCTGCAGAGGAGCAGTTGAGCAGTGTTGGTAAGCATACAGAAGATAATAATAAGAAAGATGATTAACAAGAAGTCATTTCAAGCCTATTGAGTTTTCATTTATAGCAGTAACAAACCTTGTGAGTAGCGAGCCAGTTTCAAATATCATTACCATAAGCAAATATTTAGAGGGTTAGTTCAAAAACAAGTGGAAAATTTTATTCCAACATTAGAATTTATCCTGCAAGTGTAGCCTGCTCTGCACAGAGGGGAGTGGATGAGCAGAAAGGCATGAGGACAGGTTTTGTGCACAAAAAAATTTTGTTGTGAACAAAACCTGGACAAACACAGTCATAGAACATCACATGGAGGGGACCTTCCAATTGAAAAGTTCTCATGTGGCTAAGACTAGAAAAGTTAAACTTCAATTGAAATGAAGACAAATCAGTCTGAATAAGTAAGGAAAAAGAAAAAACCAAAACAATCAGTAAACCAGAAGATCCAAAGCTATTGGACATCAGAGGGTATTGCCCAGGCAGTGGGGACAGTGTTGCTACAGACAGGTAAATAAGACACCAGATTTTCTCCATAGTGAAAAATAATGCCATTGCCCAATGAGGGGCTGTGGTCTTGCTCCTTTTTTTTCTCCTTTTACCTCTCCCTTTCACTAGACAAGGCCATCAAGATTCCAGAGTGACCAAACACTGACCAATGAGTGGCCGCCAGGGCTCAGCGGTGTGGTGGCTGGGAGATGTGGGAACGGCCCTGGCTGCCTGCAGGTTCCGGCAGGAGAGGGGATGCTCTGAGATGCACCGTAAGGACTGTGTAAATGCCTGGGAATGGAGCCAGTATTTCTGTAATGGCACTTGACACGAGAGCAAACACCAGAGAAAATCCAATGAAACTTTAAAGTGAAATGTCTCTTAATTGTTCAGTGGTCACAACCTCTCTCCATCAAACCCCTGCATAATGAGTTTCCCTTCAGCCCTATTTGGCCGTGTCTTTCCAAGCTAAAAATCTGAGCTTTCAAGCATGAATGACAAAATTGTCAGTGTTGTCTACATTTGTGCAAAAGGACATGCTTTTGCTGCATACAGCAGCTCCTATAAAGAGGAACTTACCCAAGTTTCAGTCAATTTTTCTCTATGAATGCATTTCAGCAGAATGGGAAATGGTTTCAGGAAAGAACAGGCATCAACATGTTAATTATTACAATCTTTCTGCACTAAATCACATAAGTTTGGCCAGACCATAAAGCCTAGTGCTACTGGGTGATCAGCTTCCAGAAACAACTAAAGATGACTTTTTTATTTATGTTTGATGTTTCTTGCTAATTTGAATGTCACAGCTCATATCTATGTCTCTGTTACCTCAAGGGTAGACTACTCAAGTGTGAACTATAATAGTGCTGTATCTTAAACACACTTGAAAAGATACTTCAATGTGGAATGCCTCTGTTTACATTAAAATGATGTATTATTATTTATTATTTATATTGCAGTAATATCCAGTAGCTTCAGACATCTATTAGGAAGCCTTTATGGTCAGTGCAAAGCAGACCATAAAGTAATGTCCCTACCCCTGCTAGCTTTCATTTATAAGTAAATCCAGCCATGAATATATCAGCATGTTTTCACAGAAACCAGATATATCAGTGTTAAGGTATCAGTCATACAGCTGCCAATGGACTGAGATTTTACTACACAACAGGCTCCATCTTCCTTCTTCTATGCCAAAATAACCTCAGGCATTCAGGCTTGGGGCTACTCAGGTTAATGAGACAGAAAGAGAAATTGAAAGAATATTTGACTTTTAAATTTGCCTTGTTTGGTGCAAATAACAACTGTTTGATAATAGGGAAGCCACCTTGCCAATGTCCTCTGAGACTTTGGGGACATCACTGATGGAGGAGGATCATTTGGGTCTTACCTCTCTCTCCCTTTTTGTTTCCTGGAGCTGAAAGAATAGAAGCCCAAACCACATGGAAACCTTTTAGGTCTGTTTACTGAGAGATTTTTTTTCTGCTACAGATGTGTACAGGCTGATTAGCTTTGACAGTGCCTTGTCTGATGAGAAAGGCCCTCTGATAATAAGCTAATATTCTCAGTTGCACTCATAAATGATGCAGTGATCCTAACAGGCATTCCAGCTGCTACTGAAATGTCCCTAATCCATATGTTTAAGTGCACTCAGAAATGCTGCAGGGACAGGAAAGGTTTGCTATTCGTGTCAGGGAGCAGGTATGACTGTTAACATGTTGTTGCCCTTTTCAATTCTTCTACACATCTTTTGCTAGATGAGCTGTGCTTGGCTCCTGTCTTGTGTCATGGAAGAAAAAAACCATAGTACTGCATGTGGAAGATGTTACATCTGCTTTGCTTTGAATCAATGTCATATTTCTGAGTACCTGGTGAATGGAAGGCAGGTTCTTCAATATCAGTGAGAGGATGTGACACCCCAGTTCAGGTGGCAGTGTGTGAGATGTGAGGGGCTGAAGTCTTGGGGATGTTAGGCTGGGCCCCAAAATTGACTCGTGTTTCTGAGTATGTAGCTCTAAAATAAGTCATAGAAGATATGTTGGATAGGCTTCTTTATATGGAGAAGTCAAAATTGCCATCCTTCCTTGTTAAATTTGCTAAGTGCCTGGTTAGGCTGGTTGCAGGAGCAGCCAGGGGTCCTTGTGTTTTTTAAATTAAGACTTCACAGAAATCTTATAGTTTATGAACTTACCAGTATCTCAAATAAGTTGTGTTGTCTGCTGCCTCAGTTGGGCTCTTGTTCCTCCTTTGTATCATGTATTGTTTTTGTTTGGTTTTTGCTAAGAAAAAAGCAAGTTATTTAAAACCAGTATCTGAACTGGCTTTATTTAACATACATCTGTTCAATTTGCAGAGGCATGCCTTTTCCTGAAACTCCATTTGT
The DNA here is from genome assembly GCF_965178545.1 of Coloeus monedula. NCBI lineage: Eukaryota > Metazoa > Chordata > Aves > Passeriformes > Corvidae > Coloeus > Coloeus monedula. The sequence goes on from NC_138795.1 coordinate 10,225,697, forward strand.
TTTCTTTCCTTTACACAAAGACTTTTCCTTGACAGTCTTGGCAAAAGCAAGACTGCTCAACCTGTCACGACCAGCCCAGATGTTCATCCTGCCCCAAGTCAAGGCTTGTGTCTCCAGTTCCCACAAATCTGTGCAGAAGATGGAGAATAAGAAATTCTTTGCATCCACAACATGAACTGGAAATATGGGAAGAATGGTGTCCCTATGTGTATGTTCAGCTTGTGTACTCAACAATTCACACCCATGCTCATCATCACAGGCATACAAACATAAGCACAAAATCTGCCTTTCCTCACTTGTTTTTTTCTGCCAAAATTATTATCTTCCCCTTGAGTCTTCCCTTCCTACCTTGAAAAAAAAATTCCCACTTGCTAACCTGGAGCCTTCTGTTTTGTGTGTTCTTCTATTGACAAAAAGCTGTATTTTTCAGGCTAAATTGTTGGCTTCCTGCACTACTTCAAGGGCAAATCAAGGCATGGTTTATTCCTCTGTTCCCTTTCTGCCGCTTGAGCAAATGCCTTGTGTTTGAAAGCATTTGCCTGAACTGAACCTAGTAAATTCACTCACAATATTTAAGAAAAGCTGTCAGTGGTGCCGTGTTCCTTGTATTTAATTCAATAAGCATCTAGTATGTTCTGAAGTGCTGAGCTCAAAGCAGGATGTCTTTGTGTGCCTGTGGGCATGCATCTGGCTATGTATCTTCTGTTTTTCTGTTGGCCTGGATGTTACTATGATCCTGTCGGTGACCAAAATTTCTTTGTCACCCTGTACTCAGCAGAGTTGTGTTAAATACCTTAATGTTACTGGAAGGAATTTGACCCATAAGCTGGTAAGTATTCATTTTTTCACTCTGTAGTGATAACTGGTTGTTGCTATTGGCATGGTGAAAAAAAAAGTCTTCATAAACCTTTCTTAAAAACATCTTTGAAATGGGAATAAGGCTGTTAATAATTGTTACAATGAGAGGAACGTCTAGATGTCACCAATGCATAGTGTAGCCTAATTATTCCTTGATGTAATAGCTCACAGATTTCTTATCCAATAGTCCTTGAACCCACAGGAACACGTGCTTTTCCCTAACTGCATTTGTAGATTTCTTTGAGAAAATAATCTTTAACAAAGAGACATGAATAAATCAATTGAAATTAAAAGGATTAATAAGAAAGGTGAAATCCCCAGCTGGTATTTTCTTCAGAAAAGGCAAACCTGAGTGGGTAAGCAATTGGAATAAGTAGCCCATGAGAGGGGCTGTGCCAGAGGTGGAAAACCTACTAGTGGCAACCCTGCCCTGTATGAAAAACCGCTGTACACAAGGCATATATGTACTTACCTTTTCTGTAGAGATGTAGGAAACTCGGAAGGAAGAGTAAGGTTAATTATAAGCTTAGAAACCTGCAGCTGGGTTGGTGCTATAGCGCAAAAACTCATCAGCCAGAAATGTCTAATGAGGAGAAAGATTCTGGCATGGTGTTTGATCACAGTGTAATTATGAACCACTAAAACAGTATGGCTGTATAAAAACCCAGTGTACCGTAAGATTAAACAGCTGAATTATTTTCTCCATTTATACAGAGGTGTTAATGTCTGAATACAGCACTGATCCCTTATAGTCAAAAGAGATGGATTCAAGCTGCAAAAAATGTAAAGCAAAGTGTAGAGAGTTTGATAATTATGTGTGAGAAAGTATCATAAAGGATGAAACTCAGTGAGCCAAATCCATAGCTTATTTGGCCCAGCAAAATGAAAACTTTGAAGGTTGCTCTAGACAGATAGAGAGCAAGAGCAAGGGAAGAACTTCTTAACCCAAAAGGTAATACTGTGGTGATGGCAAATGAGTATAGATGAGCTCTAAATTAATGGGAGCTGGGAGTAGCACGGTTCTGGGAAGCTCTTGCAGGACAAAAGAGAAAAGTAATTTAAGATGGTATTTGTCCCAAATGATGCAGTTATTGGTTTCCTGCAGGACAAAGTGATCCTTTGGAAGGACAGTCCTTCCAGTCTCCTGCCTCTGACTTTTTTTTCCTCTTACTCTTGATCAAGTACCTTCACTTACTATTTGGATGACTTTGTCACTGTTTGCAAAGTAATTTAATTCAGATATCTATTCAACAGCCACAAAAATATTCATGAATCCTGATTGTTTTGTAGATTTTAGTGCCATAATCAGTCACAGAAGTTGTGCTATACCTTGGTGACTAGACAGTAAAACACTAGTTCTGTGCTCCATTTAAAGTGACAGAGATTTTAATTGCATGCTTGAAAGGTCTGAGGTTGTTTCTGAATGAATGAATGAATCTATTAGTGCCATTGTCTTTGACTATAAATGCTCTAGCATAATGACAAGGCAAAGCTATTACTTTGCCTTGCATGGAGCACTCCCACTCCCATGTTGTTCAAATTGTTTTCAGTCAGTGGTCAACACTGCGTCAAAATCGTGATCTCAAAAAGCAAAGTGGACAACAAATGTGAAGTCCCACTGACCCCTTCAAAATTTAAATGATTTCCAGTTTATTAGATGGGGAAACTTTCACCTTATTCACATCTCATTCCCTGTCTGTAGAGAGTGCAAGTTGCCTGGCTTTAATGTGAAGCCTTATTTATGCTGGTAGATTTATTATACTGGTGGGATTGGTCAACTTAAGGGATCAAAGCCACTTTCTCTCCTCAAAAATAAGGAATATATTTTATTTGGCTATATCTAGTATACCTTTGTGAAAGGCAATCCCTAATGCCCAAAATACTAGTGGAGAAAACCACTGGGAAGAGTTTTGTATCAAAACCAGAATTGTGTGCTTTATTACTGACAAAATATTATGTTGCCTGTTGGCTGCATGGTTCTGAATCTTGCCTCAGTCTTTTAAGACATTTCTCTGCTGGTACAAAACCCTGTGATACATGGAAATCCTGGCTGTAGGTGTTTCTGTGTGTGCTGCAGAGCTTTGCCAAAATAGCTGGAATAAGCAAGAGTTTATCTTTGCTGCTAAAAACGGTCCATTTCTCATCTTACAAATGAATGTTTAGTATAAAATATGTATGAATGATGCCAGCACAAAAATCACTGGGAAGGCTGGATGTATTAATTGCAGTGCTTTGACTAACACAAGCTTATTTGTGGTAAAACTGAAGTGGTTTGCTCTTGCTGGAGTCTGTGTGGTGAGTATTTTTAGGCTAAAAAGAAACATTGTTTTTGTTCAGACATGACAAGCTCCTGCTGTAACCTTAGTTAATGTCAACCAAAGAGTGCTTTGGGCACAGTTATTATTTATATCAATTCGGCAAATTGTCTCTTGCTGGGGTTCTGGATCTTCAGTGGGAATTTTATTGATGCAAAATGCCATGCTAATATGTTATGCTTGATGGGAATGGTTATAGAGCCAGGAGTTAAGTGTCCCAGTATGAGTGAGGGGTCTGCAGACTGGATGAAATTACCCAGGGTCATGGGTTTACAGAGAAGGTGAGTCCTGGGCATTGAAGAAATGGGCAGAATTACTTCATCAAAGGTTGGTCCCTACCGTCCTGCACTGGGTCTGGATTCCTGCTGCTGTATCCAAGGTTTTCCTCCTCTTTGTGCCAGATTCCATAAGATACAATACAGTATTTCTATATGTTAACACAAAACTCAGCAAGTGACTATCGTAGACCATAGGTAGAGTGGAAAATAATGGTAAAAAGAAGCTATCAAAGGAAATACAATTATTTGCATGAAAAATCCTACAGCTGAGAATAATGGATGGGGAAAGGAGAGAGGGAGAGATTTCCACTTAATAATGATCTGTCTGGGTCAAAGGGACAGACAAAAATTTGGAATTAATCCTGGGCCTCTCTGAGTAGTTGTCTGCATATTTAGGAGCCTTAAATCTGTAGATCCTGCTCCCATTACTCAGATTTGTGAGTTTTCTGCTCTCATTTCTGCCTCGGTACATATATATGCTGTGCAATAGAAAGCCCGAAGTTACATCTTTCATTCCCAACTGCAAAAAACCAGTAAGACTAAATGACTGAAATACAGAATTAAGGAACAAAAGCTTCCTCCTCCCTCATTTTCCTCCTCCATGACACAAGCTAATGCCATGTCCCCAGAATTATTATATAGAAGGCTATCATCTATGAAAGAAAACCTGAGCATCACTTCTCTACTCTGGGACACAGGGAAGTGATATCTCCGTGGCACAAAATCGGTGCACCTGGGCTTGGAGTCAGATTCAAAATGTGTGATATCTTATCTAATAGGATAAATTGCAAAAGAAAGCACCATGCTATTTGTCAAAGGTGTCAATAAATTTCCACCTATGTTTGCTCTTGTGAGCAGAAAGCAGACAACAAGAAAACTAACAAATGATCCCTCTCCTCCAATGCCTTAAACATCACTATAATGATGGGAAAACAATGGCAACTTCTATCACCATCATGAAACGAGGAATTTACTGTCATATTTCTCATGGGACCTAATTTAAAGCAGTGTTCCTAGAGAAACTCAGGTCAAGAGTAAAGAACAAAAAATGGATGGAGATCTGGTTTGACAGATGGAATATCACAGAGCATACCAGGTTAAACTCGGAGGGCTTTATGGAAAAGGTCTTCTTACAGGGAACATGTGTGAATCCCAACTAACTGGAAATAAACAGCAAAGCTTTTCTATTTCTTGCTATGTAACCTCCCTTACAAATGCATGCTGGAAGTGCAGTTTTGTCAGAAATGTTTTCATTGATCTGCTCCTTTTGCAGCAGTCCTGGGCCATGAGTCTTACCTTTTTTTAGGAGAAAGTCCAGGATTTTGCACTTGGGTCAGTGAACAGATGTGGCTGTACCTCTTTGAAGAAAATGCAATCTGAAGGCAGAACATCCCTCCATCTGCTGCTGGTGTTCATCTCTCACAAGGGTTTCTTGCCTCTTGCTCGTTGATAGATGCTGTAACTTACATTAATTAAGTCATAATCTTTCTGACCGGGGGATTGTGGCTTTGGTCACCCAGCAATGGATATTTAATCCATCCTCTTGACTTGGACTTCAAAGTTTAAGGAATTACCTAAATTAAGCAGAAATTGACATCTTCCCTTTGCATATGTGCACTGTGTAACATTCCTTCCACATGTGTTCTTGGATGCAAGCGCTTGTCAGAAGAACAACAGCTAATTCTCTTTTCCTAACTTCTGAAAAAGGAAGGGAAAAGAACATACCCTTTAGTTTTAGTCAATATTCTTAACTTCAGAGAGGCAAACAGGTATCCTTTAGCTGTCAATTCCTTGTAATCTGTTTTAAACTTTTGCAAAGGTCACGTAAGATAAGGAGTGGGGGGTACCTGCAGGGAAATGTCTCTTTTTTACAGTAAAAGCAGGAACCCACAGCTAAGGCTATTTTTGTGGATTTTTCTAACAGAATAGGGTTTTTAAACTGCTTTTATATTCTGGATTTTTTTTTTTTTTTTATTGCTAAAGGTAGCAGACCACTTTAGCAATATTAAAAAAAAAACGACCCATAGGGTCTTTGAATTAAATGCTCCTTTTGGTTTAAATGGTTTGAGATTTTGAAATAAAGAATGGTGAGGCCTCCTATATTTGAAGGCTTTGCTGTTTGAAGCATTACTTTTGTTTTACCACCCAGAATGTCCTGTGGGATCTTGAGAACACTTTTACAAAACATGAGTCCAAAAGTCACCTGTTTATGGCAAAGCTGCTCTCCGGAGGAGGGGAACAAGTGAAACTGAAGTAATTCACCTCAAATAAAGATAAAAATAGACACAAATATTATTAAGCTTTAATAAATGATTAAATGTTGCCTGGCTGGAGAGGAGGAGACGAGAGGGTAAGGAAGAGAATGGGGATCACAGGTAATAGGACTTGGAGGAAATGGTCTCAGGTTGTGCCAGGGAAAGTTTAGGTTGGGTATTAGGAACAATTTCTTCATGGAAAAGGTTTTCAAGCAGCAGAACAGACTGCCCAGGGCAATGGCTGAGTCACCATTCCCAGAGGTATTTAAAAGATGTGCAGACATGGCACTTGGGGACATGGGTTAGTAGTGGCCTTGGCAGTGCTGGCTTAATGGTTGGACTTGATGATCTCAGAGGGCCTTTCCAGCCTAAAAGATTATGTGATTCTATGATGATTAAACAGCAGGATCTCATCCTGTAGGATGATCCTCCAATTATTGATAGTGCCCATTTTACAGGCAAACAGTGTCAGCTGTGCAGGATAAGCCACCTCCTGCTCCCATACTCAGAGATGCTGCCCCAAGGTGAAAATAAAGGTCAGGAATATCAGAGGCATTGCCACTCTGTAATCAGGAATGACTGACTGTAATTTACCCAAATATAGAACAATACCTTTGACAAAGCTGATAGGGATCACTTGGTCATTACAACATAAACCTCTGCCAAGCCTTTTAGCAGCAGTAATGTAAAAAGCAAACAATATTGTGTTAAAAAGAAAGGCCAGGACAGTAGTATAAAATAATTGGAAACTGAGTACGCTCCTTGTGAAGATTTGCAGTCTTCATTTTTCTAAGAGAAGCTCTATAAAGGTGGTGCCAAACCTCATGTTTTCCATGAATTACATGTCACTGAGAAATATTTTTATGTGGCACATTTACTTAGAACTATCAATTTTCATGGGTTCTAATCAACAAATTCAGGAATTAATGCATGTTGCTAAGTTTTCCCAGACCCTGGCCATATTGTGTTTTCTCTAAACAAACCTGTGCTCAAGAGCAATCACAAGCTGGTAAAGCTAAAAGCAGTGTGTCTACAGCAAAACACAATTATGCTGTCTTTATTTCTGCAATTTAAGTGGAGTAGCAAGAGCTGTTCTGCATGACCCAAATTTTCTCTTGTTGAAGTGGGACGACAGGAGATGGTTCTGCTCTATGGAGCAATAGCTCAAGGCGGGGCAGAGGGAGATGCTCTCAGCCACAAATAAAGCCAAGCTTCATCACCACTCGTCAGGTCTTTGCTTGGAGTTCAGGCAGAGGACATTTTCTTTGGCATGCACAGTTTAAAAATAGTTCATTTGATCCACACTGGGAGAGGGACATCCAAACCCAGGGACATAGAATAACCCTGCACATGTCTTCTCCTGCAGCGCCCTTTCTCGGGTCACCAGGAGTCCTTCACTTTGACCTCCTCTGTGGGCTCTGCTCTTAGATCTCACTGTATATGAAGTGCATTTTTTACATAAACCCACGTTGTAACATAAAGTATATTTTTCCAAAAAGACATTTTTGGCACCCTGACAAAGGTCATCTACACATGCCAGCTCTTCTTTTAAAACCTCAAATTCTCCAGTGCAGTAATGATGTTGAAATATGTTTTCATGCTCTAGAAACTTGTTTATTGGGTGTTCTAGTTTGGCTGCTACAGAATGAAAAAGATTATCTTTGAATTGGTTTAAGGTCTTAGAAAAAGTCTCCTTCAATATACAGGTTTGGTAATGTGGTGAGATTGGGAATTTTCAGGCTTTTAATCTGTGAATGTGCATTTTAAAAATCTGGAGCACTGGAGGAATATATAAATAGGTTAAATAATAAAAATAAAATGAGATTTTTCTGAAGAATATAATCCACAGCAACTATTTAAAATTTATCATTAGAAGACAAAAATAATCCTACTTTGTGTTGTAACTGCAATGTAAAGGAAAAGGTTACACCCAAAATGGACACTTGGCTTTGCAGTTCTGGCTCAAGGCTTCTGTTGGGAGACTCAGTCCCAGCAGCTGATCTCGTGCCTTACTACCATGCAGAACAACAGCTGGATTGAATGCATCCCAGGGAGTGCAGTCATTCTGATGTGCCAATCACCCTATGAAAAGCCAAATTAAAATGTACCAACTAATAAGACCTAATTTAATCATCCTTTAGTGCTAGAGATGAATGAGCAGTGTAATTAGACGAACACTGACAGTGGCCTTCAGAGAATTGTTTTTCAGAAAAGCTAACAGAACCTGACTAAGAAAACAATTGGATTTATGGAATTTGGGATGTAGATTGAATAGCACTTTTTGCTGAAATGACTACTGATAAACAGTGGGGTCCTGTAAGGGATCAGATGCAGAAGGGCTTGAAAGGAAGATTAGATTAGATTAGATTAGATTAGATTAGATTAGATTAGATTAGATTAGATATTGGGAAGAAATTTTTCCTGGTGGGGGTGGTGAGGCCCTGGCCCAGGTTGCCCACAGAAGCTGTAGTTTCTTCATCCCCGGAAGTGTTCAAGTCCGGGTTGGATGGGGTTTGGAGCAACCTGGTCTAGTGGAAGGCATCCCTGCCCTTGGCAGGGGGTTGGAACTGGATGACCTTCAAAGTCCCTTCCAACCCAAATTATTCTGTGATTCCATGAAGCTGTTCAGCGCTGTAGAGCTGCTTTATGGAAGCCACAGAGATCTGACCTAACTGCTGTCTCTTCTTGAGAAGCACCTGTATCGTTAGTCCAAATTTTACAGTGATTTTCATACCCTGATCACTTAAGAATCAATTTGACCGTAAAATTAGAAACATGCAGGTCTGTCCAAGGATCTCTTAGCTCAGGTGGATCATCTTGACCTGGTCCTTCAGTACTTTTTGCCACCTGCCTGGTACATGTGTGCAACAGCTCTTCCACCAGAAAAGTTCTTCGCAAATTAACTTAATTAGCAAATGACCTACCATGAAAGTACAATGCTATTTTGCATCCAATAAACTGTTGAATTTCACTGACAGGTCTCAAAGTACTGGAACATTTTTATCTACAAATCAATAGCCAAGCTCCCCAACACTTGTACTATCAGACAATCAAAGCTGTGATAGCACAGCAATCAGTCATAGCCACAAAAGCACAATACTGGCTTCTAACAACACGAGTGCTATCTAAGATTTGCAGGACATGATCAATTGAACGAGACAGTAGATGGCAATCAATAGTTTTCTATCATTATAGCAGCCCCATTCGTACTGCAGGAGTAAGAGGTTTGTCATTATTTAATTTCATGCATTTTTTTCCGGGGTTTTATCCACTCAGGTGTGTGAACTCAAACTTGATTTACCAGATGTGTGCTTTGAAGCTGGCTTTGCTTGCACTGAGATAGTGATTTGTTTTGCTAGCTACTTTTTATCAAAAATTGTTTTTCTGCATATCCAAAAAAAGGGAAGGCTAATGAGCAATTGCCTTCATAGAATGGTTTAGACTGGAAGGGACCTTAAAGATCATCCAGTTCCAACTCCTCTGCCATGGACACCTTCCACTAGACCAGGTTGTTCTGAGCCACATCCAACCTGGCCTTGGACAACACGAGGGAAGAGTCGCAGAGGGGGTAATGCTGCCTGATGGCCACAACTGTTGTCGTCATTATCAGAAAATGGGGCAAGGTGGCCCATGTTCCATAAAATTCCAACCACCTCAGTTGCTGCTCCATCTGTCTCTTGTATCTATTGGTGTCCTTAGCTCAGTATTGGAGTACAGAACTTAAAATCTTGAATTTTGGCATTTATTTTATGAATACTCCTGTGCAAGTAGAGCATTGTTGGAATGTGTCTTGTTTGGTTCAGTCCGGGTCTCCCCTTTGGGTTTCGTGTTACTGTACCATCCCAGTTTATACCCTCCTGGTTTCGTGTTCATAACCCTGCTTTCTCTATTCGTCTCCTCCCAGACCCCTGCCAATCGCTCTGGCACCCCTCCCAAGCTTCTAGAAAGTTCTGGCAGGGGCGTCGAGTGATTGGTCTTGGGGAGAGGATCCCTCCCTTCCTTTCCCGAGATAGGTTCCCTTGTGTGTCCCTCATCCCGCAGACCCGTCCTTCTCCTTCCCTGATTCGATGCCGTTGTCATCCCTCCCCTGTCGCCACCCCCCCATAAAACCCCTGGCAGGCGCGTTCAGGGTTGCTCGTTGCTGGACAGCCCCGGGGGGCGAGGTCCTCTGTTTGGAGACACAATAAACCTTCCGGATTTCATCCACAATTGAGCCTGCCTCCTTCTTCCACCACCTGCCTCTATTGCCGCGGTCCTGTGGAAGGACCCACGAGCCAGACCTCTGGTCTCCCGGATTCCGGAGGCTGGCCCCCGCAGCCTGCTGCGTCCAGAGCTGACCGGGCAAAGTGGGAACTGCTCCAAAAAGGACGCAGAGGCAGAGCATGACATGAAAGTCTTCTCAGACAATATTTTTCAAAAATAGAAGCCAAAATCTGTCTCCTAAATATGTAGCCAGGTTCTTAAATGGAGTATCCGATTTTCTCAACACTAAACCCCAACTTGCTCCTATTCATTTAATACTCCGCAGTCTTGAAATCAACAATTCATTAGCTGAATGGTGCACTTAAGAGCTTAACTTCTAGTTTCTTTTTCCATCAGCCCAGTTGTTATGCTTGTGTTTTTGAATCTGGTGTTCTGGTCATGCTGAGTGTCTGGTTGACAGACTCAGCCCATCTGCAGCAAGCAAATGCAGTTTCACCCTGGGTTAGCAGCTCTGAGGTCACTCCAACTCTTACAGATGCTGGGCTGAGCAAGGGGCCATTGTTTTGCCCTCCTGCTCAAAATAGCCTGAACACTGCCTTGGAGTGAGGCTTTGGTGACAGCAGCTCTGCCAGGACCAGCTTCTCCATTAAATTTAGGGCAAGGTGATTTAATTTAATTAAGAGAAGGTAAAACACTCTTGTGCCTTGGAATTGCTCTGTGCCTTTGATTGGTGTTGGCCTATTAGGTGAGGTCTTTTAACATGACCACTGGTGTCGCTGTTGTCCCCAGGGACGGCGATAATCACGACACGAATTCAGGTCCAGGATGAACGGAATTATTTAATTAATTATCAACTCGTTTCTATAACTTGGTTCACAATAATGACGTTATTGGGTGCTTGACCATACACATCCCAGAGTGATTGGCCGAATGCTACCACGCCTATTTCAAATTATTTTCTTCAGTGAACCAAAACAATATCCACTGCATTCTCACAACACCCTGCACCTGCAAATAGTTTACAAAATAGCAAACAATCTCTCAGCTTAGTTTGCGTGAGAACAGAGGCTTTCACAGAAGAGTGTAAAAGGTGGAAAATTTCTCTGCCAACTTTTTTAGCATCCATACACTGGCCCAAAGTAACCCAAAATTTTCATCTGGGAGAGCACCAGTGCTTGGGACTTGCTGTCTGACAGAAATAATATGCTCCAGCAGAGAAGGAGGCCCCAGGGCCAGCAGGCACCTGCAGGGAAGGACAGGACCCATAGGTTACTTCAGCTCCAAAGAAGCTTTTTTGCTCAGCACACAAACTATCATCTGTGTTTGATAGGAGCTAAAGTTCATGGTTTGCTTATCAGACCAATGGAAAAAGGGGTTCTTATTACAGTGTCATATACTTGTCCTTGCTTGTTAAAAAAAAATAACAGGGGCTTAGGATCAGGTTCCCATCTTTGTCTGGAAGCTAAACTGCTGGCCATGAGGAAAGCTCAGTGCACTGCTTTCATTCATTATTTTATTGGGTAAATAATTCAATGTAATACCTTCTTGTGATCTCTTGCCATTGTTGCAGTTTGCTTATGCACACAGCCATCAATTCAACCACATATTACAGCTGGAGTTGGGTATTTGGGTTGCTGGCTGGCTATTATTTTTGGATGCACAGACAGGAGCATATCTCTTTATAAATTCTTTATCATATTTCTAGAGAAATATATTATCTCATTTGAATGTAATTAACTTAGTCACTACACAATTAATTTATAGATTTATTAATGCAACTATTAAAGCTAGCTAACAAGCTCTGGCAATCCCTATGTGGATTTTAAACCACAATACAGACAAGCATAATAATAAAAGGGAAACATTTTAATATTCTGCTGTGGGTGGAATCCTGGATTCCCTATATGCTTTAAACTGTCTTCAAATTAAAGTGCCTGCCAGCAGTTCCAACCCTGAGATCCTCACTCAGTTTTCGCTTTGGCTGCTTTAGGCAAATTCCTTGCTTTTTTTTACTTTTTGTATTTTTTGTTTGGTTTATTGGTTTTTTTTTTTTGGTTGTTGTTGTGTTTGGGGGGTTTTGTGGAAATTTTCTGTGTTTATAAGGGTGGTATTTGAGAAAAAAAACATTTCTGATTGGACTTTTAATGTGTTTAAGATGACATGATTAAGGAAATAAAATTATTTGTAGAATTGTATTTGACCTGGCTGTTGCCTTAGCAGAGGCCAGTATACCTTGAAAGGAAAATTAGGACTGTGATAGTTTAATCAGTACAGACTCAGAGCATGGAAACTTTTATAATTCCACTGTTCTATTTGAAAGATTTGTTCTTTTTATAGGTTTATGTATTCATAACAGTTTATATATATGTAGGATTGATTTTAAAAAAAAAGATTAAAAAAATAATAATATAAAAGCCTAAATCAAAAACTAAAGCCAAAGGTTCTACATACCACATTTTTTATTCATGAAGAAATTAGAAAATGGTGCCTTTTTATCTTCAAGATTCCCACTTGAAGTAAAATGACAAAGATGAGGTTTTCATTGCAAGGTTGTTAGCTTTGGCTTTATGTGGATTCAGCTTACAAGAATTAAAGAAATTTTAACCATGCACCTTGCTGTGCCTCTGTGGCTTTCATGGCAGAGAGAGATGTGAGTTTTGGCCCAGAATGAACAACTATGCCCTTGAACAAAATATAAAATTATGTAGTCACAGGTAGGTGCCACAAAGGTGGCATGGCTCGACCCAGCAAATGGGCACCTTATGTGCAGTGGGACAGTGTCCACAGCTGCAGTGGCCCCAGTCCTCTGGTCATCATCCTCCTGGACAGTGCAGAGCTGCAGCCCATGAGTAGAGCAGATGAAATTACTGTCATTAAATCATGGGGTGTGTAATGCTTCTGGAAACAGCAGTGCCTTGGCAAGCCATGGCATGTGCTGCTGGCCTTGGTTTGTGTGTACGTTGAAAATAATGTGTCTGAACATTGAAAGGTCTGAGTGCTGTTCATCTCCTGCTGTGAAATCTTTAGATGAGGAATGGTGCAAATGCAAAACGTAGAGTGAATTTTTTGCTACCAAGTGTGGAGGGTATTGATGGCCACGTTGGACATGGATTCTGGTCTAGTGGAAGCTGTTCCTGCCCATGGCAGGGGGGTTTGTAAAGATGAGTTTTGAGATCCTTCCTACCGAAATCATTCTATGATTCTATATATCTGATTGTCCACTCCAGAAAAAACCAGGTTTCCTGTTTGCCACACTAAGACCACACCCTTTTTAAGAGCCTGATCACTCCAAACTCTCTGTTTCACACAGACTGAGCTGCTTCTCTTGCTTGGAGCTTGCTCTGCCCTTGGACTTGAGTGAGGAATTAAGCCAGGAGCCCATAGATGTCTCCAGGAGGCCCAGGTGTTCCCCTGAGAGCAGAGGCTATCTATAGGGGTTATTGAGTTCATAGAGCTGTGCACCTTCTTTGAGGTCAGGAGCTGTGATTTCCCTGATTTAGACATGTTTGCTCTCCTCCAAAGCCTCTTAACGCAGATTCGTCATGTGAGAACGAGTGCTCCCAGCAGTGTTGGAGGTGCTTTGCCAAATGTCATGATTTGAGATTTCTTACTTTACTCCAGGTGAAGCATCAAACTGATTTACATTTTCTGTTGAAAGATGGAAGTTATTTTCAGAATAAATTTTTTCTCTTTTCTCTTTACTAGATAGTTATTTTCTCAAAAAAGATAGAGGAGAAAGCTTTACTGGAAAAATAAGTTCTATCTTTGAATAGGAAAATGACATATGTTTACATAAATAAACATAGAGGATAAACAGGACATTATTTAGAAATTTCAGGTTTTGAATGAGCATACATTGAAGAAATGACTAAAGTTATAAGCATTATACCTAAATAACAATAATTCAATTTTCATAGGCCAAGGTCATTCTGTGTTTTAAAGCTTCAGATTTAACTATGAGGGCTGGAATTTTGGCTTTGCTGAACTTAAAGGCAGCTTTGTCATTACTTCTACATTATGTCACTACATTACATGGCCAGAATTTCATCCTGAGAAAAGCTGCTGCAAGAGCACAAGATGCTTTTCTGTGGTGAATTCCTATTTTCCTCTTGTTAGAATACACACTTCCGAGTAGAGTAATAAATGAGGATTTCAGCTATTTGAATGCCTGGAAAGTGGTGAGAATGGCTTCCTTTCTCCCAGACCTGCCACCTGGAAGGAAAGTCTCAGCTGTACAAGGGGCAGAGAGAAAAATCAGGAGTAAATTCTGACTTGGAATTGTTTATGTAGAGCAACAATCATACAGAAGTGACAAAACATCTGACATGCACAGCCATACAAGAGCAGCTGATTCCCAATGGATAATACAATTTAAATATTTATTATTAAAGAGTTACATTTTTCCAAGGTTTGCCAAGCTCAGGTTTGATTCAATGTCAGTGCCGTTAAAACTGCTCATATTGCTTCTTTCTTTTCTCCTTATACTGAACAATTATATTTGCTCTTTGATGGAAACTTGTATTTTATATCATTCATTGCTCCCTTCAAAAATATTTTTCCTTGCAAGTGAGTTAAGTTTAATAAAATAGACTGACTTAATTCTGAAAGAAACTATCCCTTTAGGCTTGTAATGCTGTTAATTTACCCATTCTTATGTTGTCTTTTAGTTAACTCAGAGAGTCTTCCTTGAGGAGCTCACTCTGGTTTGAATGGTTTTGAAGAGAGAAATTGCACTAAGCCAGGCTCATGGAAGGTGCTTTTTTTTTTCATTTATAAAGGGGATAAAAAGGTTGTATGGAGGGTATAACAAGCTTTGCCCCAGTGTGGGCTGCCAGGACCAGGCAGGCATGTTCACTGCTGCCTCTTGAGCCCTGGCTTCCTACCTTCAGTCATGTTTGTGATGGCTGTGACACACATTTGCACGTGGCTCAGTGAAGGACACAAACCTGGAGATGAGCCTCAGCAGGGCTGGGAACAAGATGTTCTTAGCCAAGCTGCTTAGGTGTAAGATTAATTGTTGGAGTAATCTGGGTGGAGACAAACTCTATTATGACATGGCTATCTGTGAGGTGAGGAGACTCTTCCACAAGTGAGAAGGTGTAAAAGGGAAAAAAAACTAGTACCGACAGAGTTTGCCAATCTCCAGAGTGAAGGGTGGTGTTATCTAAACACTCTGCAGGTTTGGCACCACAGACCTGGATTACTGGGATGTGCCTGGGGACTGGGCTAGTCTTCCTTTTAACTGAATGGTCATTGAGCAGTGAGCAAAGTGACTTGCCCAAAATATAAGTAAAAACAAAAATTCACCAAATAACATTTTTGTTGTATGTTTTACACAGGGGCAGAGATAAAGAGTGGGGTGGCACTTCAGCTCACTGGGAACCCAGTGCTTTGCTGTGGTTTATTATTCAGTGATGTATCCAAAAGGTTCTGATGATTATTGCATTCTTCTCATTTTCTGTGTGATTTGATAGGTTTTGTACTTTTGAAAAGAAGCCATTTCTTGAAAGGCAGAAGCACCTTTATGTTGTAAGCATCGTTTCCCTGAGAGCACCTGGAAGACTCTCCAGTGCATTACCAGCCAGGACACCTCTCTGACCTTACCACAGAACCACAGCACGGTTTGGGCTTGGGGGAACTTTAAAGCTCATCTCATTCCCACCCCCTGTCATGGGCAGGGACACCTTCCACTATCCCAGGTTGCTCCAAGCCCTATCCAACCTGGCCTTGAACACTTCCAGCAATGGGGCAGCCACAATTTCTCTGGGCAACCTGTGCCAGGGCCTCACAAACCTCGAAGTCAAGAACTTCTTTCTAATATCTAAACTAAATTAGAGCTTGTCCTGAATCCCCCACTCAGAGCTGCATCATTCCCCTTTCTGTGGCATTTGGCTTCACCTGCTCTGTGCATTTCTAAAACTGCCTGTAACAAAGCCAAATCTCTAAAGAAAACAATTGCTTCTCTGGACAGAGGACTGTCATCACATCCCTTAAACCACATTTGCACCTGGGTTGTGTTGACATGGCCAATTTATCATTAGTCTGTTTACTAGGCAAACATTGAACTGTCTTTCATGTGTATTGTCTTTGGTCTTAAGTGATCCTATCAAATTTTAAATGATCTGCATCTATTACGGTTTTGGCAGCATCTTTTTACATTATCTGTGGTGAGCCTATTAACCCTCTCTAAATGCAGCTATCTTCTCTCTTAATTTCCTGAGTCAAACATCATTATGAAATCACAGACCTGTATGAAGTTAAAAGCCAGAAAAATCAGTATTTTTTTTTTCCACATCAAATGATATTAGGATAGATTTGTATTGTATTTGCACTGACATTTACCTATACACTTCTGCATCAATGAGTTGTGATAGTTTGCTTTTTTTATATTGAAACAAAAATTGCTGCAGGCTACTGCTATGAAAAAACCTTATTCACTGGCTTCTTTTCTGCTTATCTGACTTCTTTTCTAAACCAAAATCTTCAAATGCAAACTCTAAATCCTGTCCTGAAAACAGCCTATACTACTCCCAAATCCAATTTAATATGCACAAATGAGCAGTTTGTAAATACACATGAAGGAGATGAGTTGAAGCCTCTTTGGAAAACGTTGTCCTCTAAGATAGACAAGATTAAAGGTTGGATTTCCATGTCATTTTCCTCACCTACATCTTCAGGAACTTGGAATCCATTTACTTAAACACATAAACCATAACCTGGTCTAGTGGGAGGTATCCCTGCCCATGGCAGGGAGTTGGAACTAGATGGTCTTTAAGGTCTCTCTCAACCCAAGCCATTCTATGATTCTATAATTTTTCAGGTGATGTGTTCCAATGGAGATTTTCCAGGCACAAAGAGACAGCAGTTCCAGCTGGCCTCAGTGGGGACATTGCTGACAGCCAGGCACTGTCTGTGGAATTCCAATCATAACATTTGGCATTATGTCTCTTTAGCTAATACATTCTTTCATGTGTCTGTTGCTCAGAAAATAGACTTCCTGCTGTACAGGTGGGTGGTGTGGCACAAGCTTCCACTGACATCCAGGTGAGACAGGCAGCACTGGGAGAACAAAATTGTTACTGAGTCCATTTTACAGCAGAAGAGCTGAGGAACAGAGTGAACTGATGCCTTATCTGAAAATAGAGTGGAAGACTACAGTAGGGCTGAAAGGGGACCTTGATCATTTAAAAGCAGTACATAAGTCCTAACTACACATCTGGTTTTTCTTCTGCTGGTCTTGGGATGTCGGAGGTGCTTTCTGTGGTTTCACCCATCAGTATTTGCAAAGTCATCCTGAAGTGCCCAGTTTGGTGCAGTGTAGTTTAACTTTTCTCTTTGGTTTTACTCTGAGCATCTCACACAGAGGTCCCTTAACATCTGGGCTTCCAGCTGTAAGACTTTCACCTTGCTCCCCCTCTCCCACACTGGCTGCTGAACCTGGGGTGTTTTATGACAAGATGACGACAGCCATGCCTGTTAACAGCTAATTTGTTCTGACTACCAAGACTAAAGGTTTAGGTTTCCCACTGTCATGGTTTGACACTGGCCAAATGCCAGGCACCCACGAAAGTCACTCACTCACCTTCCCCTGCCACAGCTGGGCAGAGAAGGGAAAAAAATTTAACAAAGGGCTCATGAGTTGAGATAAGAAATGGGAGAAACACTCCAAGGGCAAAACGGCTCAACTTAGAGGAACAAAGTAAATTTAGTATTAACTAAATCAGAGCAGGATAATGAGAAGTAAAATACGCCCTTAAAAACACCTTTTCCCCCCCAGCCCCTCCCTCCTTCCCACCAACAGTGCCGGGGACAAGGTGTGGGGGTTTTGGTCAGTTCATCACCCGAGGTTTTCTTCCACTGCTCAGGGAGAGAAGCTGTTCCCCTGTGAGACCCTCCCTCAGGAGGCAGTTCTCTGTGAACTTCTCCAACGTGATTCCAATCTCCCGAGCAGCAGTCCTTCCAAAACTGCTGAAATGTGAATTCATCTCATGGACAAACAGTCCTCCCAAAACTGCTACGACGTGGGTCTCTCTTCCACGGGGTGCAGTGTCCCAAGAACAGGCTGCTCAACCCTGGAAGCAGGGCACTGTCTCTCCACCAGGTCTCTCACTGGATCACAGCTTTCTCTAGGCATCCATCTGCTCCGGTATGGGCAACTCCCCCATGGGCTGTGGGTGGATCTTTGCATCCCCCGTGGATCCCCATGGGCTGCAGGGGCACAGCTGCTTCACAATGGTCATCACCACAACCTGCAGAGGAACCTCGGCTCCGGTGCCCGGAGCACCTCCTGCCCCTCCTTCTTCACTGATCGTGGTGTCTCCATGTTGTTTCCCTCACATATTCTCATCTCCTCCTCTTTGGCTAGGAAAAAACTGTGCCCCACTTTGTTTTGATTTTCTTCTTAAATATGTTATCACAGAGGTGTTACCAACATTTCTCACTGGCCTAGCTTTGGCCAGCAGCGTGTCAATCTTCAGAGCCATCAGGGATTGGCTGTGCTGGACATGGTGGAAACTTCCAACAGCTTCTCACAGAAGCCACTTCTGTGGCCCCCCACTACCAAAAACCAGGGCGTGCAAAACCAATATTCCCACACTGGAAATATCCCTTGGTATCTTTTAAAATGTGTGCTAGTGTTCAGTTTCCTTCTAGTTCACTTTGTAGGGTTTCTTTTCAACACCATATTTAGCATGTAACTCCCCTTTGTGTACCCTTGTATTAAAAATCTCCTTAGCTAGTTACTACATTAGGGAATACAAATTTTTTTCCTTCTAATCTTCCTCCCGTACTTGAACTTTTGCTTCACCCACATCCTTAATGTTTTCCCAGTCTTTTAAATGTCAGGGTAAGAACGGATTCCTGGATATTCCTTATTTGTCTTTGATTCAAATATGAATAAAGAATAGTATTTTATATTCTAAGTATAAGGCAAATCTAAGAGAGCTTGAAAATTAAAACATCAATTTAAAATCAGATTTCAGTCTTTAATTAACAGGAAACAACTAAATTGATGAGTTGGAACCAGATTGGTGCATGACATCAAGGTGCACAACTACTGAGCTCTTGCTGTTCTGGGAATAAGTTTGGTGGAAGGACCCGTGTCTTCAACACTGCTGCCTTTGTGAGGTGAAACATCCCCCTGCTAATGCAAGCGTCAGTGGCTACTTGTTAGAATTTGAGGTTTAAAATCTGCTAAATTTCCCTTTTCTCCTAAACAAGAAGAGCCATGGGTGCTGTGTCACTTGCTAGGTGGTGAGTGCTTCACAGGTTCTCCCACCTGAGGGCAGGTAAAAAAATGAAGGAGCCTTTTAGGATTAAACGTGGTTATTTATATACTTGTTAACACCAGCCAGTGCTGCAGAGCACATCCAAATTCTCAAAGCAGAAGCTTCCTTTGGAATTTCACTGGCAGATGAAATTCATGGGGGTTTTGGGTAACTTGTTTCCACTGTTGCACATATGTTGGTGAGGGCTTGAGTGAGGATCTGCATGCTAGCCAAAACAGAAGGAGCCCAGATGTCTAGTTGCACCCTCTGATACAAGGCGGCATTGAACACAAAAAGGGTTCAGAGAGTGAGCTCCTCACCCGATGGAGCTACTCCTGGGCTGGTTGGAGGGCATGCAGGCGGAGGCAAAGAAGGAGAGAGGGGACTCTTTGTATAGGCTCCACACAGAGGTTTATTCACAGGAAGGGATAAGGACAAAGAGCCAAAAATCTGAGGGTGTCAAGGGATTTTATAGTGGGGATAGGAAAGGCGGGGATAAGGACTACAGCCAATAGGATGGGGCAAAGGAGGTGGGGTTGAAGATGAGGGAACCAATGGGATTAACACACAGGAGGGACTTAGGGAAGGAACCAATGGGGTGTCGAGTAACATAGAAGCTTCTAGAACTTATACATATTAACTAAGGGAAATTAAAATTAACAACTTTATACATATATATAAACATTAACAACTTTATATATATATATAAAATAGGGAGGGGAAAACATGAACCAATCATACAAAAGTATGCAAACCACTGAACAGGGGGATTATGGGCTCTCACCCTAACTGGAGTGAGTTGTTAAACCTTGCTGCCTGACCACCATAAGTTAGTTTCAGTCGTGTCTTTAGGGGTCAGGGTGCTTGCAACCACTTGCTGTGCCACACTTGAGCATCTGTGTGTTAGGCACTTTGTATGGTCTGTGTAGATGTTGTGTGGTTCTTTCATTTCTCCCAGGTCAATCATGGTGGGATTATTTTAGCTCACATGCTCTCCAAAGAATGTGATTTCCATCTGGGATCCCCGCAGGAGCTTGTGCCAGGCTTCCTCCTGCACTGCAGCACAGCAGTGGCTGTTCCAAAGTGGGGAGCTGGTCAATAACACAGACTGTAATCTTAACTCCAGCTCCCTGAGGATGTGACACTGATTTCTGACTTTTAGAGAAGCCTTTGGATGAAAAGGATTTCCAATGGGAAAGCCAAAATCATTGCTGATGTACAAGTGCATAACCCTCTCCATTTTGACATTTGCACCCACAGAAACTACTGTCGAAAAGGAAGCTGTCATCCAAGCTCAGATTTGGTATTCTCAGATATTAGGGAAGAATAGAGATTTCTACATAAAGAGAAAGTTCTCTGCCCAGATGTTCACAGCTGCTTTCAAAATGATTATTCTTACTGATGCCCAATGTGCAGGTGCCCTTTGTGTGCTCGGTCATTGAGCTGGTCCCTGGTGTCTGGTTTTCCTCTCTGTGCACGGGTACAAATATCTGCTCCTACCTTATACACAGTCATTGCTATCCCGTTTCCCACACTGATTGCTAGCCCGTAGCTGCTCCACACAGGGATAGCTGTTTTTGCCAAGCTACTCCCACTGCATTCACGTGTTCACTACCTCCCCATCCAGATTCATCCTTAGGGATTCAAATAACTTTATCCATCAGTTCCAGGAAAAAATAAGGCAGAATGAGAAGGCATTTTTTTATTATTCATTATATTGAGTGATTTGAGAGTTTTTCAGTAGCATTAGGTGAAAGAAACTAGAAAGGAACTGGATGGCTGCATTTCTGTGGGAAAACACATAGTCCATTTTCTTTACATTATCTGCTCTGAGGTCATGAAATGATGATGAAATAGGTCCCATGGGATGTGTTTGAAATAATTATGTTCCCAGGTTATTTAGTGAGTGAGATTTCTTTTTACTTACAGCACTGCTATTAATAATCAAATAAATAATTTGCTTTCATATTAGTCTTCCATCTTTGTATGAATTATTTTTGTTGTGCATAATGAGAAAATTGCACTGTGCAATTTTAATGTGTATGTTGGTGTATTCATCATTGAGCTGGTTTATGTTTAAAGAAGTAATTGATTATCTAAAAATATGTTTAAGTTAAATTTGAATTTTTTTCTGATGGCTTAGCACCTAAAACATGACTCCCGTCCCCTTATCTCTCTGATAAGTAGAGAAGACCTGTGGTGGTTTGAGGGTGATGAGGATGGTGTTGGTTTTCCTTGGCTACTGTTTATCTGCTCAGTTTAATCCTGTGTGTTTCAGTATGACTCAGTTCATGATAAACTAGAAGGATAGGGAATAGTTTATAGAAATATATTTTAGTAGTAATGCCCCATGTAGAGAGAGGTTAAGGCAGCAGCCGAGCACATGAGCAGAGAAACAGGAGAGGCTGAACTGATTTCACAGGTGCAGCCCTGAGTGCAGTTCTGGAGCTGGCATTAGAGATCGTGAGAGAAGGAAGGAATGTTGAGAATAATAAAAAGAAAAATAAAAAAAGGGAAGAAATCCATAAGGCAATGGAGGATACTGTGCACAGCTGGTAGAGGACTGAGCTGAGAATACCAGACTAGAAATGGGAATTCATGTCACTTTAAAATAGCTGCATTCATGTCCTCAGGCTGGTCATAATTCACAGAATGTAACATATCGATGGTGACAGGACAAGTTTTGTTGGGAGCTCTGGCTGTGATGCTGCAGCTCTGTGTTACAGCTGGGGAGGTGGCATTTCCCCGGCCTCATGGGGCTGCTGGATTGGCCCAGTGCTCCACACCTCTGTCCCCCCTCCAGCCCAGGTTCTGTGCATGGGATCAGCTCCCAGCAAGTTCCTTTCCATCAGTCCCTAGCCAGCATATTGAGGGAAACCTTAAAGAAGGAATATCTTAATTATAATTAATATCTTCCTCAGTTCAGAAGGAAAGTTAATCCATTCTTTCTCCTCCAACCCCAGCATATTCCTGACAAAAGTGAGGGTTAGGTAGTTCTCAACCTCTGGAACTACGAAATCGGTAAAAGTCAAAAGTATTAAGGAATGAACCTTTTCCACTATGTGCAATTTTCCCCCCATCACTGACCACATGCTGCCAGGCGAGGACAGATCCATCCCACTGCCCCCTGCACTTGTGCAGACAGCAGAGCATCTCCTTGGATCATTTCACATAGAAAGATCTAAAAAAATAAATTTTTCTCTTTATTGAACTGATTCTCAGCCTGGACCACTCTAATGTGGGATAATATGGGCTGCTTTTCCAGGCTTGAGCATGAGGGGTTTACATCTCCTGTCCTTCTGCTTTTCCTATCACAGCTGTATAGGCAGAAGTGCTGCAGTCTCACTCACATCCTGAGTGAGTTTTATTTCCAAAAAGGAAGAAAGCTTTAAGGTTTAATCTCCATGGAAAAGAAATCAGAAGATGCAAATCTAATAGAGAATGATCATTTAGCTTTAAAAATCTCCCATCTCTTGAGCATGTGGATTAATGCAGAAATTGCTTTATTAGTCTAATGGAAATGTCTTTTGATGTCTAAAGAGGTTTGAATCAGTGGGCCTGTGGCAATCCAATAGGGCATCACAAAAATTTCTTTTAAGCCCTCACTGAACTCTGTGGAAAAGCTGATCTGCTCACTGAGGTGGGGGCTCTGCCCATCCCATCCAATTCTGACACACAAGAATATAATTTTCTGTTCAGCTCTGCATTACAGGGCAAAAGCTGCAATTTTCTATCCACAGAACTTCTGTTTAAAAGCTGTCCCAGAGGTTAATAATTGTACCTCTGGGGTTCTAAGGTTAAGGATGTGATTTTTCTGTCAGTATAATAGAGTCTGCTTAAATTCATGGATACAGCTCTGCATTGGGATCAGCAGAGAATATTCCCAAGTGCATAATGAACAAAACCAGTCAATAGAAATCAATATAATTTTCAACTTTTGAAAGACAACTCTTTTGCCTTCATATGCTTTGTAGGTCTGTCACTCCTTCCTATGCACAGTGAATTTAGATTTTTTACTTTACTTTTTATAAGATAGCAACAAAAGGTAAGGCTTTGGTTATTTAACCATGGACAGTCCAGTGAGAGCATGTCCCACTCTGTAAGAGCAAACACTGTGCTAAAACTGTGTGTGTAAGCTTCTGTGTATGCTTGCCAAAAAGAGGTTATCTTTTTCCAGGATACACTTGGATTCAGTGTTTTCCTCCTGTAAAATTACTGGATGGTTAAATGACCCTGCCAGGGATTTTCCCCCATCTAAGCTGATTTAAGCTCACTTGCTGCAAGCTGAGACCTGGCACACCACAGTGCTCATCACATCTGACTCCTCTCAGGGTCTGTACGGTGGATGTGTCAGGCAGCGATGGAGGTTTCCCCATCACCCAGGATTCCTGTGTTTGTGAAAGCCTCTGTTTACCTGCCTCAGATTGTGTCTACATGGAGTTGCATGTTTGCCTGTACATGAAGACAAAGCCAGTATTAATTTCGGTTTTTTGCCCTTAGAACATTACTGATTTTTTGCGTTTGTGGTATCTCTTAGCATTGATTATCTGTGGCTGTGCTGACTGTGCAAAGTGAGATGCTGCAGGGTATCTGGTGGATGTCTGGGGACTCAGAAGGGCTGGGAAAAGAGATATAAGAGGGACAAGGAGGTCAAAGGCATTCCTGGCAAGCATAGAGTAAGCTATTAAGACCATAATTAATTTCTAGGACTAATAGAGGGCTGTTAAAGGGGGCTAGTCACTCTCTGCCTGTGAGTGTATATTGTGATCTGGTTTGAGAAATGTGCTTCCTGGTATCCATGGGCTTAGGGAAACTGAGAGGCAATGGAACAGAACTTCCTTGGGTGTGTTGTGAACATGGAAATGTGCCACTGTCCTCCTTCACAGGTCTCTGAACTCTTGTAGCCTGGACCAGGAGGAAAATTATTCCTGTGTCCATCACAATAGTGAGGAGCCAAAGCAAGGGTTGTGTACACTACTGCATCACCTGGCTCACTGAGAATTTCTATTCATATCTCCTGCAAGGGACTGAGGCCGCAAACTAAATATGCCCTGGCATGAGGGTTTCCAGCTGTGACTGGGAAAGTGACCTTTTGGATCCAGGGCTTCATTGTGAAGGATTGTTCGTTGGTCCAACATTACTGGTGTTTTCGGTGCTGTGGGATGCAGGATGCTGTGAATATAATTCTGCACTGAAAAGAAATAAGAAAAAAAGAGAAGCACAACAGCAAACCTTCCAGTAAAAACCAGCTGTCAGTCTTAACAATAGAATGTGTATGTACACTGTATTATTTATTAGAACTCTCTGAAGTTTAGCATTTCTCTTCTATAGAAGATTGATATGTCAAAGTTAATTGAAAAATTAGAAATTGCAAATGTATTTGAAAAAAAACCCAAATGTTTCCATGGAACTAAAACGGGTTTTTTTGTCAATTAAGTTAAAGTATTTAATTTTGATTTTGGTGTATTAGTATTCCATATTTTTGTTTCACCGAATTCCAAGCTGTTGCACTGAGAGACCCACTTTATGTGGTCTACTTGGAGTTGGTAACCTAATAATAACTTGTTTCATAAGTTTAAATTGAGATTCTAATTAATTGCTCTTGTCATTAGTATTTTAATTGGATCAGCAATTGGTTCTTGGTTTCCATGTGTGATTGGTATTCAAAGTGTCCTTTATAACTGTTACTGAATCCTCTGATGGAAGATAGGGACTCTGTTCTGGCGGTTTGTTCCTGTTTAGATGCTGAGTTTTACAAGTGAAGAGAGTAGAAACAGAGTTTCAGGCTCTCTTTTTTAGATTTTTTTTATAATTTTCTTTCTTCTTGTCTAGTCTGAATTTGTTCTCACAGAATGGTATTAGAAGAGGGTCTATGCTTAAATGACACCTAAAAAACAGTCACCTCTCTCAAAATCTTGCACAGGTTGCAGTTTAATCACTTTTTTTCTATCCAGATTAAGTCATTACAATAAAACACCTTTCACCTCCCCTCCACCCCATAATAATACTTAAATAACCCCTAGAATTCATTGCTGTTACTTTTTCTTTTTTTTTTTTAATGCACAAAATTATAAAATACCAGAAGGATCTTGGTGCTTTGAGTAAAAAGGGCCCCTGCTGAAATACTTTATGCTGTGCTTGGTTTCAAGCCTTTGTAATAAAATGGAAGAGGACCATGGCTATGAACCTGAATTCAAGCAGACATTTCCCTCTCGAGGGGCACAGGCTGTCCTGATGTGTGTTGTTTTAACCTTTAATACAAGTTATTGCTTCAGTGGTAGACATCAGTTTTGAGTGGAACGTGACGGAGATTAGCTCCGTGTTGAGGTCTGGCAGAGGCTGGATGTAATGCACAGTCCAGGTTAGCCTCATTTGTGAAAAATTACCTTTGAGGAAGAGACTTCTGAGATGGTCCATGAGAATGGCAGATGCTGGTGTAGCTGGAGAAGGTGCTGTAATAATGTGGGGTCAAAAATCTTTACCAAAAGCAGCTTGTAGTCCTTTTTTTTTGTCCATTTTGATTAATGTAATGAACTTGAAAAACTCAAGTTTAGAAAGTGCACATCCCATAAATAGCATTTGCTTCCCTCTTTCTGCAACAGCTATTGAAGAATTCCAACTGAGTGTCTAGAGATGACAGACAAATTCATATGTTGAGGTTGCAGGGAAGATTTTAGTCAGGATTACATCTGTGTAACACCATTAGTGCTCTGTGTATGCCAGAGAGGGTGGGAATTCAGCTGCAGCATCTTTCTCATTGGGAATGCCAAGAAAAATCGAGCTGGACGTTTGAATTCCAGGTTGAGATTGAAGGTTTTTTTATAAGGACTTGCCATGAAACTCCAGTGTTATTCTTAGAGCAAAGCCTCAGACTTGCACTACCCTTTCAGAGACAAAGTTTTACATCTTCCTTTTTCTCGCGTTGGAGTTAAAGATTTGTAAACTTCCCCAACTGTGAGAAATCAAATGCATAAAAGTGTGTGCTTTCATGAATTTTTATGGATCTGTGAAAAACCAGTCACAGATGAAAATGGTATTTACTCTTCTGTGGAGCAGCCTTACGTGATGGAGCTGGGCAGTTCGGTGACCATTAGCAGTCCATGGAGTGAGTGTACCGAGTTGCTAAGCAACACCCAGGAATGTATCCCTATCTTGCCATGTAGACATCCATCCCACTAAATTTTTCATGTGTACCCAAGCAGTTCAATTAGATTCCACCACTCTATCCAGGCAGTGCCAGATGGCAACCCATGTGCAGAAGCAGGGCCCTACCATCTGAAAGAACCAGTGCTGTAGGAGGGGGTGGTGCGTTGCAGCTCATGTCCCCTGTGATGTTGCCCAGGTGTCCCCATGGTGCTCCTAAGGTGCAGTTTTCCTCATCATCCCTAAAATCCTTTCATCAATGAACGTTAAGTGGCTCATTGGTTCCTAGAGTCCTCAGCTTGAGGGTAGAACAAGGGGTGCATAAGTGGAGGGAACCCAATTCCATTTCACTGATAGGTTCAGAGGTTCCCCGGATAATCATTTTGTACTCTATGACCTTTGGCTGAAAATTACTGACTAAATGCCAGTTTGTATCAGCTTCTGCAGATCTTTGCAAATGCATAAATATTGCTGTTCATTATGTTGCTTATTCTGAAGTCTGTTGTAGGTTTCTCTTTTTAAGGCTATTGAAATCAAACTTGATCAGCTAAAGTTTAGACTACTGAGACAACTAAAAGAACATTTTATTATCAGTTATTACTGTAGCACTGAGCTTTTAAGATTCAATTACTGTTTTACTTTGCTGCTGAAAGGTCCTACATCCTTCACCCAATTCTGATTCAGCTTCTTTGGTTTTGGTCCCTTTTGGTTTTCCTTGTCTGCCATGTATGGTTTCATAACTACTGAAGAGAAGAGCTTTCTTTGAGCAGGTAGACAGTAAGTGGAAGGAATTCCTTGGGAAATGATCAAGTTAAAACCACAGAAATGTAAGGGAATTATTAGCATTTTATGTACTAGGAAGCATACACATTGGCACATCAAAATTTTGTTAATTTATTTAGTGTTCCGGTGTGGACAAATTTGGAAATACATCCTCTGAGAGAAGGCAGGCCACAACAGCCCTCCCCCACCAGGTTCGGGAAAAAATAAATTTTCGTTGAAGGAAAGTGAAAGAGATAAAAACTATTTATTTAACAAACACACCAGAAGAGGATAATAATGCTAAATAATAAAACCTCTTGCTGTAGAGAGAAAACCTGGGGAAATTTCAGAGTCCTTCCGTAGGTAGCCTCTCTCCTCCTCCTCGGAGCTGGGATGGGGTGGGCCCCTCTCCAGGGCCAAGGCCTTGGTGGAAAAAGTCCTGATGTGTTCTGATATTGAAACAGTCCAAAAAAAGAAGAAGGGAAAAATCAAAGTCCCAGGAAAACAAAGTTCAACTCTCTGGAGGAAAAGGAGCTGAAAAAACCAAAAGCTGGCTGAAAAAATACAAGCCAGGTGCTTCCTCCCGCTCCCGCCACTGCTGTTAGAAGCAAGAGGAGTGTGTGTGTATATCTGTGTGTCCTTGAAACCAAAACTGCTTTGAAGAGTTTGCTCGGTTTCATAAAAAGGCACAAAATTAATTTCTGGGCATAGAACAGCAGTATGGGATACAACATCATTAAGTCACCCCAAGACATTCAGGCAAAGAATACAGGTTGGAAAGGACTTCTTTGAAAATCCAGAGCTTGTTTTTCTATGTGTTCTACCAGCTACAAATCTGATAGCATGTCTATGTCTGCAGGACATACCCCTTGCACACCTGCCTGTTATGATTGACTTGATTGGGCCTTCCTGACCTTCCCTGAAGCTCTGTGCCGTGAAGGATAAATAACTGAGTATATTTAAAACAACTGAAAGAAAGGAAGCTCATAATACAGTTTGTTCCATGTTCTTCCTGGTTTGTCTGGCAGTAATCAAGGTTAAAAATGATCCCGGCTATTCTAGTAACCACGATTTTTATGTAAATAAAGAACAAAGAGATCAAGGTCCAGAGAGTACTCAAAGCTTCTTGACCTCATCCTTTAACTGTGCCAGGATTCATGCTGGAATACAGCAAGTACAAGGAAAGGAACCATGGCTGATGATAACCATCACAGAAAATTCTCCAGGAGCCAATTCATCATAAGGTGTTGAGTGTCACTGCAAGCCCTATTTATCATTTATGTGTCAAAACACTGTATTTGGAGGAGGCAAGTGGTGCATAGGCATTTTGCTGGCTTGTTTCTCAGGATGAATTTTGACCTACATGCTTGGAGTTACTCTAAAGAAGCCGAGTAGGAACTGAATGTACCCAGCCCTGAGAAAGGAGCTTCTGAGGTGACAGTTCACAGTGATGAACGGTGCAAACTGCAAACAACTGAAGATTAATTAAAAAGAGAGTTAACATTCTGCCCTATTTCATAATGCTGACATTCTCCTTGAAATATATACAACATCTGCATGCTGCAGTTCAGCCAGGCAACAAGACATCAATAAATATCTTCTTTGAAAAATATAGCTTCTTGATAAATATTGCATTAAAGAAGATGATGCTGGTGTCTGCTCAGTATCTGTTGGGTAGCCTGGCAAGACAATATTGAAATCATGTGCTGTGCTCTCTGCAATGTGTTGCATCAATTAGGGCTCAGTCCATCTCCTGTTGAAGTCACTGCTTTTTTACTACTGTGGCTGAAGCACCCTTTGCTTTTACCATGTCCCTCTGTGTGATTTTCATCATGAAAGGAGCCCGGAACAGCCTTCTAGAAAAGAACACTTTCTTGCCAATTCTGCAAGTTATTTCTGTCAATATCAAATGAATTAAACCTTCAGTGATCAATATTCCAGCCCATCTATTAGTTTCTCTTATCTATTTAAACGTGTCCTTGCTCTGTCTCTTCCTTTTGCCCAGCAGGTCTTAATTAAAGATTAACAAATCAGCTGGAATCAAATAAGAACAACTGAGCCAAAGTGAAAATATGAACTTGTTAAAACCTTAATGCAAGCTTGGAAAAATTATTTGGGATTGTTTTCTTTTTTTTAGACAACTTAAAAACAGCTCTTCATTTCATCTCTGTGGTGCCTGTAGCACAGAGAGTAGAAGCTCATCAGTGCTGAGAGAGGCTGCTCCTGTGTGTTTCTTCAAATGCAAATAATGGCATTGAGAGTGCTGTGGCTACCAGGATTTGTACATGAAAATACTTCCTGTTTATTTCAGTGAAGTGGATCTCTGAATGTAAGAAGTGATTTGTTTTGCTTTAACAAGGTTGTCACAAATTTAAGCATATCTATAGCGCCGGTCAGTACCACACAGAGATGGCAAAAAGAACCTCAAACACCAACACAAGCGTGGTAAGGGAAGCAGAGACCAGGAGATCGTGAGAGAAGAGCTGTGGGTGTAGAGAGAAGTGTGTCATGTCAAGGGACTGCTAAATTATCATTAGCATTAATTAATGAATGGGAAGCATGAATGTTTGCTTCTGCTGAAGTTTCTTAGCATGACTCAGCAATGAATTGCTGTGATTACTATCTCTGAATACTCCCAAAGAATTTTGAAAACTGTAGAAACCCTCTTTGTATCTTTTGGACAAGGCAAAGGCCAGTGCCCACCAAGCTATTTGGGATGTGAACTTAATGCCCAATTTTTCCTATAGCCTTGGTGGTGTCTCATGTTGCACAGATACAAGAGGTTTAACCTGTAATGAGCATAAGAGCAGTTTTGATGAGACTGGAAGCTGTTCTCTCTGAGCCATGCAAGATTTTGGTGGCGTCACAAGCCACGACCTAGACCTTGAACTTATGGAGATCTCTGCCCTGCTGTAGTAGAACAGCCACTACCTTCATAATTGGGGGTGTAGATGTTTCCAGCTGGAGCCAGCACAGGTGGGAGACTGGCCAAATCTGCATCTGGGTTTTACCTCAGCATGAAGAGCTGATCCATGCAAATGCTCCCATTTTATTTATCCTTTTATTTGAAGAATCAGATCACTTGGCAGTTGACAATGTTTCCCTCTCCAGCTACACAGATATAGTGCCTTCAGTGAAGCTTCTCCTCCTCCTGCTCCTTTTTTAACTAGGTTTTTTTTTTACTGAAAGCAGCAAACGGATAAATGTGTTGACAAGCAGTAGCTCAGACGAGAACAAAAGTGGGAAAGAACAGCTTGAAAGAGGTAATCTGCGTGAGAAGCAAATGCACATGGGAGTGAGAGATGAGCAGGTAATAAAGGAACTTTTGCCTTTAATGCATCCAGCTCCTGGTAAGCAAGCAGAAATGAAATGAGAGAGAAGCTGTTTCTTACCCAGACAGAACAAACGCCTGACAGCATGGGCTGCATCCATGCAGCACTGCTGGGTCTGCCATGGGCTTTCTCTCTATCAAACCCATTCTGAGTTATCAACAATAGGAGATAGATGGAAGCCTTGGTTTGTTTTTTTTTTCTTATTTTAGCAGGTATGTACTACTATGAAAACTTTGCACTAAAACTTGCAGTAATAAAGCAGAGAAAAGATATAGATGCTTGATGGAGCATCTCAATAAGGAAATAATGGGAGTAATAATCCCATCAAGTGGGATTTTACACACACAATCTTTTTTTATTTTCCTCATAATTGGTGGTTTTTTTCCCTGAGAAGAACCTTTGGGATTTAGAGACTGTATCTATCCACCACCATCATCCATAACTTCCTTGCTATCTGCTCCTTCTCTTTCACCCTCCTTCCCTCTCCACTTCTCTTTCACCCTTAGGGAGATAGAAATTGTCTTATGGGGATTGCCACATCAGTTTGTGCTGAGTTTGTGTCCTACTTAAATCAGAAGTTGGTTCCAGTATACTCACAAGAGGAAGCAGAGGGTCAGCACTGATCTCTTCACTCTTGTGACCAGTGACAGGAGTCCAGGAAATGACTGGAGCTGAGTCAGAGGAGGTTTAGGCTGGATAGCAGGAAAAGGTTCTTCATCCAGAGGTTGGTTGGCCGCTGGAACAGGCTCCCCAGGGATGTTGTCACAGCACCAAGCCCGACAGAACTCAAGAAGTGTTTGAACAATGCTCTCAGGCACAGGGTGGGATTCTTGTGGAGTCCTGCACAG
The DNA here is from genome assembly GCF_965178545.1 of Coloeus monedula. Classification (NCBI taxonomy): domain Eukaryota; kingdom Metazoa; phylum Chordata; class Aves; order Passeriformes; family Corvidae; genus Coloeus; species Coloeus monedula. Next base: position 10,256,957 of record NC_138795.1, read on the forward strand.
GGTCAGGAGTTGGACTGGATGATCCTGATGCATCTCTTCTAACTCAGCACATTCAGTGATTCTATAATTCTATGCTTGTAGGCACAAGTAAAAATGAATACTAGTAGTCAAGCAAACCCAAAACCTCTGGGAGAAATACCAGCTGGAATATCAACATTTAAAGAAAAATTGACATTAGATGTCTCTGTCCACTGTGGCTTGCACCAATACATATGCCAAGTGTGTTTGGAAGTGACAGTGTCTAGGTCTAGCCCTGTGTACCTCTGAGTTGTCTCTAAACCCTATTGCTTTATAACCAATCAAATCTGCTTCTCTTGATGCACTTTGTCACCTGCTTTCCCTCCATACCTGTTCAATGTCCTGCAGTTTTCTGAGCTGGCAGGTAAGAAAACCATTCTCACACATTAGTTTTTTCCTCCTCTGTTTCATTTGGTTTCTAAAGAGACTAAATTTCCTGCCCCGTATTTCCAATTTCCATGGGAAATATCTCCTTCAAACCACCCATAAACATAAATAACAATGCACAGAGACTGGAAATATATATGGAAACTCTTAAGATGTACATTAAAAAAAAAGTAACAAAAGGGATTTTTAAAAAAACCCATAAAACATTATGTGATCTCATTATTGATTTAGAATTATGCCACCACTTCTCCAAAGCCCACCAGGCAAAGTTAACATATACAAGTCTAATAAATGTTCATGAAAATAAATAATTGCTCATTGAGTTGCCTGTTCTATGCCTGCTGTTTCCTTTCCATGGCACAAATGTGGCAGGTAGGTGTGGTGAGTGCTCTCCTGTTGGCATTGAGTTGTTGTGAAAAAGATGTACACCAAGACTTTGCTGATAGTGAGATGCAATATATAGTGGCTTAGGACTATCACTCAGATAGGGATAAACAGTTTGTTATAGGTAAATATAACCTTTCCAGGCAGTTTTAGCTATTTTTCTGAAAAGCTGAGGAGGAGTCTGAAGACTGGCCAGGAATGAAGAAAGTTTTGTCTCAGTTGGTGGCAAGAGGCAGCAGCAGCAGATCTGGAAAGGTCAGCAGCATCTGTACAAGATCCAGACTGGGCCTTTCCTGTTTTCAAAGGCACTGAAAACATGATACAGTTCTGTGGGGGCAGCTCTTGAAGCTCTCCTAATCCCTGCAGAGGTGGACACCTGGGTTGTTTTCATCTGCACTTTCTTCTGGTCTTCATTATATTGCAGTCTTCCAGTGCCTCAAGAGGCTACAGGAGAGAAGGAGAGAGACTTCAGACAAGGGCCTAGAGTGGCAGGACAATGGGGAATGGGTTCAAATAGACAAAGGGCAGGATTAGATTGGATATTAGGAAG